>NW_026947502.1:160000-760000 GCF_034190915.1 Cavia porcellus
TTCTGCCTGGCCCTAAGTCACTATATAGTACAGGCTGACCTAGAAATGAGGGAAACTTCCTGTCTCAGTTTCCCAAGTGCTGGGATCCCAAGCATATGACAGCACACACAGTGTTAATTTGAATTTGTAGGAGAAAAATCAAACACTGTTCTAGATTTTCAAATGTAATTGTGTCATGATTACAGATAGAATTTCTAATCATTTTTTCTTTTTCTCTGGTAATATTGTGTTTTCATGTTACTCTTGTAGTCTTCATTGGTCTAATGTATTATCTTTTTATGATAGCTAATGGCAATGTATTCTGTTGTAATTTCAATGAAATAGTTTTCTGTTCCACTCTATTGAGATTTGCATTTGAGCCTTTGTTCTTTTAGGTAAAGGGAATAGAATAATTTTGTCTCTTCCTTATTTTCGGATTCTCTGCCATTCTTTCCCCCAAGTGATGTCCAGTGCCACTTGAGTTGTCTCATTCTCATCCTGCAAAAGTGTTAGTTCTTCTTCCTGAGGATGTGCTATTTTTTTTCTGGCCAGAGATCAGCTGCCTCCTGTGCCAGGCTGGGAATCAGGAGCAGCTTCTTCCTGATGTACACTTGACTCACCTTAATCACCATTGCAGACATATGTGGTGCCCATATTGCTGTTTTCTGAGTATCCCACACTCCTTGTGTGCTCTGCACTTCCTTCACTCTGTGAGTTTAGCAGAGCAAAACAAAAATGAATCCCTTGGCTGAGCTCACAGAATGAAACAACAGACTATAGAGTCTTTCTTCTTTCTTTTAGTGCTATTTTTCTCAGCAAACTCTCTGTGCAGGTGTGGGCAACCTGACTCACTCACGTGAGTGCATGCACTGAACCTGCCTATGGTGGCAAGAGTTTTACTTTTCTAAAACAAAGTATTTGGGAGAATATGAACTCTGGTGGCTCTTAGCTCCTTGTAAATAATTATACAACATGGTGGCTGATGGCCATGTTGGAGCATGTATGTAGTGCCAGCAATCAGGAAAAAACAAACACAACAACAACGGCAACAAAAACACTGTAGGAGACTACTCAAGTGCTTGACTGTAGGGATACTTTTAGACAGTACAGTATGTTACTACCAGTGATGCTGTTTGCATTTTGCAAATGGAAAAAGTGACATTAAACAATAAATCAAAATACTGCACTAAATGATGCTCAAACTGTGATTCTATTTAAAACTGGGAATACTAAAAAGGAAGAGATGCAATGTAACCTTAGTGGTAATTGCTGAATAAATAATTTTTTAAAACAATTTTGTGAATTTTACATCATGTTGTCATTTATCTATTTATTTATTTATTAAATTAAGTATTTGTGAAACAGTATTTCGCAAAGGAGCCCAGGCTGATCTTAAACATGCAGTCTATTTGGTTCAATTATTCACCTAATCCCACTACAAATCCCTGTGCTAGAATTACAAGACCTAAACCAGACAAAACTCTAGCAGGGCAAGTAGTAAATTCTATAATTCCATTTTCAGCATCTGGGGCAATCTGTGGGAAGACATGCACTCCAAAGGGCTTGGTTAACTCTACCTCTATGACATTGCTGGTGTTTGTAGCTCTTATCTTTTTTTTTTCTGGAATCACTTTATTTACCCCTTGAAGCTTCTCTCAGAATTGCCATATTTCTGTTTCCTTCAGTCATGTATATCTCCACACACATTTGGCATCACATTTACAGCTTTACAGTGCTCTCTCAAAGGTGCATTTCTTGGCCACTCAATCATTCTTCCAAATCTTGAACCCACAGATCTTGCATTCTGCAAGCAGCAAAACCCTGCACAAAGTGAGTAACACCAATCTGTGTTTCTAGCTGCAGCAGAAACCTGGCTTTTCTCTCTCTTGACTGTAAGGGTCAACCACCTGGGCTGTGGAGTACTGTGAACACAGTCTAGAGGAGTGTATTTTCTAGGCTGCCACCCTTGAGGAAATTCGTGCTCTGAGAGTTCACTTTTCAAAGCTAGTGTTGTTTCTGTAATTTTGCAAAGGCAAAGGTGGAGTCCTGCTCTTTGGTGTGACTATTTTGGGATGTCTCTTCTATTGTCCTTTGTTGAAATGCATGGCTTTTTGTTGCTAGTCTTTTTAGCACTTTATCCTTTGTTCTAAGTCTGAAGTCTCCAGCTTTACTGCAGCTTTCTTTCTGAATAACTCATGAAGGATTATGACAGCCACAATCCTTGGCTGAACAGGAAGTGCTTGAAATTCCTTCATTCTGTTACTCCTTTGCACCTGCAGCTGATGTATTTTCAGGGCTTGATAAGGGCAAGTAATGAAAAGTATAATCCACAACTCACAATATTTAGTCAGCCACTCTCATCATCATATCTCAAGTCTTGTTGCTGGCAAGTTCCATCTCTTTTCTCTGAGTTTTACCACTTGAAATTTCCATTCCTTTTTCTTTCACAGCTCCCCTCTGTGTTGATAACTGTATGTAGGACCTTATGGCCTGTACGAATGCAATTATTGTGATTTACTTACCCAGAAGGTCCCACCAAAGTTATTTCTGGAAAACTCTTGTGCTACTGAATTTGTAACTTTGTTTCTGTCTTATTTTTCCTTAACACTCATAACTTTAAAATTCAAACTCTAGGATTCTCAGTTCTTACTTATCAGTAGAAAACAGGTAACCAGCCCCCAACTGCAGTCATACGATGAACTCAACATTAGACTGTCTTCAGATGTCTTCCACAAAATTAATTAGTCCACTGTCCTACATCTCAGTTTCAAGCATAGTCCCTGGACAAGAGCAGAATGCTGAAAAATTTTTCTGCTGAATCCTAACACAGATGGTCCAGGGTCCAACTGTCAATACAGACTTAGTGCTTAACTGAAACCTCTTGTGGTTGTTGCTGAAGACATGTGCGAGTTGTATAGCAAACACTTCAGAAAGAGTCACAACCTGATCATGCACAACCACTGGCACACATGGAAGTGACCCTATGCTGGTGACCAGTGTACTCACTGCTGCACCCAGAGCAGAAAGCTACATGAAACACGTCCTTCTCTGTAACATGCACTGAGGCAGTATTATTTTCAAGTGCCTGCACTGCTTTGTGTCCCTCAGCCTGTGAGCCACCGTAGGCAAACCTCCAGCAGAAGCACACAGGGATCTGAACACAGGAGGGCTGTCCCTCACGTTGTACCCAATGGTGGTTTTTCTTGCTGTCCTTGGCTTTGCAATGGATCATCTTTGCACTAAGAAATAAAAGGATTTAGGTGAGAGATGTAGCTCAGCGGCACAATTGCCTGTCTGGGAAGTAAAAAGTCCTGAGTTTGAGTTCCAGTACTCTCTAAAATAACTAAAAGGGTACTTTTAGTGTCTTCATTAAGCACTTCATGCTGTCTGACTTAGAAAATGCATTTACTTCCTCAAAAATATCATTCCCATGGACTGGTTTTGCACTAAATTACTTGACCCCATTTAGAATATACCTGGCCCTTGTTTCATAGTTGAAGATATTCTAACACCAAAAATCCTGAAAATTCATTCTTTTTCCTGCAAGGAAGAATGAGCAGCATATTGGTTTGAAGTACTGTAAACAGGGTACTTGAGCAGTTGGATTACTATTTTTTTTTTCAGTTTGGGGACCTTGAACCAGATTGTATGCTATTACTGACGCAATGTGAATTTTATCATTCATATCACTATTATGTGCTTTAAATTTCCATCACTGACTGAGGTTACTGCGGATAATCTTAAACTGTATTATAGTCTTGCTTACATTTGTCATTTTTTGGCTTGTTCTGGGAAATTAACTCATGACCTAGAGTTTGCCAGGTCGGCACTTATGCCTCTGAACTAAATCCTCAGTCATTTGTGGTATATTTTGTTGATTTTGTTTGTTTGCTTGTTTCTTTTGTTTGTTTTGTTTTTGAGACAGGATTTCTCTATAGTGCAGGCTGGCACTGAACTCACTCATGAGGCTCAGCCTGAACCCAAATTCAGGTCATTCCTCCTGCCTCAGCTTTCCAAATGCTGGGATTATAGGTGTGCACCACCACACCTAGATAATTACATTTCTCCTTGCTGAAACAAAATACTTGACACCCAAATTTAAAGAATAAAAGGAGGAAAGACTTATTCCATATCACACTTTGCAGAGGTTTCAACATATAGTTGTCATCCTAAAATACAGGGCAGCATGACAGGGGCGTTGCAAAGGAAAAATGGTCCAGGGGCAGTAGGCCGGGGCACAGAGAGTGCCCCTTTCGTAACAGAGGATATTTCAGAGGAACTTTTATCTGGTTTTCCTTATGTAAAAAGAAATGAGGAGTTTCTGTCCAGCAGCACTTCAGAGCCCAGGGGGAGGTTGAGGGCTGTTTGTCTTCCCTGACATGGAGACTGGTGCTCCAGCAGGGGGTCCCATGGATGGTGGATACTTATAGAGAAGTGCCTGTGTCCCTGGATGCTGAAGTTTGGGGATTGGCCTTGTTTCTTATATTTTGAGACAGGGTCTCATTATGTAAATCAGCAGTCCACCTATCTCAGGCTCCCCAGTGCTGGGATTAAAGGCGTGGGCCCCCACATCCAGTTTGTGTATGCTGAAGCTTTAGAGCACAGTGAGCTCCTAATCTTCACATCGCTGAAGTGAACCAACCCTGAGATATCTATAGGTGCATGAAAATGCCGCAGAAAGATTTTCAAGGTGATTCACAGGTGCGTACACACACACACACACACACACACACACACATACAGAGGCATGTACACATGCACAGAGGATAAAAAACATATTACAACTGTAGCCTGATATTCTTTTCTTCCTTCCTTCCTTCCTTCCTTCCTTCCTTCCTTCCTTCCTTCTCTCTCTTTCTCTTTGTTTTCCTTTCTCTCTTTCTTTTCTCTCTCTTTCTTTCTCTCTTTCTTTCTGTCTTTCTTTCTTTGATGCTGAGTCTCAATATGTAGTTCCATTTACATTTGAACTTACTCTGTAGCTCAGGCCAACCTGAAACACAGCAATTCTCCTGCCTCAGCCTCTTTAATGCTGGGGTTAGAGGCCACTGCTACTAAATCTGGCCACCTTCATTATTCTTTTGAAACAAGGTCTCACTATGGATTCAGCCTGACTTGGATTTCACCATTTATCCAAACTGGCCTGGGAACTCACAAATATTCTCTTACCTCAACTGCCTGAATGTTGGGATTCCAGGCCTACACTACCACACCTGAAGAAATCTGTTTTTGCCTTTGAGAAAAGGTCTTATTTAGTTCAGCCTGACTTTGAGCTCCCTGTAGCCCCAGGTAGCCTCAAATTAATGGTATTAGTCCTACCTCAGCCTCCGTGAGTGCTAGGATTACAGGCTTTCTCCACGCCCTATTTGGTCTTTCTGAATCTATCATACAGGAGCCTATTATGGCCAAATATGTGGTGGTTATGTCCAAGGGCATCCAGCCAGCACACTGAATCAAGCTGTGATTACACAGATAATGGGGCACATGACTCCTCTACCTTCCCACACAGGCAAACATCACATTCTGTTTTATTTTTCACACACAGTGCCAGGTTCTGTCCTAGCTCTCTTCTCCTCCTTTTTCTCTCCTTTCCATTCTTTCTTCTTTTGTTTCCCCTTCTTCTTTTCCATTTTGCATTACTCAGGGCGGAACCATAGTTATTGTGCTACAGGAATATATCCCTAGTTTTAAAAATTGGATTCCATTTTTTGAGAAGAATTTTACATTGTCCCTTAGGGGTACCAATCAAATATTCTCATTTTTCTGTCTGAGTTAATGTGATTTCAGACGTGGCCAAAATCCTCACCAAAATTGGAATTTTCACAGTTTCTGTGGAAAACACCCAGGAACAGAAAGCTCCTTATGACCAACAGTTATCTGTGTGTTGCTTTTAGTACAGCATAAAATTGTACAATCTTTAACCCTGAAAATAGCAAAAATTTACTGTAGTTGTTTCAGATGTTCAGGTCCTGGGTTGGAAGAGGATCAACAGAGAAAGCAACCCACCCAGAAGGGAGGGCCAATATAATCCAAGCATTATGCTAATGAGAACTCTATTTATGTTAGGTCTGAGCTCCTGACTCTATAAAAAGCCCAGAGGACTCCCTTCTCCTACTCTCATCCTGAAAGCCCCTCGGGCTGTGGTGGAGTTTGCCTGCATCCACTGCTGGAACTGACTGTGGACACACAGAAGGAGAGCAGGTTAGTTTCCATTGTTTTGTGTCCTGGTTTATACCAGAAGGAAAATAGGAAAGGGCAACTCCTTTCCATTGTGTCCGCTTGGTGTTGAAGTCAGGATAGGGCTTCACTAGACCTCCCAAGCACTGAGTTGAGTCTGGGCAGGAAGCCATTTTGGAGAAGTAGTTCTTTTGATGAAAGGAATTGAAAAGCTGCTGTTTTAGTTCATAACTAGTTTTATTTGAATATTAGTGATTGTCAGAGGGTGCATACAAGTATCTGGAAGACTGATGGGGTGAAATTTTAGCTCTGAGCTCCTGGTAGGGGCAATGCATAGGGGAAAGTTAAATTGTACTTGCAAAATATTCCTTCAGGTCTGTAGTGATTTGGCATTTATTGTTTGAGACAGGGTCGCACTATGTAATTCAGAGTGGATTATCACAGAGGGATCTTCCCATCTCTGTCTTCTAAGAGCTAGGATCGTAGATATAGGTGAGCACACCAAATGGTAATTTGAATTATTAAGTGAAAAACATACTACTCAAGATTTTCAAATGTGTTTTCTGGGTGACATACAGCATTTAGAGATCCTTTCTTTATTCTTCCTCTAGCAATATTGTGGTTGTGTGTTCCCAACACTGTCAATGGTGATTAAGTTTATTATCTTTTTATTAAAGCTTGTGGTAATGTTTCCTGTTGCTGTTTTCAATGAAATCATTTTCTGTCATGTTGTACTTATTTTTCATTAGAGCCTTTTGTTTCTTTTAGATAAAGGGAATAAAACCAGAAGCTTCTCCCCAAGTCAGTTCTCTAAGTGTTTTACTTTTATGTAGAGATTGAGTGTCACTAAGGTACTCATAAGTGCCGGGATTATGTACATGAACCAACACACTTGAGAGCTTAGCTTTTGATCAGTAAATATTATGTTTATTTTATTTTTATTTGATTTTTCTACTCATCATTAATTTCTGAAGTAGAGCATTTACTACTTTCATCATGTTTTTGTCTGTTGTAATCTCTTAAATTCATCAGTTTCCTGAACACATGATTTGCTGTACTGGTGAATTGAACATAAATTGATCTATCTTTAATCTCTTACACTTATTTCCATTAGAATCTCAGGTTAGATTTCAAGGTACAATTCAAAAATATCATCAGATGGGTTCGACAGTATGCATAAGTTATCAATTTTTTGAGACAGCGTCTTGCTGTGTAATCCAGGCTGGTCTGAAACTCACCTTGTAACCCATGTTGGACTGTGACATGTGGTGAGTGCTGGGGTTACAGGCACGAGCCCATCTGCTCAGTGTTTATAACCATAGTATAAACCATGCTTAATATTATCAGGGCTTTAAATGTCATAGGTATGTTTCATGTTGTTAAACTGTAAGAAAGTGATGTGAAATGTACAACTCTGTAACACAGAGCTTCTGGACCTGTGGTTTGGTTCCATAATGATAAGCATACTGCAAACTGAGCATAATGTCAAAGGAAAGTATATTTAATGCATCCCACCAACTAAAGAACAAGGGTTAGCCCAGACTAACTTAAACATGGTCAGAAATGTTACCTTGGCCTATAGATAAGCAAAAGTTATTTGCAAAGAGGGCCAAATCTCACGGGTAAATTTCTGAATACTTATTATCTATCAACATGTGCAACACATTACACAGCAGTGTGCAGTTGCTCATCGTGTAGGGCCCACACAGGGTGAAAGCTTTGCTTCCCTGAAACATATCACACCACAGATTATAGGTGTGTGGGAAAGGAAATTATGTCATCTAGTAAGATTGCTTGTGTATCTGTGTCACTGTTGTATCAATGTAAATTTAAAGAATTATTAATTACAACCATAGTAATTTGGGGACAGTCTACATGTTCACTAACTTTTAAACACAGGTGCATGGTGATTTTTCCAATTGTTTTATAGTATATTATGAAGGTCTCTTGATAAAGGATAATCATCCCTAGTGTGTGAACCATGATAGATGTGAAAGACCAACTTGTTTTTGGGTTATATCCTTATTGTTCATTTGACTGGATGTGATGCTGTTACAATGATACCTAAAATGGACTTCTCAGGAAAGGGCTCTCAAGGAGGTGTTGGGCACAGACTGGTAATGGGGCTAACTGTGTACTGCACAGAGATTTCAGCCATAGGGAGAGCCCAGTGATGTTATTCTTAATCTTCTTTAGGGAAAGAGAACCCTGTGGACAGAAGCCACCGAAATGGACCCTCGCACTATCTCAATGGAAGAGGGGAAGCAGATTTTAAAACGATGTGGGATCCCACAATATGATGTAAGTACTGAAGCAGAAAGGAAGGAAGTGGAGTTAGTTTAGGGTCACTTCTGAGGTGGGCATTCCTTCAGTGATTGGAGGAGAACATTTTTTCAGTGACTAGAGAAGTACTTAATGCAAACTTATGTGCAGGCACTCATAAGTTACCAAGGGCATGAAACCCATTGGGATGTACAGGGTCTGGTATAATTACTGAAAATCCTCGGAAAATCCTGAGTAACCAGCTTTGAGCCTAATCTTCTGCTGCATCAATTTGATTAAGACATTGAAAATCCACTTAAATTCTCTTATCCCTAGGCTACTTCCCATCTACAGAAGTGAAACGTTGCCTTCTATCTCTTTTTATTTTCTCAGATTGATATGTTGACAGAGAAATGGGAAGTTGATGCCTCTGTCGAAGCTATGCTGCGGTTTCCATTGATGCCAGGGGAGGACCCTACAGCCCGCTGTGTGTCAAGTAAAAAATATCAGCCTTCAGAGGAGAAGCAACACATTACCTCCCAGAGACTTGGAGAGCAAACCATGAGGTAGGGTGAATATCAGGGAGTTCTGAAGGGGTTTCTGCAGGTGTTCTACACAGAACACAATTATTGACTGTAGAGTCCTGTAGGTTCTGCCTATGTTCCTCAGCATCAAGCAGACTGTTAGAACTATATTGAATGTTATGTATTTATAGACAGGTTAACTTCATTTTGTAGGCTTGGACCTGACTATGTGGAATCATAAATGAGATTTTAGTGATCTCATGATAAATGTGACAAATGCTTATTAAGTTTATAAGCACTGGGTTGGATAAATAATCTTAGAGGCTGTGAATTGGGAGAGAATGTTGGGAAGAAGAGCAGAATATAAAAGATTTGTATGCATGGTCACACATCAGTTTTCAGCATGTATATAATATATGGCATTTTCTCAGGCAGCATCCTATTTTAGGAACAGGTAAATGATGAAAGAGGACCACAGGATCAGTTATTCACATGGAGAATACCAGATTCTAGGAGGGTGACCAAATGTTTAGTGAGAACTTCGCATCCCTGCTTGGGGAAGTGAGCACATGAAGAATTTCACTTGTGTCTATACATGTGTGTTTTTTATTAGGAGTGGGCAATCCAACAATCAGCCAATCAGCAGGCCTGGATGGAAGCTCCAGTGTGTGGAGCAGTGGTCAGGTCTTTACATTCCTCAGCAGACTCAAGCACCTGCTGAGAACAAGATCTTAAAGAAGCAACAGAGGAGACCTGTGAAGCCCAAAGTTTTTCCAGCAGAGTGCGAGGGAACCATGGTGAGTGGACACTTGCATGTGTGGAAAACAAAATCAGCTTCTTGTACCCTTGCATGTGGGTTTAACATGGTCCCCCATGTCTGAACTCATAGTTCTTCCTAATCGAAGGACCTGTGACTTGTGATATCTTCACTGATCTGCAAGTCCCATTTAGAGTTTTTGAGAATCAATTTCCATCTTTATTTCATGTTATGTTGGGACTCTTATGGGTTCCCTACTCAAACTCTTGTTACTGTTGTTACCTTGGAAAACCAAACTCCTTACTCCTTAAATTTGTCTGTAAAATCTCTGTGGGCAGGACCACCACATCTTGAACCTCTTGACATCTCATAGACCTGGGTCTATGTCACTTCTCACACTGGATATGAAAGTGCAAAATTGTGTGTTTTCCTTAGTTTTCAAAATATTCCTGTGATTGCAACTGACTCACTGACAAGGGCTTACTTTACCTACAGGTAAAATGCAAGAACTGTGGAGCATTTGGCCACATGGCAAAGAGCAAGACATGCCCTATAAAGTCTTGGAGTGGGATCTTTCCTTTTGTGCCTTTGGGATCCAGTAAGGAGAAGGAGAAGTTGAAGCAGAAGGAGAAGGAGGAGGAGGAGGAGGAGAAGGAGGAGGAGGAGGAGGAGAAGGAGGAGGAGGAGGAGGAAGAGGAGGAGGAGGAGGAGGAGGAGGAGGAAGAGGAGGAGGAGGAGGAGGAGGAGGAGGAGGAGGAGGAGGAGGAGGAGGAGGAGGAAAACCTGAATCCAAAAAACCCTCACCAACTTCAGCATCCTGGATCCAGCAGTAACCCAGAGAGAAAGAAGATACAAAATCCAAGGTGAGTGTGCTACAGTGTTACAGTGTGCTATCACACTGGACAGTAAGGAGCCAGTGCCTTCCCCTATACATTGAATGTATACTGAACATTATAGAACTAATCAAATCATCACAGGACGATGAAAGCTTTTTCAATCTTCAAGACTTGATTTTGGGGAAGTCAACAATGACTATCATAATGTCTCTAATTCTCTTTGTGGTAGCTGTCATTATCTTTATGTATGCTGAAACTGAACATAAGAGACTAGACTAATACCACTCTGAACAGTGAATAATAGTATTGCTAGATTTCATTTCATAAAGCTACAGAATTAGCACTGGGTTTCTTAGTGTCTCTTCTTCTTCAGAGCATCCATTCATTACATCATGTATTATATAATCTGTTCCCATAAATAGTTTAGAAATTCTTCCTATATGTGAATCTCTACATGTATATCTATCTTTTCTGTATTATAGAGAAAAACAGTTCAAAAAAAGACAACAAAATAAATTCCTAGAAAAACATGAAATGAAAAAGACATATAGGATGGCAGTATTAGGTGATCTACAGTAGTTACTATGCTTTCTCTTGTTATTTTCAATAGAATTGTCCACATCATCAGGCATAATTCAATATAGCATTATGTAACTATTTATTTATTTATTGGTACTGGGGATTGAACTCACAACCTTGCACTTGCCGAGCAGGTGCTTATGCCACTGAGCTATATCCCCAGCCCCACATAACTATTTTATTAAAAACACAACTTTGAAGATATTATATGACTTGAAAGCAGTTAATAATCAAAACCAGAATGGATATCTTTTACATCTTGGCATTCTCAGAGTAGTTGTCTCCACTCCCAGACTTGATACTATCAAGAATACCATTTTTGAATGAAATCAGTCAAGGCTAAACAGCAGTCTAACAAATCAGCTTCAAATAAGATCAGTCATAATAAGACAATGTAAGTAATACAGGGTTTCAGTGTCAGTTAATAGAAAATTAAGGACAGTTACTGTGGTATAACCTGCTATTTTTGGGTTAGCTGTCTGTGCTCTCAAATCTAATATGGGTAGACAGACCAGAGCAAAATATAATCAAACTAAACAGAGCGATAAGACTACTGTGACTTTTAAATCCTGATACACTATTAACAATGCCCTCTGCTTTCTTTTTTACACAGTTCCTCCCTTTTCCCTTTCTCAGGGTGATTTGTATATTTTGGGTCCCACTAGCTCTTTTAGTTTTTAGATTAGGAGGCCAACTTTTTATCTATCTGAGTATCGCTAAACCTTTTTACCCCTGAACCTGATCTTGAGGTATACTCCTTTACTTACAAAAGTCACAAGGTTTTCCTTCCTTCCAGCTGTAAAGTTGTACACTGCCCAAAAGAGTCATAGCTTTCGGTCTATCTGCAGTTGCTGGATGAGTTGTCCCTATTTCCTTTTGATTTCCTGTCACATATAGCATTGTTTTCTCATCTTTGACTCTCAGTTTATTAACCAACTTTCATTTTGAGTGTATTTCCTATTCAGAGCATCTTGATGGATCCTGCCTCCTAATCTTTTTTTTTATTTTATTTAAGGAGAAAAAAAAAGCAGAGAAAGGGTACAAGTTATACAGATTTACAGAAAAAATAAACAGTAGGAAATCACTAGTTAATGGATTACATATTGTCATCTTAGAAATAATTGTTCAAGTCACAAAATTAAAGCTTGTAAAGTGGACATTCCAACAGTGAGACTGCAAACAGTTCTGTTCAATGATCCAACAAAACTCAGTGATATCATTATCTATCTTATACACTTAAATATACATGCAGTTCTATCGTTTAGAGCACTTTCTTTTCCTCTCTTTTGTACAATGACAATTACACATTTTGGGTTTTGTAACTCCCCCAGTTCTTATTACTTTTTTGGAAGGGAGTAGAACCAAATGTGACATAACAGAACAGAGTCAGTCAAATCAAAAGGGTGGACATAATAGATAATGTAAAAGCATAATATAAGGTGATCAACAATGGTTACAATAATGCCTCTCACTATCTCTAATAGAATTGCCTATATCATTAGTTATAATAAAATTGAACAAAACAGTAAAGAATGAAACCAACAAAACCAAAACATTGGAGACATTATAGGTCTTCAAAAGTAGATAATAGTCAATGAGAATGGGCATCATAATTATTTTGTGGTGAAACACTATTCTGCTTAAATGGTTATGTTTTGATCTGCGCTGTTTTGCTGTTATGCCCTCCTTTATCTCAATCCCCACTTCATCATTTACTTTTTTATTTTTATCCTTTTAATTAAGGGAAAAATAAATAAAAAATAGCAGGATATATTATAGTAACCCACTTTGACTTTCCATTATCTTGATTTAAAGCCCTGTATTACTCTCACCATCTTGTTTTTGACTGATGTCCCCCTATTCTGTTTTGCTTGATAGTACCAGGTTCGAAAGTTTAGGCAGCAGCTGTGAAGATAGTGAGATTCATTATGACGCCCAGTCTCGTTGACTATTACCTGCCTCCTAATCTACTCTGCCTGTGTTTCTTTTTTTTTTTTTTGTTAGTGTATCAGGGATATCTATATTAAAGATTATAGTTTACCATCTTTGCCTCATTTCTAATATTTTATTCTTCTGTCATTATTAGTCCACTTTACTCCTTCATTCCACTGTCTGCCCCATTCACGGCCTCTCTGAAAGGATTCTCTTCCTTTTCTGAGTTCCTCCATTTTTCAACCTGTGTTCTTTTGGGAGGGGCTTATCATTTCTTTAATCTTTTTATATCTTGCTTCACTTGGATCAGAAGTACAGTTAAATTCTTCTATGAGGTCATGAAGGTATTTCTTTATGTCTGCTGATGGTGTATCTAATATTGAATGGTTACTGCACTATTTCTCTTCTGTATTTATCTCTCCTGGGCTTATTTTTCCAGGGCCCATGGCTGGAGGTTTTTTAAATTTCTATCTCTTGTCATGTTTCTGGTTTCTTTCAGACAGGTATGTCTGGGGGGTCTCTGGCCCTCTCTGTATTGCTTAGGGTCTTTCCAAATTGTGCTGAGTGGGGTTTTGCTGCCCTCCCCAAATTGTTGTTACCTGAGGCATCTTAAACTTCCTCCCATGGGCTAGGGATGTTGCGGGGATACTCACCCCAGGTCACCCAGTCCAGAATTCAGGGTCAGGCAGGCAGGCCCAATTCCCCGAAGTTGGTCTATCTGGGCAGGAAACCAGAATGTTCTGGTTCTGTATTTTTTATTATTGTCTGAAGAGGTGTTTTCAGAAGTAGCTTCTCTGGGCTCCATTCATGGGGACAGCTCAGTGGGGCTCCAATCGTGTGGGCGTGTCAGTGGCAAAGACACACTTGCCCACCCCGGGACCTCGGGGGTGCTTCAGTGGTGGGGGTCTGCTCAGCGCAGGTGCTGCAGGCTCTGGTCCTCACACAAGCTGCGGCGAGTGCAAAGGTGGCAATGCATCCCAGCAGGTCCGTCCTGCACCCATGGTGCTGAAACACCGCCCTCTTCCTTGTGCCTTCCTGGACACCCGGCCAGGATACGGGGAGGCAGCAGTGGGGGCATCCGGTGGGCACTGAGTCGTTTCACTTCCCCGGCCTCTGGCAGGTCCTTGGCCACAAAGTCAGAGGCAGTGGCTGGAGGCAGTGGCATGATGGCCTGCCTCACTGGCGGCCTAGAGGTGCTCAGGACTGCATGGTGGTGCAACCGGCCAGGAGTATATGTTTGATTCATTTTTCTCACCTTAGATTCTTCTTGGGATGAGAGAATTCCTCTCTCTCTGTTCAGGGATCCCCATGTTGTATTATGTTGAGTTCTAAGTTGACTATCAAGGGCCCCTCATTGATTTTGGTGCTGAGTATTGCTAATGGACAGGGGCTATGAAGTATTTTGTAATGCTGTTCATAGCCGGCTGTGGAGCATTAGATTAAATGTGGAAGTATATATTGCTGAGTCCTTGGTAAGGAAGAAGGATCTTCCTGGAGATTAGATTGGATTCTGAGATGAATAAGTATGGGAAAAATCAGGCCAGGTCCTTGGGGGCTTGAGTTATTCCCTCCTCTCATCCCCACAAAATTCAGGCCTTGGTTTCAGCATTGTAGCTGCTTCCTGTCCTCTGTGTATTCAGGAGTTGGAGTCCTTCCTGAAAATTAACAGTATCTATCCTTTAGGCAAGAGGGATTGCAGAAAGAAGCTGAGTCACCTGTTCCATGGACACTGCCCAGCCTTTCTCACGTGGAACCAAGAAGCTGCATGGAGTCAATGGAATGCAGCCCTTTTCTGAGAGTAAGTGAAACTGGGTATCCTTGCTGTGCTTCTTCCTAGATCCCATCAAGGACCTTTCTTCTGTGCCCTTTAAATGGGGATATTGGTAAAACATAGGTTGGCTCAAGAAGTTCTATTTCTCTTTTATAAGCTGTAATTTAAAAACTTGATGATGTTTTTGAGAAGTTGTCCAACAAATGAAAGTGGAAGAATTTTAGTACATGTATAGAGAGTTTAATTTAATTTTGTCCTAGAACATGTCTCAATGTTCTATGTATGCATGGCAACTTTCACTAAAAGTCCCGAGTTGCCCCTCAAGTGGTCTTGTGATTTACACAAGGTTGGGGAAATCCTTTGTATCCTTAACCTTCCCAACAAAAAATATGATGAACAATCAATTCTTCATAGAAATCATATTGATACTGTAATTTTTCCTTTGCCTGCACCTGAGGTGATAATCATGTTGTATGTACTGTAGAAATTTTTATGTAATTGTTGTTTTCATTTGTTTGTTTATTTGATTGTTCTCATCAGGATTAATTCCGGAGTCTTTGCTATAAGTTGAATATCCAGTGCTTTTAAATTTTTATTTTCATTTGGAGCTGAGGTACCTCTCAGTTTCTCTTTTTCTCAGACTGTGATACAACCATTCTCCTGCATCAGCTTCTCAGAACGCTGGGAGTATAGACAGGCACTACCATGATTTATGTGTGAAATGTAATTCCATATGTGCATTCTCATTTTATAGATATATCCTTTTCAAAATGCCTAATTTAGATGAAACCTTGTCGTGTTTTTTTCTTGTGGTTTTACTGTTGTACTTTTTGACTTAACTGATTCATATATGGCTGCACTTTCCATTTAAACATGGTTCACTAGGCCAGCTTTTATGCAATGAGATGATGCTATTCAGGGGCTGACTAACGTGAGGTTTGCTCTCCCACAGAAACCTACTAGGCCAATGCCTGTCCGTGCCCCCAAGAAGAGATCGCCTCTAAGTCCTGTTTCCACATGGGCATCCCACATCAAGAAACCTGATGTGGAGTCATCCAGCCATGTACTGTCTTACAACAAAAGACCTGAGAGGAGCATTTGTGAACCAGACAAAGGACAAGTGGTGAATCACCCTGACTTCTCAAATTTTCTTTCCCAGAACTTCTACAATGATACCATTATAAGCTCCAAGCCAAATGACTGTAGATCTGTTGGATTCACTGGTGATGTTCCTCAGCCTTTGAGGAAGAAACCCACCCTGAGTTATGCTCTTGACCTCTACACACACAAGAGATTTTCACATGTGGAATCAAAGCACATTTTAGCATCACTTAGGCAAAAGTGCACTCAAGGTTCCAGAGTCAGAACCCAGGGATCTGGGAAGGTGTCTGGCTCGATTGTGATGCATTCCAAGAAAGGAAGCCTCCCCTATCCAGCTTCCTAGCTGAAGACTCATTTATCTTGGTGGGGAACTGTGCAGCTTCCCCCATTGCCTGAAGGACCCCAAATGTAAAGTGAAATGCTGAGCAACATCTTTCTGGAGTTCTCCTGACCCAAGTACAGTACTGTGTTTCAGTGATTATCTTCCAGTTAATATCCAGAGAGACACAAGGAAACTGGGTCCATGAGATGTGACAAGGGCTGGAACAATTTCAGAACCCAAAGTTTTTCTCGTTCCCATCTTAAGGTGAATTTTACCCCTGATTACCAGACTCCTCCCATATTAAATCACAGCCAATTCCAGGTGTCATGTGTGAAGAGCAACTTGTTTCTTTCTCATCTTTGAACAGTGACCTGCAGTGAGATATCTTGACCTGTAGAAAGTCTCAACATCCAGCCTTGTGTCACTTGATATGACTGAGAGACCAAGCAGTGGAAATTGGCCTTCAACAACTAGGTCTCATACATCATTATTTTCTGGGCTATGGTGTCTGTAAATTTTGGAAGCCATGATAAATTAGAGATAAATTATTGAAATTTTCTGAAATGATTTATGCTTAAAGTGGAGTTTACGAGTGTGTCTTGTGAAGTTCTTTGAACATTGCACATGATTGTATGCTACACTTGGTTAATAGAAGCCAATATGGTTTTAGTATAATGTAAAGAGAAACATCTGAAATTCATTTCTTCATAAATATACAACATATGAACAATACTGGAAAAGGGCACAGATGGGCCACAAATGCTGGCAAAGCTGTGCAATCACTACTGTGTAAGATGATATGGCAGAGAAAGCCCAAGTTGGATCCCATTCTAAATAATGTAGAGCATAATAAAAGCCTATTTCAAAATGAAAATGAAAGAGTTCTTGAGATATATTTCAGCATGAAGTCTCATGTCTTTATCCACACCCCCAGCAATGAAAATCAATCCAGCAACCAATGACTAAAGATCTTTGTATTGTCAGAAAACTTCTGAAATCTGCATCTTTTGGGTGCCTTTTTTTGTGGGGAAACTAAAGTTGTTACTGCAGGAAAGTGCTTTTCCATGCCTGAATAAAATTGAGATGAGGAAAATTCTTCAAGTATGTTGGGTTTTTTTTGATAAATTTGATCAAGTACTTACACATTTCAGCTCTATACTCCGTGCATGAATCCACAATATCAAAAAAGGCAATAATGCAATTCATTATAGTATCTTATTTAATATTTAATTCCACTGAGACAAATGTATCTTAGTTTATCTTTGTATTGTAACAGTAGTTTTGCCAAGGTTGGAGTTGTTGCATGGGTTAAATGAATTATGTACCATTATCCAACATGAATGCTACATCAAAGAGCATGTATGTCCTTACTATTATCATACCACAAGCAAACAATAAGTATATAAATTTTAATTAAAATTTGCCAATAAAGAGATATATGCTTAGCAGTTCAATTTTATCATTGTGAGTTACTGTAGGATAACATTTTGTTAATTTCTCTTAGTATGAATAAAATTTTTGGCAATATGCCATGTTTTATAGATAACATTCTTTACAGACCAATTTTTTTCTTTTTATGTGATTATAAGTGGTTCTCACATTATTCTTGTCAATTTAAGGCAGGGTAATATACACCCGCTTTTAGTGCATATAATGATTTCTTTTGCAAAATCTCATAATCATGTGTATGTCAATGTTTTAATAAGTGTGAATGATGTTTTGTGGTATCTATAGGAATTGTGATGGAAAAGATCTAGCAGCAGCAGAAGTTATAGACAATTGCTCTACCTGCACTGGGGACAATGCAAACATGGGGAGTGTCTTGTTGTTTTCCCCTGGTTTCTTCTTTGTTCATTTCATGAGATTTTTTGTCTCATGGTTTGAGCTGAGCACTACCCTTATGGTCCTACTATTTGTTTACAGTTATCAAAGATTCTTATCAGTATCCTTGTGGAGAGAATAGTTGACATCATGATATGGTGAACAAGAGCCTTCAGATTATAGTTGGATAGAATTTGAACTTATGTAGTGTCATTTCTTCCAATAGCGCCCCATTTTCTCCATGGTACCTTATTGCTAACTTACAATCAGATTTGTTTCTCCAACCCTTTACAAAGTGGATTCTGGCTGTCCAAAGAAGGTCCTTTGGGGCTCTCTGTGAATGGTGATTCCTCTGTAACACTTTGAGCTATTTTTTGACTTTTGACTGTAGCACATTTTTTTGTTTCTCTAATTAGCACAAAGGTTGATATAGCGTGCCAGTTTGAGACATTTAGAAAGTCAAGTAAGCAACTCAACACTTATATATCCTGACTGTAGAGGATATGCCTTCCAATGGTGGTTTACAGTTTATGATTTTTAATAGTTAATTCATTGTGTTGTTGAGAATTTTAGAATCTTAACTAAGTGACTCAACAGGGGCAAGGGTCCTTACTTTGTAAACATTTTCATGCTTTGTAAGAAGATGGAAGCAGTAAAGTGTGAGTGCTATACTTGCACCAGAGTGAGCAGCCTGCTTAAAAAGTAAGAGAGTAAAAGAGGACCAGTGCTCTAGTTGGTTCTGTTGTCTCCTACCACCTTAAACTGCTGTACCTCACCATGCCACTTGACCTTGGAGCTAGTTGGTTACAGACTGAAATGTCTACAAACTTAAGCTAAATTAAACCTTTCCCCCTTTAATTTTGGTGTCAGGTATGTTGTCTCAATAATGATATAAAAGTAATCAAAACAATAAGTTTGGGGTTTCTTTCCTTCTTTCTCTTTTAATTCTTTCATCTCCTTTAATTGATTAGAAACTGGACTTATGAAAACTATAATAAAAATACAATTGTGTAAATCACATTTTCCCATTTCTCCACAATTTGCCTTTTTTTTGCTTACTTGGTTGCCATTTGGATTTTGTACCGTATTTTTTTTAAATGCAAGATGATGCAATGGCAAACAGAAACACCAAAATGACACCCAGACTTAGAGGCAGATTAATTTAACACTGATGGTCACTGACTTCTAAAAATTGTCAGGGCTTGAAAGCTCTGGGAAGCAACTTACTATGGGATTTACAAGCAAGAAGCAGAATATTTGGTGCTTATTAATTTTTCTTACAGTTTGCAACATAGTGGCCAACTATGCATCATGATGACCAGCCATTTCTAAGAAACAGAAGAAACAGAAACTGAAGAAAACTGGAGGTTACCTGGGCAAGCAACAGAAACTGTAATATACTGTCTGGGTGGTGCAATGTTCTCTTATGGTGACCAACTTGAGGGGAAAGCCTAAAGTCTTTGGGGATGTTTGAAATATTTTATTATTGACTTTTTCATACATAACCATGTCCTGCATTTCATTAAATGTGCGGTTACTTTCAATAATCATAGATACTAAGTGACTCACTGCCTGAAGTGGTAAAGGATGCAAGTGGGAGTTAGTAATTAAAGAGGAAAAGAGAGACACTGACCTTTTAAATATCAGAGAAGTAGCTTGTAAAGTATAAGGAGGTGTGCAAACGTCTCCCAGCCAGTATGTCAGTACTTCCAGGTCTAGAAGGTGAAGTGAGCAGCCAGAATACAGTTTTCTAAGAATCAAACCACAGAGATCTTGAGCCTTCATGATTTCTACAAGATGTGGATTGGCTGCTGCAAAGCCCAAGCACACAGCCATGTACCAATGAAGATGGGGATCGGCAGCTGGTACAGTGCAAAAAACTGAAACAGCACATATACACCATCGCATAACTATCTTGGAATTCACAGGTCTTCAGTGTGCTCCACAGTTTCACAGTGCTCTGGAAAGATTGTGACAGTGCAGCTTCTACCATTTGGTTGACAGATTCTTCGTGCTTTCAGCTCCATAATCTTCCTTGCCTCCTCCTATTACTGTAGAACTTTTCTGCCATGACTGCTCCTGATTGTATGGCTCAATGTCCTCGATACAACAAAGAAGAAAGGAGATTTAGAATGAGCAGATTGGACAAAAATTCAAATATGGGACAAATTCATGTTAACATGGTTGAAGCAATGACCAGAGAGAAAAATATTATATAGTATATTAAAAATAAATTAAAACTTATTTCTAGCTAAAAAAAGAGATTCAACTCACCATCAATTCTTAAATAATTGACTGAACGAATTGTGGATGAAAAATTTAAGGTATAATTTGATGTTTTAAAAGAAAATGAAGGACACTATATTACAGGGCTTATAATAAAAACAGTTTTTAACAACATAAAATTATTAGTGATAAGGAAAATTCAAATGCTACTTTGGGGCAAATAAGAACATCTTTTCTGTTGCAATTCATACAAGCATTTTAGAAATATGAAAATATATATAAAGCTAGTGTAAATGGATTCCAATTCCAGCAGAAATTCATGCTAGTATAAACAAATATTTTGAAGACTCTATAGAGCAGTGTTTATCATCATATTTGAAATAAAAATTCTTATATGCTATATTCATCCATTATTATTGCTGTAACAGACACAAAGAGGGCTTGATGAATTGCAAGCAAAAAATTATTCAGGGTTTGCTTAGCAACCCCAACCAGTTGGAGAGCATTAGTGCACCACACAAGGCCTGCTGAATGCCTGTTCAGTGACTCCAACTAGATGGGGAGCATTGGTGCACAATGCAGGGACTGCTGAATATCTACCCAGTGACTCCAGTAGCTTTGGAGCATCAGTGTACTTCGGGGGCCTTCTAAAGATCTGTCCAGTGACTCTGACAAGCCAGTGAGCCTCAGTGTGCCACATGGTACATGAGAGAGCCCCTTGCAATGACCCTAACAAGCTGGGGAGCATTTTTATGCCATGAAGGGCCTGCTCAAGATCTTCCCAAAGAACCCTACCCAGCCGGGGAGTCTTGGTATGCTATGTGGGATTTTGTAAAGCCTCACACATTGACTTCAACCAGTTGAGGAGTGTTGGTTCACCATGCACGACCTGCTGAATGTCCACCCAGTGAAGTCTAGCCAGTCAAGGAGCCTCAGTGCACCACATGAGATCTGGTAAAGATCTGCAGAGTAAAATCAATGAGTCAAGGAGAATTGGTGTGCTTTGTGGAGCCTACTGAAGGGCCACTCAGCAGACTACCGCTAGCTGGAGAGCCTTGATGTCTTTTTCAGAGCCTGGGAAAGGCATACCTAATTTCCTCAGCTATCAACAGAGTCTCGGTAAACCACAGTCAGGAAAAGACCTATCTCGTGACCCCAGCAGAGCCAATAGCCATTGCCAACACAAAAAGCAACTGAAATTTTGCATTTCTCTGTTCTGGGGGTCAGTACAGAAAAATAAGAAAATGAAAGAGCAAAATGCAATATCAAACCTTCAGCCCATCACAAACAAGTCCAGGAGACATGAATATAGAATAAATTGTAAGTCACACACTTGAAATTTCTAAAGTACAGCAACTGACATAAATAATTTCATGAAGCTATAAAGAAAATTATTTTAGAAATGGTCTCTCAGGTAAAACAAAAGATGATGAACCTAATGAAGGCAATGCTGGGCACTTCTAAAGTAAACATAGTTAGCCAGGTAGGATGGCAAATGCTGTAATCCCAGCACATGGGAGGCTGAGGCAGGCAGATCCTTGAGAGTTGGAGACCCTAGTCTACAAAGTGAGCTCAAGGCCAGCCTTAACTACATAGAGATTCCAACTCAAAAAGACAAAAAGTAGTTAAAATGATAGGGAAACTTCGGAAAATTTTGGAAACCCTGAATGAAAAATATAGGAAGGATCTAGAATGCATTAAAAAGGATTCATAGAGATTTCCAGGAAACCAAAAATTGTACTGAAAGCTATCAAAACAGCTTGAATGAATATTGGCTTTCAGACCCTGAAGAAAAAATTGTAGCTCGTAACCAGGAAAAGAAAGATATTTTAAAAATAACCGGGAGCTGGGAAATACCAATTCAAAATTTGCAATTCAATGCAAAGAAAAAGAGTATAATTTTGATGGTTTTAAACAAAAAGTGTTAACAGAGATCATATAAAAAGACTATTTACAGAAGTAGCAGAAAATTTCCTTAACATAGGAAAGCAAACCTACATATTGATAAGTGAAGCATAAGTACATTTAGACATAACCAAAATAATCTACACCCAGATATATAATAATCAAGATCCCACAAATTCAACATAAGAACAGAATATTAAAAACTTTTAGAAGAAAGAATTAAGTCACCTATAAAGGAAATTCCATCATAATCAGAGCAGACTGCTTAACACAAATAATCAAGTCAAGGAACATGTGGAGTAAAGTATTCCAAATACTAGAAGAAAAAAGAAATCTTCTAATACAGACATGCGTATCCTACAAAACTATCCTTCAAAATTTATGAATAAATAAGATACTCCCATGACAAAGAACAACTGAAGAACTTCGTGACCACAAAGACAACATTATAAAGAGTACTGAAAGATATTCTTGAGAGATATAAAAATGCTTGTGATTTGAGGAACAACAGCAAAGGGTTTCAAGGAGAGAAAACTCAGCACCCCCCAAGAATCAGCCATGCTAAGACTGGGAGGACTTACCAAGCAATTGCTAGACAGAATTATTGGAAATCCACACAGTTTTCACAGTTTGTAGGGAGTGAAAAGTCAGATAGCACCTTTTGTGTGCCTACAGGCATGTGGGCTGAGAAACAAACACAGTCCTGCCTTACACCCAGTAAGTAAGAAGCTGGTTCAGAGGACAGACTGAATTGATAGCAACAAAGGTACATAAAGCAACTAAATGGTTGTATTGTTTGATTGATTATGCAGGCCTAGGGCCAGTAGTCTGTGCATCTCTTGGAAAATCACAATATGCAATACTGAAAATATGGTGGATTTCCTTCTATCTTGTCTTTAAAGTCCAGTATTGTTTTCACTGTTTTGCTTTGTTCTGATTGTTTTGTTGTATTTAATTTTCTGTTTTGATTGGTTTTATTCTGTTTTGTTTTTGGCTTGATTTTGCTATACTTGATAGAAGGGACAACTACTATGAAGATAACAATATGTACTGTGGTAGCTATTGTTGCTTTCCTAGTACCTTGTTTTGAAGTGCTGCATCAATTTTGCTGTATTATTTTGACTGGCTTTCTTCTGTTTCATTTTGTTGGGGTTTGCTATCTTTAAAATAAAAAAGGAAAACTTATTCTACATATTGATGTTGAAAAGATATGAAAGAAATGATGCTGAATATTTTTATGTCAGGAAAAAATATAAAAATGCACATGAGTTTGAGTCATTGAGGATATCATGAAAAAATTACAAAGCATTGGATATGACTCATAAAATAAACCCCACAGGTATGAAAGCTCAACCACACTACATGTTCTGGAATATTGTCTCTTCAAAGGAGAAAACTTGCCTTAGGAAATGTATCTATTAGTATTATGAAAAGAAGTTACATATGAAAAATTTATTAAAACAAAAAATAGCCTATGCAGGAAACAACTATATGAAATGTTTTGGAAATAAAATTAGAGTAAGCTTTTAGTCATTTACAACTAATCTTCAGAAACTTGAAACTGACAGAAACTTCATGAATATGATTTGGTGCATTAACTAATGGTCAAATTGTAATACCCAGGTGAACTGAATCAGCAGGTGTTGGGTGTGGAAGACCCACCTGAGGATGGTTGCCAACAACATAAAAATAGAAACAGCATGGAAGATGGTGCTGCAGATTTTTTGTGCATGCCACAGTGGCTTTCCTGATAGAAATTCTATGCTGTTCTCATTGTAGGAGCCAGCTGGAGTCCTTGCTGCCACCAAGACTGGCTTTGGTTGTCTTTGGGAGAACTCTAGTCTTTACCTTGAATATCACTTCCTGGATCTTGTGAAGATCTCTCAGTCTGCTGGCACGTATCCTTCTACCCACTGGTTCAGACTTTCTAGCTACCACTACTGGCCTGTGGGTTTCCCAGTGCAGATCCTTGACACAGATTTTGATAATGTACTGTTGTGGTCTCCATGTCTCTAGCTGGACCCTGTGAGGTAAATTGCTGTGGGACTGAGGCACACAGCTGGAGTCATAGGGTGTCTAGTGTGTGGATAGATTTCCTGCATGCTTTTGCATTTGACTTTTTGGGTGAATATTATAACAAATTTTATAAATTATGTTTGATTGCTTGATCTTTTTTTTTGCCTAGATCTTGTAACCTGAAGAACTACTTCTAAGATAACAATATGAAATATATTAACTTGTGTTGTTTTCTAATTTTTTGAAATTCTGTATTTTTCTATCCTTTTTTGTTTTGCTTTTTAAAAAAATAAAAGTTATGTGTTCTGTATTAAGTATTTCCCTTTTAAGCCTTGACTGCAACCGTAATCAGCTTGAGAAATTTATGAGTAATTATTGTTCCTCTGCTTAACCTCTTGAAAGAATTCTTACTTATATCAAAAAGGTTACCAACAAATACAGGACATTTTTAATGCATCCTTCATTGATTATACATCAGGAAACACACATTATAGAAAAGCCTCACAATGCCTAAGGGAAGGATTTTAAAGGAATCTCAAAACTTATTATTCAACAGAGAATTTAATATGGCTAGAAACCTTACAAATATAATAAGTGTAGTGAAGCCTTTATCCATTTTGCAAACATTACTAGAAATTGGAGAATCCACACCAGAGGGAAACAATATAAATGTAGTGTTTGTAGCATGGGCTCTAATGCAAACTTGAATCTTATAAGTCATCAGAAAATTCATACTGGGCAGAAATCTTACAGGTATAATCAATGTGGCAAAGTCTATCCTGAGCATTCATGTGTGGCATAAAACATAAGAGAATGTACACCAAAAATAAGTATTACAAATTCAATGAGTGAAGACAGATTTTTAGCTGAAGATCAACTAAAATTAATCATTTGAGAATTCACTCATAATGGAGAAATTACAAATGTAAAAATTAATGTGACAGGTGCTTAACTGCATCTCACACCTTAGAATGCACCAATTTGTACTGGAGAGAAACCATATAAATGTCACATGTATGACATGGTGTGCAGTCAGAATTCAACCCTGACCATTCATAAAGATAGCTGAGTTATTTTTAGAGTAAAAAAATATACATATTTTTTATTCCAGGCCTTCAATCCTTGGGAATAATTAGTAAAAGATTAGTGCCTTAGTTTCTCAATTACCCATTGCAAATAAAAAGACACATTTAAGGTGTGTCTTTAATTATATACTCACTATTTAAAACCTTTTATTTAATTTACACTACAGACTTCATGCCAGGAATGCACTTGTACCCCAAACTTGGCACTTATATTGCATGTGATGGGGTTATGTACACTCCAGAAGTGTATGGAAATACTTACTTTTATGGAGATATTTCCATAGAGAGCAGAGCAGTCTTCTTGGTCATTTGCCAAAACAGTGTCAAAGAGTGAGGAAATATTACAGGTATTGCACTAGCAAAAAGAGCATTGCATCTTGTGCTATGCTTGTTACCCTAATAACCTTGTAAGTCCCTTCACAAACACAGCTGTTTTCTGCAACTGGACACCCTGGAGCCAGCTGGAGTTAATTTATAACTGAAGCACCACCATACTGTTCTGTATGTGTGTCACCCTAGTAACCTGTTTGGTGTGTCAACCTGTGTTCCTTTTGTGAGAGACAAATGTTGCTATGTCAACCTTTGTTCCCTTTGTGAGAGACAAATGCTCCTGGAATTAGCAAACAAAGGGCTATGAAGTGCTGTAAGGAAAGAAAGGGCTAACCACAGACTGCGAAATGTCTCTCACCTCAAGCAAAGGGGAACAAAGGCCGTCCTCACTCCTGCTCACTATGTACTTTGTTTTTTATGTGCTTCAAAAGTCTGTCAAAATTCTAACCCAGTTACACAGCTTTTCAAACCCCAACTGCACTGTGTTGCCAGCGCCAGTTTAAATAAAGTGCTCTTTTGCTTTTTTAAGATGACTTGCCCCATTATTTGGAAAACATCTCGGGTTTCATTTTTGGGGTACAACAATAGAAGTTTTATGATAATGAATGGAAGAGCTTTATGTGGTCAGTTACCAGGGTTTAAATTTCCCACTGCTGCCAAAAGATGCAACACTCAGGGTTTCTTACCAGTTTGCTCAGATGTAGACCAGAAGAGAATTAGTAATGAATGAAGTTCAAAACCTGTTAATTGAAAAATCTAGTATTAATTAAAAAAACCAATGAATTCCACACTGAATAGTTATTACTGTTTGTACTTGATGAGCAGACATTTTTTCATACTAATAACTGTATACCATCCATTTTCTTGTGTAAATATTAACATTTTATGAAATATGATTGTAAAAATGTGATATCATTCAGATATTTAGATAACATTGGACAACTGTTCAGTAGAGTAGGTGACCAACTTACAAACATTCAGGTTGAGAACTTTTTAAGAGGTGAATGGACTTTACATTAAGAATATTTGTAGATAGCAACAAGTCATGTAAGTAACTCAAGTGTCTACTGGACATTGTCACCGTTGTGTTGCTGTGTGCTTAATGTACATGCAATAGTGTACAGTTGTACAGTAGTGTTTTTTGTGGAAAGACTCACTTTTTGGGACTTAACAAATCTGTTGAATGTTCCATGCATGTCTTCTTTTTTTCTCGTATTTCCATTTAACTGTAAGACTTCATTTGAAATTTCCTTTTGCTTATTTTTGAATTTTATCTATTATAAATATGAATTCAGTTGTAGTGTAAAGTATTTGATGGTATATTCAAACTTCAAATCATTAATTAGGACAAAATCTTATTTTATCAGTAAATGATGTAGTAGATGCCATTTGCAAAATGAATTGTATGTAGTTTTAATTTGTAAGGTCTGATAGTCTCTGCATTCTACAGATGGATTACTTGATATCTGTCTAACCTGGAGTAGTCTGTTTGCCTGGACATAGCACTGGTCCCAAACCAGATGACCCTGAATGGCAGTTAGTCAAATGGACCTGTACACCATGGAGAGAAGAGCAGACCCTGGTTCAGTGGCCTGGACTAGGCACAGCTCACAATAAGCCTAGGACTCCACATTGCCAAGTGATAGAGTTTAACAGAAAAGGATTTAGGTCAAAATCTCTTATATTTTCTATGTTGACATGTGCTCATATTATCAATATTTTCTGTCAGTCAAATAAAGGCTATAGATTATCCATATTGATTCATTTCTATATACATATTGAGATGTGACAGCCATTGTATACAAATAATTAAAATATAGTAAGATGACCATTACAGAAATCAGTTCAAAAATTTCACAAATGAAGAATAGAATTACCATATTACTTGATATGTGAGATTTTGGGCATATATATATATATATATATATATGTATGTATATATATATATAATTTGTTTCTTATTGCTCATTTTGCTGAAATATTAATCATAAAATTCAATACTATATAGAAAAATGTGTATCTATTAGTGCAAGACTGGAAAATGGTAGTGATATATATGAATATTCCTTAGGCTTAGTAGAGTATTTTTCCAAGTGTGACAACATAAATGAATCTTGCATTCAGAACCCTAGCTGATGTAGGCTAAAACAAAAAAGATACTATTTGATCTGTCTTATATATATAATCTTCAAACATATAAAACATAAATATAGGGAGCACAACCATCTTTAATAGCTATGATATGATCAGAGTGATGTCAGTTGCAGTATATAAACAAAGTTCTGGAGCATAGATAGGGGTCTGTATGTAATATACAGCATGATGATTACAGTTAACAATATTGTAAATTATAATGAAGATTGGTTAACTAAGTTTCAAGTGAGGTGATGAATATGTCTGACTGATTTAGTAATCTTCATGATACACATACTTTACCATAGCATGTTTTACAAGCACACACATACACAATTTTAAAATAAATCAAAACCATATCTATAAGTGAAATAAATGAGACCCACATGTGTAAACATCAAATTGTCTCACTAGTGTGAGAAACTGAGAAAGTAACCATGATCCAAAATATACAATAAATATTGTGAACAGGGAAACACTGTTGAAATTAAAAAAAAATTGGTAGGAGAATGGGGAGAAGAAGGAAGCAGACAGGAAAAAATATGTATATACACAAAATGGTTTAGATAATTATACAGCTTATTTATCTTAGTTCATTAAGGGGAAAGCTTTGTGCTTGTAGTTTTCTGGACAGTGTTTCATGTCTATATCTTCTACTCTGAACAGCTCTTGTTCATTTAATAATGAGTGATGTGTTGATCTGTTATTTATCCTGTTTTGAAGCTCTGATTCATTTTTATTTTGTACATCTTTCTGTTTAAAATAAAGACAAATATTAGAAAAATCTCTCAAATGAATAAATGAAACAACACATGAAAAATATCTATAATTAATTATAAAATAGAGGTGATTTAAATATGATTTAAAATAAAATTTTGAGTTAGAGATATTTTGTTTAATACATTATTGAACTATCTTTTCATGACTTTAATTTTATGATTTCCTTTAGCCACAGTACTAGCAGTTTCATTTTTCCTTTGCTAAAATGTCTCAGAAATATACACCACTGTTCCTAGGTGTAAAATGAGTGAATAATTGATTTTATTCATGAATTTATTATATTTTTCCTTTTGCTTGCTTTGGTATCATTTTGCTTTTTTCATAGTTCCTCAGAAAATTTGCTTGAAATTCTTCCTCTTTTCTCATATAAGACTATAGTGGTAATATATTTTTTTCCTGATACATCTTTAAATTATTTTATCATTATTTCTAAAGTCCTTTGTCAGATTATTAGCTGTAATTCTTTTTCATTTTATAAATCAGTATGTGGTTAATATTATGTATTTTACTTGTGTAATACATGTACATCTATTATATTTGTATTGCACATTTAGATAATTTCCTACTTTAAAGTATATTTATTTTTATACATTATAAGCTAATTAAGTAATATATATTCATCTTTGGTCTTTATGTCATTATTATGGTTTATTTCTTACAATTTTGAATTTGTATTTCAGCAGGTTCTCATTACATGCAGAGAATACCTTAGAAGTATTCTCACAGACAGATTTTTTCTTTTTAATTTTAAAGAGAATAAAACAAAACACAACAAACCAAATCAGAACAGAACAATGCAAGTGATACATGACTTCAAACTAAGACAACAAGAAATGAACAATGGCTACCATTATGTCTCTTGTTTTCATCAAAATAATTGACGATGTTATCACATATCATAAAATTCATAAAACAAAAAAGAATAAAGCCAATCAAAACAAAAGAATGAAAAAATTATAGAACTTCAAAACAAGATAATAGTAAATCAACTATGGTTACCATAATATATCCTGTTAGTTTCAAAATAGCAGCCCATACCACTAGACACAGTAAAATCTAAACAAACAAGACACAGTAAAACTGAAGCTAGCAAGACAAAATAAAACTGAACATAATAAAATTGTGAAAATGATACAAGAATTCAAATAAGATAATAGGAAATTAACAGTGGCCGTTAATTTCCCTTTTTAGGAATTTTCTCCCCTATCAGTTTCATAATATCTGTCATACTTTTTGAATCCCACTAACTCTTTCAGTTTTTCATACTCGGCAGATAATTTGGTATTCACTTGTATATGCCCAAACCATTTTACACATGAGCATGATCTCCAGTGGCATTCATTTACCTATAGAGCCTTGAGATTATCTTACTTTAGAGGTGGGTGACTTTTCATTGTGTAAAATTACCATGTCTTTCGTATCCTCTTCTGAAGTTGATGGGTAAGTTACTTTTGCTTTTTTCTGGTCTCCTATCATGTAGAACAATTATTTTTCTCCCCTTGGATTTTCAGACTATGAAATTACTTTTGAGATAAATAGGCTTCATGTACACAGTATATTGATGGATCTTGTTTCTTGATTCACTCTCCTATATTTTTTATTGACATATTGATACCTTCTACATTAATGGTTTCAATGGCACATATTGCTGCCATGCTATCTTCTTGATGTTGACCCTCCAATTTCCCCCTTCATTCAATTGTCTGTCTTATTTGGTGCTTCTTCTTTGCTGTTCCTGGAAATGCTGTCACTTTTATCTTTAGAATGCCCTTTAGCACTCTGTGTAGGGTTGGTTTGGTGGTTACAAATGCCTTCAGTTGTTCTTTGTCATGTACATATCTTATTTTTACATCAATTTTGAAAGACAGTTTTGCAGGGTACACAGTCTTCTTTGGAAATTGTTGTCTTTCAGGATCTAAAATACTCCATTCCAAAGTCTTCTTGACTTGATGTGTGTGTTGACAAGTCTATCATGATTCTGATTGTTTTTCCTTTATAGGTAATGTTTCTTTACTCTAGCACATTTTAATTCTCTGTTCTTGTGCTGAATTTCTAGGACCTTGATTATGATATATCTGGCTGTAGATTTCAGTTATGGCTAGATTGAGTTTTATGTGTCTGTCATGTTTGTATGCCAGGTCCTTTTCCCATGTTTGAGACATACTCTGCTATTACTTTTGTAAATAGATGTTTTATGTCACATTATGTTGACCCATAATTCTTGCTGACACCCATCAATCTTAAAGTATTTTTCTTTACATTGTCTTGCAGCTGTTGAATTATTATTTCCTAGTTCCTTTTTTGGGTCTTTCTTACACAGGGTCTCACTCGCAGTTCAGGCTGGCTTTGGACTCACTTTGTAGACCAGGCTGTTTTCTAATTCACAATGATCCTCCTGTGTTAGCCTTATGAATGCTGGGACTACAGGCTGTGACAGCATGTCAGACTAGTCTTTGTTATTTTAAGAGAGATTTCCTTTCATGATCACTAGCTCTGATCCCATTTTCAATGTCTAAAAGTCTATTATCAGTCTCAAGTGGTTTGAGCAGCTTTAGATTGACTTTTTAATTTCTTAGTTATCTCTTTGAACGTTTCATGCATTGTAATTTCTTTCTATATTGTTCATTCAAGTTTTCCATCATTTTCTTATGCTTCTCTTTTTTATCTATCTTCTTTAGATATGCCAGGCAATTCTTTCATTGTATTTGTGATTCTTCTTTTACCTGAGGCATAATTTCTGAACACTTTTATAATCTCAAGATGTTATTTCTTTACTGCAGTTGCTATTCTCTTGGAGATTACGTGTTTATGACTTTCATTTTCTTCCATGACTGTATCTCCTGAGATTGCCATTCGCTCCTCCATCTTGACATTCACTTGTGTTCCTCCCAACAAGCTGGTTGTGGGGCCTCAGAAAATTCTTACATTGACTGCCCCTCTATGGGGTAGAGAAATAGACAGCCATCTGGGTATCTCTGAACCCATATTCCCAGGGATGTAGCAGGGCATTAGGAGGCCTTATAGAGACATTAGGAGGCCTTGTAGCCACACTTCCACTTCCCCGATGGCCAAGAGTGCATGGTGATGTGGCTACTTTTTCTCTCAGTCTGTGAATCTGTACTATGATTCCTTGAAGAACAGGAACACAGGGTTTCTGTCTGATTGTCTTAGTGGTTGCTTGTTTCCTGAAGGAAGTAAGTGCCTCCAATGGCAGCCTGAGGGGCATGGGGCAGATTTGTCTGTATCTCTCTGCTCATGCTGACTGCCATCAAGAAGCAAGATTTGTGTTGGTGGCAGCAGGCATGTAGGGGTGGATGATCACAGATGTCTTTTATCTGTCTCATGTTCTGTAGGAAAAGCAGTGTGGGATATTTTACTTCTCAGGATTTTTAATACATACCTGGTTTTTCTAATAAAAATGGAGATTAAATTTCTCTTCTTAGAACAAAAACGTTTTATTTTCTTGTGGAAGAATATAATTTTATTTTGTTCTCTTTATCTTTTTGAATGATAATAATTACTTATTCCTAATAATATCATTTTATATTTTTTCATATTTACTTTTATTACTGCTTATAATTTGTTGTTACATCTCTTCTATTAAGGAATTGCAATCTGTTTTAGACTGAAATAAAGTCTGTATATATGTAGACAATGAATTTTACTCCAAAAGATGCAATAGGCTTATTTTCATGGGATGTTACTGCTGCAATCATGGTAGAACTTATGGTCTGGCTTGGCCTTATTTTGGGGGAAGTAGGGTACATATATAGACAGAGTACCCCAAAATGTATCTTCACACTTCAGCAGCTGAGTATATTAATAAGTATCTGAAAGCTAATAACCATCACTTTATGCACCTCTTGTAATTTTAGCAAGCAAAATCTCATATCTCAATAAATTTAGTATTTAAATATTTATGCATTTTTCATTTCCAGATATAAACATTTTTGGTGAATATATAATACATATGTAATGTATAAAATCTAGATAGATTGTATATGAACACATATGTACTTATTTAACTATCTCTGTATCTATGAACATTGTGTGGATAATCACTTGTTCTCTTATGGCAAATTGCCCTTTATAGTAGCCCCAGTCAAGTAGTAAATACCTGAGTCAATGTGGGTCTCTAGTGTTCTTTGTGAATTTAGCTCTTTGCTCACCATAACTTTCAAATGACTGGGCACAGAGCTGCACAAATAGTCTGTAATGGATTTTGATATCAGTCGTGGGGGATGTTCTTCATTTCACTATTCCCTTGGCACTGCACACCTCTAATCATGATATCCATAAAGGTATGATGTAGGAGAGTGGAAAAGCACAGAATGTAGAGCACGGGTCCAACAGCATCCCACAGGAGCTCCAGATACAGGGGGATGCAGGTGATTTCCTGCCTGCCACACAGTCTTAGCCTCCACTTTTTTTTCTGCCTTAGTGTGTCTACCTGAGGAGGTTGAAAAGCAGGCACCTCCAACACAGGATCCTCTGCTCCTTGGATACGCCAACCACAAACAGGAACTTTTAATTTTTTTTTCTGGGAATTTAGAAATAAGAAAAACTTTTCAGATACACAACCCTAGAGGCAATGGTGTCATTGGCACCACAGAAGAATTGACCATTTGTGTCCCGGGGGAGGTGAGGTCACATTAACACCCATGTTTATCTCCGTGTCTGTCTCCTTCCTCTCTCATGGACTGTGGCTCTGTCTGTGTCACACTGAGGTCTCCATCCTGGCATAGGGACAGGGACAGGTGAGTTTTCTCACAGGCTGAGAGCTGAATCTGCTATAGCATTCAGGGCATCAGATCCTTGATGAGTGCTCTTGTATGAAGACAGATTATTCTTGGGTGGAGGCTGCTTTGCATCAAAGCCACATGGACAAAGGAGAAGTTCTGGAGATGTGGGAAATACCACAGATGGAGACTGTAGGGCCAGGACCCTGTGCTGAATCCTGGTGACTGCTGATGTGTAACCTTCACAGGCCATGAGTGCCACAGCTGGATGTAAGAAGGAATGAAGTCTGAATTTCATGCTGGGTAGTATGCAATTTTGGAAATTAATTTGTTTCAAATGTATCATAAAGTAATCATGGAGAAGTTTTCTATAAATTCTGTGTATCTGTTGATGACTAGGATTGAGTTAATAGAATCTTCTGGTTATTTGGAAAACTTGAGTACTGGATACTAAAACAAAACTCTTTCCAACGTGAGTGTAATGTCTGTACTGAATGAAATATTATATCTCTGTATGAAAGTACTGGAATTCTGTTGATACTGAGCACTTGCCATTTCAGAAGTTAGAAAAAGATGCTTCCAAACAGCACATTACAATTGAGAGTGAAGGAGTAGAGGAAAATCTACAGTGTTTTCTGTATTTATTCTATATATCATGCAATGTTTTGTTTACAAAAACCTCCTCCAATGTTATTTCCATGTCTCTTCCAATTTAAATCATTTTGTACACATAATGCTATAGTTTGCACTTTATTTTATTTTTATTTTAAAGAGAATAAAACAAAAGAGAACAAAACAAAACATATTAGAACAGAACAATGCAAGCAACATAGCACTTTACAACAAGACAAGAGGACATCACGTAGCTACCGTAATGTCTGTTGTCTTCGAAATGTTTGAGCATTCCTTCACATGCAATAATATCAAACATAAGAATACAGTATAAAATCATTCTAAAGAATGCAAGCATTACAAGATTTCAAAATGAAATAATGGGAAATGAACACTGGCAACTGTAATATCTCATTTTCTCAAAAATTGTCAATACCATCACATAATAAAATCAAAGAAAACACAAAAGGATAGACCCAATGAAAACAGAAGAACATGGTAGGGCTTCAAAACAAGGTGGTAGTAAATCAGCAATTGATACCATAATGTATTCTTCTAGACTTCAAAATAGGACATCTGAGATGAATACACAGTTCTCAGATGAAAAAATACAAGTGGCAAATAAATACATGAAAAAATGCTCACCATCATTACTCATTAGAGAAATGCAAATTAAAACAACATTGAGATTGCATCTCACTCCAGAAGGAATGGCCAGGATCAAGAAAACTACCAACAACAAATGCTAGTTAAGGCTGTGGGGAAAAAGGAACTCTCATGCACTGCTCGTAGGAGTGTAGACTGATGCAACCACTGTGGAGATCAGTCTGAAAATTCCTCAAAAAGCTGGGATTGGAAGTCCCATTTGACCCAGCCATTACACTTGTAGGCATATTCCAAGAAAACCTGAAAACATCATACCACATATGTGCACCCATGTTTATAGCAGTGCAACTTGTAATAGCCAGATCTTGGAAACAACCTAAGTGTCCATCAACTGAGGGATGGATAAAATGTTGTGGTATTTTTATACAATGGAGTACTACTCAACTATAAAGAATGATCACACTGAAATATTTATAAATAAATGAATGAAACTTGAGACTATATTCTTAGGCAAAATAAATCAAACTCACATGTATAAATTCCATATAGTATCCCTAATGTAAGAAATGATAAGAGTACATAAGATTTTATGGTAATCATGATTTGCCATTACATTGCTTTGAAGCCTTCTAATGTTTTTGTTTATTAGTTGGAATGATTTTATTCTGGTTTGTCTGATTTATTTGTTTGATTATTTGTTGATTTATTCTGGTTTGTCTGGTTTGTTTGATTTTTTTTATCTTTGATGGTATGAACAGCTATTTTGAAGAAAACAAGACATTATAATAGCCATTGATGATTTAATATCATCATCCTTTGAAGTCCTACCATGCTTTTGTTCTTCTGTTTCCATTGGTTCTATCATGTTGTATCTTACTGGATTTTTTTTTGTCTTTTACGTTTTTATTGGTACCAGGGATCGAACTCATGACTGCCTGCTTGCAAGGCAGGTGCTTATGCCACTGAGCTAAATCCCCAGGCTGTCTTATTGGATTTTAATATGTGTGATAGTATAAACAAATATTTTATGGAAAATGAGATAATACAGCAGCCATTGCTTATTCTGCTATTTGGTTCTGAATGTCCTATAATACTTTCATTGTCTTGGATGGTTTTCTACTATTTTGCTGTGTTTAATACTATTGTATATGAAGTTATGCTCAACTATTTCAAAGAAAGAGACATTACGATAGTTATTGTTAATTAAGGGTTGTTTTGTGGTGAAATTCCATGTTACTTACATTGTTCTATTTTGATCTGCTTTGTTATGTCCTCTTTTGTCTTAATTTCTTTAAAATTAAAAAATAACTATTCATACCATCACACATAATAAAATCAAACAAAACAATAAAACCAACTGAATAAAGGAATGAAAGCTGTATAAGACTTCAAAGCAATATAATAGGAAACCATTATTACCATAATATATCTCATTACATTCAAAATAGCTAGCCCTATCATTGATAGCATAAAATCTAAAAAAAAGACACAACACAGACAAACCTAGAAAGTTATGTGAACAATGCAAGAGTTCAAGAGAAGAGAATAAAAAATTGACAGTAGTTTCCACCTTTCCTCCCACACAATATAGTAGATCCAAACATTCCTCCTCCCCTTTGCTCTTACACTAACTAGTTTTATTTTAGATCCTGTTGACTCCTTCTTTTTCTTATGCTAGTGTTCATGTGTATGAGTTCCAACTGTGTTGGCCATGAACATGTTCTCTAGTTGCACCCATTTACCTACAGGAGTCTTGAGATTGTTCTAATTTATGGCTAGTTAACTTTCTACTGCATGAAAATACCATATCTTTCTTTTGCATTCTGTGGTTGATGGGCCAGTTATTTTTGTATTTTTTGGTATCCTGTCACATGGAACAATCGTTTTCTCTTTTTTGATTTTCAGTCTATGAATTTCCTTTCCAGTTAAATGTGTTTCCTGCATAGAGTGTATTGATGGATCTTATTTCTTGATCCACTCTCCCTGTTTCTTTTCATGGTGGATCTGAGGCCATGTACATTAATGGTTCCAACTGGCGTACATTGGTTTGTCTCTGCCCTGCTATCTTTCTGTTGTTGGCTCTCCACTTTTCCTCTTCATTCAATTGTCTGTCTTGTTTGGTGATCCTCTTCTGCTTCTGTTCTTGGAACCATGGTAACTTTTATCTCTCCCTAGAATATCCTTTAGCACTCTCTGTAGGGTTGGTTTCATAGTCATGAATTTCTTCAGTTGTTCTTTATTGTGTAAGTATCTTATTTTTTCATCAATTTTGAAAGATAGTCTTCAAGTAATACCCACCAGGGTTGGAAATTATTTTCTTTCAGGGTTTGAAACACTTCAGTCCAAACTCTTCTTTGACTTGATGGTTTGTGTTGATACATCTGCTATGATTCTGATTGGTTTTCCTTAATAGATCATCTGTCTTTTTTCTTCTAACATCTTTTAATGTTCTATTCTTGTGCTGAATTTCTGACAACTCGATTATTATGTGTCTGAGTGTAGATTTATTTTGGTTATGGCTAGTTGGAATCATATATACCTTACTTATCTGCACACCAGATCCATTTCTCATGTTTGGGATGTTTTCTTATATTACTTTTGTGAATATCCTTTTAATTTCATTTGTGCTGATCCCCTGCTTTTTCACTGATAGGTCACTCTTATGTTATGCTTCTTTGCAACATGTTGCAACCACTGAGTTGTTATTTTCTGATTCCATGTTATTTTTAAGAGACCTTTCCTTTCAAAATTACTAGCTGCATTCCTATCTTCAAGGTTTGGAAGTCTATGTTCAGTCTCTTTCAAGTGGTTTTGCTAGCTTTTGATTGAATTTTTTATTTTCTGGATCTATCTTTGAATTTGTTTTATGCATTGTAATTCCTTTATACATTGTAATTCCTTGCTTTTATTCAAGGTTTCCATCATTTTCCTATGCTCCTCATTTTTGTCTCTGTCTTTTTTAGACCTGCTGAAAAATTCTTTCAGTATGTTTGTGATTTCTTCATTTACTTGAGACATTATTTCTGATTTCACTGTTTTTACAGTCTCATGAAGCTATTCCCTTACTCAGTTGCTATCCTCTCAGAGATTTCAGGGATTTGACTTCTGTTTTCTTCCATGACAGTATCTCTCACGTATTCTGTATGAACTAGTAGTATGAGTTTGCCTTTTGCTCCTTCTTCTTGACATTATCCTGGGTTCCTTTCAACAAGCTGATTGTGGGGCTCCAGACACTTCCCAAGTGGGCTGCCCCTAGGCAGTGTAGCAGGATGGCATGGACACCTAGAGTTTTCTAATTTCAGATTCACAGGGAGATAGCAGGGCATGGAGCTGGCTTCTTCAGACCTATTGCAACAACACTGTGGCTTCACTGATGATAAAGGGTGCATGGAGATGGAGGTGCTTCTCTCAGCCTCTGTGGTTACACTAGGACTCCCACGATCATGGCAGATACACAGGGTTGTGTTTGTCTGATTCTACTAGTGGGTGATGTCTGCCTGAGGGAACCAAGGGCCTCCAACAGTGGCCTATGGATGCACAGGTCTTACATGGCTGTGTGTCCTTGCTCCTGATGGATGCCTGCAGGAAGGAGCCTTCTGGTGGCAGCTCATTGAGGGTGATGATGAATCTATTGCTTCTCTCTGCCCACTCTGGCTACCTGCAGGATGTGGCATTTTGGTGGAGTCACACAGCCGGCAGAGGTGGATATGTCTGTCTCCCTTGACCTGCAGTGGGCACATGGGAAGAAAAGGCCTCCTGGTGGTGGCATGTGACAGGCAGAGACAGAACTTCTGGTTCTCTTGGTCCATGCTGGGAACGCAGTGAAAAGAGCCTTCAAGTGGCAGTGCCCCTAAGGGAAAGGCAAATCATCTGGTTCTCTCTGCCTGCACTGGGTGCTAAGAGGAAAGGGCCTTCTATGGCTTGCATTTTGATTTCATATAGCTTTTGCATTTCAATATATTTTAAAAGTCATATGATATATAGATATTGTTTTCATAAACATGAATAGTCATATCCTCACTTAGAAGCATTAAGATAATCTTTAAGAAAATACTTTACATCTCCTAGATGTAAATGAACCCCAATGTTGTACTCTCCTATTAGACAGTATTTAAAATGTGTAATGTATAGTTTATTACTTTCCTTATATCCATACTCATTACACACATCACAGCTATAGAAAATGCCAGGCATATCTACATTTCATAAAGCCAACAGAGTTTTTATTCCTGTAATATTTTTCTATATAATAGAGTTTAACAATAGAAAATTCCAACAGATTGAAGTGCATAAAACAAAATGAATTTAATATAAGGCAGGAGTTACACTGATACCTCGAATTATGAACTTAATTTGTTTTATAAGTTTGGAGAAGACAGCTGTTTGTGTTTCTGTTGGGAGTATTTTCACAGTTCTGCTTGTCACCTTATGTGGAATTCATGAAGAGAAACAAAATAATGTTCAGTATTTTTGTTTGGGAATCAAATTATTAGCCAACAGAAGCACTCATTAACTGAGGTTCTTGTATATGTGTTATTTAAAAAATACAAAAGGAGATGGAATATTACCCCCAAAAGCAATGACAAAGCAACCAGGCAGCATTCAACTGAAGCAAGACTCTGCCAATTTTTATGTGTCACTAATTCCCTTGTGAGTACATTCTTCTTAAATATGAGAAAAATACACCATAGTGCTCATGTCTTATGGAGGTGAATTTTAAAGTAGTTAAATAACATGTCAGCAGTGATCTATATATTGCAATTACTATACAAAAAACCCCATGTGAAATTTGGGAACTATCATACCCAAACATATAAAATGGAGAAAGTAAGGCGCAGCACAAATGTCACTATAAAGTGAGAATTTCATATATAGTACTATATTAAGTAATACACACCACACATGTTATCGGGCAGAAACCTCTGTTTAAAAATTTGAATCCTGGACAAAGTAGTGACAGATTGGTCTCTGAAGCTTTATATAGTATAATAATCTTCCTTGTTCAGATTTTCATTTGAACTCTGGGGAATCTCTTTCCCTTGGATAAGTATTTATTTCTCTATCTCAATAGATATGAGAATATCCATAGATTTGATTATTATGCATCTGATTGTGGCAAACTTCTGGGTCATTCTCTCTAGAGGGATCCCAGAGACTCTGACAGCTTATGGTTTGGAAGACTTCCTCAGTGAGTTTGGATGCAAATTTGGTTTCTGTATTAACAGGGTGGGCAGTGGCATAGCCTTTGGCAGCATCTGTCTCCTGAGTGTCTTCCAGGCCATTACCATGAACCCCACCAACTTTAGGTGGACAGAGCTAAAAGTGAAATTTCCCAACGACATAAACACCTTCACTATCCTCTGCTGGGTCCTGCACTTGTTGCTGAATATTAGTTTCTTTTAAAGTTTGACTAGCAAATTGAAAAACAAAAATATCACATTTAAAATAGACTTTGCTTACTGTTCAGATCCATGTACCAAGAGAGGGATATATATAGGGCATGTAGTGTTAGCCACCATCTTTGATGTTTCATGCATGGGGCTCATGCTGTTGGCCTGCAGCTCTATGCTTTTCACCTTATTTATGCACAAGCATTGGGTCTAACACCTCCATAGAACCAGCAACTTGTTCAGGTCCTCTACTGAGAGTAATTCCACCCACAGTATCCTTATCAGTGTAAGCATCTTTATGTTTTCCTATTTCCTGTCTTGTATCATGCAAATATATGTTTCTTATTTTTGTCATTTAAGAATCTTACTGTTCACACTAGATGTTTTCACAGTGCAGGGTTCTTGACTGTCTGTCCCTTTGTATTCATGAATTGTGGCCATTATATATCTGGAATCTGCTGTGTGCACTCTGAAAGGAACAGCTTTTCTAATCGTGAGAGAAGCAACACATGTACTGTCCAGTTTACACTATGTTCAATGACTGTGAACTCTAATTTCACTAAATCTCTCCAAAATGCATAATATGTGGGCTTACCTCATTTTGCTTGCCTTGTGTCCCTGATTTGACTGAAAATAATTCCTGCCCATCTTTGCCTTCTCTGTTCTTCAGATATTTTCATCTAGAAATTACCTACAGCCCTCTTAGTAGCACAAAAACTACAGCCTTCTGTTTGTCTGTAATCACAGCCCCAAGTGGGATATGACCCTCTCCTTAAACCCCTATGTTAGAATCTTAACTGAAGCTTCCTGTAAAATAGTCTGAGGTGTGGACATGTTGATGTTTGGAGGAACAATGAAAATTCTTTTGTGTACCAAAATTTGGTAAACTTAATATGCATGAGTTTAAAATTTTCTGAGCTTTCATTACCATTTTGAAAGTCTTAATTCAGGAGGTGGTCTTGGCTCATTTCCTGGGTAGGGCATTCTTGCTTCTAATTTGGTGGGTCTGAGATCAGTTGCATCGTGTGTTTGTGGGTGTGCATTGCTGTCTGTGCTTCTTCCAATTCCAACATCCAGTCTCTGGTATACCACCGTTGGAGACAGTGGTACCCACCCTGACCTGAATCCCACAGCACCTCTCCCCATGCTCTGAGTGTCTGCGGAGGCTTATCACTTCTAGGCAGGTGTTTCCAGACATCGCCTGTATTTGGCACAAGTATGCGGTGAGAAGCAAGAAGGGGAAGTTTTTAACAAGTAAGTAAGACAGGTGCCTAACATCCAAGGAGTGTGGCATGGGACATATACATAGGAGGTATAAGACACAGATGAGTCAGAACTGGAGTCTTCATGTTTTTAACTAATGTAAGAGTTCTGAGTTTCTGCTTTTTATCTTATTTTAAATTACAATTTTTGAATTTGAAAAATCATTTCATCTATATTTTATTTTATTTTTATTTTTTAAAGAGGGTAACACAAAACATAACAAAACAGCAAATTTGTCAGAAGAAAACAATGTCAGTAACACAGATTTTAAAAAATTATTTAAAGAGAAAAAAACAAAACAGACAAAAGGGTAGAAATAATACATAATTTCAAAAAAATAAACATTAAAAATTACTAGTTGATAAATTACATATTGTAATCTTAGGAATAGTTGTATAAGCTACAAAAAATTAAGTATATCAAGTGGACAATCAAACAGTGAAGCTGTAAACAGTTCTGTTCAACAATCCAACAAAAACTTAACAATGTGATTATCAATCATACACACATAAACATACATGCAGTTACATCCTTTAGAGCATTTTCTTTTGCTCTTTTTTTACAATAGCAGTTACACATTTTGGGTTTTATTACTCCTACAGTTCCTATTATGTTTTACACTAGAGACACAATGTGGTATTTAATAATATGATTCTTATTTCTTTCACCTATGAGGAAAATTTCAACTTATCTCCATTTACCTGTGAAGGCCTCAAAATCATCCTTTTTTATAGCTGAGTAATATTCATTGTATAAAAATACCACATCTTTTCCATCCATTCTGGGGTTGATGAGCATTTTGGTTGTTTAAAATATTTAGCTATTACAAATTTGCTGCTGTGATTATGGCTGCACATATATATCACTGTGACATGAACTTTTCAGTTTTTCTGGGACAATACCTAGAAGGGGAGTACCTGGATTGAGTGGAACTTTTCTGAGAAATCTCCATACTGATTTCCAGTTTGGTTACCCCAGTCTACACTCCCACCAATAGTTGAACAGTATTCCTTTTTCCTGCAGCCTCATCAACTTTTGTTATCAGTTGATTTCTTGATTACAGCTATTCTTTCCAGAGTGAGATGAAATCTCAATGCTGTCTTAACTGGCATTTCTCAAATGACCAGTGATGAGAGTATTTCTTCATGTATTTATTTGCTGTTTGTATATCTTCATATGAGAAATGTGTGTTCCTGTCGGATGCCCATTTTTGGAGAGGCTGTTTGAATTTAAGAGGCTTGGTATTTTTCAATTCTTTATATGTTCTGGATGTATGCCCTTTTTCTGATAGGTTGCTACTTAAAATTCTTCCTCATTCTGTGGGTTTTCTTTTCACTCTGTTGGTGCTTTCTTTTGAAGTGCAAAAACTTTTAAATAATATGATATCCCAGTTGTTGATTTCTTGGAGTGTTTCCCATGCAGGTCTGCGTTTTGTTCATGAATTCTCTGCCTAACCCTCTGTCTCCAAGACTTCTACCTACATTGTCTCCTAGGATGTTTAGCGTTTCTGTTTTAATATTTAGATCTTTGATCCATTTAGACTCTAGTTTCATGTATGGTTATATGCATGGACCTAGTTTCAGTCTTTAGCATAAGGAGAGCCAGTATTTCCAACACCATTTATTAAAGAGGCTATCCTTCCAGTGAACATGTTTAGCCCCTTTGTCAAAGTATGCATTCTCATGGACAAAACTGCACCTCCATTGGCAGTGGTTCGAAGTATTTCTGGGAATCTCTAACCAATACAGGAAAATGGGGTACTAATTTGTTGTAATATGTATGAATGCAGAGTATATGTGGATAGGTATTTTTTGTAGCCCACACAACATATCACATTTTTTGTCACAAAGTCCTGTAAACATTGATATATCAAACTAATATACATATAATATTTCTATTGATGAATTATCAGTTTTAATTTTATGACTATTATGTTTAAAATGAGCATTTAAAAGGAAAAAATCACAAAAATAAAGTATTGGATTTTTAATATCGTTTTTATAAAACATCAAAATTTTCAGTATTGACTCGATTTGGTGTACATAGACTGAAAAGAATAATAGAAATAAATTCCTATATGAACTACAATGAAATTATCTATAGTATTCTCCCACAAAGAAATCTTTACTTCAGTTATCACACCTAATACAGACTTCACATGGGAGAATTCCAAGTTCTACACATATGCATTGTTTGCACCAACAGCATAAGTGTTGAACTTTCCTGGCCTTTTTGTAGGACACATTTGACATCTTGCTATTAAGTCAGGATGTTCTTATTACATTATGCAAAGTGTAGTTAACAAGATCATAAAATATCAATAAATTAAGTATTCTAAGTATGTATTGGATATTTACAATAAAAAAATTTTCACATCAGTTGTGTACTTGGTTAGAAAACCTAACATAGAACATCAGAAATAAAACTCTATGTGAACTACAATGTAGACAAAAAGAAATTTGCCACAGAAATAATTATTACTTCAGCTGTCACATCAAAGGCAGTCTTCACACATAAAAACTGCATGTTCCATGCACACGTCTTGCTTACACTGAAAGCACATGTGACTAGCTTTTCTTTCCTATGTGGCAGTCTTGCCACCTCTCTTCTATTTTAGTGTTGTCAACAGCTTCCTAACTGTATTTTACAACTGGAACTTAGCATAGAAATAAGATATCAATAGAATAAAATAACAAATGTGTAATGAGTGTTTTGAATAAGTGTCAATATTTTCACATCAGTTTACTTGGTTACAAAACCTAAGAGATAGTATGAGAAATAAAAACATTGTAAACCACAATAAAAATACAAATAGAACTCTACAACAAAAATAATCTTTGCTTCAAATGTCACATATAAGGCAGTCTTCACAAATAAACATTGTATCTTTCCTATATAAGTGCCACTTGCACTGATAGTGTATATGTTTTTTTCCTGTCCCTTCTTGTGGGGGCACAGGCGACATCATTTGGGGCTTTCTATTGTCATAGTATGTCTTTTGGTGTACTGTACTTCCCTGTTCACTTGTCAACTCACTGGTGTGCTTCACAATTTCTTTTACACAGTTCCCTGAGAAGAAACATTTCATTTATTTATTTTTTTTAAATAGCAAAACAGAAAAAATGATAAAAATTATATAGAATTTCAAAATTAACACAGTTAATATATTGTATATTGTTATCTTATAAGTAGTTTTTCAGATTAGAAGATTAGGCACAAAAAATGATCAAACAAACAATGAAAGCAAAAACTTTTCTTTTGGATGAACTAATGGAGGTTCGAGTACAGTTACCTAGTTATCTATCGTGTGTGTGTGTGTGTGTGTGTGTGTGTGTGTGTGTGTAATATGTGTGTGTGTGTATATATATATATATATATACAATACTATAAGCAATCTCTTATGAATTCCATTCTCAACCCTCTAAAAGTATCTCCATGGTATTTGGTATTTGGTAATTTCTTTTTTATCCATCCAATTATTTGTTTAAAATTGAGTAAAACACAACTATTTGCCAATGCTTTATATTTTGAGTGACATCAATGTTTGCTGCATAACTCATGAATAACACCTACTTTGCATTTGGTCTTGTAGAAATTCTGAGGCTTCATCTGAGTCTTCTCTTTTGTTGAGATTTTATTATCAGTGTTTCTATCATGGTGTAATACTGACATCAGCAGTACCACTTTTTCTCTGCCATATATGAGGCTGATGTAAATCTTTCTGAAATCCAAGGATTGTGCTATATAATTTTCTGTTTTGAAATTGCAACATTTCATTGGGAATTTCTTCTTTGTTCTTGTGTATAGTTCCTCTGCTACTTAGTGTGTGCTCTGTTAGTAAGTGTAACATCAATTGTAAACTGGTAAACCATCTGTTTCACGTCACATTCCAGTTAGTTGGGAGGCAGAAGCAAGCCTGTTCACAACATCATTTGGTTTATTACCATACAGTTATGGACTTGAAACCTGAGTTGCAGAATAATTTTGTAAATGTAAAGCAAACTAAGTTTTCCTATCTACACAGCCATAAATTTTTATGCCATGTTTTGACCTATTGTTCTTCCATAATTCTTTTACATTCCTATGAATGCAATGAGAAAAGCCCTGGTAAGTACAGCAGACCTGTGAATGCTTTCAGTTCAGCTAATGAGTTGTCATCATAAATAAATATTTGAATGCAGCTATTGGTTCATACAGAACATTTTACTTGAATTTGAGCCTTTGTAGATTTTACAGCCCCTTGATTCATCTCATCTGTTCTAATTCATTTCATCTGCTACAATTCACTCAACATTGAAGAGCAGTACTGGCATATTTTTCATGCCTGCCAGGATCTTCATGGTACTTTCACACCTAGTTCTAATATCGGATTGTTCATTTTGGTTGTGTGATCATTTTGCAACATTTTAACTAGTCAAATATATACTCAAAGTGCTGTTCATCATCTGAATCAAGGCAGTCTACATTCTCCATCTCTCTTTTATCAGTGAATTCTTGTGCCCTTTCACTGTAAAAAGGAACTTTGGCTCACCTGACCAACATCAAAGTAATAATAAATATCATATATCTGCCCCACTCTTCTGTAAAACCTGTATTGTACCTTGACACATCATCATCACCCATGCCGGAGTAATCTGATGTCTGATGATTCACTTTTGACCTCCAAAACTTGCTAATACATTTTTTCCTGTATTTTTTCCTGTAAATAGGGTTACTCCTATCAAAAAATTAGAAGGAAATCATTTTTTAAAAACCCAAATTTTAGAGTGGTGTGCATGTATAAAACCCTCTGTGATGCTCGGGTAAACATCCACAAAACCTGATAGATGGAGCATCATGTGGGTTCAAATCCTATTTTGGTAGTTTTGCACATGTACACACACCTTGCCTTTCATCTTGCCAAGTAAAAATATTTCTTCTTGTATCCCTCAGGCAAAGGTATTGAGACACATAGCCAGTTACTATTTCATTAATGTAAAAATTTATACTAGGAAAATAAAGGATGTCTTTATGGAATTCAGTATTATGCTCCACATGCCTAGATTTGGTAGTGGGAATGTATAAAAATGTTTCCAGAGACAGCCAGACTCAAGCCTCACCCTCTGAGTCAGTACCATTCATGGACTGGGATAGAGAGAACAAGGCCACACTAGGAAACAAGCATAATTTGGGAATCAGCACCATGCATATGTTGCTGCCAATCTGGGGATAGCCAGACCTCAGCCCCTTCTGGTGTGCAGGCTGGCAAGCAAGGGACATTAATACTCTACACCCTCCCACTAATAAGTGACTGGCTGACCTGGAGAAATACAGGCTGTGATGGTAGCTATCAAGATGAAATGCAATTGAATGCCTCGGGTACTAAGATGTTTCATTGGCATTCCATGTCTAGGGCCACTGGTATGATCACAGGCTCAGAGGATAGCAGCATGCAGAGTGGTATCAACGGGAATCATCTTCTCAGGGTTGTAGCTTTTACTGATTCTCCAGTATTTTGTTTTGAAGTTCTATATCATTTCCATTATTTTTGGGTTGGGTTTTATTCTCTTTTGTTTTATTTAATTATGTTAAATCTGATGGCATGAGTAGCTATTTCAAAGATAGCAAGATATATTATGGCAGCAATTTGGGATTTGTTATTGGCTTGTTTTATTGTCTTTTATTGCATTTGTTGTTTTATTTTTATTGTTTCTATTCTATTTTGTTCTGTTTGATTTTTACTGTATCTGAAGGTATGTGCAGCTATTTTGAAGACAACAAAAGGCATTATGGTAACTGTTGTTGATTTTGTAATATTTTGAAGTTTTGTGCGTTTACACTGATTTATTTTGATTGATTTTATTCTGTTTTATTGTTTTTAAAATAAAATAAAATACCTTTTTCCTTAATTGATGTAGGATAAGAATGAGGGGAAATGGGGAGGTTTGTAAACTCAAGTACCTTGATTTAATTTAAAATTTCCCTCAAAAGTCTTGTATATGTTGAACTCGATTGGATTATTGGAGTGCTATGCTCTTCACTGCATTCATCAATTGATGAGTTCATAGACTCCAGAAAATGTGTTTGGGGGTGATGGAGTCTGGTAAGAGTTCACGGGCATGTAATTTGGAGGTATGCATTCTTGTTCTTGGTTCCTCCCTTTTCCTTCTCTATTTCCTGACCACAATGGTATGAACAGCTTCCTCCCAGCAGGCCCTTATGCTACATAATTTCTGCCTTGGAGTTTGTTGACCATTCCTCAAATCCACTGAAACAGGAAAGCAAAATAAGTCTCTCCTCTTTTAGGTTGTGGGTGTGGGTACTGCACTTCAGTGATGCAAAGTTGCTAATACAGTAGGAAAGTGACTAATATAATTGAAAATTGAACGATTCAAAAGTATATGATTATGGTCAGTAACCATTAAAGACTCATTGCAATTGGTGGACATAAATTGAAAATGTGACCAACTGACATGATTTATACTTTACGTGGCTATGGATAAAATTATTTGGTAGCCAAGTAGCTGAATTTAACTAGCATTGCTTTTTTTTGTTTTTGTTTTTGTTTTTTCCAAGTGAATATATCCAAATTAAAAGAGGGAAAGTGAATTGGTCTCAGATTTGAAAAAGAAAGAAGGAAGGACATTAATGGGGTGAGAGGAAATAAAAATATGGGAGTATGGCTGTAGTGGAGTTGAATAATTCTTAAATTTGAAAATGCTGAATGGAGTGTGTGACTATCCAACTAAATTCATCATTAAATCCTATAGATAGGCAAATACAGGCCTAATCTATCATTTCAGACACTCCTATACGTAGTTGAAGTAATTACATTTCTTGTCTTTTTATACATATTGCTTCCTCATTGGCTTACCTTTAGTAAGTCTGGAGTCTTGAAAATCTATTTCATACATCATAGCCAGATATTTATAAGTCTTAAGTCTCATTTTCTTACAGAGGGGTTCATGGCTCAACTCCAATGCTTCCTCTGGCCTGAAAGAATGCACAAATTGTTCTTTCTGGAAAGAATCCTTCTTCCACCACTATTTGTTTACTATTACTTATCGTTTAGATCACTGTTCCAGTTTCAGTTCCTAAGGAGAAATTTCTTTGACTTTTCTGCTTATATCAAATTTATTGTAATCATTTTCACTCCATTGTAGGATCACTTTATGCCTGCAGTTTTACTTTTTTTTGGTTTGTGTGAATGTTTGAATAACAGTTGTCTTCTGTGTTATCTGTGAGACAACAAGACACAAAGGTGCTATGCATTTCAAGCAGCTAGCACAGCACTATGTGTTACTATGGTTTATTTGTCCTCTAAGGTCCTTGTGATAAAGACTTTGTTGCTAGCCAGTCTTTAGGAGCTGGAGTCTCGTAGAAGGAAGCAAGATCACTGGAGGTGACCCTTGAAAAGGCTACTTGGACCTTTACTATCCCCTTTTCTCAATTCCTAGTCACCATGACTGAGGAACTTTGATCTACTGATATTCCCTCCCATGATGCTCTGCCTCATCACTGGCATAAAGTGATAGAACTAAGCAACCATGGACTAAAATCTCTGAAAACATGAACCAGAGTAAATCTTTCCCCCTTAGAAGCTGCTTGTCTCAAATAGTTTCTCCCAGCAATAAAATCTGCTAAGTCTATGGTGTTCAAGAAAATTTGGGGCCAGCGATATAGCTCAGTGGCAAATACCTTGCCTGATAAATGCAAAGTCATGAGTTCAGCACCCAGTACTATAAAAACAAAACAAAACAAACAAAAACCAAAAAGAACTTTAGTAAAATGAATGGGTTTTATGCTTTTATTTTTGATTAGTAATTGCATAAGAAGTTCTGCATATATGATGTTTGTTTTTTAGTGCATGTTTTAAATCTTTGAAGATTTATATATTGATGCTATTCTTTAATTTTTGTGTTATCTTTAGGGACAGGAATAATGCATGCCCTTCAACCATTTAAATTTTTTTCTTTATTACTTAACATCACTTGATATTATTATTCTTTGTTCTTCTAATTATTACCTTTATTTTCAAAAAGAATACACAATTAACATCAGTGCACCTTCCATGGTGCTGAGTCCATTTGGGAACCACTAGTTGGAGCCAACTGCCACTCTGAGTTCTGCACTAAGCCAACCTCTTTCCAAAATGACTCCTGATCAACTATTTTCTTATACAGGGTGACTGATACAGCACTCACTGCCAGGTAGTGTAGTACTTCACATTCACTGTTACCCTTCACTGCTGCCTTTCTCTGGGAGGCTTCTGGGGTTGCTAGCAGTCACCACATGTCCACTGGTTTGACCTGCCATTCTCCCATGCAGTGAGCCTTTTCTCAGGGAGAAGGTACTACCGGCTTCTTCCCTTCCTTCTTCACCAAAATTTCTCTTCACTCTCTGTTTTTGGTACCTTGGGAAAACACAACTACCATAGGCAATAATCCCCCCAGGCCATGTGAGCTCAGTCAGGGAATCTCAGATCTGAGTAGTGTGATTTGGTCACTACACTCTGTTGTTGGTATCAACTGCCACTTCTTGTTTATACAATTACTAATGGGCGCAGCTTGAGACCATACTCATGAGTGAAATAAATCAATCTCGCATGTGTGAATACCGAATAGTTTCCCTAATGTAAGTAATGATTCAAATATATAAAAATATGTGGTAATCATGATTCCACATTATGTGGCCTTGAATCCTTATAAAGTTTTCACTTATTAATTGGAAAGGCTTTATTCTGGGCTTCATGATATGGAAACATTTGAAGCTATAGTATATGAAGTTTTATTCAAATATCAAGTAAAAAGACAGACACTATGGTAACTACTATTAAGTCGGGTTATTTGGTGGTGAAGCACTAGGTTGCTGAAACAGTCATGCTTTGACCTGTATTGTTATATTGTTATGTCCTGTTTTATCTCAATCTCTCCCTTATTCGTTAAAAAATTATTTAGTTATTTCTTATGTTTTTTTAATTAAGGGGAAAAATTTAAAAATAGCAGGATATATAATGGTAACTTTTTTTGATTTCCTATTAACTTGTTTTGAAGTCCTGTAATACTCCCACTATCTTATTTTGACTGATTAGACTCTGTTCCATTCTGTATGATAGTATTAAGTTTGAGGGTATAGGCAACTACTTTGAAGGCAATAAGATTCACTAAGATGCCTGCTTATACAATTACTTTTGCATAGATGTATATGAACTTGTTATAGTATATCTATCTGAATTTTCAAGATGCTATTTTATTAGTTCCTTTGGTAAAACAAGTGGGTGAGAGGGATGAAATTAAAATCTGTAGTGAGTGAATCAGGAGGCCGGTGTCTGTGTTGTACTTTGAAAACTGTTCTCTTTAGCATGAAGCCAGTCTTCTGTGTGTCAGTTTGCTGGCTTCTGCACTACCTGACCATCATGAACTCATGGATATGCATTTTGTTTTTAGTTGCTGCCTGGTGCCTTGGCATTATTCATTCACTGTTCCAACTGGCCTTTCTTATTAATCTACCCTTCTGTGGTCCTAATGTGATGGATGGCTTTTTCTGTGACCTGTCTCGGCTTTTCAGACTGGCCTGTACTGACACTTACAAATTGCAGGTCATGGACTGCCAATAGTGGGCTTATCTGTGTTGGCTCCTTCTGTGTCCTTCTCATCTCATGTCTTCATCCTGTTCACTGTCTGGAAAAGCTCCTCAAGTGGTTTGTGTAAGGCCCCGTCCACAATGTCAGCTCACAGCACTGTGGTCATTACTTTCCTTAGTTCAACATATTTTGTTTACACATGGTCACACTCCAATTCCCAAATGGGCAAGTTTCCTCCTCTTTCTGATGAAGTTTTCACTCCTTTTCTTAATCCTGCCATCTACACATTGAGGAATAAAGAGATGAAGACAGCAATGAAAAGAGTGCACAAATTACTAGTGATTTATAAGATCTCATAAATGACATGATACATCCTATATTATTAACTACCATGTAACTTTATGTGATGAACTTTTTTATGCTTTAGTTAATGAAATTTTGAGACATTAAACATTGATTTGAATGTTTAGATCTGTCATTCTTGCTTGATGAATACATCTATTTCTTTTGAAAAATGAATCGTGAATACAGGTGAACCTTTTATCAATAGTAATCTCTTCTAATATCTTTTAACAATACTTGGTAAATTTTGACAGACAGATATTGAATATTTTTCATTTAATGCTAAATTTTCAAATTTTTGATATGTTTTTAAATAATAATTATTTGCTGGTATCCACAAATACAATAAATATTTTAAATATTGCATCCTGGATACTTGAAAATTTATTAAATTTATAAATATATTTTGCAAATTGTTCTTTATTGAGATCTAGTTTTGTAAAATTGGGATATTTATTCTTTATCTTTCTGCATGGATTCATTCAATTCATTTTATCATTTTATTGTACTTCCTAGACCATATGGTAGAGTACTGAATTCAAGTAGTAAAGAAAGTTATCCTTAACTTGTTTTTGTTTTCACAGGGAAGTATTCAATATTTTGTTATTAAGTATGATTCTAGCTATAGTTTTACTGTAGATATTCTTCAACAAGTTGAAGAAGCTAGTTTTTATTCAGTTTGCTATAATTATTCTTCCAAGTAGGAATCATGCTTGGCTTTGAAAAATGCTTTTTTTCTCCTTAAATGAAGGCAATGCTGGGGAATATTTCTTCTTTTTCAATTTCATGCTAAGATCTTATAGAATTCATATAATTTCTGCCTTACCAATAAAAGTACTAAATATTTTTTCTCCAAGTTGCCCTGATGAGGATGATAAAGTTTGATATATGAAATACATCCCCTTATGGTGATTTGTAGAAGCTCAATTATTTTAACACTAGGTATACAACTTGTTAGGATAATGTCACTGTGATTAAATGGGATTTAAGGAATTTTTGAAAGAAAGGGCATAACTTTTATGATTTTGCCTGATAGCATAATGATAGTAACAGTTTTTGAAAGAATATTTATTGGCATAAATTCTTTTTTAAGTGGAGAGATATTTTTAGCTGTGAGAATAACTAGAGCTACTAGCTTTTTGCCTGAGACTTAAAGGCATCCTATGTCTTTTTTTCATTGTGCTGACAAATGAACTGAGGACTCTACACATGCAAATATGTTCTATGATTTTCAGGGTAAGCAACAGTTTAACAAAACAATATATGCTGTACCATCAAAATTAGCAGACCATGCAGAACAATTTACAAAATAGCTCCAGCTTTTCCTCTTTCTTTCAACTTGTAAGAGAACACAATCCACGAGACTTTAGATGTGTATTTTAAGAGAAAGTGATGTGAAAGAAATATGTTTCATGAGCATCTAGATAATTTGTTCATCTAATTTCTGTCTTCAAGATCTGCTTGAGCCCTGTCTTCTAACATTTCAATATGATTATAGAGTGAGACTTTGCATCTCACAAATGGGTCACAGCACTAGATTTATTATGGAAGTTCAGTTTACAATGTATCTTGTTGGCTTTTGTTGAAGTGTTTAAACACCACTAGTACTAGATGTAAGGCAATACTTCTTTCTATAAAGAAATTCAGTACCAGTCAGATATAAGATTCTAGCTTTAATATGCTACACGTGCATAGCCAGTTTTCCCAGCACCATTTGCTAAAAAGGTTATCTTTCCTCCACAATGGTTTCAGTCCCTCTGTTGAAAATCAGATGCTTGAACATGTCTGAGATTGTCTTTGCATCCTCTGTTCCACTGACTCACATGTCTATTTTTGTGCCAGTAGCACATTGTTTTTAATTGCTATAACTTTTTATATATAACTTGATATCCAGGAATTTGATGCTTCGTAACTTTCCTAATTTTAGTATTCTAGGTCACTTTTAGTTCCATATAAATTTTAGGGTGCTTTTCTCTGGGGAATGCTGTTGGTACTTTGACTGCGATTGTATTAAATCTACATATCAGTTTTGAACCCAGATATTTCCCTCCACTTAATTTCCCAAAATATTTAAAGATGTTATATTACAGTGGTACAAGCATACTTATGTTTATTATAGTTGCACAATTCATCATAGATTAATTTTAGTAGTAGTTTTATATGTCCATCAACAGGTAAATGGCTAAGGGAAATGTAGTATTTATATGTAATAGAGTATTACTCCACCATAAAATGTATAAACTCAATTCATTTGAAGGAAAGTGGGTGCGCTTTGTGTCTATAATGTTAAGTGAAGTAAGTCAGACACATAAACATCGACATTGCATGGCTTTCCTTACGTGAAAAATTAATACACACGGAAGTTATGAAATAAAGGACAGACAATAGGAAGTAGGGAGATAGATATTTAGTAAATGAGACAGAGACCAAGAAATGGAGGGAGTAGGAGGAAAGGGAGAGGAAAGAGATTATCCAAATGAGTAATGCCAATAATCAAATAGAGAATTGCATGCCATCATCTTGAGAAATACTATCAAAAGCATAATATGTATTATTTGATGTGTGTAACTGTTATGATATATGTTAATAAGCCTCATGTGCTTACTAGGTTGAGCCTTTTAGTGCTAGGGATTGAGGGTATGTGACATCTGGAATAGTTCCCAACTTTGCTTCTGGGTATGACAATGAGAACCGCTTGCTGGGTGTGGTACCCTCCCAAAGGCCTGTGGCCTGGATGTGATAACAGGGAAAGAAAGGGACTCCACTGCTCGGTGCTGGCTGCTTCCTGCCTGCCCTGCCATGGACTGTTTCTACCTCGCTGTGCCCCTCTGTGGTCCACCCTGACTTGGAGCTTCTGACTATGGACTGAAGCCTCTACAGACTGTTAGCTGAAATAAACCTGTACTCCTTTGACTAGTGGAAGTCACATGTTTGGTCCCAGCAACTAGAAAATAACCAAGGTAGACAGCATATTTCAAATGATGATGCTGAAGTATTTTTAACCACAGAGGAAAGATCTTAAACATAGATACAAAAAATAGGAAACCCCACGTGGAATTTTAAAAATTGCATAAAGACAAATTGTAGCAAAACTGCTAAAAATGAAAGATAAATAGAAAATATTAAATCTTCAGAGCAGAAATACATATTATATCCAGAGATACATATTATATCCAGAAATACATATTATATCCAATGGATAAAGTCTTCCTTGTTATCAAAATTAATAAAGAAAACAAAGGAATAATATTTTTCCATTCATTTGTTTCTGTGGCATTGAATTGAAGGGCTTCATGAATTCTAGACAAGCAGTTTAGCATGAAACAACATCCCCAGCTAATATTTCTGTCTTTGGAGTGATACTTCAGGGAATCCCCTCTTCCCATCTCCATTTTCATTACTGTTGCTGTGATTATTACGTTTAGTCCATTTTCTACTTATAATATTTATCATTCTTGTGGGTATTGGGTACATGTACATAACACATCCAAAATCATTTTAACATCTCCTTCCCCTCTGAGGCAGTGTGACAAATACAGAAAATAATCAGAATGTACTAAATACATGTACCCATTTCCTCAGATGAGTGCATACCTCATGTACTGGAAACAAATACATATAAATTAAAAATTTAAAAAACAAACACAAAAAATGAAAGCAAAATAAAGATATTTTCACATAAGAGCTGAGAGAATTTTTACCTTATCAAATACATTCTAAAGAAAATGCTGAAGAAAATCCTTTATCAGTGCCAGATGAATATTGAAAATTCATTAATTGAAATATACACTTATTTTAAATATAGAAAATTAACATTGAAGAACAGATTATGGGAGGTAAATATAGGATTAGATAAAATTATTAATAAATTACAGAATGTTTAAGGAAAAATAATTGAAATATGCACTGGAATATGTAATATGAACAAAAGTACAATATACAATATATTAATTCAGTAGAAAAACGATGGGGAAAATTTAATTATAACTTTCTTATTCTCTATTTAAACTAGTAAAACTTTAATTCAAGTAAACTGTAATGAGTTAATGGACATAATAATTTTTTGGAAATTATTCAAAATGATATAAAATTATTTTTATTATATTAAAATCCAAATTAGGAAATAAAGTTGCATACCGAATGCAAACTCAATAAAATAGAAAAGTAGCAGACAAGAGACAAGAGAAAAGAAATGTCATAAAGGCAAGACAAATACCATGATGACAGGCTTACACCTAACCATAATAATGATTAAAGTCATAAAATAATAATATTATTAATTTTTAAAATTTTATTTAAGGATAAAAAGAAAAAACAGAAAAAGGGTACAAGTTATACAGAATTTCAGGAAAAATGATCAGTAGCAAATCACTATATACTACATATTGTCAACTTACAAATATTTGTTCCAGTTACAGAATAAAACATATAAAGTGGACATTCAAAGAGTGAGACTGCAAACATTTCTGTTCAATGATGCAACAAAACTCAGTAATATGGTTTTGTATATTACACACTTAAATATACATGCAGTTGTATCATTTAGAGCACTTTCTTTTCCTCTCTTTTGTACAATGACAATTACACATTTTGGGTTTTATTTCTTCCACAGTTCTTATTACATTTTTGAAGAGAATAAAACCAAATGTGACATAACAAAACAGAGTCAGTCAAATTAAAAGGATGGACGTAATACATACTGTAAAAACAAAACAAAGGTGATCAACATTGGTTACCACAATGCCTCTTGCTATCTTAAAAAGAATTGCCTATATCATCAGTTATAATAAAATTGAACAAAATAGTAAAGAACAAAACCAATAAAACCAAAACATTGCAGACATTAAAGGACTTCAAAAGAAAATAATAGTCAAACCAAAATGGGTGTCATAATGAATCTTATTGTCTTCACAGCTGTTGCCTATACTCTCAAACTTGGAATTATCAAGCAAAACAGAATAGAGAAAAATCAGTCAAAACAAGATGGTGAGAGCAATACAGGATTTCAAATGAAGTTAATAGGAAATCAAAGTGGGTTACTATAATATATCCTGCTATTTTTATTTATGTTTCCCTTAATTAAAAAGAAAATTGAAAAAGTAAATAATAAAAAAGGAGATTGAGATAAAAGAGGACATAACAACAAAACAGCACAGGTCAAAACATAGCCATTTAAGCAAAATAGTGTTTCACCACTAGATATCCCGACATAAAAGTAGTTACCATAGTGTCTCTTTCCTTGAAATCTTTGAGTATAATTTTGTATACTGTAGCATCAAACATATCAAGACAATGTAAAACTATTAAAGAGAATGATAGTATTATAGGGTATTTAGAACCAACTATCAGAAAATGAACAATGATTTCTGTATAATCTCCTTGTCTATAAAATTTTTGTTTATGTTATTACATATAATAAAAACCAATATGATACAACATGTTAAGACTGATGGAGAAAGAAGAACAAAAGCTTGATGGGACTTCAAAACAAGATGATATTAAATCAGCACTAGCTATTATGATGTCTTGTTTTCTCCAAAATAGCTGTTCCTACCATCCAACCTTCTCTGCCTCATTTCTGTTGAGCGCTTTTTCTGTCATTAATTGTCAGTTTGTCTTCATTTTGTTTTCTGCTCCATTCATTGCGGCCTCTCTGCCACTGTTTCTGGAATCTTGGTATTTTTCTTTTTTAAAAATGTCCTGCAGTATTCTCTGTAGAGTTGAATTGGTGTTTGCAAATTCCCCTAGTTTCTCTTTATCCTGGAAGCACCTTGTTTTTCCATCAATTTCTAGGGACAGTTGTACATGATATATCAATCTTGGCTGAAGGTTATTGTCTTTCAAAGCTTGAATTATTTCCCTCCATGCTCTTCGTGATTTGATGGTTTGTGCCTAGAAATGTGCTGTAATTCTGATGGGTCTTCCCTTGTAAGTGATCTGTTTCTTGTTTCTGACGGCTTTTAATATTCTGTTCTTATATTGGATTTCTGGAATTTTGATTATTATATGCCTGGGTGTTGTTCTGTTTGGGTTGTAGGTGACTGGGGTCCTGTATACCTCATACATCTGAGTATCTTTACCTTTTGCTAAATTAGGGAAATTCTCCTGGATTATTTCTGTGAATAGCCTTTGTAGTTCATTTGTCTGTGTCCCTACTTCTTCTTTTATGTTCTTAATTCTTAAGTTATAGATCCTCTTATCATCTTGAAGACTTTGTATTATTTCTGGTTGTTTTCTTGTTTTAAGAAGTTTTTCATTTCATGTTCCCACATTACAAATCTGTCCTCCAGTTCAGATAATCTATTCTTAGTTTCTTTCAAGGTGTTATGCCAGTTTCAATAGAATTTTTACTTTCCTGGTAATCTCTTTGAACCTGCTTCATGTATTCCATGTTTTCTCTATTTTCTCCATCAAACAATTCTCCCCTTTCTTTCTGTTCTTCCATTCCACCATCTGTTTTTTCTTGGGTGGTACTTAGCATTTCTCTAACTATCCTACTTGTATCTTGATTTAGGCCATTAAATACTTCACTTTTGAACTTGCTATGAGGCTCCAGAGATATTGTTTTATGTCTATTGGTGCCATGTCTGATATTGCATGTTTCCTGTCCTCATTCTCATTTCCATTTACCTTTACTGGATCAGTGTTCCCAGGATTGGAGGTCGAGGACTCTTTTTTGTTGTTCCCTCTTCCCATACTTTTTGTTCCTTCCCTACAAGCATATATAGGAGGCCTAGTTTCTTTCTTTGTTGTTTACAGTCTGTTTGAATTGTGCTGTCTAGGTATTCCTGCCCAATGCAGTGTACTAAGGAGACACAGACCTGGGCAGCCTCTGCTGGGCCCGCCCCTCCAGGTCAGTCAACCTACTGAAGTCTTCATTGCTACGGTACACTTCCAGGCACTGGGACCTGGTTTGGTCTAGCCTACTGGGTCTTAGTCCATGGCATCACCCATGTCAGGGCTCCATACTAATCCTGCTTGAGAGGGGAATATGTGACTAAAGTCATTGCAGTGTCATGTTCTGGCTATTCTGCCCAGTCCCAGAATGTCCTATGTTGGAGCCTCTTAGTCTATGGAAGGGCCCCCATTCCTCTCACTCACTACAGGTTGGTGCAGAGCTCCCCACTAGTACTGCTCTCGGAGGTTTCACCTCTCTGTCCCTGCTGTGCTGACTCAGATGCAGCAGCAGCAGCAGGAAATTCAAGTCACGGTTTCCAGAGATGCAGGTTCTAGCTTCAGTGCTGAGATTTTATCTGTTCCAGTTATAGCACTGGATTGCATTTCCAGTTGGTTTCTCTCAGCTTTAGTTTGTTCCTGGGTCAGCAGGGTATATCTCCCTTTGCTTAGGACTCCTCACACCACACCATTCCTGGATTCTAAGCTGGCTAACTCAGAGAGCCTCCATAGCTGCTATTATCTATCTGGAATGTTCTCCTGGAAGTATAAAATAATATTATTAAAAAATCAAACTGTCACACCAGAATCTAGACACACATGTGTACCTTTATATGAGGCTGGAAGTAAGGGGGAATAATATTTTCAAAATGCTCAAAGAGAAAACTGTCAATCAGTGGTTTCATCTACAGCTTGGCTATCTTTTCCAAACAAAAAAGCATTTATCCAGATAACAAAAGCCAAGATAACTTGTTGTTCACAGATATGCCTTAAAGCAAATGTAAGTAATTTCTTAAGGTTGAAATAAATAACCTTAAATGAATTTGAAACCCACAGACATCCAACACAAAGAGTACTGGCAGTTATAATTTGAAAGCTATGAAAAACAGTAAATTGCATATTTTTCTCTTACTGATTTTAGAATCAGCAGTATTGTGTAACTTACATGTACCAACTCCACACAAAGATTGTAAATATTATGTGCTGCAAACATGTACTCAAGAACATTCTCAACAAAAGCATAGGATTGGCCAACCTAAAAACAATAACAATAGCACAATAAACAACTGCAACACAAGAAAAATAAAAACAAATTGTATACCAACAGGCAAAGAAGACAGTGATAGTAAATAACCAACACTGCTCAGTAGCATCTGTCAATGTTAATGGCCTCATTTCTTTGATTGAAGATAGCATTCAGAAGCAGGGCAGGAAGATTACTGTGATTTCAAGGCCAGCCTGGGCCACAAAGTGAATTTGAAACCAGTCTGAACTGCAATGTGAACCTTTATCTCAAAAACAATAACAAACAATACAGATTAGATGACTAGATCGAAAAATAGAATCTACTAATTTTTTGCATCTAGAAAAATGCACCTAGACTTCAAATTAAAGAATGGAAAACAACATTTCTTGCACCAAGACTCCAAAAGCAAACAGGTTTAGCATTTCCAGTATCAGATGTGATAAATTTCAAGTCAAAACTGATCAGTAGATACAAAAGATTTATTATATATTAGTTAAAGAAACAACCCAACAGGAAAAGAGAACATTGATAAACAAATTTGCACTGAACACTGAACCACCTACCTTCATTAAACAAATGCTGCTAAAATTAAAAGATAGAATAAAAATTAACACAATTAGAGTAGGGAATTTTAACACTACACTTTCCTAAAATGACAGACCAAAATACAAACAGATTTCAGACCTGACCCACACCCTTGAATTTGTTGACTTAATAGGTATATACAAGTACCTCACTTCTCTACAACAGTGTATACAATATTTTTAGCAGTATGTGGGACTTTTTACAAAACAGGTAACATAATATTACACAGGGCATGTTAAAGCAAATATAAAAGAATTGAAATTATCTGATGCATACTATTCAACAGCAGTGCAATGAAAATAAAAATTGATAGAAGAAAATTTGGAAAAGGCAAAACCTGGAAAATTAGCAAAATAATTTTAAACAATCAATGGGTCACAGAAAAAAATCAAGAAATCAAAATATTTCTAGAAGTTAATAATAATGAGTATGAAACTCAATGAAAACTTTGGGACACTTTGAAAGCAGTCCTAAGTGCAAAATTCATTGCAATGAATGCTTATATTAAAAACCAGAACAAGTCCAAATAAATAACCATATGATAAATCTTAAAATACTTCAGAAACAACAACAGGACAGAATTGAAAGTAGGGGGAGAAATTATAAAGATGAGAGTAGAAAATGGGAGAACTGAAACTGAGGACAAAATTATAAAGACAAGAGTAGAAATAAATCAAACTGAGGCTAAAATATCATTCAAATAAAAAAATGAAGAGCTGCTTCTTTGAAAGAATAAATAAAATAGATAAGCCCATCGCAAAACTTACCAAAAGAAAGAGAAAAGATTTTCATAACTGTAATTAGGAATATAAAGGAGATCAGAGCAGACATTGTCAAATCCAGATCACTGCAAAATTATATCTCAACTATATGGTACTTCATTGAAAAATTATATTTCAATGAATTAACAAATTTTGAAAAATGGACAGATTTATAAACTGATACAAACTACCAAAGCTACCCCCAAGAAAACACAAATACACTTTACAACACAATTGCAAGCAATGGAATTGACTCAGTAATAACCTACTAATGATAAAGTCCTAATCGATTTACAGTTGAATTCTAGAAAATGTTCAAGGATGTCATGTCACCATATCCCTCAGATGTTCAAAGAAATTTAAAGGAATTGAGTGATCCCAAATTCATTCATACAAGCTAGTATCATCCTGACCCTCAATCCAGATAAATACTCCACTAAAACATGATAATTATAGGCCAATTTTGTAATATACATGCAACAATCTTCTACAACACATTAGCAAACAGAACGCACCATATTATCCAAAAGCTGATACACCTTGAGTAACAAAGATTCATCCCAGAGATGCAAAAATGACTCATCATACGTAAATCTACATTACAAAGAAAATGATAAAAGGTAGATTGAAAGGGACAATGGGATTTCATCCAATGCAGAAATGAACCAACGGAACAGGGAATGGGTTAAGAGGTGTAAAGATGTGTCCCATACAGGGATCTGATAACCCTATTGAGTGTAAGCATTATACAACATAGCATATACTAAGACCAAGAGTATCAACAGGTGTGAAAAAGGTGATAGGGGAACTAGAGGAGGGGACAGCAAGGGAAAGGATGAGAAACAGTAGCTGTAATGCATGCATGCAAGCACTGTCCAAGATAACTGTGAACCACATGAGTCACAAACATGCACTAATAAAATAAAATGAAAAAATGGTTTGAGACAAGAATAGTAAGTGAAGTTATACCGTTTTATGACATCACATGTAGAAACTAACTCAAAGAGGATTAAAGTTTTAAATGTATACTTGAAGTTACTAAAATACTAGAAGAAACATAAGGAAAAATATCTACATCATTGGTCTTAGCAAATATTTTTTGCATATAAGCACAATACATAGGCAACAAAAACAAAAATAGACCAGTAAAATGACATGAAATTTTAAAAAATACATAGGAAAATAAACCATAGAGGCAAGAGGCAGCCTGCAGGATAGGAAAAACATTTGAAAACCATGTATTTGATAAAGATCAGTATCCAAAATACATAAGAAACTAAATAAATAAGAAACCAAAGTTACTTATTAGCAAGAAAACAAAGAACCCAAAGAAAAATTGGACACAAGATCTGAACAGACATTTCTGAAAAAAGGAAATATAAATGGTCAACAGGTGTTATGGTTGACACATTGTGTCAACCTGCAAAGTTTAGAAGTTTAGCTGAGAGACCCTGAGGAGTTTTTACTTTGTAATATTCTCATCCTGTGCAAAGGCGGGCAAGGAGATTTTGTGAGTGCTACACCCACCCTGGGTGTGGGGGTGGCCTGAGTACAGTAAATCCCAGGAGAAGAGGGTCCTTCTCCTTTTGCTCTGGCTGCTACCTTGAAGTGTTGCCCCGGTGCTGTGCCACCTTGCCTTGAAGCCGTATGATTACAGATTGAAACGTCAACAGCAGGGAGCTAAATAAACCTTTCCTTCCTCCCTTTTAGGAATCAGGTATTTTGTCCCAGCAACAAAGAAAGATAACCAAGACAATAAGTATAAGAATACCCCTCAAAACTGCTCATTGTTAGGGTAGTGCAAATCAAAATCACAATTAGCTATTGCCTCACACTATAAAAAATTACAAGTGTCGAAAAGAATGTGGAGAAAAAAGAACTCTATATACTATTAATGGAGTTGCAAATTAGTACAAGTATTGTAGAAAACTATGTGAAGTTTCTCAGAAGCATAGAACTAACATATAATTTTCTTCTGTGCACATGTCCAATGCTTATAAAGTCAGTATGATAAGGAGATGCCTGCTCTCCCATATTCACTGCAGCGGCACTCACAACAGGCAAGACAGGAAACAGGAAGGATGGATAAAGAAAATTTAAAATATTTACATAATGAAATATTCTGAGACTTTAAAAATTCTGTCATTTGTGATAAACAAGATGAACCTGGAGAAAATGATGGTAAGTGAAATAAGCTAAGCAGAGAAAAATAAATACAAAAAAATCTCACTAACATGGAATCTTCATATTCTGAGTTTACAACAGTAGACACTATACTGGGGATTGCCATGAGCTTGTTTAACAGCTGGGGAAATAGAGTTAAAAGATACAAAATTCAGTTAGAAGGAATAAATTCAGAAGAGCTCATGAGTAATTTTGACTGTAGTTGGCAACAAAACACTTGAGTAAAATTTCCAAGATAGTAGATTTTAGTTGTCACTACACAAAAAATTATTACATGTACCCGTTTACTATTTTGTTTTGTTTTTCTTTAAATAAAAATAAGATAATAAATATATTAATTGACTCTATTTAGGCACTCTCCAAAGAATATTGATTTTAAAATAACATGTTGTATGTGATAATGATATAAATGTCAATTAAAATACACAAATAAATGATAAACTTTAATTAAAAATTTGACAAATTAGAGGAAATGTTTTTCTTTGACAGATGCCTAGTTTTCTAAAACCAATAGAGAAAGAACTAGAAAGAAAACCTGAATAATTTTTAACTTTTACAGAAGTTGTCTTAATAAAATCAAGAATCTTTCGGCAGAGAGAATTCTATGATCAAATGTGTGATAGTGAATTCTATTGAATATTTAATGAAGAAATAACATTTTAGGCCAATTCGTTTATAACATTTGAAAGATAACATTTTCCAACTTATTTTATACTAGAGTCATACAAGGGTATTAAAAAGTTTCAAAGTAACATACCACAAAATAATTTTGAATATATTTATGTAAGAGAAATTCAATGATATACAAAAGGAAAATGATATCATTAAGTAAGATAATCCCATGAGTGCATAGTTTAATGGTAGAAAACAAAATAATACAATTAACAATAAAAGTTAAGCTATGTAATTGCAGAAATGTATTTGTTAACATTTAACTTTATGTAATAGCAACTGAACAAACTAGGAAGAAAGAGACATAATATCAATATCATAACATAGATCTACAAATACTACATCCAAAATTATAATTGAAAATGAAAAATGGAACATTATTGAACTATACAAATATTAATACTAATATAATTCACAGCAACATGAATGGGACAGTGGACTTCGTATTGAATAAGTTAGACAAATGCAAATGCCACATTTTGATACTTTCTTGAGGAAGCTAATAAAGTTGATCTCATAGAAGTACAGAAGATCATTAGAGGACAGGAAGACTAAGAGAGGAGGAGAGAGAATTTTGATGACAGGTACCAAAGTTCAATGTTTTATAGCACAGTAGGTATCAGTAATTACAACCATAAAATAGTCATTTCTTTTTTTTTTTTTTTAATCGGTACTGTCCTGGAGATCGAACTCATGACTGCCTGCTTGCAAGGCAAGTGCTTATGTCACTGAGCTAAATCCCCAGCCCAAAAATATACATTTCAGAGGACTATAAACAAGAATCTGAAGTTTTCTAACAAATAGAAATAGTAAATGCTTAAGGCAATAGAAATGCCAGTCAGACTTGACCAGTATGTATTATAGGCATGTATTATCATATCTTACTCCATAAATATATACAAATATTATCAATTCAAAAAGGATAAAATGGCCCCAGGGATAGCTTAGCTTTTGCATAAGTGCCTGCCTTGCAAGTGCATTTTCGTTAACTGCATTCCTGGGAACAAAATATCCCATACAATGTTTAATTAAATTATCTTACACTCTCCTTGTCCTTGTCTCTCAAACTTCTTTTAAAGAGAACAAGAAGTCACCAAGAAGCAAGCCCTGACTGTGCACTGGCACCATATGCGTGTTGCTGGGTGGGGGGTGCAGTCAGATGCCAGCCCCTTCAGGCACAGAGGCTGGGAAACAAGAAGTGGCACACACCTCCCTGCATAAGCAACCACTGATCTGGAGAAACACAGGTTGTGATGACAGCTATTTAGGTTAAAATACAATTTGATGCTTGCAGTGTTTAGTGTTTCACCGACTTTGCAGGTCTGATCATCTATTCAGAAGATAACAATATGTAATATAGCATATATGGGGGATGTACCTCTGAAAGTGGTAGCCATTGTTGATTCCATGTCACCTTGTTTTGAAGTCCAGTGTCATTTTCATTGTTTTAGTGGGTTGAGTTTTGATCTCTTATGTTTTGTTTGATTTTATTGTACCTGATAGCATGGACAACTATTTGAAAGACGAGATGTATTGTGGTACCCATTTTAGAGTTACTATTGTCTAGTTTTGAATTCGTTTATTGCATTCATTGTTTTATTTTTACTGGTTCTAGTTTATTCTGTTGTGTTTGATTTTTACTATGTCTGAAGGCATCTGCAGCTATTTTGAAGAGACATTGTGGCAACCATTGTTGGTTTCCTATTGTTTTGAAGTCCTGTGTTACGCTGTTTTGTTTTGATTGTCTTTCTTCTGTTTTACTTTGCTTGGTTTTACTCCCATTAAAATAAAAAAATTATTTTAAGTAAATTTCTCTTGACTTTCCCACTATCCCACCAGCTCCTGACACTGCTGATGCCCCTCCAATTACCTATCAGTGTACCAGTCAGTTTTTCCATGAAAGAGACAAGATAAGTGACACCAGCAACTAAAAGGAGGAGAATATATCAATATAATATAATATAATATAATATAATATAATATAATATAATATATTAATTAATATTTGTATTTACTCCATATGTGTAAAAAGAAGAAATGCTGATTAGACATACGGATTCTAGATCAGACTTCTTGCTCTGAAATGCAAGTGTCACTGATTTTTAGGCCAAAGAATAAGAGAAATATTTGCTACTTGGCATAGTTAATAAACATTAGCTACCAGGTTTTCATTTGCTGTCAACCATGCGTGTAAAGTATTATTCAGATCTCACTTGTTATATTTGAAGGATAGATGCTGTTTGCTCTTAAATTATATTTACTCCTAATATATAGGTTTTCCTTCTTTCTTCCCTCAGTATATTCTCATAGAGGATCTCAGGTTTTTCAGGATCTGATAATTTATTTCAAAACCATTACTATAGAAATTAACTTTTGTATTGTTGTGTGAAGTTTTAAATGACCATTTTTAATATCTGTGCTAGTACTGTTGTTGGTGTTTACATATTACATCACTGCTAACTAAAGTGATTTATGAACAACTAGGCATCTTTCCCACTCAGGATTTTGATTTTCATTTTATTTATCCTGTTGATCTTTCTCCATTTCCATGAAGAAGTTAACAGGTAGATAGGCAGGCAAAACAACAGTTATTTTGCAATTTCACTTTATGCACTTCTGATACGGCTATTATTTATATTCTTAATATAGCACTTATAATGCAGAACTACTTTTAAAAACATAAAATTGTTCACTCTACTTTCCTCCTGTTATTTTTATTCAATTATAATTTGCTTTCCTTGTTATTTGGCTTCATGGCCAAAAAAAGTTTAGAAGAAAGAAAAGATAATTTAGAGAAATAGATGCTATCCCCAAGTGCCTCATTAATCACTTTTCCCCTTACTTACCCTGGGAAACCCCAGGACAGGATTCTAGAAGATAAGTCCCATGGCTACAGAGTTCTGGCAAGTCTTTTGAAGTTTCACTTCATCACTACCCAAGCACAATTGGTGTTGTTAATTAACTGCTTTTACTATGACAGTGTTTTTGTGTAACTCTTACACTGGAGATTATTATGCAACAGGCAGAAACTTTCTCAGTTGTTCCAGTTCCCTGAAGACACTGCCTGTGCCTCAACTTAGGGGAAATGAATTTCTCTGTTAACAACAGAGTGCACTGATGAGATTTGCCTCTGGCAATGAAAATTGATTGCGTGCGTCCAGACAAGTGGTTATAGGTTTTATACTGACAGTCACAAAACTTCAATATTTATTTGTTTAATTAATTAATATTTACAAGTTGTAAAATAAAGCAATACAGGATATAGCACAAGATAAATTCATTTTATAAAGTAATCATATCATAATCTTTATCAAATCAAGATATACAATGTGTCAGTCATTCCAAAAATCCTCTGCATTGCTAATCACTTTTCTCCTTAAAATGATTTGTGACATTGATTTCATAAGGTCTGTTGTGCATTTTAATAGGTTTATCTTACATGTAGTCATTCCAAGATTCCATGAGTTAGCTTAGCTTATTTTTCATTTGATGTATTTTGAAAATCTCTGTCTGTAGGCATGATGGTTTTCTATTCTTTATTTATTGTTAAGCTATTAGGGTATTTGCCACTTATTTTAATGCTGAAATTTTTATTATAGACTCAGTGAAATTTACTATTTTTATCAACTTTGTGTACTTTCCAAATGACAATTAGGTCAGGACATTTGATTCAGTAAATGTTTGTCATATTTGGTAAGGTTATAGTTGATGGTGTATTCATGCATCAGTAAGTACCATTCTTGTTTTCTTCTGTTTTTAACATTTGTTACTGTTTAATATGACAAAACATATTTATTCATTTATTGGGATAATATATGAATATAAATCATATATTGGGATACACCAAATACATATATGATATATATTTTTTAGATAAATATGAGAGAAAGAAAAGGAGAGAGACAAATGGAAAAAGAGAGAGACGGGTAGAGACTGAGAAAGACAACAACAGTGAGAGAGAGGCCAATTTTGATTCAGCCAATAAGCTTGTTTACTAGAATCTGATACATTTTTGTAGTACTTAAATTTTGAACAAGAGAAATTAATCCATTATTTAATTTATTCTGATTTCTAAAAATTTCAATACTGTGTCTGCTCAATAGAATTTATATTTTTCACTTAAGAAATCATTCTGTAAGTGTCCCTAGAACTTATTCTTGTGTGTGTTTCATAGGTTATTCAATATTTATCACTAATATTTTCAGATTTACATATTTGATATTTTGTAATGATTGCTTCATTTTTAATTTTGAGTGCAAAGTTATTCCAAATTCCTAGTAGTCAATGCTAGATTGATAAGGGAAATATATATATATATATATACATATATATATACAAAAGAATATGTACAAGAGAATCATACTACTAATTTCTGTTATTTCACAAAAAAAACCACAGTTTGTGCCTTCAGTGTTTGATCATGCCTGTATCTTGTAATGTGAGCAACTACTTTGACAATAACAGTACACAATATGGTAATCATTGTTAACTTCCTATTATATTGACTTGAAATTCTGTGCCATCCTTTTTAGTCCTTTTTGTTTTTTTTTTATAAAAAAAACTAGATTGACAAATTAAAAGTAATATATACGTACTACAAAAATTCCAAGTTTCCCTTCACAGTGGTTAAACGGTTTTGTATATTTTTCATTCCTACAAAACACTTACTGTTTCTACACAATCTTGCCAAGAGATTGGACATTTTGCCAATGAGATGTGTGAGACATAACATCTAATTTTAGTTTCTTTATCTTACAGATAAAGATGGATTTTTGTCGGATATTTTTATATCTGTATTGGGTATATATACTTTTGTTTTCTAATTATTTAGTGTTTTCAATGGAGGTAGGTTTCACATAATATAAAAGTAATATTCTTAAAGTGAATAGTTTAGTGGCATTCAGGATTCTTACAATGTTGTTGACTCTTATTTTGGTCCCAAAACATTTTCATCATCTGGCATTAAGCATTGTATAGTTCTAATTCTTTTATCACTTTGTTCTAAGCCAGCAGCTCTGACTATATAACACAAATACACGAAACTGAAACAAAAATCATAGATGCACAAATGTTACTGAAAACATCAAAAGGTCTCCCCCACTAATGAAGGTAGAAAAATCTGTAGTGAAATAGTTAAAATCAGCAACATCCTGTCTCAGTTTTCTTCAATGATTGACTATTATTCCATTTAAATAGATATAACATCTTATGTGTAACTTTCTTTTGATGGATGTTTGAGTAATTTTCAGTTTTAGGCTCTTCTGAACTTGTGTGCTAAAGCTTCTGTTTGATACCTATTCAAATTCAATTCTTTTAGATTTATGCCTAGGTAAGGAATTGGTGGGTTAACTGTCTTTAGTATCTTATGAAACCTAAAATACTTTCAAAGTGACTGTACCATTCCATTCCCTTTTATTAGTGCCTCAGGATGAACATGAAGTGATACCCTGTGGCTTCGATGCACACTTTTCTATTGATGTAAAACATCTCTTCATATGCTTCTTGGGCATTTGCATCTTTTCTTGGAAGAAGGTCTAGTAAATTTTTCTCATTTTTAATTTAATTATCTTGCTTCACTCTAAAATTTCTTTATATATTATTGATACTAAACTCATTTCATTCCTGCTAAACATGGCAGAGCATGCCTATAATCTCAGTACCTAAGAGGCTGAGGCAGGATGATTTGTGCACATTGGAGCCCAGCCTGGGCTACAAAATTTGTCAGAATCAGTCTGAACTGCAGAGAAAAACCCTGTCTCAAAAAGCCAAAAACAAACAGGTAAACCATTAGCACGTGTATGATTTACAGATATTACTGCTGTACTCTTAAGTGTGTTTTAGTTTACTTGACAGTGTCCTTTGTTGAACAAAAAAATTTAACCTTGATAAAATCCAATTTATTTCATATTTTGTTCTTGGTCCTGTTTATTTTATTTAAGAATTTATTGGCAATAAAAAGGCATGATTTAAATCTATGATTTTTTTCTAAGAGATTATAGTCCTACTGCTGATGCTTGTATCATTAACCCAATTTCAATTTTGTTTATGGTGTGAGGTAAAAAGTTCAAAATCATTATTTTCCTTGTATTAGTGAATATTCGTTATATAGACTAAAGTGTCTCATTTTAAAGATCTGTGCATGCATGTAACATACTTCAGTGGCTCAGTCCCTCCTTATCCTCTTGTCCTTTCTCCCTCTTTCTCTTGTTCCCTTCTCCTTCTACGATCATCTCTCTTTCTCTTCATGTCGTTTTTTAGTGTTTGTGTGTTAGATTCCACAGATGACAGAAAACATGCAACATTTGTCTTTCCGAGTCTGGATTAATGTGATGAAAATAGATTCCACCTATTTTCATGAAAATGATATGATTTTGTTCTTTATGGCTGAATAAGATTCCATTGTGTGTGTATGTGTGTATATATATATATATATATATATATATATATATATATGTGTATGTATGTCACCTTTTCTTTATTTACCTATGTGGATTTTATAGTTCAGCTTTTGTGAAGTGGCTGCAATAAACAGATCATTATTTTGCATAAAATTTAAGTCTTTGGGGAATATACTGATGGGTAGTATACATGTATCAAATGGTTTCTCAAGTTTTAGATTTTTGGGAAATGTTCACACTGATTTTTATATTGACTATTAATTTGCATACCCACTAACAGTTTATAGGATATATGTTCCTCTAAATGCCAGTGAACAATTTTTTAAATTTTTTTTTATTTTTGGTTATAAACATCCTTATAGGAATGACAGAGAATCTGGATGTAGTTTTTATTTGCATTTTACTTATGGTTAATCAAGATGAAGATTAATAAATAAACTTATTCACCATTTTATTTCTTCTCCTGAACAGCATCCTTTCATTTGTCCATTTAGTGATTAGGTTATTTATTTTGTGGAGTTATTTTTTGAAACAATTCACTTATTTTAAAAATTTCCTTTGTGTGTGTAATGTCATTTGATCCTGAACGTTCTCCCCGTTGTCCTTCTTCCTTCACCCTTCTTCCCTCCCTCTTTGTTTAACAAGTGCCTCCCGATGCCATCCGCCATTCTGCCTGCAGTATGATGGCATATTTTAGTTTGCTTTCCAATGGCTAAAAGGTGGCCAAATATTTTTTCACATCCTTATCGGCCATTTGAACTTTTTCACATCCTTATTGGCCGTGTGCACATATGATAGGCATTTGTTTTTCTATTTAATTAATTTGTCTATTTATTTGTTGGGCTATTTTTTGATGTCAGGTTTTTGAATCTTTTATGTATTTTATATATAAATCCCATGTCAGCAGGGTAATTGTGAAATATTTTTTCCTATTCTTTATGTTGTCTTTTCAGGCTGTTAGTTGTTTGCTTTGCTTCGCAGAGATTTTTAAATTTTATCTAGTCCAATTTGTTGATTCTTGCTGTTATTTCCTATGCTTATGATTTCAAAATTTTCTGATATCTGTCTTCTAGAAGTTACTGTTTCAAGTCTTAGATTAGGTAATTGTTCTACTTTGAAGTAATTTTGAATAGAGTGAAAAATACTGCAGTAGCTCCAGTTTTTAACCTATGAATGTTCAATTTTCCCAGCACCATTTGTTGAAGAGGCTGTCTTTCCTTCATTGCATCTTTTTTGATCCTCTTGTCTAGAAGCAAATGGTTGTGGGTTTTCAGGCTTATGTGCCAGTACCATGCTGTATTTGTTACTATGACTTTGTAGATATTTTGAAATATGTATTATGATATATTCAGCTTTGCTCTCTGCTTAGGATTACCTTATTTCTTCTAGTTTTGGGGGCTTCTAGTTAAATTAGAGGATTGTTTTGCTTTCTAGTTCTGTAAAGAATGTCATTGGTACTTTGAAGGTCTTACACTGAATTTATAGATTTTTAGTAACATTACCAGTTTTACAATGTTAATTCTGCCAATTCATGAACATGGAGATTCCCTACATCTTCCACTGTCTTCTTCAATACCTGTCTTCTGTGTTTTGTAACTTTTATTGTAGAGCTGTTTTACTTCCTTGCTTAGTTTGATTTCTAAGTATTTTAATTTTTGAATCTATTATGTATGGAGTTACTTTTATGATTTATTTCTCAGTTCATTATTTGTATATACAAAAGCTGTTGGTTTTTGTATACCAGTTTACTAACCTACTTAATTTCTTTTTTAGAACCCGAAGTCTTCTGGTGGAATTTTTAAGGCCTTCTCGGGGAAGTACAGTATCACTTGGAAATCGTGATAGTTTGATTGCTTCCTTTCTTGTCATATCTATTTTATTTATTTTTCTTGCCTAGTTGCCCTGGCTAGAATTTCAAAGAATATGTTGAGCAGAGGTGGTAATAGTGGACATCCATATCATATTCTTGACTTTAAAGAAAATGGTTTCTGCTTTTTCCCTTCAATCTGATATTTGCTGTCATTTTCTCACATATTGCATGTATTAGGCTGATGTGTGACCGTTCTATATCCAATTTCTCCAAACTTTATTATGAGATTTCATTTAATTTTCTCAGACTTTTCTATATCTCTTGAGATGCTCATGTGATTTTTAACCTTTGTTCTGCTTTTGTAGTATGTTACATTCGTTGATTTATGTACGTTAAGCCACTTTTCATTCCTATGAAGATACCAACTTTATCATGATGTATGATCATTTTAATGTGTTTCTGAATTCTATTTCAAGTATCGTGTGTAGGATTGTTGCATCTATGTTCAAGATATCTGCAATACTCTTTTATCTTTCCAAGTCTTTGATTTGGTTGTAGAGTGACAGGTGCTTTTTAGAATAATTTGGAGGCATTAATTCTCCCTTTTCCTGGAATATTTTAAGAACATTGGTTTTAATTTTTTAAAGTTCACAGAAACTGAATCTAGTCCTGGTCTTTTTTGTTGGGGGACATTTTATAACAGATTCAATCTCACTGTTCTTTTTTTGTACCAGGGATCAAATTCATGACCCTGTACTTTCCAGTAAGGTGCCTATGTTACTGAGCTAAATTCCTGGCCTCATTGTTTGTTACCAACCCATTTAAACTTTTATATTCTCTTATTTCTGGAGGGGTCAGTGGGAATGTTGGCCTTGTCCACCCTCAGTCCATACACCTAGGGATTGCTGGGAACATCAGCCTTATCCCTGCTTCACTCAATGAACCTAGAAATCCTCCTTAGTCCAAAAAACCACAGCAGCCCACTGACAACTAGTGACGTGTTCTACCACCTACAGAACCTTGTGGGGCTGGTGGGATCCTCAGCAACTCCTCAGTCATGCAGAGGGCTTCAGTGGGCTTGGGAAGGTGTGGTGCATTTGCCTCTCAAATAGAAGACCTCAGTGGGTAAACAGGAGCAGAAGTGAACTCCTCCTCAACTGAAGGACTTGGCAAGTCTGGCAAGAGTATGGGTAAATCCTTCTTCCAAACAGATAACACCAGGTAGATTAAGAAGAGTGCCAACAAGTCTTTGCCCAACGCAGGCATTACCAAAAGGGCCTACAAGACACCCAGTGACACAGTAGGGACCCAGCTGTGGTGCACAATATAGCCAGGGGGATCTGGGTGCCTGGAACAGCCTGAAGCCATAGTAACCATAGGGACTAAGGATTAATTTACAGCAATTTTTCTAGACTAGTCAGGCAAGGAAGAATATAAGACTCACCCAACAGGCCCTGCAGGAGGAATTCTAGTGATCTTCCCCTCAATTTCATTGTGGGATACAGAAATTGGACAAGCATCAACCACACAGTAGGATACTAAGACATACATGATGGATAGTTGAGACTAGTGGGATTAAAAAGAACATAATGTCACCCCAACAGGTGAAAATGATAAAACAAAAATCAAATTTTAATCTCAAACATCCGGTATGTCAGGAACAAGTACAGGAGACATTGAAATAGAGGATATTAGAATTCAGTCAGAAAGTCAGTCTGAAATTTCTGAAAAGTTAGAAAGCAAAATAAAGCAACAAATCCATGAGGCTATAGAGGAAATCATACTAGAAATAATCTTTCATGTAAATAAAGAAATGACAACCTTCATAAAAAAGTTGCTTAGCACAGCTAGAGAAAATATAGATAAAAATGTACAGGAGAATGGGAAGATGATGGAAACCTTGAAGAAGCAATATAGAAAAGAAGTAGAATGGGAAAAATTGAAGGAAATATCAAGGAAATAAAATATTCTACTGAAAGCTGGAGAAACTTAATGAAGCTGAGGGCAGAATTTTGTATCTCAAAGAAAGAACAGCAGCTAGCGATCATGGAAGGAAAAAAAAACTTAAAAATAACAAGAAGGCATGGAATGACAATTCAACATCTTCAAAAATGATGCAGAGAGAAGTAATATAAGACTAATAGGCATCAATGAAGTTGCAGGAGTCAATGCAAATGACATTGGTATACTGTTTGCAGAAGTAATAGCAGAAAGTTTCCCAAACACGCAAAAAGAATCAGATATACAGACAAGTGAGGCAAGTAGAACACCAAGCAGTCATAACTATAATAAATTTACACACAACCATATAATAATAAAGACCCTAGAAATTCAGCATAAGAGCAGAATACTAAAAGCTGTTAAAGAAAAGGCACAATTCAGTCATCAAGGAAAGCCTATTAGAATCATGGCAGTCTTCTCCACACAAATACTCAAATCAAGAAAAGCTTGGAGTGGGTGATTAAGGAAAACAACTTTCAACACAGATTGATATGCCCTGCAAAAATATGAAATTACTACAGATCCCATGGAAATTCAGAAGACCATGAATATCTACTTTGAAAACTTTTACTCACATAAGGTGGAAAACACAGATGGAGTGGACAGATTTCAAGAAACTTATGAGTTTTTAAAGCTGAATCAACAAGATATAACCATCTTGAATAACTCAGTATCAGCCACTGAAATTGAAAACATATATCAGTCACTGAAATTGAAAACATGATTAAACACTTGCCAACAAAGAAAAGCCTAGGTCCTGATAGATTAGTGGCTGAATTCTATAAGAAATTTAGAGAAGATTAAATGCCATTACTCCTCAAAATTTTCAATAAAATGGAAAGGTTAACAATTCTTCCTAACTCATTCCTAGATACTCTGATACCAAAACCAGAGGAGGACCTAACCAAAAGGGAGAACATTAGGTCAGTCTCCCTAATAAACCCTGATGTAAAAATTTTCCGTAAAACATTAGCAAAGAGAATACCGTAAATCATTTAGATTATACATCATGACCAAGTAGGTTTTATCCCAGGAATGCAGGGAGTGTTTAACATACACAAATCAATAATTGTAATAACACCACATCAACAGAGCCAAAGACAAAAATCACAAGATTATTGCAATAGATTCAGAAAAAGCTTTGGATAAATTCCAACTCTTGTTCATGATAAAAACCCTACAGAAACTTATTCATGATAAAAACCCTACATCAATCATAAAAGCCATCTATGACAAACTGGGAAAGATAACATTACACTAAAAAGACAAAAACTGAAAGCTTTCCCTCTAAAGTCAAGAAGAAAACAAGGATGTCCATGATCACCACTCCTATTCAATATAGTTCTGGAAACATTAGCCAGAGCAATCATTAAAGAGAGAAAAACAGAACTAACAAAAATAAGAAAGGAAGAAGTTAAATTTTCAATATTTGCAGATGACATTATATTTTACATAGAAGATTCCAAAATTTCTATCAAAAAGACTACTAGAGTTAATAAACAAATCCAACAGGGTAGCTGGGTAAGAAGTAAGTACTCAAGAATCAATAGTGTTTCTGTACACAAAAAAAAAAACTCATTGAGAGAAAAATTATGGAAATACCATCTTGGTAGTAGCATCCAAAATGATGAAGTACATAGGAATCAACCTAACAGAGGATTTAAAATATTTATGCACTGAAAACTATAGTACACTAAAAAAGGACACTGAAGAGGATGTCAGAAAATGGAAAGATATCCCTTGCTCTTGTGAGGAAGAAGCAACATCATGAAAATGGCCATATTCCCAAAATTGTTATACAGATTTAATGCAATTCCAATCAAAATGCCAACAAAATACTTTATATGTCCAGAGAAAACAGTCCTAAACTTCATTTGGAAACATAATAGAATAGAATAGCAAAGGCAATCTTGAGCAACAAAAGCAAGGTTGGAAGCAGCACAATCCCTCTCTTGAAATTATGTTTCAGAGCTACAGTGATAAAATTAGCACAGTACTGGCAAAAAATGGACTTGAGTATCAATGGAACAGATCCGAAGATGCAAAAACAACTACAAAGACACTTAATCACCTTTTTCTTTGACAAAGGGACTAAATATGTTCACTGAAAAAAGACAGCCTACCTAATAAATGGTTCTTGGAACGCTGGCTTTCCACATGCAGAAGACTGAAACTAGACCCATGTTTGTCACCATACCCTAAACTAAAGTTAAAATGGATCAAAGATCTAAATATTAAAATAGAAACAGTAAATTTACTGGAAAACAAGTTAGTAGAAATCTTGAAGACATAGGGGTAGACAAAGAGTTCATGAACAAAATGCAAACTACATGAGAAGTAATTCCCAGAATCAATAACTGGGATCACTTCTTATTAAAAAGATTTTGTTCTTTAAAAGAAATTACCAATGAAGTGAAATAAATACCTAAAGAATGGAAAAGAGTTTTAGCTAACTGTCTCTCATACAAAGGACTAATATCTAGAACATAAAGCACTGAAAAATATCAGGCCCCCCAAATTCAAAGATCCCATGCAGAAATGGGCATCTGAAATGAGCATGTACTTCTCAGATGAAGAAAGACAAACTGCAAATAAATGCTTGAAGACATGCTCAACACCACTAGTAATTTGAGAAATTCAATTTAAAACAACAATGAGATTCTATCTCACTCCAGAAAGATTGGCTGCCATCAAGAAATCAACCAGTATCAAGTGTTGGCAGGATTGTGGGTAAAAAGGAATAATTACTCACTTCTGGGGGGAGTATAGACTGATGCAACCACTGTGGAAATCATTGTGAAGATTCTTCAAAAACCTAGGATTAGGAGTCCCATTTAATTCACCTATAGCACTTCTGGGTAGTTTCCCAGAAATATTGAAAATGTCATGGCATAGCAATACATGTTCACTCATGCTGATAACAGCAGAATTTGTAAAAGTTAAGTCTTGGAAGCGACCTAAGTGCACATCAACTGGGAAATTAATAAAAAGATGTAGTATTTTATATAATGGAATATTACTCAGCTATAAAACAGGATAAACTTATGACTTTTATAGGTAAATGGAGGCAACTTGAGACTATGCTCATAAGTGAAATAAATCAAACTTACACTTATAAATATCATATTGCCTCCCTAGTATAAAAATAGAAATCTGAAAAATAATATGATTCAAAATATATAATAAGTATGGTAATAAAGGGAAAGAAAGTGTTCAAAAGGACAGAACTACTGGGATAAGAAAAAGGAAAAAAGGAAGAAAGGAAAAGATTATATGTATATGGGGTTAAAGTGTATTTGCCACTCCAGACCAGTAGCTTGACCAAAAAATTTGGTGAGTAGAGAAAGAGGAAGGTGAACATGAACAAGATTGAAAATTGTCCTGGAGTGGGGTTTTTGAATAGAGCTGGCATTTGTGTGTGACCTGGTATATAACGGTTTTTAGGGAGGGATGTGTGACCACCAGGATGAAAAGTCTGTATAAGGCCCAAGCTCCTACATGGAAACAGACAAGTTATTTTGTGATGGTAACAGAAACTACCCCTCTGATAAAAATAGGTAGATCCTTGGAAAGTATGCCTCTGAGAATTTTGTGTGGAATGTGCCTTGAGAGAGAGAGAATTAATTGTTTTGGTAAATACTGGAGAAGCAGTAAGGTGCTTAGGACCAGCAGGATTAAATGGGAAGGTTTGGGTTGTGGAACAGCTGTTTCAGCCTGTGTGTCTGCAAAGTCATTGCCTTGAGCAATGGTGTTCTTTGCAATGAATGCAGCTTGTTTTGGAAGTTGTGCTGCTCCTAAAAATTGATATTGAGGGATACATTATTGATAGGAGTTACCTGAGCATGGAATGAAACACTTTTCATACCAGATTACAGCATGAGCATGTAAAATAATAATTGTGTACTTGGAATCAGTGTATATGTTCCTGACCTTATTTGTGTTAGTGTGTGGGCTTGTGTGAGTACAGTTAGTTCTGCCTTCTGTGATGAGGTCCCAGGATAGTAGTATGCCTGCCTCTGTGATCCATGATCAATTAATGATGACATACCACACTAAGTATTTGTGTTTTCTGTGTGTGTAGCTCCCAAGTATGAATCCAGTGCTATCAACCCTGGGAAGGGTATCTCTATGTATATGAGGAAAAGGGGCAGGGGCTATCTGTAGAACTTTGACACAGTTAGAACCTGAGCCTCTTGTCCAGGGGTACACAAGAATGTGGCTGGGTTAAGTGTGTTACTGCTGGTGATGGTGATGGCAGAGTCCTGTATGAGTGTCAGATGAACATGCTGTATATGAGTCAGAGTCATAATGTCTGGAGTGTTCTATGTAAGATTAAGTCTGTCAGTCTATATGGTGACTAGAAGTAGCAGCTTGGTCGTTTTTGCTTTCTGTTCCCTTGCTTTCTGTTCCCTTCAGTACTGCTGCTGAAGCCAATGCCCAGAAGCAAAGAGGCCAACCATATGGAGTGTTGTCTAGCTGTTCACAAAAATATGCCACTGCCTGAAAACTGCACCTTCTTTTATGTCCTGGACACCCACAACACTGTGATCTTGGGAGGTGGTATATAGAATAAAAGGTAGAGTTAGTTTGGGAAGTATGAGAGTTGGGACCCATAAGAGAGCCTGTTTTAGCTTGTGGAAATGAGTGTGTAGAGGTATCGTGGGGTCTAGACACTCTGATGATGTACCATTGAGTCTCTGTACAAATGTTGAGCTAAGGTACTAAATCAAGAATGCAAAAGCAGAAGAAATTGGCTAAGCCCAGAAAAGATAGAGCTCATTCTTTTGGGATTGGTAAATGGAGATCTCTGAGGACCATCTTGAGATTGGCAGTCACTGAGTGGGTGGCAGTTCTGAGATTTAGACCCACATATCTGACTTTTTGAAAACTTATCTGGGCCGTAGTGGCAGAGCCTCAATAGTCCCAGCTGGAGAAAAAGTTGAGAAGAATAGCTGTATATTGTAAGTCCATGGCATGAGATGGAAAGTGTAAGAAGAGATCATTGACGTAATGGAGGTGGACACTGAGTTTGAGGCTTTAGGCCATTAGGTCAATGGTTAGTGCTTGGCTGAAAAAGTGGAGATTGTCCCTGAATATTTGAGTCAGGACTGTCCAAGTGTGCTATAGAGACTGAAGCCTGTTTGAATCTGTCCATGTGAATCCAAAAAGGTCCTGATAATCTGCATGTACAGCAATCCTGAACAAAGCACCCTTGAGGTCTAGGACTGTGAAATGTGTGCTTGTAGGATGAATGTGAGAGAGCATGTCATAGAGGTCACTACTGGGTGTATAGGCATAATTCTAATTTTTATGGCTTTAAGGTCTTGAACTAAATGGTAGGTTCTTTTTGTTTTGCTTTTTAGCACAAGAATGATTGGAGTGTTGTACTGAGAATATGTGCTGCTGAAAAACCCATTTGTGTGATTAAGTGGTGAATTCCAGGTTTAAGTTCTCATTGGTGCTTTTGAGCTATGTGATATTTTATGGTTTGTGGAAAGACATAAGTTGAATAAATATCAGTGAAACATGTGTGGCATGGATGGGTTTGAAAGTGTCCAAAATGATGGGAAGAACAAGGGAACAGGGGAGAGGAGGATCCGGTGTTGCAGTGCATAGGAATTTAGTATGAGAACAAGGACTTAGGCAAAGAGAATGTGGAGAAAATTTGACTTTCACTTTGGGAGGACTCTCCTTAATAGGGGATTGGGACAGTAGATGTGACATGGAAATTATGTGTTAAAAAGAAAGTCTGTAAGCTGCAAGTCACGAGATCCATCTGGAGGGTTCAAGACGGTCAACCATAAATCCCCTCCATGGAGTTTTGGAACATGGTCTTCAGCCTGTAAATTCAGGTTAAACAGTGTTGATGAGAGAAGAAAGGGTTATACCTGAATATTCCAGTGAGACCTGGAGCTCTGAGAGGGTCACCTTGGCCTGGTCAGTCATTGTCAGTGAATCCAACCAGGTCAGTGAGTGATGAATCTGGAGGGGAATGTGGAGTAGAATCCTGTGAGGGTGGGGAATTTGATGACTTTCCCACTCTCTGTCAGAGAGGAAAGTCAAACTTCCAGGGGCCCTCTAGCTTGCAGAAGGGGCAGGACCAGGTAGTTCTTTCAGGTTGTGGCAGACTCATGCCCAAAACTCTTCCTGGTAGCACTTGAAGCACGGTCCCAGAGGGGCTTGAGTGTTTTGCTTGCCTTCAGTTTGTGACTTATTTTGCACCCTGAATGCCATGGCCAAATATTGACCCTGGAGTTTAGGTTGAAGTTTAAGTTTTTAATATCCTCCTGTTGTTTTTGAGCCTTTTGGTTGTTAAAAACATGGAAGATCACATATAATCACTCACTAAAAATGGTCAAGATCTGATCGGTGGAACTAGGTTTGAATATCTCAGGCTACCAGAGAGACAAAATGTAAATTAATGGGAGTGGCACGCTAAGGTGTGTCTGGTCCAACATCCATAAATTTATTGAAAGCCTCTGTTAGGTGAGACATAAATTCTGTAGTATTCTCATCCTCTCTTTGAATGAATTCATTAACACTATGGTAGTTTTGCTGATTTAGGGAAATCCTGGTTATGCCTGTTTAGATGCACTCTAGCATGTCAGCTGAATGTTTGGGACCATCTGCATTATATTGCTGATCCCACAGGGGGTCTCTGTATTATGAAGATCCATTACCTCATTGGCATGATAATGTTCAAATTTAGGTCTTTCATCAGCTGCTGCCTGTGCATTTTGCCAGATTTCTTCCCTGTGTGCTAATGCAAAGGTAGAAGTCAGAATCATATGGATATCTCTATAGGTTAAATCATAACACTGAAAGGCAAATTTTAATTGTCTGACAAAAGAGCTTAGTATTAAAGGAGCCTATTCAGGTGGAAATATGAAAGCAATCCAAAATAGAAATATGGACACATACAAGGACTAGCCCTTGAGTGCCTGCCATCTCATGGAGAGAGAGGATAGGTGCAGGCAAAGCAGAGCCACAGCAGGGCAGGGGAGCAAGCATGGGTGGAGTGATGGTGGAAGAAGCTAGGGGTGGCACCTGGGTAGGGTGAGATCAGGCATGATGAGAAGGGGGATACAAGGAGGTGGGCTGGAGATGATTAAAATGGAAGGAGTAAATAGAAAGAGGAGATAAGGAAGGTGAAGATGGAAATGAGATGGGAACATAAGCCATTAGTAGTGAAAGACAAGGAGGAGAGGATGGTGGCTAAGAGGGGCAGGAGATGATGGCTCCTATGGGTAGGACAGGTCAAGTGATGATGAGAGATTGTCATGAGCATCATTAGGACAGGAAGTTAGAAGGAAATCATCTAGTACTCTAGAGTGAGCCAGGAGAGTGTGGATCATTGTACAGTCATGGATAAGGTTAGGACATTCCCAGAGAGCAAAAAAGTCCTGGACATAAGTGATCTAGGGCAACTTACTGCTATGATAACAAAAGTTATGTAAGCCTCAAAGGATATCAAAGCAGGAGGCCGCTCTATTGGTCATAGATGGTTATTGTCTAAGGAGATTCTAAAAGTTCATATCAGGATTTGTTTGAGTCTTGTGTAAGGTATACCTGTGACATGATTACTAGAGAATCATCTCAGAAATCTTGCATATTGTTAGATGACACACAAACAGGGTAATTATACTGAAATTTTTAAGTACAATTATGATTCTAAGATGAAATCCATAAGATGCACACACCCAGATATTGCAGTGTAAATCTTCTATAAGGCTGAGTGTTTCTAGAAAGACTGTGTGTAGAAAAAAGGAGGGATTAGGGAATTATGGATGAAAAATCCTGAGCTGTAGCACTAATGAGACAGTCTGGGCTGTTTCATTTCTTTAATTCAGAAAAGACTTAGAGCACATGGTGCACAACTGAGTGTAAAACCTATGGATTTTACGGGAATTTGACTGTGGACTGAATACACCAGTGATTCAACACATTGAAAATAATGATGAAATTTATATGTATTTTTGTATTGAGTTTGATAAATCTGCTTATCTTGCAGTTTAAATAGCTGATTCTTGGCACAGCATGATTCAAGGTCTTGAGTACAAATGGGAACACAGTATAGAAATATACATTCACTAAGGCAGTGAACAGTAGCTGTGATTTTGAAATAAAGGCAAACAATTGTTGATGATGGCAGAGAGTAGATAGAAACATGAAAATATATCAACTATGAGTTGTCTCTTATTTCTATGAAAACCTATGGTAGATGTTATCAGTATGGATGCATTGTATCTGCTTATGGCTGAAAAAGATGAAAGTCAAGGAGAAACTGGCCAAGTCCATCAGCTCCATGGATGCAAAATGTGTGAGGAAGTTAAATGTTATGATTACTGAAAATAAACCTTTTAAGATGGAGAAGCACAGCACACTATTGCTTCAGAAATGCATGTACAATTTAAAGCCTTCAACCTAGGTTTTGAAGGGGTATAGTCTCTCCTCTAGTATTGGGGCTGAATCACTTAACACAAATTTAAAAAAAAATCATCATGTCATAGCAGGATTACAGCACTATCTAACCCCTCAACTTCAAAGGCTCTACATTCAAAGTTGGATCTCTTGTCAGAAAACAATAGAGTTTGTTAAATCAAGAAGGATAGGTTACAAAGGACACTGATAAGACTGGAGACATTCAGCTAAAATATCCTCATGTGTTCCCACATCATACTTTGCCATGTTGACTTCTCCATCATTGAGTGGGAAAAATAAACCTTCACCATCTATGTAAACAGTGGTGACTTTTCTAGAGGCAGTTACCAAGTAAAACAATGACAATTATTTTTAGAACTTATTCTCAAAACCTACTTTTGCCTCTAGGCCTGTAAAAACGTCTCAAATCTTAGAATTCTCTTAAGAGATAAGTACACTATGTGACTCGTGAGGTGGCACACAATATGCACTGTGTTTTCTGAGGCTAAAGGAATAGGCATGAGAATTGTAAGGTTATGAAGCAATGGATTAAGGAATACAAAACCCAATCAATTTTCAGTTCTTGATATTGGACAATGAAGCCCTTATTGAGACAGATCATCAGCAATCTTGGAACTGAAATAGTGGCAAACGTTTATTTGGTTTGTTGGCCAATATATGGATCAAAATATAGTCCATGTGACTACACTGGTGATGTCTGTCATTACTTTGGTTACTTCTGATCAGTGTATTTGAAGGATGAGATAAATAGGAAAGCTTGAGATGATTTGCCAGTTAAAATTCTTTCCCCTATATTGTGAGGGTTCAGAAGATGTCCCCATATACTTCAAGGAGTACTTTTGTGAGAGGAACAGCAGCATCACTGAAGGTCTCTGCCATTGTTCTCCACATGTCAGATTTTACACTGGAGCTGTTGTCACTCATTGGAGAGATTCAACTATGGTGGTTGAAAACAGGTTTTGAAGTGGCAGGTGCCAAGGTGCAACACTCAGTCACCCAGGGAATGTTGCACTTGCTGACTGTAATGAAAAGCAACAGCAAAGCAATGATTTGATGTTTTGAAACATATAGATGTTTGTCACTAGCTAATTAATAATGGTATCTTCAGAATTAAAATAGATCCGATGTCTAATAAGGTTTATTAGATTTATAAATGTGGAAGAATTCTGGTACAAATGAACAAAATACTTTCAGAATTGTAAAATAATCATTTCTCCTCAAAAAGTTTCCATACTTCCATCATTTTATAGGCCTAGCACTGCTTGAATAAAAATGTACACCTGTCCCCTTAGGAGGAAGACATAGGAGATACCAAAGTGTCTTACTGTTAATCCTTCTTACATCCTTCCATGAGACACGTGATGTTTATTCGAAGCAAATATACAAAATAATCAGGTTAGGCAGAACAGTAAACACTGGCTATAAACCAAAACTGATTTCAGTATATTTAAAACATTCTTGGGCTCCATCATAAGATAAATAATATACAGAAGTTTCTGAAAAATGGAGTTTCACACCAATCTGACTCACAGTGAGAATAGTATGTCACCAAAGGGCATATTATTCACTTCTCCAGATACTGAATGCATAACTGGTGTCTATACGCTTAACACTTAGCAGAAACCCTGTACTGGTTCACTATCTTTTGAAGTGAGGATAATATGAAGGAATGGCCAAATGGGAGCATCCTCTACTGGAGAAAAGACACAAAAGAATCACTTCAGCCTTGAAATAGCAGCATAAATAGATACAACGGTATTTATTTCACTGTTGGGAATCTCCAAACTCTTCCTAATGTTGGTTTTATCTTTATTGCTATTCTTAATATTAAGATCAGTAGTAGAAAATATAATAAGAATGTATAAGGCCTAGAGAATTGAATAAGTAAATATGATAAGAAAGTGCATGGCATATACCTTCTTATTATATTTTGTTATTCTATTTATCCATGGATGGGCTCCAAAGTAACTTATTTACCTTTGGCAATGGGAACAATGATACAAGAATCTTGAAAATGTATTTATCACTTTAGCATATTTATTTAGTTTCCTCTGGATATATACTCAGAAGGCCTCAGCATGTAATTGATAGTTCAACTTTTAATTTCTGCATGTAGATGAGGCTGGAGGGAAGGATATTTTTGAAGGACATACTTATATAAAACTCTCATATTTGTGTGTTTTAAACCAATATCTTTGTGAACGTACACTCCCAAGTACATTTATTTGTGTATCAACTATCATTGGGGAAAATACCCAGGCTTTGATGAGTTTCTTCATTTTTAGACACAAAATTTATCTCTTTGCAGCCTATAGGACTGTGCTCATGTAGCTGTTGAAAAGATCCTGCAAATCACTCAAATTTCTTTGCATGGAGATGCCCACAGAAACTTCTGTTTTTGGTAATTGGGATCTGAAAAGAATTTATATGTTTGTTTAGTTATTTCTTGCAGTTGTTGCTAGTGCCTGAGCATAAACTGTCATGAAAACTACAGATTAAGTGGTAATTGCATTCCAGTGGGAGTTGAGATCACACAAGCATTACCCATATCTTGGGGTCTGGCCAACTCCTTTCCATACAAGCAGGAGGGTTCATGACTATCAACTCAGCCTGCTGCTCGAGAACCTCATAGTGGCTGAGTGGGTATTTCCTATATTTTGTGATCTAGTCTGTGAAAGAGAGTCTATGAGGTAAAGAACTAATTCTTGTCTGCACCTTTGTGAATGGCCATGTCTGGAAAATGATTCATCTGGGGTGACAGAGATACACAGTGAGAAAATATGATTCCTAACTCTTAGCTGTGGACAGAGACTGGAGGTCTGAGACTTTCATGAGTCTCTGACTGTTCCCCACATGCTTTCACATAACCAATATGAGAAAATGATTGTGACAATTTCTCCAAGCAGTAATGTCACCCAAAAGAAAGATCCATGAGGTTCTAATCAGGAAATTTTTCAGCCGTTCAGTGTGCTGCCTAGAAATCACACAGAAACTTGTATCACTTGAAACCTTGCTTCAGTAAAAGTTCTTGTTTGTAATAATGAGTGTGCTGGAGAAAGCCTGAACCAAAATTTTCCTGTATAAGCAAAGTATACAAATGGGAAATTTTGTTCTGTAATGTTTTTCTCTCAGAATGGTGGGAGTGATGAATGAAGATGTTGTCTAGATCTCGTTGAGTATATTGTTAGTGTATTTGCCATGTTGGACAATATTTCTTTGCTTGTTTGGGAAAGTAGTTTTCATAAAAAGTTAACAGAAGTGTTGAGTAATTTAAACTTAAGAGAAATTAAGGGATTAAGTTGATTCTCATTGCAACATGTCACTGTATTTCTCAGGTTTAATATCTTTAATATCATTTTGTGACTCCAAATCATTATGTGCCTCAAAATGCATTTGACATGAAGACTCAAAATTCCATTTTCATCCAGGATGTTCTTTAGCATCCTTCTATAAAGTAATATAATTACTTTGATTTCTGAATTAATTGAAATATTAAGATATCTAACAAAGGTTAATTCAGATTCAACATCTTAAATTATATAAGTAGACTTATCTTAGATAACAAAATCAATAGTTTCTTGATTAGATGATATAGCCTAAAATTTTGTTGGTATCATGCCATTCCCATGTTTATTAAACCCAAATAAGTTATAAGAGATTATTTAGTTCATCATTAGTTTCAAAACCTTGTGAATATTTACTGAAGAGTGATTATTTGATAACAATAAAACATTCAAACAGAACAGGGATAATCTCCATCAAATATTTCTAAAGGAATATTTAATAAGAAAAATTATATATAGATTCTAATGTCACCAGCACTTACAAGTCCAAATATCTTCTTCCCATTTACATGAGTCATGTACATTAACTTTACTAAAGTTGCTTTCCTTTTCAATGGTGATATTATTAGGTCTAACACATTGTGTTGTGGCCTTATGTACTTGGGCATTGCTAATGCAAAATTCACAATGATGTATATATTTAATATGCTATATAATGAATAATGAAAAATTGTTAAAGTCTTCAAAAAACAAAATATGCAGCAGAAATAAAAATGTAAAACATATACTTGGGTAAATTTTGAACACATTTAATGAAATTTTCTCTGCATGACTCATGTTTCTATACAGAATCCTACACTTTGGCATGTTGCTATGAATCCTGCACAGTTGAAGAGTGGCATCTGTGAACCTGAGATTTATAATCTTCTTACTATTCCCTGTTGTCTTTGGAAGCCTAGGGAATCTCTCACTTCTTTGTCATTCTGTCTTCCTTTTTTGCAGTGGCTGCAGGTCCAAGTACACAGAGTGACTGTCAGGCAACTGATTGTAGACAACACTTTATCATTCCCTTCACAGGAATCTGAGAGACCATAGCAGTGCTTCGTATGAAAGACTTTCTTAATAATGTCAGATGCAAACTAGTGGTAGGAAAGGGTTAATCTTTCAGCATTCACTGCATGCTCAGTGCCTTACAGGCCATCACCATCATCCCCTGGATCTCCAGTTGGGCAGAGTTGAAAGTGAGAACTCAAACGTAAGTTAGGTCCTGTCCTAGTATTTGTTGGTCTTGCACATGGTGGCAAACTTCAGAGTTCCTATGCTTGTTAGTGACAAAAGGAAATATAAAAACATCACAAATACTATAGATTTTCAGTACTCTTCAGCTGTGATTTTTTGCACAGATGAAAACTTCATCTTTGTGGCATTCATTACCACATATTTTCCCTTTGAAGCTTATGATCTGGAGCAGAATCTCCAGTTTTCATTCTGTACATGCAAAAGCAGTGAACTCAGCACATTGACAGACACAACAGCTCATCAGTATCTTGCCCAAACATCAGAGCTGCTCAAGCATCCTCATCCTGGTCTGTGCATTTGCCCTGTCTTCAAACATGTTTGTTTGGTTTTCTCTTTATGACAGATCTGCTTGGTGACTGGTTAACACTTCTGCTTTAACCTACTCTTGTTTCCCTATTGCTAGTGCACTCATTCTCATGACACATGAGCTGCATGCACTCATCCATCACAAAGTTCAAAACACAAATATGAGTCCATTTTAAAGTTCAGGTAGGTGTAAAGTGATAGGTAAAATGTTTTTTATAAACAATAGAATCAACAGAGATTCAAATGTTATACTTTTTAATATTTATAGTTAATACTACTTTATTTTATAGCTGAAGGTTTTACTCCTCCTTATTCAGTGCCCTTGTTTTTGCCTGTCTTCCATTTCTCCTCCATTTCTCCACACTTTTTACACTATGGGAATACACTTCTTTACCTGCCTCAATAATTTACAACTGTTATTAATATGTATTTGTCAATAGAATATGTATTATGTATAATTAGCATATATTTAAGTGAATTTTAAATATTTTTGTATTTTTATTTTTCTCTAATTTTACAGTTCTACATTTCTATCATTTATTCTCATATGTAAAGTACGGATTTTTATTTTATACTGCAATTAAAATATGATAAATATTTTGTGTACATAACTGTTTTAAAAATATATTATTTATAGCAATAATATATGATTATTATTTTAAAAGAGATCCTGTTTTAGTATAGAAATTTTGTCTGTTTTTTTCATTTGTAGCTAAATGGTAACCCCTTGCTCTCATGCATAAGTCTTGGCTGCAGTCATCTGTTTTGCTAAACAAAATGTATTTGGAAGAAAAATAGAAGAGCTCAGGAACACAATTGTTAAATTTTAGGTTACTTTAATGTGATTTGATTAGCTGTAAAAAATCTGAACAGTTTAATGTGCCTAACTGGATGTATTTGGAAATAAATACACATATGATTACATCTTGAAAATGAGTGTCATTTAAATTAGAATCTATCCATAGTCTTTCCACTTTGAATGGAGAAACTCAACTTAGACACATGGAATGAAAATAATCTTTATTTTGGTAATATGTTTTTTTTCTGTAGAGTGTGACTTAGTTTCACATTTCTAATTAGTGAAAATCTCACAGTTTTGTTAGGCATGTTATCAGGGGCTGTTTCCATATTCAGACACTTTAGAAACCACAAATCCTTGCTGCTTCATTTTTTCTCTCTCCTCTCTCCCTAGAAATGAAGATCTCATTTAAGTGTGTAATTGTCATGACTGGTATTGAAGATATCTTTAAACAAAATCTATTGCAGAAATTACGCATCAACTATAATAGAAACTTCTGGACCTGCATTCACAACTTTGGTTTGCTTTGCTTCCTCTTGTGGTAATAGAAGATAAGGTCTAGAATTAAGGGAAATTTTAATTGCAAAAAGTGGTGGTTTTAATTGCACACAATACCATATTCTTTAGGAATTGCATTGGGGAGGTGTCTCACCTTCAGTCAATAACTCCTATTTTCTCTGACCTCCCATTTACTGGAAATCAATGCTCATTCTATTTCTGTAAATTTAATAATTTTATATTCTAATTCCATATGGGGTCACACAGATTTTATTAAAAATTTCTATGTCTTCTTTATTCATCTGAGTATAACCTCCATGCGTTATATTATGTAGTAGTGTGTTACAGGGCTTGCTTGCCTTTATTTTATTTTTAAAAAGATTAACATAAAAGAGGACATAACAACACAGGTCAGAACAGAACAATTTAAGCAATATAATGTTTCACTGCGAGACAAGCTGATAAAACAGTACCTATCATAATGACTCTTTCCTTGAAATATTTGATTATACATTCATACACTATAATATCAAACATAACAGTCAGTATAGAACCACTTATGAGAATGACACTATTACATGGTATTCAGAACCAACTAACAGAAAACAAATAATGGTTACTATATTATCTCCTTGTCCATAAAAACTTTTGTTTATACTATCACCTATAATAAAGTACAATAAGATATAACATGATAAAACCATTGGAGACAGAACAAAGCTTTAAAACAAGATGATATTAAATCAGCACTAGCTATTATGATGTCTTGTTTTCTTCAAAATAACTGTTCATACTATCACAGACCATAAAATCAAACTACCCAGAATAAAACCATTCCAACTAATGAATGAAAACATTATAAGATTTCAAATCAATATAATGGGGAATCACGATTACCACACACTTTTTTTTTTTTTTTTTTTTTTTTTTTTTTTTTTCGTTTTTATCGGTACCGGGGATCGAACTCACGACCGCCTGCTTGCAAGGCAGGTGCTTATGCCGCTGAGCTAAATCCCCAGCCCTACCACACACTTTTATGTATTACTATTTCTTACACTTGGGAAACAATTCATTATTGATACAGCTGAGTTTGATTTATTTCGCTTATGAGTATGGTTTCAAGCTGAACCCATTTGTTTATAAATATCTTAAAGTGATCATTCTTTATAGATGAGTAGTACAACATTGTATAAAAATACCACATCTTTTTGATCCATTCCTCAGTTGACAGACACTTAGGTTGTTTCCAAGATCTGGCTATTACAAATTGTGCTGCTATAAACATGGGTGCAGATATATCACTGTGGTATGATGTTTTCAGTTCTTCTGGGAATATGCCTAGAAGTGGAATAGCTTGAACAAATGGGACTTCCAATCCCAGGTTTCTGAGAAGTCGCCAGCCTGACCTCCACAATGGTTGCAACAGTCTACACTCCCATCAAAAGTGCTGGAGAGTTCCTTTTCCCCTATAGCCTCTCCAGGATTTGTTGTTGGTGGTTTTCTTGATCCTGGCCATTCTTTCAAAAGTGAGCTTGAATCTCAGTGCGGTTTTAATTTGCATTTCTCTAATGAGTAATGATGATGAATATTTTTTCATATATTTATTTGCTACTTGTATTTCTTACTCTGAGAACTTAATATTCTTCTCAGATGCCCATTTTTGAATTGGATCTTTGAATTTTGGGTGTCTGATTTTTTAATTCTTTACATGTTTTAGACAGAAGTCCTTTGTCTGTGGGACAGTTCACTAAGAGTTTTTCCCTATTGGTGGGTTTTCTTTTCACCATCTTGGAGATTTCATGTGATGTGCAGAAAAATTTTAATAAGACATGATCCCAGTTATTGATTCTGGGATTCACGTGTGGTTTGATTCTTATTCATGAATTCTCTACCTACCCCTATGTCTTCAAGGTTTTTACTCAATTTGTCTTCCAGTAGATTTAATGTTTCTGTTTTAATATTCAGATCTTTGATTCATTTTGATTTTAATTTAGTACATGGTGAAAGCCATGGATCTAGTTTTAGTTTTTGGCATATGGAGAGCCACTTTTGCCAAAACCATATATTAAAGAGACTGTTTTTCTTCCAGTGAACATGTTTGACCCCGTTATCAAAGATAAGTTGGTAGAGTGTTTTTGTAGTTGTGGTTGTTTCTTCTAATCTATTCCACTGATCTCAGCTCTGTTTTGATTCCAGTACCATGCTGATTTTACTATAGTTGCTTTGTAGTATGACTTCAAGTCAGGGATTGTGATGAATCCTACCTTGCCTTTGCTGCTTAGAACTGTCTTTGCTATTCTAATTCTCTTCTGGTTCCAGATGACTTTTAGGAGTGATTTCTCTAGATCTATGAGTTATGTTGATGGTATTTTTATTGGCATTGCACTGATTATATATAAAGTTATGCAACAATGGCCATTTTCACAATATTTATTTTTCCTACCCATGAGCAAGTGATGTCTTTCTATTTTCAGAGATCTTCTTCAATTTGTTTTTTCAGTGTATTATAATTTTCCCTATAGAGATCCTTCGCTTCTTTCATGAGAATAATTCCTAAGTATTTCATTGTTTTGGATGCTAGTGCAAAGGGTGTGGCTTCTCTTATTTCACTCTGAATGATTTTGTTGTTAGTGTATAGAAATGCTATTGATTTTTGAGTATTGATTTTGTATCCAGCTACATTGCTGAATTTATTTATTATATCTAGGCGTCTTTCAATGGAGTTTTGTGGGTCTTCCATGTATAGTATCATGTCATCCACAAAAAGGATAATTTGACTTCTTGTTTTTCTATCTTTACCACTTTTATTTTTCTCTCATATAATTGCTCTGGCTAATACTTCCAGTACTATGTTAAATAGGAGCTTTATTACGGGACATCCTTTTCTTGTGCTTGATTTTAAGGTAAAGGCCGTCAGTTTTTGGACATTTAGTATGACATTGGTTGTTGGTTTGTCATAGATGGCCTTTACTATATTGAGGTAAAAATCATCTATTTCAAATTTCTGTAAGTTTCTTATTGTGAATGAATGTTGGACCATAACAAAAGCTTTTTCTACATCTATAGAAATGATCATGTGATTCTTAAATTTGGATTTATTGATATGGTGGGTTACATTTATTGATTTGTGTATGATGAAACATCCCTGCATGTCTGGAATGAATCCCACTTGGTCGTGGTGTATAATATTCTTAATGATTTGCTGCATCCTAATTGCCAATATTTTATTGAGGATTTTTGCATATGTGTTCATTAGAGGGATTGGCCTGTAGTTCTCTTTTTTAGTTGGTACTTTTTCATGTTTTGGTCATAGAGTAATATTAGCTTCCAGGAATGACTTAGGAAGGATTGCTTCCCATTCAGTTTCATTGAAGAGTTCGAGGAGCGTTGGCATTGTCTTCTTTGTATTTCTTGTAGAATTCCTCAGTGAATCCTTGTGTGCTGGGGCTCTTCTTTGTAGGTAAGGACTTAATTACATTTTCAATTTCATTAATAGAAATTGGGTTATTAATCAGTTTTATATCTTCTTGACTTCGCTTTGGTACTTCATATGTTTCTAGATATCTATTTTTCCTGTGTTGCCAAACCTATGAGAGTAGAGGTTTTTGAAATAGGTATTCATGATCTTCTGTGTTTCTACAGTCTGTAGTGATTTCACTTTTTTCATTCCTTATTGCATGAATTTGAGCTTTTTTGCCCCTTTTTTAAAATCAGGTTGGCTAGGGGCTTATCAATTTTTTCTTTCAAAGAACCAAGTCCTTGATTCATTGATTATTTGGATTGTTTTCTAGTCTCTAGTTCATTAATTTCTGCTCTCAATTTTATAATTTCATCCCTTCTTTTTGCTTTGAGCTTGACTTGCTCTTTTTCTAGATGTTTGAGGTGTAGCATCAGGTTATTTATATTTATTCCTTCTGCTTTCCTGATGTGAAAACTCATTGAAATAAATTTTCCTCTGAGGACTGCTTTCATTAGTGATCAGAAGAGATAAAGAAGATCATTACAAACTGATTAGGGGGAAACTTCAAGAGGAAAGGATACAATCTTAAACATATATGCACCAAATTCCAGTGCACCCAGTTATACAAAGCAAGTATTAATAGAAATGAAAAATCAAATTAGCAATACCACAATTATAACAGGAGACCTTAACACAACTTTGACACCAAGGGACAGATCAACCAGACAGAAAATCAGCAAAGAAATAACAGACCTGAATCACACCTGTGAACAAATTGACTTGATAGACAAATGCAGAGTGTTCCATCCAACAACATCAGAATACACATTCTTCTCAGCAGTCGATGGGACATTCTCTAAAATGGACTGTATACTAGACCACTGAACATATTTAACTAAATGCAAAAGATTTGAAATTATCCCATGCATGTTATTGGATCATAGCACCATGAAATTAGAAATTAATGATAAAAGAAACTGCAAAAATCCCACAGACACATGGACATTGAATAACACAATCTTGAGCAATCAGTGGGTCACAGGGGAAACTAAAGAAGAAATTAAACAATACCTACAAGCAAATAGAAATACAAATACAACTTACTGGAATCTGTGGCTTTGCTTGTTTTAAAGTTCAATATTATTCAGGTATACATGCAAAACAGTGACCCCAAATCAATACAAACTGTGTGCCAAACACAGCTTTCCTCCTTTAGATTTTTGTGTTAAAGATCTTGGCTCAGAAATGAGAAAATTAACTTAGGCAACCAAGGAAACAATATCAAAATATCTGCTTACTATATCCATGAATCACTATGCTGACAAGAACAGGTCATTTTCTGTCCACAGACGTTGCCTCATGTCCCTTAATGATGCCTCCCTTCATGGGCAGTCACATTTTTGTCCTCAAAGAACACAGATAATGCATTTTTTTTAGTGCTTTACTCAGATATTAGGCACCAGGCAGACTGTACATCACTTTAAATTTCCTTATGTATTTTAAATTTATCTGTATTTGTGCATATTTTTTCAGATCTTCTTTACCACTGAATTTTGTCTTTTCCATTTCTCTGTTATTTATTTCCTAATTTGTTTTCAGGATTGAATACTACTATGAGAATATCCAGGAGCTAGTTATTCTCAGGTTGATGCACATACAATTTTTCATGTACGCTGTGAGTTGTAAAGTCTAGAAAAAAATGTTTATGATGCATGTGTAATTTGTGCTCCACATATAAACAGTGTTGTGTTGGCTTCATTAGTCTTTATATGTCAAATTTAGGTGATACTGACAAATAATTTCACTAAATATTTTAATAATTTTTATAATATATTGAAACATATGAGTTTCCTATTGAATACACATCTTCCAAAGAGTGTATTTATGTGTATCTTTCTTTTTGCTTTAGGAATATATAAGGGCATGATTTAATTTCCTTTGTTGCTAAGGAAATTGAATACATTGTATCTCTTCATTGTATCTTCTAGGAAGACAGTGTTTTACCTTCCCATTCCAATGACGATTACATATAATTATTGTTACTGGTTTTATAGGTTTTTGCATACCAGAAAAAAGTTGTTTCATTTGTGTTTCTCCATTTTCTTTCTCTCTTATTTAAAAAAGAAATTTATTAATTTTAATGTAATATGATTTACCATTTCACGTTGTATTTTGAATGCTTCTTGTTCCGTTTCAAAAATCTTTTACTAAATAAAAATCAAAGGCATGAAGTTGTATGTATGCCTATAAGATTTTTATGATTATATTTAAAATTTGGTTGACCATTTTATTCAAAATCATTGTGATCGATGGCTACTATTTAATATTTTAGAACATGGTAACAAAATTGAGTCTTTCCAGAAAATATGTCATTACTTCTTCACTTTTGCTTCCATGTTTTACTTCTCTACATAAATTAAATTTATGATACCCTCAATGCTGGTTTTGTAAAAACAGTGTGAAATTTCTTATCACTTTTTCTATGTCAATCAGTTTATCCATTTGACACATCAAAAATTACTCACATTTTCACTTGGAATGGAAAATCTTTAAATTGTTTACAAGATAGCCTATTTTCATAATACAATAAATCTTCTTTCATTAAAATGTTTATAGTGCTCCATTTGCAGTTCAAACTCATAGGGAAACCAAGACTTAACATCCGATGTAGGACCTAGGAAAAGTCAGGGCAGATGCTCATGCAGAATTTTCACATTAACCTCAGCCCCCCTAGAAGTCCTAGCTCTGATCATGAAAGCCTGGAAGGTCTTCAGCAGGCACGTGGTGAACAGGAAAATTAACTTTCTGCCCAAAATGAGTTCAGATTATCTTCTTCTTTTCCTATATTTATTCCTTTTATTTTTCTCTCTAATTGCTCTGGCTAGTATTTCCAGAACTGCTGAATAGGAATGGTGGTAATTGATACCCTTCTCTTGTTCTTGATTTTAGAGTAAAGACTTTCAGTTTTTGGCTGCTTAATATGATGCTGGCATTTTGTTTGTCATGGATGGCTTTTACTACATTGAGCAACAATACCTATTCCAATTTTCTGTAAGGTTATTATAGTGAATGAGTACTGGACATTAGCAAATGCTTTTTGTGCATCTATAGAAATGATCATGCGATTCTTACTTTTTGTCCTATTGATACACCCATCAAAAGTGGAGTGGATCAAAAAGATATGGTACAATGGACTATTACTTAGGTATAAAATGTATGATCATGAGGCTTTTATGGGGTAAATGGAGGCAATTCAAAACAATATTAAGAAGTGAAATAAATCTAACTGGCATTGCTAAATATGTTATTTTCACCATAGTATAAAAAACAACTTAAATAGTAATAATATCCAAAACTTAAAATAGATATTGTGATAATGAAAAGAAAGAAACTACTCAAAATGAAAGGACAACTGGGATAAAGGAAAGGAGAACAGGAATAAAGGAGAAGATTATATGTCCACTGATATATATATATATATATGAGATATCTATACTACTAATATCTGTTAATTCATCAAAAAGAACAATTTGTGCTTTCATTGTTTCACTGATAATTTATTTCTGCCTAAATCTTATAATCTGAAAAATTAATTCTCAGACAATAATATGAAATTTAGAAATAGGAATATAGTAACTTTCTTACTACTTTTCAAAATTCTGTATCATTTCTTTCCTTTCTGTTTTGCTTTTTAAAATAAAAAAATTAAAAGACTAGACATAAACAAAAATATAGGAGCACAGAAAAATGATGGAGTCCTTAAATGAACAATTTAGGAAAAAAATAGAATGCACAAAGCATATTTGAAGAGATGTCTAAGAAAAAAAATTCCATTGATATCTGACAAAACTCCTTGAATGAACCAAAAATGCACTTTGTGACCTTGAAGCCAGGTTTATATGTTTTGCTCACTAAAGGAAATTTTTTTTTAAAAAATAACATGGGACCAGGAAACAGCAATTCAACATCTGCAAGATGATGCATAGCAAAACAGTGTCAGTAAATAGGTATCAACAGGAGTCAGCACAAGTGACAAAAAAGACAAATTACAGTAGAAATGAATATGAAAATGCTGAATTCCTTAAAGTTTACATCAATAAAATTAATAAAAAGTACACATTAATATCAATAAACTACAAGGATTTCATGGATTTTATATATTTTTACTAAGAACATAGAGTGACTAACAAACATCACATTCAGGTTGGAGAAAATTTAATCAGTTACTGTTCCTCGAGCATTTAGGTATAAAAAAGAATAACTAAACTAGATACGTTGTATGCTACATAGGTGTACATTTTATGTTACTTTGCATTAAAGGCTTACACAATAATTTTCTGTGGAAATTAAGAGACAAATTAAGTTCCATATGTCCTAAACCATATAGAAACTGCATTTAAGTCCTTCATGAGCCCATTTTCATCAATCTTGTCCTGTGAGTTGGTACTGAAACATATCAGCTCTGTCCATACTTAGGAGTCCCTTGTCCTTTCTGTGTGGCTTTGGTGCAGAGCAGATCCACCCTACCAGCTTGCCTTCTCCAGACAAGAGCTCTTCTGCAGAACCCTTGTTTTCCTGCTTTCCTTGCAGACTCTGCCCCTTAGACTAAAACACACATCTGTCAGGTTTCCATGGCTAGGATGGTGGCTTCAGGATGACAGACACATATACAATTGTCTGTGTGTGAGCATGATTCCAAGTTCCTGAATAGTCATTCAAAAACTTTTCCTTAATTCCAATTCCCAGAAACTGTTAAAAGTTTCTTGTTTGTTATGGGCATCTCCAAAGAGCAGAGCTGCATGTGGTGGAGACACTCACCCTCCATCCTCCCTGGACAGAGGTCAGAGGGAACCTGGAGGCTAAGGCTGAGGGAGGCACAGGCAATCACAGAGGCCCACTGGGGTCCTGGAACCTGTGAGAATTTGTTTGACTCACAAAACTTCTCCCCTACTTTCTTACAGACTCTGAACTGCACCATCCATGATTCAAAGAGTGGAAAGAGAGCAGGATGCACATAAGGAGGACGGAGATAAGTGCCCTCCTGTCAGCATCCCGTAGGCAAAACAATGGACACCATTTGTACAATTCTGTAAACTCATATGGTGAGGTTGAAAGGGGCATTAAATTAAGCAAGAACACTGAGGATGCAGCTATTCTGAAACAGGTTAGCTTTTTCTGTAGGCATTAATGAAGGCCTTCCAACCTGGAGATCAAAGTAAATGAATCAACAGAGGTTAGATATGATATGTGCATCCTAACAAATCAATGGAATTACCTCCTAGAGCAGAGGTACCAAATACTGCAAAAGGATGTAAAATGAACCTACAGAGCAGAGCATAACCTGTGTAGACAAATGTCCAAATAATTTCAAGTTTCATTACAAAGGAGATTGTGATTAAAAATTATGAAATATACACAGAAATAAATATGATGAATTGGGAAACGTTTAAATTAAAAACAATAAGGACTGTATAAACAAATAAATTAGGTTTGATCAGAACAAAAGTGACACTAGAGAAAGAGGACTTTTTTGGATTTTTGAAGGGAAAATAATCATATAAATTTAAGAATATGTTATATATAGGCTAAAATTATTATTTAATCCAGTAAACTCACACATTTATGATCTCATGTAGATGTTATTGAGGGTTGTGTTTACTACTAAGTTTTAGCATTATATATATACATATACACACACATATAAATATATATTATCATGCTGTGCATTATTTGAATTTTACAACTATTCATCCTATATAATTGTAAGTACTAAATTTAACACATACCTGATTTACCATAATGCAGACTTTGGTATCTACTTACTGTTTAACAATCTTCTTTGACATATTAAACTTTTAACATTGTACATGTTCTGGAGGTTGTCATGGTTTATGTCTGTGTCCCCCAGGCTCTTGAGTTTGCATTGTTCATTTGTGATAGTTCATTGTATAGTGCTTGGATTGCTGGTGTTAGTGCTACACCCACTTAGGGGTGGAGCCAGGATGTGATGTAATGGCAGGAAGAAGCTGTGTCTTGCTCTTTGCTGGTTCCTGTTTGCTGTATGCAGCCACCATCAAAGGCGGCCCAGCCATGCCTGCCTGCCTGGGAGCCAACTGAGGGTGTACTGAAACCTCCAAAAACTGTGAGAAATAAACCTTCATTTTCCCAACTTGGGCATCAGGTATTTTGTCTCAGTGATGAGTATAAAGTAACTAAGACAGAGGTTAATCAGTATTTGTATTGATTTTAGCTATATGTCCAAGGTTCATTAATGTTAAGGATCTTTTTTCAAATGGTAACATTCATATCTCATATACATATCTTTCTCTGACATTCATCCTGCGTGTACTTGTTGAACCGAGATTTTTCTTGAAATTTTCCTAATATGTATAATGAATAATGTGACAAAAGACATGTGCATGAAAAAGTATCTTGAATACAGGAATATTCTTATTTGCATACATCCACAGAATCTTAAATGTTTGATTCTGTTAGTTCTACTTTAATGTTTGAGAAGTCTCACATTGTTTGCCACAATGACTGTACAAATTTGTCTTCCCAATGATAAAAAGAAACAATACATGTGCAGTAAAGGTTGAAAGTTAGCAATAAATATGCATTGCTTATTTTTCTGTATTTACTTTCTATTGATTTAGCATCTTTTCATCTTTTTTAACCCATGACTTTATGTTTTAATATGTGCTTTTAAGATTTTTTTTTGTTACCTGTGGTCAAATTAATGACCTCATGCTTACCTGGCAAACACTTGAGCCACTGAAATAAATCCTTGGCCTTATTATGAATAAACATCAAAAGATAAATTTGGAAGTGCCTTGGTGGAGTGTATTCGACTTGGAAACCAGAAGTGGTCTTCTACTATGCTACGCTGACAACTCTTTCAAATCTTTTTATATAAGACCTTGGTAAGTTGCTCACATAGGGTCCAAATTGTGGTACCCAGCATCAGCATCTTGAGTAAATGGGATAGTAGGTTTGTGTTAGTACAAGTGGCTAAATCTCAGTTTCAACTGAGTATCTAAATGATCCATTTATTTAATGAGCCTTACAAATTCCATTCTGTGTGTATCTTGAAATGTGCTCAGTGAAGACCTCTATCAGCCAGGGTCAGCTGCTCCAGACCAGGAGTTTTCAGACAATGCTTTATACATCTGAGGGATTGTCCCTTCTGGCCATTCAGTCTGACATCTTGGATCTGGTGTTTCAAAGAATGCAGCTCTGTTTTTTCAACTTCAAAAGAAAATAAGAGAAAAATGGCTCTATTCCACATGTCTACAAATAATTTTTCATCCAAATATTATTTCCCCTTCACTTGAACATGATTTTTTGTGACATGGACATATTACCTTCCATACCCCATACTATCAAAAATTACTACTTATTTCCAGAACAACAGTGAACCAGCATGCAGACATACAGAACAAACACTTAGATTCTTCTGGTTTCCTCTCATTGGCCTAAAACTATCACAACTGAAGAATTCCCAGGTTCCTTTACATTTCCACCTCCTTTCATCTAGATGTGCAGGAATAAATCAGTTGTGTTTCTGAATCTTAGTAATGGACTAAGGGAGAAAAAACCCATAAAATGATTGGCATTTTATTTGTTTCAGTGTAAGATAACTACAAAAATCACTCTATTATAAGAATAGGCTTTACATGGAAAACTGTAAGCATTAAAAAAATAACTGAATTGATATCCCATGCTGAATGGAGGTGCTGATTCTAATATGACAATCTACCTAAAGCATTTTAGAGGTTCAATGTAATAATCTTTCATAATTTGTGGTTGCTTCCAAGACATGTAAGTAATAATCTTAATATTTTAATTCAACCACAAATGACTGCAATACCAAAAGTACTCTTCAGAAAAATAAGGTCTGCAGTGTCACATTACCTGATTTCAAAACTGTATTATTAAGGTATAATAAAAATAACAGCATGGTACTGAAACAAAGGCAGACAATTAGACAAGCAGAACAGATCGGAGGTTCATGCATCCTGAATCTGCTGATTTTCTACTAAACTAAAAGGCAGTTTGTAACTCTCAGGGAGAGTTCCATCAGTACAGGTAGAAGCATGATTCTAGACATATACTTCTCACTAGAAACTAAAATCACTTTAAAATGGATTAAAAACTATAATTTTGGCATTGAAATGAGCAAAGACGTCTTTAAATTGCTTCTATTTACCCATCTTTGGTGTAGCATTATTCACAATACTGAAGAACCTTTAACAATAGAAAGGTCTATCAAATGTGTATACTTAGAAAATACATCATAGATACGCATTTTATGTACTGGAGTTTACTATGTCACCATAAAAGAGTAAAAATTATCAGTCACAATCATGTGGAAGAATTTACCAACTGACATAAGAGAGGCATATAAAGACAGGAACCAGATGTCTTTTGCCATGAAATGTGGAATCTGAAAAAGTTAATGTCATAGAAGGTGAGAGTAGAGTGCAGTCACCAGAGAGTGAGAAGTGGAGAGGAGAGGCAGGCACAGAGAGAGTTCAAATGGAGATGATTGCTAGGAACTTTTGAACGTTCAAATTATCAATTGGGAGAAAGTTTCATAATTCTCATGGGGACTCCACGCTTGCATTGCTGTCCTCTCTTAATCTGAGATGATAATCACAGTCTGTGGGGAGTGAGATCACCAAAGCAAAAAGCTTGATCTCAGGGACTCACTGCCTCCCATCCCACATCCATGCTGGCTGCCCACGTTTGCACATCAAGTCTCCCATCTCAGAATGAGAAATGAGTGAGGTAAGGATTTTCTACTTCCTTTGAGAGGCAGGGTGTGTGAGACAAGGGTGACTTTGGAGCAGCAATGTATTTTCCTGTCGGCAAAACAATTTTTTGACTTGGAAAAAGTCCAGGAATGAAATCTTTCAGGAAGGCATAATAAAGCCTGAGACATGAGTGAGCTGGACTTGTAAAGAGAGCAAATGTTGTCATGCTTTATGTCCATCTCTGTGGCTCCTATTTTAATTAAACCAATGCATCACTAATGTATTGTGAATTTAATACAATTAATATAATCAATTTGACATAATACAATATAAGCAAATTAGTTTTCAAAGTGTTTTGTGTGGGAAAGTCAATCTAAAGTCTTTCTCCTATGAATTTCCTATTATAGAAATCACAAGAATGTATCCAGTGTTATCATGAGGTTGTGTCTAAAATTGCCACATTCATAGTAAGGAGTAGAGTGGACCCAGCACCATCTAATCCCATATAGGAACTGAGTCTGACTAGCACAGTAGTGGCAGGAGTGGAGGTGCTGCCTCTGAATCTGGGCCTGAACTCCAAGATGGAGACATGAGCGAGTCTCCCATAAACAATGGAGCCCTGAGAACCAATGTAGACGCCTCTCCTCTTAGAAGCAGAGTAGCTACATTTGAGGAAAGGAGCGCATGTGACAGGTTACAGTGGATAATGTAATATGGTCTCTACTTTACAGGATTCTATTTTCATTCCCAATATTAAATCATTAATTTCAATTGTATATGAAGTGCCTTCCACATTAATTATTACATGGCAGGTATTTCAATATCTTTAACCAATGAAACTTCATTGATAGCAAAAAATAGATGATAATAATAATATGGTGCCGTGTTATATAATAGGTAGGTAAGGATCTGATTCCAGAATTTAAACTTTAGTTTTTCTTTTACTTAATTGTCATACAAGGTTTTCATTTCTTAGGTTTCAGAAAAGCATAGCATTACTTAGAACTATTTGATAAGGAATTTTTTAATTTTTCTCCAACATACATGCAAGTAATTTTAACCCCAAGTCCTTCTAATGATACACCAATATTCCTATACTAAATTAAACGAAAACAGGGTAAATACTCATAGTATTAAAGTGCACTCTATGTATGCACATATTATTTGGATCTCTAAATATTACCAATTTTGGAATTGACATTAGGTCCCAAACAAATGATAGAATTTTGATTCAGATTTTTATGACACTAAAACAAAATTAGGAGCCCTAATAAGTAGAGTGAACACAGACCTGTGTCAGGAGAATCCCAGGGTTAGGACACTGTCTCTGTGTCCAGCTAGAAATAGTTCACTCCCAACCTTCTCTCTCTTCTCATGAAATGAACTGTAGTAGCTCCTTGCCACAGAGATTTGTGAAGGTTAAAGTTTAACGTTCACACTCCATTGCACATGTGATTTACGTTAGACATTCAGAGCACTGAAGAAACCTAAAGCAGGGAAACCTTCATTCACTGTCCTTGGTGAGCGGCAGCAGTGAAGTGTAACATATAGGACCTCACCCTGGTAGGCTCTTATGCAGAATATTCTGGCTCTGAAGACTCACGTCCTAAATGGGAGCTAAGATTATCCTCCAGGAATCTGGGATTGCCTTTGCCTGTTGACCACATGATGTATTTGCAGTCCTGGATGTGAGGCTTGCATGTGGCTGGTGTCCTCCACGTGTCTTCTGGGGCATACTCAGTTTATGATGTGATGGGGAGTTTTGCTATGGACATACCAGTAAGACTTGTGTCATTGTAGAGAAGCAAAGTGGGGGAGATGCCATATATCATATGTGTCTGTAGTATTTTTTGAAGTGAGGCTTTGTCCTGAATTCCAGGAATGCTGAGCTTCCCCTTGCTGTCATCACAAGAGGCCAAGCCAGTGGATTTTGGACTCTCAGCCTGCAAGCCCAAGGAGCCTCTCTTTCACACACAGAGTCTGCAACACTCTCCATGAAATCGAGGAAGACCAGAGACACACAGTGATTACCGAGGCACAGTGGTGCATGCTTGCAATATAAACTACCCAGGAGCATGAGGCAAAAAGACAGGGACTTGGAGGACAGCTTGGGGAACTTTGTATGACTCTGTCAAAAAGTAATTAAAATGATAGCTAATGTAACTCAGTGACAGGACTGGTCCTGTGTTTCATCCTCAGAGCAACAGACAAACAACAAAGCAAACTACTGGTCATTTTTGTCATCTATGAAAGGATAATAGTGAAAATTTGCAAAATAAAATTTTAAAATTAGTTGGGATAAGTCCTGAAAGCCTTCATTTATGCTAACACAGTTTTATGTATTTTTGATACTATTCATTTGATTTTAATTGCATAAGTAGTATACTTACTTTTCTAACCATGACATATAAGTTCTAGCTCCAAAAATGTTTTCACTGGAATGTGATACAGATTTCCTGTTAAAGAAACACATGCCTTTTATTTTTGTAAGAATTACTTTATCCTAAGAATACTATACTAAGCATAAATGTGCTGATTTTTTTCATGCTTTTTTCACAGTCGTTTTACTTTTTTAACCTGTATTTTTTTAAATTTCACTCGGTATTTTTTTATTTAAGGAAAAAATGGTAGAAATAATACAGAATTTCAGAAAAATAAACAGTAATAAGTCACTATTTGATAAGTTACATTTGTCATCTTAGAAATAGTTGTTCAAGTTACAAAATTAAAGCATACGAAGTGACATTCAGATAATGACAATTCGAACAGTTCTGCTCAGTGATCCAACAAAAACTTAGTAATATGCTTATCAGTCCTGCATACTTCTTTACCTCGTATTTTTGTAGTTGCACAGATGAACTTTTAATTTTGTATGTTCTATACTCAGGGCATTGTTTTGTTTAATGTAGAAATTGCAACACACAGTGGAAACAAAACATAATGTAATGTTACTTTAGTATTTTAAAATGAGCTTAGGAAATAGAGGTAAAGCAAAATTGTTTTAACTCTCTTGTAGTAGTATCACATGAAGATTTTTTTTTTCACTTTAAATGTGTATACAGAGGTTCCCAGCAAATGCCTCAGTGAGGTTTCATGATCTGTACATTGCTCTACAGCTTTAAGATCTTAGACAGATTACTGTTCACCCACCGTGAATTCCACTGTGACCATTCCTGCCCCTGCTTTCCCAGCTCAGCTCAGCACAGCCTATTCTAACCTCAAGGAGAGAAGATCACTTCCATCCTGTTGAGGCTTATATAAATATAATTATGCAACGTCAAGTTTTTGAGTAGATTTTTCATCCCATATGGTATTAAAAACATCATCATCTGTTTTGATGTGAATTATCATGAATCATTGATTGGAATTTCTTTACATAATTAAATTGAATGAATACCTGGCAAGTGACTTTCAATTTGGCTAAAAATGTCCATATGTGTATATTTTAGAGTAGGGTAATTACAAATAGCTCTGGTATGTAAAATTGGGAATTTTTGTTTTTGAAACATATTAAAATATTAGTATTGGTCCTATATGTAGGAGTAAAACAGTAATTTTAACTATATTCTAATCTTTCCAGCTTATTAGACACTAACAATTTCCTAGCATCTTTGCTCTAATCGACAAGCCTATCAAAGGTGTACGAGAGTCCTGGCATAGCAACTACATATTGTAAAGGTAATATTTTCTGCTATTTTCATTTTACCTTTCCAATTGCTACATGACTCTAAAAGCTGAAAAGCTGTAGCATTCTTTACTTTTTCCTGTTACTCTTCAAATGACCAAAGGGCATTCCATAGCCTCTTTCTTAAGGGCCTATTTGATTCATTCTTCACACATTTTTCTGTTGTGTTTGTGTATCTGTTAATTATTTGTAGTAATTTTCAGACACTGGAAGTGAGCTCTCGTTCACTCATGATGAAGTGAAACTCTTGTTTTAAAAGGAACTGTTTGTCATGTCATATCTTGATGTTAATGAATATTTGTTGTGTTTAAATTATTTTTTCACATGCTAAGACCACAGACTTCAATATTTTGATTAGCATTCTAATTAGAATCAACTTGTTTTGTATGAACTTTGATTGTTTTCCTGTTTACTAATTCAAATTTCTTCTGAAAATGCTTTATGGTTTGCTTTCTGTACTTATGTGTTTCGTATATATGGATCCAGTAAACATGGAACTAAAATTTTTGTAGAATGTATAGGAACTAAATATGCAAAGTTTTTTTCCAGAATTTCCTAAAATACACACTATAAGTCCGTGTTATGTAATATTAGCATTATATTAAACATAATATGCAATCCTGATGTTATTTCCATTTTAGATGTGGATTCCTGTATTTTATATGCAAGTGAATTGCCATTTGCTTATAAAGATTTTTGATCTACTGATATTCATATCCTTCTGACACCAAGAAGCTGTTCACTTCTGCATTATTTTCATTTCATACCACTGCTTCACACAAGTTAACACCAGCTCAGCCATGGTATAGATTCTTCTCCTACTTCCCTTCCCCTGAAATTTCCCTTCCCTTCCCCATATGCAAATTTTACCATCTCTAATCCTCCATGGACTGAGCATCCCTACATTCTCACAGCAGGATGAACCCCTTGGGCTTGCTCATTGGAATGTTTTTTCTGATTCAGACAGTCACTGGAATCTTAGCTTAACATTGTCCTTCTGTTCCACTATCTCTCTCTGTGCTTCACTGCATATAAGTTAAGGCCTACAGATCTAATAGCAGAGCACTTAACTATAGCCAACACACTGATCATGATGTCAAGGGGAATCCCAAAGACAATGCAAGTCTTTGGGCTAAAGTATTTCTGTCAATTTAGTAGATGCACACTTCTGTTATATGTCTACAGAGTGGCTAGGGGTGTATCCATTAGCACAACCTGCCTACTGAGTGTCTTCCAGACTATTAAGATTAGCCCCATGAACTCCAGCTGGAAGGCGCTTAAAGCTAAACTTCCCAAGAACATTGGCTTGCTGATTTTTTTCAGTTGGATTCTCCATAAACTGATAAATTGTATTATTCTATTTTATGACATCATCAAATACACCAGCAGAAATATCACAGAGTTAAAAGATTTTGGATATTGTTCTTGTATCTTTAGAGATGAAATCATAGAAAACTTGTACACAACATTTGTTTTATTGCCCGAAGGTTTATATTCTGGCCTCATGATCTGGTCCAGTGGTTCAATGATTTTCTTTTTGCACAGGCACAAGAAGCGGATGCAATACATTCATAAGACAAATGATTTCCACAAAACTTCCCCTGAGACCAGGGCCACCCACAGCATCTTCATCCTTATATGCACTTTTGTTTCTTTTTACATGCTCTCCTCATTCTTTCATGCTTGCATTGCAAATTTCAGAAATCCCAGTTGGTGGCTCATGAACACCTCTGCACTGTTGGCCACCTGCTTCCCCACTGTCAGCCCATTCGTTCTAATGAGCTGCAACTCTACTGCAGCCAGGCTCTGGATCAGATTATCAGGTTTTTTCAGAAGCATGTAGGTGCACAATTTTGCACAAAAACAAGTGAATAAAAACAGAGTGCTCTGTAGAAACACAGGGAAACTGTTGGAAGTTGTGGGTGCTACCAATTGTAGAGTTCTTGCCAAGGGTGCAGGAGGAGCTAGGGAGTTCTCAGGACAGAAACATGATGGATGAAATAAATACCATTTGTTTGAATGTCCACTTTGTATTCTCTGATACTGTGATTTGAGCAACTATTTCCAAGATGATAATATGTAATCTATTAACAGGTGATTTCTTACTGTTATGTTTTTTTTTTTGTAGTTTTGTATTATGTGTAACCTTACACCACTTTGTTTTGTTTTGTATTTTTCTCTTTTTCCTCTTAAATAAAATTTAAAAAAAAAGAAATAAATACCATTTAAAATTTGCCAAGAGGAAATTTAAGAAGAATACTTCAAACTCTAGCATGGACCCTGGAACCTTTGTGGACTTCTCAAGCTGCATCAATATGCAACTCTAGTCAATTTGGTAAAGTAGAGTGACACCTTCTACAAAGTATCCTGTGGAAAACTGCTCTAAAATTTCGTGAAGGAAATAAAGTAGATGTAGCAACAAATACTTGGACATGGGAGTCTGATTGGAGTGAAGCACTTATATAAAAGCTTGATGGAAGAGAACCTGGATATGTGTGAGGGGAAGGACCTCGGTGTAGGTTCTCATGTATCAGCAAGCATTATGGGGACTGGTCCTGAGATTTACATTGTGGAGCAACTTTTGTTCAAGTTTATTTGTATGGAATGAGACTGAGCCATTTACTGGCCCAAAGTTGACATTTGTTTATTGTGTGGAAAGACAAATATGTCTGAGTCCATGGCAGTTGGAGACAAAGCTAGTAGAAATTTTCTGAAAGACTGTGTGTTAGGTTTTGTGTTAGGTTCTTTAGAGATGCCACAAATTGACTTTATAAGCAACATCTAGATAGAGATGGAAATACATATTGTGATATTTAAATGTATCTAATCTCTTGATCTGATGCTAGATGAAGGATAACAAATGCTCTTACATAAGACAGACAGGCGCTTACTCATTATATACTGATGAAACAAATTTATCTGAAACACAGGGGCGGGAAGTATAAATTTGGGGCAAGGGAAGAACCTCACAGACGCAGCAAGAATGATCAAAGCCCTGCACCAAGTGAGTGATATTAGCTTTAAAATATTTCAAAGAATGTTCACATATCCTGATAAAGACCTTTTCTGAATGGGAATTCTTGTGTAGACACTTAACTGTAGCTTGATTTTATGTCTGGGCTTTGATTAGCAGATTTGGATTTTATGAAGATGGCTGAGTCATGGCAGACTCTGTATGGTGGCACGTATGTGCAGGGTTCTGCATAAACTCATGGCTGTGTGTGTACATCTAGAAGAAACAACCAAATGTCAGAGATTAAAGTATGCCATTGCATTGCATATATATGTCTTGTTTCTGATTTCATTTTAATGAGTATTTTGTTTCATGTTTTCACTTTCTGCTTATGTCCTTCTTTTAAGCCGAAGTTTTGTAGGAAGCTTAAAATTGTCTTGTGTTGTTTTACTTCTATGGACTTCACTGATACTTTCTAATGGGTTGGTTAGGCCATTTATGTTTCAAGTAATTATTGAAAGAGAGTCAGACTTCCCTAGATCTCTTCATAAAAGCAGAATTATTTCACTTTTTCCAACATAGTACCTTATGTGTATCTTGAATGTTAAGGCAGCCAAACTAAACTAAAAATCCCTTAGGTCAGGACACTGTGTAATAATATGAGTGAGAGAAAGTGGGAGGTGCTGGAGAGTCACCAGAGAGCTGTTGTCAAGCTGGGAATCTGGGTGTTGCCTGTTGCTAGGAGCTAAGTCATTAAGCCAAGATTATGGACTGTGACTGGCTGAGCAGCTAGCTGAGTGAGGCTGCTGGACTGAATAGCAGCATAGACTCCAAGCAACAAGATGGCTCGGTTGAACAGTAAGACCTGGCACCAAAAGTACATCAGAGGAAGCAAAGGGGATAGGTTTCACTAGATTGAATAGAGCCATCTTACTTCCCAGCATGCTTCCCCACACCCCAATACAGTTCTGGAAAAGACTTTTACTGGAAATTTCATGAACACAGGGCAGTGCTTCTAGAGAGTTCCACATGTAAGAGTAATGTGAAGTTGACAGAATATTGTCTTATTTCATCTTTTAAGGTTTCAGTTCAGTGTTGTTTATCAGCACCAATTCACAGTGCTATGCATGTGAAAATTTCTTAGTTTTGAAACCTTCAGTGTTTACAAGATGTGTTTTCAAAAAAATAAATATGACATGAAATGTAATGACCTTAAGCAGATTCGCAAAAGTGCCTCCTCCATACATAGAAAAAAATTTTTTTAAAGAAGCACATTCAGATTTCTACAGTGACTTCTACAACTTCAAAACAAGAAATATTCTGACTGGTCTATGTGATATTATTTTCTTTCTTTTTTTTTGAAGGATGTGATTTGAAGATTGTTAAAAACTTATTTCGTCACACTGCAACATTCATTGAAGATTTTAATTTTAAACTGATGCACAAATTCAACCATTGTAGATTTGTCAGTTAATTTTTCAAATAACTTCACTGATAAAAGTATTTTAACAAAATATAATTCAAGAAGATGTTGAGACTAAGCAAATATGTTTACTTTCTTTTATGTAAATTTTGACTCTCTCTTTTGAGTTGTAAAGTCATTTAAAAGTTATTGTTTACTTTAACTGTTAGCAATCCACCTTAAGTATTTGAATTGTTAATAAAATTATTTAAATTTTAGATTCTTTTATCTCTGCATACAAATTCATTTATGCAACCATTTCCTCCAACTCATATTATGGCTCACTTGAGCCACACAAAGCAAAGCACACCAAGCATTTCTGGATTAAGACTCTAAAGTGTGAATTAAGGAATAAAGAAGTGAAAAAAGCTAAGTCCAGAAGGAGTGACTTGGGGTCTGTGGTCAGGGCATGGCTGCTTGGGTTCCCTTGTTGCTAAAACCCTTATCATGAGGCCATGGGTGGCTATGACTGGCTGAGCAGTGGGCCGGGTGAGGCTTCATCCTCGGAGCTTCCATGTTACTGGAAAATAGTGAGGCCTCCTTAAGTAGATGTAGCAACTGCACAATTATGGTCCCATCACCAGCAGGTAATCAGAGGCAGTGGTGGAGCCAGTGGTGACAGGAGTCCATGGCATGGGCTTGGGAGAAAGTACTCTTGTAGGGGCTGATGGCCCTCTGCAGGGAACACCCAACTTCAACTCCTTAACCCGCCTACTCATGCTTCCACATCCCTTTCATCCATTCAAAGTGGCCTCAGGGTTCCTGCCCAGCCTTAGGCTGTGACTGATGAGCTGGTGCCTGTTATAGGTTCTGTACCCTTTCATTTCTACTCTTCATGTTTGTTGTGTTTGCAATTTATTGGATTCCAGGAATTTTTAAATTTTTTCCTTACTTCTTACCTGAGTCCCTGAGCACTCAAAAGTGAATTGCTCCAATCTCATGTGCTCTTTGCTATTGATTTCTACACCCATGTCATTATAATCTAGAGGGATACAGAAATATCATTTGAAGCATATTCTATGAGATGTGGAGAAGAGTGAATACTCTGTTGTTGGCTACAATGTTTTGTAAAAATTTATGAAAGTCTTTTTCATCAGACTTCGTTGAATTTTTTCGGGATAACCTACCTATAGATAGAGCAGATATTGAAGTCCCCAGTATTACTGGTTTACGACCTATATACATCACTTCAGCTATGTGCTACTATGTGTATATGATTTCCATACATTTCTTCTATACCTTATGAAGACATGAGGATATATTAGACAAACTCTAGGAATTCTTTAAATCTAGCTAGGGTGTCATTGTGTTATCTGGAAAATATCTTTACTTTGAGGATACAGTGCTTAAGTATTTATGATCCAGAGTGCATTATTTTTTGAAAGTACTAGATGTCAACACTCGGTTAGGAAACCTCAAGGTCTGGATTACAAAAGATGATGGAACCACTTTGATTTACTACCTTGGCTCATTTAAGGAATTGTGTTCTTTCCTATGTATCTTATATTCTAGACTGACCTCAAACCAAGAAATTCACTTTTCCCATGATGTTTATTTTTTCTGACTCCTGATCCATGTCCTCATCTTTTAAATTCTGTGTGACACTAAAATAGAACCCATCTACAGCCTTCCAGTGGCTGGGACTCTAGTCATTACATGAGAATTCTGTCAGAAAGTGCATGCAGAAGAGGAAAGCAGACCTGTGACATGTAGTTGGGAGAGTGTGACTTCACAATAACAACACCACTGTCATTCACCTGCACCATCCCAGTGCAGGATTAGGGGGGAGCTAAGTCTGCTTTGACAACCTTTTATTCAGTCGTAAATTTCTAAAACCAACTAGAGGTTCCAAGGTCTTCACTCTTTAATGACTGTTGAAGTCCTTGTGAAATGCTCTCTCTTTTCACTTAAGAGGGAAAACCAGGTCCTGTTTAGAGAAAGCTGGTAATGCAGAGGGCAGAATGAAATGTAACCCATCAAAGCCTCAGTTTCTGCCGTGATTCTGCTTCTCTGACAGCTTTTAAAAACCTAAATTTAGTTCTTTCCTAACTTCAGGTGACTTCTCTTCACCAACATTTAACAATACAGTAGAAATTAAGTCAGAAAACACCTCAGGGCACAAGTTTCCAAGGATGTGAAGAGAGGGAAGAACATGAGTCTAATAAATTAAAGTAATTTATATAACACAATGGCAATTCACTTGGCATGTAGTTAGCTTGGCGACTTGCCATCCAAATTCAGTTCTGGCTCTCTGTCATTGTATAGATGGTGCAAGGTATATCATGAAACACAAATCACCATGCAATTGCCACGTGGAATTGTTATCATCAGAGAAAATCCATAGTGATTATAAAATTTAAATTCATTTAATATTCTTACTATAAAATTGACTCCTAGTGCAATGGAGATCAGAAACACTGAAATATCACCCAGTATATAGAGACAGATTTATTTATGTTGAGGTACATTGACTTTTAGAAAAAGATGTCAAGCCCCAAAGGTTATGGAGTAAGGTTTTTATGGGGCCACAAAACAGAAGTACAGACATAAATTACATGTCTGCCTTTGCATGATATCATATGCATGATAGCAGCCAGATGTGTAACACACTGACCAACTGTTTGAAAGAAATAGAAATAATAGGAACTGTAAAAGAAACTGTTACAGAACAACAAGCAGAATCTGAAGTATGGTGTCTGGGTGTGGGGTATTCTCTGCTACATTTATCCCCTCTTTTCATTTCCTGGAAAATCTTTGCTGAGCATGTTACATATGATCTGAGATACACATGTTAAAACAAATAATTACATATGGTTGAACCTGAAGGAGTAACATTGGAGATTTCAGTGGTCTTGAATGGGTCCTAAGCAAAGTGCCCAAGATTCCAAACTTCCAAAATAAGTTTGATATGTTTCCTTTAATGTACAGTCTCTCCTTACATCACCTTTAGGAAGATACGTGATTTAACACTATTCTGGGAAAGGAATCAGTTTGATCCTAGAGTGTTTGCAATGTGTTTAGGTGTTCGCCAAACCTTGGACTATTGTAGAATAATGGGAAGTGCCTCAAGGGTTGTATTCTATTCTCTCAGGGCAATCATCTACATAGCAAAGGCATAAACCATAGCTCACAAGAGAACAGGTAGCACACAACACAATATCGAACATATAAGAAACATGAAGAAATAATTGGGTTCAGAAAACTGAAAAGGCCCAGAACTCAAGGGGGAGCAATACCGTAAGGTTTAGTAAAATGAAGTCAATGGTGTCCTCAGGTTCCAGCAGTGCATGAATTGGCCCAGCATTTGGAGAGACCGGAGAGGAGCTTTGCATGTGTTCGTTAGAATGAGCTTCAGAGGAGCTGTCAAATCATGGTAAACTCTACAGCAAATATCTTGGTCAGTTCTTTTAACTCTGGAATGGTGGACCTAAAACTGAATTTCTGAAACTTTAAGACCTCTAAAGGTAGATTTTTATACAACTATGTAATATGTGTGTGCAGATGAGCCCACATATATAACTGATATTTTCATTAAATTTTTATGCAGCTGGTTACAAGTGTTACCTATAAAGTTATGTTTTTATTTCTTTAATTTAGAGAGTTGTGACTTGTATGCTGAATGTAGTCTCTAGTTTTATCTGCTGCAAATTCCAACCTGTTGCCATTGTTAATGGTAAAGAGTAGGGTTAGCACCAATAGATATCTGTAACTTCTATAAAGCTTTATTTCAAGGTTACCAAAGGGCTATGTTTCTGTCAATTTGATCCCTGAAGAGACTTAGGACTCTTGTTTCCAAAGCACAAAGTTGACATCATGGGAAGATAGTGAAGGGTTTTTTTGAGTTTTAGTATGTTGCATTGCTTAGGGAGATTTCCAGACAGCAGCAGGAAAGAGTAGACCGTTTCATTTTCAGACCAATTGTGTGCCTACATAAGTTCATTGTGCAGACCATTCTTTTGGGAAATCTTGGCCAAAATAATGTTGCCAGAAGGTGACCACTCTGTATCTAGCCATCTGGACAACATTTCTGACAGAGCTACTTCCATCCATAAACAAAGTGTACTCAGAAGCTGTCAGAGGGGCTATTTTATGTATGATCAACTCAAGAACAGCCCATCAGGCAGTGCCAGACAGTCATGGTCTGGTGGGACCAGCTTGGTGGACAGCTATGACACACAGATCAGGAGATCCAGTACAGCATGTGGCATTTCTACAGTTATATCTCAAACTAATTTGAGCCTATCATGTTTCTTGAGCAGAAGGACTGTAGCTAGCATAGTGCAAATATAAAGGACTGAGGCAATTTTCAGTGACAGGATCCAAGGGTTTTTACCATATTTTGATCACTACAATATGAGCCACCAGAATCAGTGCTTCTCTGCTTGGTGCATAGAAGAAGCAGTCTACGGCTTATGCTGCCCTGTCCACTCACTCACACATTCATCAAGCATTCAGAAGTACAATAGTCCAACATTCTTCTTTGAAGGTAACCTTGGCTGACAGAAGTTGCTCAGGTTCTCCTTCTTCACAAACTGAGGAGTGTCAGACAGACTAACTGCAGTGCCCCCTGGAGGTGTTACCTATATCTGGTAAGTAGGCAAGTGAGCATCCTGTATCCTCCTTCATTTTGCATCTAGTATGAACTGTTTGAACCAGGAGCCAAGAATCCTCCTCACCTTCAATATAACTTGTGAAATTACAGTGTATACCTTCTCATTCAAAGCTGGAGAGGACCTTATTACATCCAAAAGGCCCAAAACCATTGCCTGAAAAGATGAGCATGTCTGGTTTTCCCAGATGACACTCTAGATGCAACACAAACAGAAAAACTGATGCATCAATCATGATTGCGAGGCACATTGATTTACAACAGTGATCACTGACTTCTAGAAACAATATCAGGCCTTGAATGCTTGGGGGGGGAGCTTTACATGTGATTGAAAAGGAAAAGTACAAAGATAAATACTTGGCTGTCTTTGATTGGTTCTTAAAGTATGCATCATAGTGACCAAACATTTCTTAAGAAATGAAAGTAACACAAACTGCAACAGCAACTGCTACCTGGGTGACTAACAAACTGAAATGTACTGGCTAGGGGAGACTTTTCTGCTATGACAGTATACAGGTGGTTTTGGATAAGGATTCATTGTATCACCCAGAAAAATTTCAAAGAACTTCAACCAGTATATGTCTTGAGAATGATTAAATTATTGGAACCTAAATTTATTCAAAGACACAAATATTCTGAACAGTCATAATTCAGGATTCCTTGGTCATACACAATTTAAAACAGAAGACAGCTGTGGGAGTGTCTGACACTGATCCACTGAAAGGTTAATGCATAGGGAGACTGACACACTGATGATGAAAGATGTATCAGGCACAGTGGTGAGTGATCTCATCCACTGTTCTTAGAAAGAGAATTATCCTTGATTTCTTTCATGTGGTCCACACTTAAATACACTTGGACTGGGATGGCAATAGTTACCCAAAGCCCTCTGTAGTGCAGAGCTTGGAGATTTGATTTCCTCAGCACACTCAGTGGCATCCCAGACATAGGCCGTGTCTTGGACCTTTAGTTTCAGACCAGGGTTCACAGACAGGAAGGCTCTAAGATAGTGGTGGTGGTGAACCTCTTAGAATTTTCAATGATTCAAGCAGCCTGCTGAGTAACTCTTATTCTTTTTTAATTTTATTTAAGGAGAAAAAGAAAAAAAAAACAGAAAAAGGGTACAAGTTATACAGAATTTCAGAAAGAATAAAAAGTTGAAAATCACTAGTTATAGATTACATATTGTTATCTTAGAAATAGTTGTTCAAATTACAAAATTTAAGCATATAAAGTGGACTTTGAAACACTGAGACTGCAAACAGTTTTGTTCAATGGTCCAACAAAACTCAATAATATGGTTATCTATCTTATACACTTAAATATACATGAAGTTATATCCTTTAGAGCACTTTCTCTCCCTTTTTTGGTACAATGACAATTACACATTTTGGGTTTTATTACTCCTATAGTTATTACTTTTTTTGAAGAGAGTAAAACCAAATGTGACATAACAGAACAGAGTCAGTCAAATCAAAAGGATGGACATAATAGATAATGTAAAAACAAAATACAAGGTGATCAACAATAGTTAACCATACTGCCTCTTGTTATCTTAAAAAGAATTGCCTATATCATGAGTTATAATAAAATTGAGCAAAACAGTAAAGAATAAAACAAAAACATTGAAGACATTACAGGACTTTAAAAGAAGATAATAGTCAACCAGAATGGGTGTCATAATGAATCTTATTGTCTTCACAGTTGTTGTCTGTACTTTCGAACTTGGTACTATCAAGAAAAGCAGAATAGGAGAAAGTCAAAACAAGATGGTGAGGGCAATACAGGGTTTCAAATCAAGTTAATAGGAAATAAAGTGTGTTACTATAATGTATCCTGCTATTTTTATATTTTTGTCTTAATTAAAAAGAAAAAATAAAAAAGTAAATAATGTAAAAAAGGAGATTGAGATAAAAGAGGGCATAACAACAAAACAGTGCAGGTCAAAGCATAACCATTTAAGCAAAATAATGTTTAACCACAAGATATCCTGGATAAAAGTAGTTACCATAGTGTCTCTTTCCTTGAAATCTTTGAGTATAACTTTGTATACTGTAGCACCAAACATATCAAGACAATGTAAAACCATTCAAGAGAATGACAGTATTACAGGGTATTTAGAACAAACTATCAGAAAATGAACAATGGTTTCTTTATAATCTCCTTGTCTATAAATTTTTTTGCTTATATTATCACATATAATAAAATCCAATAAGATATAACCTGTTAAGACCGATGGAGACAAGAATAAAAGCTTGATGGGACTTCAATACAAGATGATACTAAATCAGTGCTAGCTATTATAATGTTTTCTCCAAAATAGCTGTTCCTACCATCCGATCTTCTCTGCCTCATTTCTGTTGAGCTCATTTTCTGTTGTTTGTTGTAAGTTTGTCTTCTTCATTTTGCTTTCTGCTCCATTCATTGTGGCCTCTGTGCCACTGTTTCTGGGATCTTGGTATTTTCCTTTTTTAGAATATCCTGCAGTATTCTCTGTAGAGTTGAAGTGGTGGTTGCAAATTTCCCTAGTTCCTCTTTATCCTGGAAGCACCTTGCTTTTCCATCAATTTCTAGGCACAGTTGTTCAGGATGCATCAATCTTGGCTGGAGGTTATTATCTTTCAAAGCTTGAGTTATTTCCCCCCACGCTCTTGGTGATTTGATGGTTTGTGCCAAGAAGTCTGCTGAAATTCTGATGGGTGTTCCCTTGTAAGTGGTCTGTTTCTTGTCTCTGATGGCTTTTAATATTCTGTTCTTATATTGGATTTCTGGAATTTTTATTATTATATGCCTGGGTGTAGCTCTGTTTGGGTTGTAGGTGGTTGGGGTCCTATGTGCTTCATACATCTGAGTATCTTTACCCTTTGATAAATTAGGGAAATTCTCTTAGATTATTTCTGTGAATAGCTTTTGTAGTTTATTTGTTTGTGTCCCTACTTCTTTTATGTTCTTAATTCTTAAGTTATAGATCCTTTTATCATCTTATAGCCTTTGTATTATTGCTGTCTGTTTTCTTTTTATTTTTAAGAAGTTTTTCATTTCATGCTCCCACATTACAAATCTGCCCTCCAGTTCAGATAACCTATCCTTAGTTTGTTTCAAGCTGTTATGTCAGCTTTCGATAGAGTTTTTAGTTTCCTGGTAATCTCTTTGAACCTGCTTCACGTATTCTATGTTTTCTCTATTTTCTCCATCAAACAATTCTCCCCTTTTTTTTTTTCTGTTCTTCCATTCCACCATCTTGGGCTTTGCTTAGCATTTCTCTAACTATTCTACTTATATCTTGCTTTATTTCATTAGATACTTCCCTTTTGAACTCGTCTATGAGGCTCTGGAGATATCGCTTTATGTCTATTGGTGCCATGTCTGATATTACATGTTTTTTTTTCCTCATTCTCCTTTGAATTTACCATTCCTGGATCAGTGTTCTCACGATTGGGGACTGAGGACCCTTTCTTGTTGCTTCTTCTTCCCATACTTTTTGTTCCATCCATACAAGCAAATACAGGAGGCCCCATTTTTTTTTCCTCTTTGTCTGTTACAGTTTGTTTGAATTGCACCTGCGAGGTGTTCCCACCCACTGCAGTGTACTAGGGAGACACAGACCTGGACAGCTTCTGCTGGGCTCACCCCTCAAGACATACCTTCTTCCTGCCATTACATCACATCCTGGCTCCACACCTAAGTGGGTGTAGCACTAACACCATCAATCCAAGCACTATACAATGAATGAATAACAAATGCACAATTTAAACTCATGAGGCCTGGAGGATACAGACATAAACCATGACACAGGGATTTCAAGGGTGTGAGAAAATGGTAGAAGGACATAAAACTGAATTAGGCTGAATTCCTAGATACAGGCCAATTAAGCCTATATTTTACACAGATTGCTTCCAACATGAAACTGAAAAAGCTGCAAAGAGTTCATGTGTCTTGTTTCCAAACCTCTGGATCAAAAGATATTTCACTGTGAATAAGTTGGAGGTCCCTGTTATTGCTCTGGGTATTGCTGCTAAGGATATTTGAAAGTTGAGTGAGATATCAAGGCAAAAGCAGATTTTCCAGTGAGGACTTTTCTATACTGTGAGGTTTCAGAAGTTAACCCATCCAGTATACATTATGAAACTGTTTTTGAATGGAACACAAGAATCCTTAAAGGCCTTCACCATGGTTGCCTGCATGACAGATTTTTCATGAAGACTGTAATCACTCAATGAAGAAAATTAAAAGTGATTGGTGTAGACTGATTTTTAAGGTGGCAGGTTCCAAGTTGCAATAGTTAGTCACTAGGGTAAAGGTGGAAATAGTGACTCTATTGGAAGCCAAAAGCAAAGCAACGACTGGAGTGTTCTGACCCATGTATCCATGCTGATTACTCATGCTGGCCTTAGAACTGAAATAGATTGGATGCTAAGTTTTACTGAAAACAGAAAAATATTCACAGCAAATGAACAAGCCTCTGCTTTGAAATGTAAAACAGACAATCATAGCTCCTCAACCAATTCCCAGGCTTCCATTCATTTACGGAACAAGTAATCCTTTGACAAAATTGTAGTCCTGTCCTCTTGAAAAAAGAAACAAGGAAAAACAAAATATCTTAGTAATCCCTCTTCCATAATCCCAAAGAGATCTTTCCCCAAAGTAATCATATACTGGGAGTGAAAATGATCAGTGATTGCTGAATAATCAATACTGATAATGAAGTAGGAGTGACTTCAGGAGATTTAAATCATTATTGTGGGCATCTATTAAGGGATGATCTTTATGCAGTTTCACTAAAAATGAGGTTTTACACCATGCTTGAATCATAGGGGAAAGCATATGACCCCAGCATTTCATGTGGCTAATTCCTCTGATACTGAACACATAACTGGAGTATATATGCTTAGTAATGCTCATAATTCTTACATTTCATCAGTAACCTTTGGATTGAGCTCAATTATGGAGGAATGAGTAAATGAGAGCTCCATATACAGGAGGAAAACATAAAGCCTTATCACAGCCTTGGAAGGGCAGCACACAAGGGCGCAGTATTTGTTTCAGTACTGGGCATTTCCACATTCTCCTTAACTGCTGTTATATCTTAATTGCTGCTCTTAATATTAAGATGAATTCATTCTGATAGGTATATTCATATCACATCTTCTTTTTCTTTCATCCGGCAGGGGCCGTTACATTAGATTTTATTTTATCTTAGGAATTGGGAACAATGTGTCAAAAATCATAGGACTGTAATTATCACATTTCCATACTGACTTTATTTCCTCTAAGATGTACACTCAGAAGTCTTCAGAAACTGTGAGTTACCTGTCTTTAGATTTTTTGGGAGAATGAGACAAAAGAGTCAGGAGGGAAAGAACTTCCTGAAGAAATTACAAATATATATATATATATATATATATATATATATATATATATATAATTCTACCAGTATGTATTTTAAAACAATATGTTTATGAAAGTACATAAATTCACACACACACTTCAATATATTTTTATACATACATATATATACCTTGTATATGTATATACATGTATACATATATATACACATATACATATATATATATATATATATATGCAGAGATTCAAAAACTGTCTCCAATTATTACCTCTACTCCAGTGAGAGAAAAAGCATAATAAAACAAAAATAATTCATTTGAAAACATCAACTACACAGAAAAAAGCTCCTTCAACTCTCTCTAGCACACCCATTATAACAAACACGACCTTTACTGAGGCAAGAAGGCAAGTTTCTCTGTGGTTTCTACACAGCTGTCTGAACATACATACATATTTACATATACATATATATTTACATCCATGTATACGTATGCATATAAATATATGTGTGTATATTTATATATCAATTTAAAATGGGGGAAATGCATAATCTTCATTAAATTTTCTTCATCTTTCCAGAAACTGAAGTTTTCTCTTACTACCCTATGAGACCATCCTACTATGGCTTCTGGGGCAGGGCTCTCCAGACCACTCACACTGTCTCTTTGTGAAGATGCCCACAGAAACTTCTAATTGTTTCTGGGAATTGGTATGTGAAAGGACTTATTTGTTTCTTTACTTGTATCTTAAAGTCAAATCTACTGCCTGAACATGCACTGTCATGCAGTGTACAGATGACGAGGTAACTGCATTCAAAGGGAGTTGATATCTCACAACCATGACTCATATCTTGGGCTCTAACAACCTCTCTCCCACACAAGCATGAGATTTCACCTAAGTCTGCTGCTCAAAAAGCAGGTAGGTACTGGGTGAGTATTTTCCATAGTTTCTGTTCTAATCTGTGAAATAGAGGCTATGGGGTAAAGAGCTGTTTCAATGTCAGTATTTTTGTGCATTGTCGTGTCTGGAAAAGCAATTTACCTGGGATGGCAGAGTCACACAGGCAAAGAGTATGATTCACAAGGTACAAGCTGAGCTGTGGACAGAGACTAGATATCTGAGTCCTCTAACCAGCCTTTAACTGCTCGCCACATGCTTTTAGATACCAGGCAGGAAAAATGATTGTGACAAATCCTCCAAGAGAAACGTCATCTGATATCACAGATACATAAGACTACAATATGCAAATCCATCAGCTGTTCAGACTGCTGTGTAGAAATCACAGAGAAACTTGCCTTCTTGCTTCAGTAAAGGTCGTGTTTGTTATAATGGGTGTGCTAGAGAGAGTTGAAGGAGCTTTTTTCTGTGTAGTTAATGTTTTCAAATGAATTATTTTTGTTTTATTATGCTTTTTCTCTCACTGGGGTAGAGGTAACACTTGGAGACAGTTTTTGAATCTCTGCAAACATTTGTATTGACTATTGAACAATTTTTCCTTTTCTTCATTTGAATCAATTTTCGTCAAAAAGGTACATTAATTCTTTTGTGATTTAAACTGGGGAGAAACTAAGTTTATCAAACATGTCTTGTTATATTGAGGTTTAAAAACTTCAATGTCATTCTGTGATGCCATGTAATCATGATCCATTATGACGCATGTCTTTTGAAGATTTAAACTTCCATTTGTCACTCATGAGGTACTTTATCAACATTCTCTAAAAATATTTTACTACTTTGTCTTTCTCAATTCAAAAAAATGTAACAAGCTGTCTAGTGAGGGTTAATACAGTTTCTAGTAGTGAAACTTCACATTTACCGATATTACTTTAGAGAATAAAATCAATATAATCTGTGTTATTTTAAATGATAGAAGAAAATCTTTTGTTGCTACCAAAACATTGAACATGTTTATTGAATCCAAATTGGTTATAGGAGATTATTTAGTCTAATATGAATTTTAAAACTTATGAATATTCTGTTAGAAATTATTTTGTTGCATAAATAAAACTTTAACAATGATTGAGGGTTATTACTGTAAAATATTTCTACAAGGATTTCTCAAATAGAAAAAAATTACATAGAGAGTCTAAAATCACCAGCATTCTGACTCTAGCAATGCAGCATAGAAATACACACAATGTCACCAAAGCCTGCTTCACAGGTACAAATACCTTTTGTCATTTAGATAAGTCACATAACATCCCTTTACTAAACATGTTTTTCCTTAATGGCAGATATTAGTAGGTACTAATCATATGTTGTATTCTTAAATACTCTGGAATTTCTAATCCAAAAATCCATATACTCCAAATGCTATATAAATTAGTAAGAACATATAAGATTTAAAAATATCTTCAAAACACAAAATAAAAGGTGAAATAACATTTTAAGAAATATAAATGTGAAACATTTTGAATAAAAATATATGAAATCTTCTCTACACAAAATATGTTTCTCTACAGAATTCTATACTTTGGCATGTTGCTATGAATCCTGAATAGCTGGAGAGTGATCTATGGATGTGAAATTAGTAATCCTCTTCCTTTTCCCAGTTGTTATTGGAAGCCTAGGTAATTTCTCATTTCTGTGTCACTCTGTCTTCCTGCACTGCAGTGGATGCAGGTCCAGGTCCACAGATGTGATTGTCAGGCATCTGACTGTGGCCAACACCTTGTGCATTCTCTCCAAAGGAATCCCAGTGTATCCATTTGGGATGGAAGATTTCCTTTATAACATTGGATGCAAACTAGTTATTTATCTTCAATTGATAGAAAAGAGTGTGTCTGTCAGCATCACCTGCTTGCTGAGTATCTTCCAAGCCATCACCATTAGCTCGAGGAGCTCTGGGTGGGCAGAGCTGAAAGTGAAAGCTGCAAAGCACATTGGGCCAGGTACTACCATGATCTGAGTCCTGTACATGCTGCTGAATATCAGAGTTCCTATCATTGTAAGTGACAAAAGGAATAATAAAAACATTATGAACAACATAGATTTTCAGTACTGTTCTGCTATGCTTTCTAGCCAAGAAAAAACCTCCACCTTTGTGACATTGACTTTATTCCATGATATTTTGTGCTTGAAACTTATGATCTGGAATAGCAGCTCCATGGTTTACATTCTGTACAGACACAAGAAGCTAACATAGAATATTCAACATTCTTACATCTCATCAAGGTCTTCCCCTGAGACCAGAGCCACTCAAAGCATCCTCATCCTGGTCTATGCTTTTGTATCTTTCTATGCCCTGTCTTCCATCACGTATATTTGGTTTGCTCTTTATAAAAAAGCAGCTTGGTGAGTGGTTAAAACTTCTGCCTTAGCCAATGCTGGTTTTTCCTACTGTTAGTCCATTCATTCTCATGACTCGTGAGCAGTATGTGTGCAGGTTCCTGTGTAAGGAGTATAAATCTCTCCTTATCTGACATGGGAACCAGTCTCTTTTTCATGTCTTCATTATTTCATGCACTCATCCATCACAAATACAAAAGCACAGTTATGAGGCAGTGTTAGTGAGGCGGTAACTGTAAACATGAGAGCTAGGAATGTTTTCATATGTGACAACAATTTTGTAACAGAAAATTTTAATTGCTGTTAATATAATTTAATTGTATACTTGAAAGTTTTTGACCTCCTTATTGAGTGACTTACTTTCTGCCTTGTTTCTCTTTTTATCCATCCTTATTTTTTTGAATGGAATAAATTTCTATGCCAGTCTCAAATATCTATAAATTTTATATAATTTTTTCAGGGTAGTAGACAAATATAAAGATATGTACACATATGTATATACTTATTATTATATATATAAGTAACTTTAAATCTTTTAATATTCTTTTGCTCTTACCTCATTTATAATTCTGTCATTTATTCCTGAATTTAAAATCTTGTATTTCAGCTTTTATTTTATACTATAGTACCATTATTAATTTATTTAAATTAATTTTTAAAATTCATTATTGTTCTTGTAGTCATCTACAATTGTTTAATAGCAAAATGTGGTTTTATATAAATGTTTGATCCTCAGATTTGAGACATAACTATTAGACCTTTGGAATACCTAATGTTTAGATATCAAATATTTCCATGAGACAAATATGAGAGCACAGAGATAAAATTTTTAACATTTAAGCTATAAGAATTTCGCATGAGTAACACTCAAAAATCTGTACATTGTGATGTGCATAAATGAATGTATTTGGGAATAAGCACATAGGGCACCATCTTGAAAATCAATGTAATTCAAATAGGAAACTATCTACAATCTTGGTATTTTGACAATCAGAGCTCAAGTTATACCTATGGGCAGAAGAGACATGCAATAAATTCTTACTTTAGTAATAAATGTGTTCTACATAGAGTGTACATGTTGTGTGATGTCACATTTCCACTCCAAGAAAACCCGACAGTTTTCAGAAGTGTGTAAACCAATATTGTTGCCACATTCAGACTTGGATAAACCTTGCTAATTCTATGTCTTCTCCCTCCTCGTTCTATATGAATATCGTATCTAAGTGTGTAATCCTCACACAGTTGATAATAAATAGCCTCACAATCACAAAATATATGCTGAAAATTACTCATCACCTCCAATAGCTCTTTTTTGAAATATGCTCACATTTTTCTTGGTTCATGTTTTTTTTTAATTCTTCTTGTGGCAATGGCATGTAAGATCTAGCATATGGTAAAATTGCACTTGCACAATGTGGTGGTTCTAATTGTACACTACACAATATTCTACAGGACTCACACAGGGTATCCATCTCATTTTGAGTCTATAACTCCTCTTTTAGCAGACCTTTCTTCTCCTGAAAACCAGTATTATCTCAATTTCTGCAAGTTTGATCATCAGGTATTCTGCATCCATAAGAATTCACACAACTTTTTAAAAATTTTCTTTACCCATTTTTAGGTAAAGCTGAGCATAATTATTTTGAATTACATTATGCCTTTGTCTGTGACAATGTTTGCTTGAATTTTAAGGCTGGATATTAGTCAGGTCTACATGCACAGCACAACTTTCATTCTGATCTCTCCTCCTTGGAACTTGGAGATATCTTTTTTTTTGTACCTTACTGTGAAATATGATGTTAATGAAATAAGAATAAACATATCTTTCTGAAGCCCAAATTTTCTTCCTTTAGATATATATATATATATATATATATATATATATATATATATAGACCAAGAGCTTGGAATTCTCAGTCAAATGGCTGAAAATGTTTTTTTCAATTTTAGAAAAACAATCTTAGGTGGTAATTTATCTCAGCTTCATAATAACATGCTAGGCAGCCTCGAGGTCATGAGTTTGATCCCCTCTACAATTTTTTTTTACAATTGGCCATAGCTGTAAAACATTACATTGTCATTATTTCATTCCACATGACTGGCTAAGAAAGGAACAAAATTTCACAGACTGTGGATCCTGATCTACTTCTCATAGTGAAAAGACTGGGAAGTCCCTGCTGGAGTGACTGTTGCTATTCCTCAGTGGTCTCTGTAATGTTCATGGGCTGGACTAGGGATTTTATTTTTTACTGATTCAAGAGCAAGTCAGGCATCCCTGGAAACAATCTGAGCCACAAATCCACCTCTTAGTCCAAAGCTACCAAATTCATCCTTGTCTTCACAACTTGATATACTTTTACACTCTAATTTATCATATATGCTTTCTGAGTCTCTTTAGCAAACTGATTCTGGTGATCCAGGTCATCTCAAGAGGGAGCCTGTAAGTTCCTCATTCATTTTGGTCTTCAAGTGTGGTGACTCCTGTGTACAGATGTACACTGGCAAAGTCAGGAAAAGAACACCTATTATTATTTTCAGAAGGATATGTATTTTATGTATCTCTACAATATTTGTGTATTCACTTAACTCCAGTGAATGTATCAGTTAACCTTTGAATATGTCTTCAAAGATCTCACTTCATATATTCAAATATGGGTTTTGAACAAGAAAAATTGGTTATCTTTCTCAATATAATGTTAGATGGTATGAAAATAGATTAACCAAAATATTAAGTGCACTTCATCACACCTGCTTTATGTTCTTTTTATAGGTTAACACTTTTATTGTGATTTTCACACTACTCTTTATTTCATTTTTAATGGACACTTTCACATTCCTTGTCTAAATGTTCCTAATACAAAAGTCACAGCTCATTTGTAAACAGTACTTTGGTGTAAATTAATATAACATTTGTAACCTGTGAACTCTGTTACTTTAATCTATTTATCTTCTTTCCATGTAAACATAATTCTGACAAGTGGGTAATTCTTGTGGCTCAGTTGGAATGACTTGGAAAGCAGGGTCCACATTTTTGCTTAGATCCACAGTACCAGAAAAAATTTCATGTTTTGAAAATACTTTTTTAAATGTCATATAGCGTTGGTGATATGTGTCTGTAATGCTGGTCACACAAAAGTTTGAGCATGTAGTATGTAAATTTCATGGCCAGTATAAGTACTGTAGGTGGCCCTTATCTCAAAGCAACAAATAACAAGCAAACTACTTAAAGACACATGCACAGACCTTTACTAGATATCACCATTGGTAGGGTTTGGGTCTAAATCCCCCCCAAGTTCTCATGTGGCCATAGATATGGGGCCTTTGAGATCTGACTCAGTCTAGAGTGTGTGATACTAGAATTAAATCTGTGATGTCAGCTTCAAGGGTGTGATATTATTAACTTAGTCCATTATTATGTTTGGCATAGATAGTTCTTAGTGTGCATAATGTAAAGCTGCATCCTGGACGTGAATGTTACCTGCCCTGTGTGCGTGTAGCCTGGGTAGATGAGATGGGACAGAAAGAGAGTCATTGCATTGCTTACCGCTGCATCCTTCCTACTTTGCTGTCCTTATGCCTTCTGCCCACCATGAACACTTTGTTCTCTGCAATGACTCTCTGCCATGACAACCTGTCTTGGACCCAAGTGACAGTGACCTCCAACCACTACAGGTGGGTGGCTAAATATAGTTTTCCTCGCTTAACTTTGAGAGTCAAGCATCTTGTCTCAGAAAGGAGAAAATTGACTAGACAGCCATGAAAGCAAAAGATAAATCTGCATATTATTTACAGGAATTTCTATGCTGACAAAACCAGATCATTTTCAGCTCACTGGTATGTCTCATGCCCTTTACCAGCCCCACTCTGCAGAGAGTATTGCTTCAGTGACCTCTGAGAATAGACAGAATGTTTCTTGTTCCAAGAATATTTTCCTATTTCAAGACAAAGGATATGTTTTTCTATGTATTTCTCCATAATTTTATGATGTATATTTCAAATATAGATGGTCATGTCATGCAGAAACAATCTGTGCTATTGTTAGTGATTTAAATTTTTGAGAAAAAGGTAAGTCAATTCAGTTCTTTCAGAAAATGCATTGCTGCTTACTGATTTTTATTTGCTGCCATCCTTTACTTCTTGGCCTGAATTATCCTAATTCAGACTTTGAAGTTAGCTTTGCTATGAACAAAGTATAAAATTTCTTATCAGTTTTCCTGTTTCATTCAGTATATTTCCATATCATATCAGGAAATATTCAAATTCACACTATGCTAAATGTGCTTTGTCTTTCAAAGGAAATGACAGTAACTCCTTCCCTAGAGGCTTGTGGAAGTTTAACTTTACCCTCAAGTGCACATGTGATTAAAGAGTAAAACACGCAGCATATGGAAGAATCCGAAAGCAGGGAAAGCAGCAGTGACTATCTGTTGTGAGCATCCTGGCACACTGAAACTTGAGGGGCCTTACCCAGGCTCATGCTCTCACTCAAGTTCCTGAATCTAGCTGAGGAAGACCTTAAACACACACACTGATCATACTTGGTAAGATGATGTGTGTTTGTAGTGCTAGTAGGAAGCTTATGTACACCTCTGCCCTCAAATCCACCTGTTTATCCAGTGTCAGCCTTTTCATTCTAATGAGCTGAGACACAGCCAGAAACAAGCCAGAAACAACAAATTATCAATTTTTTTCAGAAACATGTAATGTGTACAGTTTTGTACAAAGAGACGTGGTATAAACACAGAGTGTCCTGTAGACAGGCAGATAGTTAAACTGATGGAGGTTGCAGGTGTAGTCTATGGTAGAGTTCTTGTCTATGGTGCCAAATAACTGGGTTTAGTTTTCTGGACAGTAATAAAATGGATAAAATATATATATATCATTTATATTTAAATAGAAGAAATTTAACCACAAAGACATCAGTCTCTAAGATGGACCTTGGTGATTGTGGAAGTTACTCAGGCTACATCAGTATGAAACTCTCAAGTCAAGGTGGTACAGTTGAGTGATCCTTTCTGCACAGAATGCTGTGGAAAACTATCCTAAAATGTTTTTTCTAGAAGGAAATGAAATAAGCTTCATAACAAACAATGGGTCATTTTGTCCATATGAATGACGCACTTGTAGAAATACTTGATGGAAGGTAAAATTCCACAAATTAGTGGTGAATATTCCAGAGGTGCCTCTTTTGTAGATTGCAAGGCATCTAAATGCGTTGTGGGCAGTGGTTCTGAGAGAATTCTGAAGTAAATTCTTTTCTTGTTTGTTTCTGTAGAGTAAGCCTTAGAAGATATAAACAGCTCAACTGACTGGCCTGAAGGTTAGATTTGCTTATTGTACAGGAAAACAAAGATGTCTCAGTCCATGACAGTTTTGCGTAGGATTATTAGAAATTTTTCTGATACAATAGAGATTCCTCTGCCATTTGCTGCCATCCTTTACTTCTTGGCCTGAATTATCAGGCCAAGGGTTTTATACAGGTAAAACAAATTGCTGCCTGAGTAACATTCAGATAGAGATGGAAATAGATACTGTGACATTCAAGTGCATCTATACCCTTATTCTGATGCTAAAACAAGGCTAACATGGTCTCTATTGTAAGACAGACAAAAGCGCTCAGAGAAGAACATACATTGATTAAGCAAACTTACCTGTAATACAGAGGATGAAAGTGTCAACTGGGGAGAAAAGAATGTCAAAAAACTTACAGAGGGAACAAAAGGATCAAAATTCTGTACCAACTGAATGGTATCAGAGAGCCTCAGTGTCTTACCTATGAAATGTTTAAGAAAAATCATATGTACCAGTGAAAAAATTTTTAAAGTAAATTCATTTGTAGACACAATTTACTGTGTTTTTCCTTTATGTTTGTGCTTACATCGTGCAGAGTTGGTCTTCATTATGAAGGCCTAACAATGGGCAGACTCTGATTAGCTGTGCATGGGCCTGCACATGACACTCTATGTGCATCCAGGAGGAAGAGCCAAATGTCTTAAGATTAAAGTATATAGTTGCAGACATAAAAATTGTTATTTCTGATTGCATTTGCAAGAATATCTTATTTCACATTTTCCATTCAGCCTAGCTAAGTCTCTTAAGATAAAGTTTTGTCAGAAGTATAAACTTCTGTCTTCTTTTGAACTCTTTGGACTTAGCGCATATCATTTGATGGGATGGTTATTTCATTTATATTTCAAGTAATTTTTGGTAGAGAAAGAGTCTGTACTGATATTTCATTTACTGGTTGTTTTAACCCATATTTTATTCCTTATTTTTCTCTCTTGCTGTCTTCCTTTGCTATTTTATGATTTTGATGTGATTTCCTGTAGCTTGTCTAATTTTCAGATGTGATAGTCTTTTACAGAAAATAATTTCTATTTATAGCAGCCTGATTTAAACTTACTGCAGCTGATCCTCCATACCATACTAAAACACTGCATTGCACTGTCTAACTGTATGTTGCTAATTAAACATATCTTTTATACATATATGCTGAGTTCAGTAGTGTAACCACACATGCATATAGCATATACTGATAAATTTCAACCATTTTTTGAAACCACATATCCTGATATGACACCATTCACAATTATTAGTAATCACTACTCTGACATTAAATTGATTTCTGTTAGCTTGCATATGTGACAGAGGATATATGCTATTTGTCTTTTTCATCCAATTTATTACACATAATGGAAAATCTCCTTCTATGAAAATAGCTACAAATTTCAGTATTTTCCTCTTCTTTGCTGCTGACTCATACTTTGTTGTGTATACAGATCACGTTATATTTATCTATTCATGGATTAAAGGGCATCTTATCTATTTTGTGCACTATTGAAATAAATATTTGTTTTATTTGGATGTTATATTTTTATTTACATATTTAACATCACATACACTGTAAGGAAATATGTATAGACCTATTATGGTAGGTTGCCTTTGCTCCCTCAAACTAGAATTAAGACCAATTGGCAAAGAAGCTTGAAATTTTTTGGAATATTACACATTTGAGTATATAGCTAGCTTCCATATTAAAATGTACACTTTTACTGGTTTTCATTTAAATAACTATTTTATTTTCACTTGAATATATCTATTTAGCATATTCTGTCAGGCAGGTCTAGTTGGTGACTAATGCTCTCTCCATTTGATTCTTTTGGGGCTTTACTTTTTGGTCTCTATTTTTTTTTCTCTGAGAAGTTTTCATATTGTTCAGTCTACATTCTTACCATCTTTTGCATTTTCCATTCAAATCTTTACTTAGTTCTTCCTCTGACCCATGCATTGTAGGCTTTCCTGCCTCTTTTGTTGACTATTTATCTCCCTCACTAACCACCTCACCCTTCTGAGGTTTGTACTTGTTTGGTTGCCCATCTTTCTCCTCACCATGCTGGCTCTTTTCTGCAAACTTTTTGACATTTTCTGTTTAGTCTGACATGTTAACTACTCTTTTAACACACAATTTGTCAGTGACACATGCATATATACTAACACATACACAGAGAAATATGAACACATGCTCATTCGTTTGATCATAACCCTACAAACATGTGGAAATTAAATATGCTTACACAAAGAGGTTCCAAACACAGATGGACAAAAGGCCACACACATAAAGATAAATTATACAAGAAGTGTTGACTATCTTAGAAATATTTCATACACTCTTATTATTATGAATGTAATATATAATAAATATATTGAAAGAAATAAAACTGTGTATTTAATGTCTGTATTATAAATGGTCTGCACAATGTAAATAGAAGTCATATATGGAATAAACATAAGTAAAATAGTATTTTGCTTTCTAATTTGTAGAAATCAAATTATAAAATTCAGAGGAATAATGGTCTGCATTAAATAAATTATATAAATAACACTTAGACCACAAGTAAATCCATTGTGATCCATGCAGAGTCATTTGTAATGATTTACTCTTGGGCATACAATTTTGTATTAATGTGTATGTTTCCATGTAGCAGACAAATGTATTTTACATTCAGATTTATGGTGTAAATTAAACATTGGTTTAAAAAATTTTGAAGTAATTTAAATTTTAAAAATTGTAAAATGGTGCAAAAATGAAAAATCTGCATTTTATAGATAGACAGAGAAAAAAGAATAGGATCAAGAGATGGGGGACATGCAGAAGGGTAGGGGAGGGAAAGGGATAAAAAAAGCAGAAGTCTTATGCATACACACTACCACAAAAACGTAGGCATTATGTACAGTAAGACTGTCATAATAAAAAGTAACGAGTGAAACATCTGAAATGCAAATCATGTAGAATCACAGTGTGTTAATGAAAATTTCTGAAGAATGGTTTTAGTAAATAAATAATTTTCCTTAATGCTGCCTTGAGTGGAACACCATGCTCCCTCCTTCGTTTCTTCCTGGAATACTCTCGGTAGTTTTGTTGTTGTTGTTGTTGTTGTTGTTGTTGTTCCAATTACACCCTTCCTGACAGTTGAAAGCTTTGATATCCAGAGGAGCTTCCTAAATTGTTTTAGTAGAAATCCTGGAGGAAATTTTGAAAATATTCAGGAAAGTTTTACTTTAAATATTAAAAAGGCCAGGTCAGGCACAGAGAGCAGGGCAGAGCAGTCACTCAATCCAGGTCAGCATGGCACCATCTAATTAAGATGATGCTGGGAGACAGGATTTTGGGTTGGAGAACACACAGTAGTGACAGTAGTTACAGTAGCAGTGCCTTAAATGATTCTTAAAAATCAAGACGGAAATTGAAAAATGAAAATCAAGGCAAAAATATGTCGTCAAACACTTAAGTCTCTAAAAGTTGATGTCATGGATGTTGATGTGGAAGACAACACAGTTAAAAAACAGAAAAATATGTTCAGTGATTAAGGAGATTAAAGAAGAGACAAAAGTGTAAATCCACATGGTGTTGAATGAGCTCAAAATGGAAGGGGTGAAAAGGAAATTATTTCATTAATAAAATATTCAGTGAGCTCATATAAAATAAAGAAAGAACTTACATAAATAAGGAAGATGATTGATGTGTGATCATTCCATATACTAGCTTTCATAAAATTAGGGGGAAAACCTGTCTGGAAGAAGGAGTTGGAGGCAAGAGGCCCAGTTGTTCTGGTGATGGGAACATTTTTTTCTGACAGAGTGGACATTTGAGAAATTGCAGAGTTCAGTTCCATCATTTGACGGGAATGTAATAGGTTTGCCTTCAATACAAATGGGGCATGCAGTCTCCCCATGGCCCAGCTGAAGAAAGCAGCCAACTCCGGTCTACTCTGAGCCTGTCAGACCAATGAAGGGGTTGTCATTTGATCCAGCTTGAAGATACTTAGAGTACGCATCTTCTGTTTTAAGGGACATTTGATTTAATGTGCATAACTTTTTCACTCACATTTTGGTATTTAGCTAGAGGGTATGGTCTCTATCAGACTGGATTCATTGTGGATATCAGGTGTTAGTTGCAATAATGACTGTGTCTACCATTAGAAGACCTTCTGAAACCTTACAATCAAAGGTTTGTACACCGTGTAGTTTTTATAGAATCATAAAAGTCTTAAGAGTTTTATCAAGTGTCTAGATAACACAGTAACTTTTGACATATACTTGATTCTTTCTTCCCCTCTTCGATGGCTTTGAGAAGCACTTGACAGTGTTGAATTGCTTGTTTTTGCTGATTGGAAAACTATTGGCCCAGTTGAAGCTCCAGCAGTGTCTGGAGGACACTGGTTGAGGTAGAATTCTCAAGACTTGTTCAGGCCCAGAGATCAGCAGTTTAGTTTTTTGTTAACTACATAACCACCAGAAAGCACTTTGCAAAAATTCAAAATTCAAACTTCAAAAGTCGTTGACCTGCAGTCAAGACAATGGGTTTTGACTAATTAATTCCCATTTCTGACTTCCTATGTGTGTGTTGTGTGCTCTTGAATGATGATGCCACAGACGAAGGCGGGTGAAACAGGATGTAAAGAACACCTCCTAGGTGACTGGTAGACTTCATCGTCACACAGGCAGCCACACTCAAGGCCCTAGAGATGCCTGTGTTATTCTTTCCTCTAAATCCTAAGTGTGCCCAGACTGCTCAGCAAACCTGTGAGGTAAAACAGAGAATTTAGCAGTATAAAAGAAGTGACTCATTTGAATGAACAGCTATCGAAGTACATTTCATTTGAATTTCTGGTAGTTCCCTGGATACTCACAGAGGTGAACATCAGAACCAAACATCTTGTCAGTGGAGGACGCCTGCATACTCCTTCGATAATGCTTGAGAAATTGTAAATGAAAAATGGGTTCAGTTTGCTGCTTTCATCCTGTGCCTCACACTCAATTTTTTTTTCAGTTTAAATAGGTAGAATCTCTCAAAACTTACAGGAACAGTGAATGAAAAAAGAATGAGCTGCAATCACTGATTTGTGACACAGATAAGAAACTCAAGTGAGGAGTACAAAGTCTTTCAAAATACAGTGTAAGCAAAACTGCCTCAACTCTACCTCAGAAGATGTTTAATCATACTACTAAGATTATTACCAATACTTTGTAAGAGAGACCGATCGGATAAACACAGTTCAAAGCTTTTTCTTTCACCAGGATATTTTAAATGAAATTCTGAATCACAGCTGGCGACTTCATAATGAGATGTGAAAAATATGCTGTTATGTTTATCCTATTGGACATGACTTATCTTCATATTTTGTAAATCATTGATCCTGTCAATACAAAATGTGTCCTGAACATTTAAGGAACCACAGTATTTTGGAACAGGAGACAGGTGAATGGGAAGAGAACTACAGAAATTTGGATCAGTTGGGACAGCAAAAAAGGGACATGACTTAAAAGATAACAAACATTTTCTGAATTACTTATTTTTTGCTCTGTGCCCAAAATAGCCATCTCCTCAAAACCTATGACAATTCCTATGTATAAAACAAACCTAAGCTATTCTTTTATAAGAAATTCTAATGCATATTTTCATGTTTGTTCTCTGAGATTTAGATGTTTATTTTAATTTTGCATTTTAATAAACTAAATCTTAAACTTTTACAAACTTGTGAAAAATCTGATGAATACTGTGACTCAATCACCAAAATTTACAATTCCCTGAATCATATAATCATATATATATATATATATATATATATATATATATACATATATATATATATACATATATACATATATGTATATATATACATGTTATATATATAACATGTAAATGTTATATATATAACATTTATAAATGTTATATATATAACTATAAATGTTTTATATATATATATATAAAACATTTATAGTTGAATTGCAACACATACTTCTGCAGGAATATGGAAAGTTATAATGAATTTCTGATCCAAATATTCAATGTAACAGATGACATGTATAATAACAGCAAAACATGTTGCTGTATCCCAGTAAAATAAGTCTCGGCAAAGAAAAGTTATTTACACTCAATGAAGTATAGGAACTGAAGGATTCTCATCAAGAGACAGTGTTTTGATTATTTATAGAGTCATTATGTAATATTTCCTTTTCAGTGAATATTCATATTAATTGTCAATATTGGTCACTATTTATTGTCATCATCTCATCGTCATAGTGAAACACTTTGATAATTATGTTCATGAGGCTCAAGTTGTGAATTTAGAAACAACTGATCTTTCCAAAACCATGCCACACACATGATGTTCATGAAACTAAGAAAACTACATGCTCCTCATAACTTGATAATTTTTGGTTTTTTTTATGCATTCAAGAAAATTACTGGATATGCAAAGTAATGGCTCATGAGCAGAAAAGGACTGACAGTTGGATAACCCCAGAAACTTTCACAAGGAACTTTTAGGATTATTGCACAACATGAAAGAAGCTTGGAAAATGGAAGAGAGTGGATATATACAGACAAAAATGCTGACCAAGAGAATGATGGTTTCAGTGACCAGGTGTCGAGGGAGGATCTATGACCTATGTTGAAACTGTGAATATGTTGTATGTTTTGATTGTGACCGTACAGTATGGAAATCATGGAGCTTCTGGTCCAGAGCATGAAACCCACACACTGTGAGTCTGGGATGGACAGCATTACTTATGGATCATTCTAGATTTTTTTGGTTTGGGTGAATATTTTTCAATTTTTTTGAAGCAAAAAAAAAGATAAACAGAAAAAATGGTAGAAATAACATAAAATTTCAATAAAAATAAACAGTAAGAAATCACTCGTTGATAAATTACACATTGTCAATTAGAAATAGTTGTTCAAATTACAATTAAAGTATACAAAGTGGACATTCAAACAATGAGACTGCAAACAGTTTTGTTCAATGATCTAACAAAAACTTTGAAATATGGTAATCAATCTTACATATTTAAACATACATGCAGTATGTATGTTTACATATATCCTTAGAGCACTTAGAGCAGGATACATATATCCTTTAGAGCACTTTCTATTCCTCTCTTTTTTACAGTAGCATTACACATTTTGGGTATTATTACTGCTACAGTTCCTATTACTTTTCTACACTAGAGCTACTCAATGTAATATTTATAAAAACGTTCCTTATTTATTTCACTTATGAGGATAGTCTCAAGTTGCCTCCGTTAACCTATGAAGGCCTCTAGATCATCTTTTTTTTATATCTCAGAAATATTCCATTGTATAAAAAAAACCACAAAGTTTTTATCCACTTTGAAGTTGATGGACATTCTGGATGTTCCAAGATTTATCTATTACATATTGTGCTGATATTGTTATGGATGAACATTTACCACTGTGACATGAGGTTTTCAGTATTTCTGGGAATATACCCAGGAGAGGAATAGCAGGATTGAATAGAACTTCCAATGCCAGCCCTCTGAAAAATCTCCATAGTGATTTCTGTAGATGCTGTACCACTCTACACTCCCACCAAATGTGGAGTAGTGTTCCTTTTTCCCACAATCTCACTGATTTGATATCAGTTGATCTCTTGATGCAAGCCATTCTTTCTGGAATGAGATGAAATCTGAATGCTGTTTTAATTTGCATTTCTCGAATGACTAGTGATAGTGGACATTTCTTCATGGATTTATTTGCCATTTGTATATCTTCATCTGAGAAATACATTCATCTCAGATATCCATGTTTGGAAAGGGCCTTTAATTTGGGGGGCTTGATGTTTTTCAATTACTTTTATGTTCTGGATATAAGTCCATGTCGGATGGCTAAAATTCTTTCCTATTCTGTGTGTTGTCTTTTCACTTTATTGTTGATTTCTTTCAAAGTGTAAAACTTTTCAATAACATAAGATTCCAGTTGTTGATACATTGAAGTGATTCCCACAGAGTTCACATTTTGTTCAGGAATTCCCGCCTACAATTATGTCTCCAAGATTTCTAAATACTTTGTCTTCCACTAGATTTAGTGTTTCTGCTTTAATATTTAAAATTTTGATCTGTTTAGATTTTAGTTTTCTGCATGATGATAGGCATGGGTCTAGTTTCAGTCTTCTGCATGTTGAGAGCCAATTTTTCCAACACCATTTATTAAAGATGCTACCCTTGATTCACTGGACATTTTTAGCAATTTTATCAAATATCAGTTGCCTGAGTGTCTTTGTAGTTGTGTTTGTGTCTTCTAATCTGTTCCATTGATCCTCAGGTCTATTTTTTTTCCAGTACCATACTGATTTTATCACTATGGCTTTGTAATAGAGTTTCAAGTTAATAATTAAGATTCCTCCTGCCTTGCCTTTGTTGCCTTACCTTTGCTATTCTAGGTTTCTTCTGTTTCCAAATGAATTTTAGCAGTGATTTCTCTAGATTTTTGTGATATGTTGATGGTATTTTCATCGGGACTGCATTAAATTGGTATAACAGTTTAGGGAGTATTGCCATTTTCACAGTTTATTCTTCCTAGCCAAGAGAACGAAATATTTTTTCATTTTCTAATATCCTCTTCAATCTCCTTTTTTAGCATAGCTTAATTTTCAGTATATAGATCTTTTACATTCTTAGTTAGATTGATTTCTAAGTATTCCTTTGTTTTAGGTACTATTGTGAAAGGCAATGTTTCCATAATTTCTCTCTCAGTGACTGCGTGTGTGTGTGTGTGTGTGTGTGTGTGTGTGTGTGTGTGTGTGTGTGTGTACAGGAATTCCGTTGACTTTTGAACGTTGATTTTGTATCCGGCTACACTGCTGAATTTGTTTATTACTTCTTGTTGTAGTCAGGGGTTGTACACAGAGAACAACTAGGATTAGCACATGGAGTTTATAATATTTTTATAATGGTCACTGGAAGTTAACACAGGAGAATGCAGGAAATCTATCTGCAACACCAAAGACATAGATTATTTAGTCAAGAGCCTAAACCCCATGACAATGTCCCACATGAATCCAGATAAAAACCCAGAGCTCAGGACAATGCCTCCACGTGTCCAACTGGAAGTCCAGATCCCACAAGAAGGGTTCACGCCAGTCTCTTTTACGGATCCGTGCTGGGAAGACCCAAGGGTCAGCAGTGGAAGCCAGAAAGTCTATGCCAGCAGGATGAAGGAGCTGTGCTAGTGGAATGAGGGATCTGCGCTGGAGCTGAGAAGTCACATTCACAACAAAGAGCAGGGCTATCCTGAAGGCACCACAGCCGTCCTCAGGGACACGGAGGCCCTGAGCTCCTCCAACAACAAGCACAGTTGGGTACATGCCAGGAAGCAGCATGACGAGCTCATCCTGGAGACCAAGCAGCACATGTCTTCCCCTCTGGAGCCAGGAAGCAATGCTCCATGTGAGGACCAAAGTTTCTCCATGAAAACCAACAGCTCAGACAGCAACTCGTAGGAGAACCCAAAATGCCTCCTTAATGCCTCAACCCTCTCTACACGTCCCTTTTTCTCCACCTATTTATCCTGGCAACCCTTCTCCGGTGGAGCATCTTCTCTCAATGCATGCTGATATAATCCAGCTGGCATTAGGTTGACCACCAGTTCTCAAACCATAACACTTCTAGTAGGCTTTTAATGGAGATTTTGGATCTATTATATAGAATATCATCTCATTTGTGATTAGTGATATTCTAACTTTTTCCTTTCCAGTCTTTATTCCTTTTAATTTTCTCTCTTCTCAGATTTCCCTGGCTAGTATTTCTGGAACTGTAGGGAATAGGTGTGCTGATAGTGAAAATCCTTGTCTTATTCCTAATTTTAAAGTGAAAGCTTTCAGATTTTGTACATTTATTATAATGTTGGTTGTTGGTTTGTCATAGATGGCCTTTATGAGTTTGAGGTAGACACCTTGTATTCCAAGTTTCTGAGGTGTTTTTATCATGAACGTGTGTTGGACTTTATCAAAAGCTTTTTCTGCATCTATTGAGATGACCATATGGTATTTGGTTTTAGCCCTATTAATGTGGTGTACTACATTTATTGATTTGCATATATTGAACCATGACTGCATTCCTGGAATGAATCCCGTTTGGCCGTGATGTATAATTTTCTTGATGACTTGCTGCATTCTTTTTTTATTTTAAAAATTTTAAGATAAAAGAGGACATAACAACACAGGTCACAACAGAACAATATAAGGAACATACATTTCACCAGAAGACAACCTGACATAACAGTAGCTACTATAGTGTCTCTTTCTTTGAAATATTTGAGTATACTTTCATATGCTATAGTATCAAACATAACAAAACAGTGTAAAGCCATGCAACAGTATGAAAGTATTACAGAATATTCAGAATCAACTAACAGAATATGAACAATGGTTACTAAATTATTTTCTTGTCCATAAAAATTTGTTTACCTGATAAAATCCAGTAAGATACAACATGACTAAACTGATCAAGACAGAAGAATAAAAGCTTGGTGGGAGATGACGTTAAATCATCACTAGCTATTTCAATGTTTTGTTCATACCATCACAGACAATAAAATCAAACAACCCAGAATAAAACCATTCCAATGAATGAATACATTATAAGGCTTAAAAACAATATAATGGGGAATCATGATTACCACATAATTTTATATATTCTTACCATTCCTTACGCTAGGGAAACTATTCAGTATTTATACATGTGTTTGATTTATTTCCAGTTTGTGCATGGTCTCAAGCTGCATCCATTTATTTATAAATATCTCAATGTGATCATTGCTTAAATGTGAGTAGTACTCCATTGTATGAAAATACCACAGCTTTTTTTTTTATCTATTCCTCAGTTGATTGGAATGGTTAGGTTGTTTTAAAGATCTGGCTATTACAAATTGTGCTGCCATAAACATGGGTGCACATATATCACTCTGGTATGATGTTTTCAGTTCTTCTGGGAATATGTCTAGAAGTGGAATAGCTGGAACAAATTGGACTTCCAATCCTAGCTTTTTGATATTAAATCAGCACTAGCTTTTACGTTGTGTTGGTTTCTTCAAAATAGCTATTCATACTATCACTGATACTAAAATCGAACAACCCAGGTTAAAACCTTTGCAATCAATGAGTGAAAACATTATATGGCTTCAAACCAATATGATTGGGAATCATGATTATCACATACTTTTTTGTATTCTTATCATTTCTTACACCAGGGAAACTACTCGGTATTTATACATGTGAGTTTGACTTGTTTATTTATGAGTATGCTCTCAAGCTGCGTCCATTTATTTATAAATGTGATCATTCTTTATAGCTGAATAGTACTCCATTATATAAAAATACCACAACTTTTTTATCCATTCCTCAGTTGATGGACACTTATGTTGTTTCCAAAATCTGGCTGTTACAAATTGTGCTGCTATAAACATGGATGCACATATATCTCTGTGGGATGATGCTTTCAGTTCTTCTGGGAGTGTGCCTAGAAGTGAAATAGCTGGATCAAATGGGGCTTCTAGTCCCAGCTTTCTGAGAAATCTCCAGACTGAAATCCACAGTGGTTGTACTAGTCTGCAATCCCACCAACAGTGCAGGAGAGTTCCTTGTTCCTCACAGCCTCTCCAGCATTTGTTGTTGGTGGTTTTCTTGATCTTGGCCATTCTTTCAGGAGTGAGATGAAATCTCAGTGTGGTTTTAATTTGCATTTCTCTAATGACCAGTGATGGTGAACATTTTTTCATGTATTTATTTGCCATTTGTATTTCTTCATCTGAAAATTGTTTATTCATCTCAGATGCCCATTTTTGGATTGAGTCTTTAAATTTGGGGGGTCTGATTTTTTTTAATTCTTTATATGTTTTAGACAGAAGTCTTTTGTCTGAGAGGCAGTTCACTAAGATTTTTTCCCAGTTTGTGGGTTTTCTTTTCACTATGCTGGAGATTTCTGTTGATGTGCAGAATATTTTTAATAAGAGGCGATCACAATTATTGATTCTGGGAAGTATTTCCTGTGCAGTTTGAGTCCTGTTCATGAATTCTCTACCTATTCCTATGTCTTCAAGTTTTTTATCCAATTTGGCTTCCAATATACTTGGTGTTTCTGTTTTAATATTTACATATTTGATCCATTTAGATTTTATTTTAGTGCATGGTGATAGGCATGGGTATAGTTTTAGTTTTCAGCATATGGAGAGCGAATTTTTCCCACACCATTTATTAAAGAGACTGTCATTCTTCCAGTGAACATGTTTGGCCCCTTTATCAAAGATAAGGTGGTGGAGTGAGTTTGCAGTTGTGGTTCTATCTTCTAATCTATTCCACTGATCTTCAGCTCTGTTTTGGTTCCACTACCATGTTGATTTTACTAAAGTTGCTTTGTAGTGTAACTTCAAGTCAGGAATTGTGATGCCTCCTGCCTTGCCTTTGCTGCTTAGAACTGTCCTTGCTATTCTAGGTCTCTTCTAGCTCCACATGAATTTTAGGAGTGATTTCTCGAGTTCTATGTGGTATGTTGATGGTATTTTTATCGAGGTTGCATTGAATCTGTATAAAAGTTTTGGTAGAATGGCCATTTTCACAATATTTATTTTTTCTATCCATGAGCAAAAGATGTCTTTCCATTTTCTGAGATCTAGTGAAAGACCTTTACAGGGAAAATTACAACACACTGAAAAATGAAATTGAAGATGATGTCAGAAAATGGAAAGACATCCCTTGCTCATGGAAAGGAAGAATAAATATTGTGAAAAAAAGATCTTCTTCAATTACCATTTTTCAGTGTATTATAACTTTCCCTATATAGGTATTCACTTCCTTCATAAGAGTAATTCCTAAATACTTCATTTATGTGGTTGCTAGTGTGAAGGGTGTGGCCTCCTATTTCTCTCTCTGTGACTTTGTTGTTAGTGTATAGGAATGCTATTGATTTTTGAATATTGATTCTGTATCCAGCTACATTACTGAATTTATTTATTATATCTAGGAGTCTTTCAATGGAGTTTTGGGGATCTTCTTTATAGAGTATCATGTCATCTGCAAATAATGATAGCTTAACTTCTTCTTTTCCTATCTTTATGCCTTTTATTTCTCTCTCTTGTCTAATTGCTCTGGCTAGTATTTCCAGAACTATATTAAATAGGAGTGGTGATAAGGGACATCCTTGTCTTGTACCTGATTTTAAAGTAAATGCCTTCAATTTTGGGCAATTTAGTATGATGTTGGCTGTTGGTTTGTCATAGACAGCCTTTATTATATTGAGGTAATGTTGGGAGCCACAGCCCCGAGCCCGGTCGCCTCACTTGGCGGACGTGAGGCCTGTAGGAAAGAGCAAAGCCTGAGGTAGATTACCCCTCCCATCGAGCACGTTAGTTTCCTGCTTACCGCGTAAGCAACCCGCTCAACAATATAGTCTGCCTGGCAACTGATGATGTTAGCCAATCAGCTTGCCTTGCTCACTTTAACATGATTGGACACTGTATCCGTATATATACTGGTGCCACCCCTGGGGGGAAGGAGAAGCCCGGAAGTAGAAGCCCGGAAGGAGCCGCGGGGAGCGGACCAGAGGAGGCTTCGGCTGGGAGCGATCCCAGGGCAGGCTGTACGGAGAAGAAAAACAAAAAAAAAGGTTGTCCACTGCCAGACTTTGTCGTGTGTCCTTCCTGCCGGCCGGGAGCGGACATCGACATTTGGAGGCCCGCCCGGGGACTGATCACCCCCGAGACGTGACAGCGGACAACGCTCCAGTACAGAGCTGCGAGACAGGTGAGTTGGGGATAAGCCTGGGCTCTGGGTGGCACGCACCTACAGGGCTTTTAGACTCCCCTCAGGCTCACGCGTAAGTGGCGGATTCCTTGGGCCTCACGCGGTGAGTAACATATTAAAAGATGGGAAACATGCTAGGTAGCAACACTAAGAGCGAGGGTGGTTGTGGAGAAAGCTCTCAAGAGCTTACAAAAGTACGCAGGGTATGTGAGCAGGCCCAGTCAGGGAGCTCCCGAGAGGGGCCCGTCAAGGGGAACAAAGATGCTAAGGAGGAGGACGGGGCTCTAGCCTCGGAGTCGTCTGACTCCGAGGACGAGGGAAAGTTGAATGGCAAGGAGGCCAAAGAGACCAGCTGTCAGGAGCCCAAGTCGCTCGATAAGGAGTCACAGGGTTCTTTTCCAGCGTTGCGCCGCGAATTGCGCTCTGCTCAACCTGGTCTGCGGAGGAGTAGAGAGCTCCTGAGCGCTCCCCGGCGCGAGAGGGAGGCGATCCCTCGCCACGAGGCGGCCGCCTGGGAGCTCCCTCCCCTTTCGCCAGAACAGGAAGTGATGCACGGGCCCCCATTTTCCGCCCAATCACGGCCGCCGTCTTATGCTCCGCCGCCGGCGGGTCGGTATTTTTACAGGCGGCTTTGGCAGGGGGGACGCTTGTCTCATGAGGTACATCCACCTGGGATAGATAGTGGCCCCTACGGGATATTTCCTGTACAAGTAGCTATGGGCCAGGGACGCAATGTATGGGAGCCTTTTGAGATAAAGCAGATTAGAGAACTTAAAAATGCAGTTACAACCTTTGGGCCGACTGCGCCTTACACCATTGCCATGCTGGAGAACCTGTCTTCTGGGCCCCTCACCCCCGCGGACTGGATTCAGCTGGCAAAGGCGTGTCTGCCCTCGGGTAGTTACCTGGATTGGCGAGCCTGGTACGCAGAGTTCTCTGCAGAGCAGGCTGAGAGAAACGCCAATCGGGGAAACCGGGGGTGGAACAAAGAAATGCTTATGGGAGAAGGTCGGCACGCTGATGATCAGACTCAGTTCCCCGGCGCTGTCTATGAACAAATCAATGCCATAGGGCTCCGCGCCTGGAAGCAAGTAAGTGGTGCCGGAACAGCCTCCTTGTGTCTTTCAAAAATAATTCAGGGTACCACAGAGCCATTTGTTGACTTTGTGGCCCGAATGCAAGATGCTGCCGATAAGATATTCTCTGATCCGGGAGTGGCTCGACCGCTGGTAAGGCAGCTGATTTTCGAGCAATGTACAAAGGAGTGCAAGGCAGCGATAGCTCCTCATAAGAACAAGGACCTCAACGCCTGGATTAGGATATGCAGAGAGATAGGGGGGCCGCTCTCCAACTCGGGAGTGGCTGCTCTCCTGGCCGCGGCTGTACAGCAGAGGGGACCTCGCGGGTCAGGAGGGGAATGTAAGGCTAAAGGGTGTTTTGCCTGCGGGGAGCCAGGACACATTAAACGTCACTGCCCAAACAATGCAGATGCTAGGCCTCGCCCTAGGAATGAAGAACCATATGTTTGTGGGCGATGCAAGAGGGGATCACACAAAGCTGAGGAGTGTAGGTCGGTCTTTGATGCTCAGGGCAACCGTATTTGTGGACGAGATGCTACAGAGCCAAAAAACGGCCAGAGGGGGCCCCCTTCACAGGCGGGCCCCCGCCCCAGAGACAGGACAGCTCAGGATGGCAGCCTTCAACAAGGGCCACCCCTGGGTCAGCAGGTGTGGACCTCAGTGTCGCCTCCGGACTTATATTAGTGCCTGATATGGGTGTTCAAGTGGTTGAAACCACCTTTAAGGGACCGTTACCCGAAAATTCCGTGGGTCTGGTGATCGGGAGATCCTCCACGGCCCTTCGGGGTCTCACAGTAGTCCCGGGGGTCATAGACTCAGACTACACAGGACATATTAAAATTATGGTTCAATCTCTTGTGGGTACTATGGTAATCAATAAAGGAGACAAGATAGCGCAGCTCTTGCTGCTCCCCAGTCTCCACAAGAGATTTCCCTCAAAGCAGAAAATTAGAGAAAGTCAAGGTTTCGGTTCCTCAGGGGAAGTCTTTGAGGGACTCCATATGACACTTGGTAAAAGGCCCATGCTCTCACTTAAGGTCAATGGCAAGAATATAACAGGGCTCCTAGACACAGGAGCTGACCGTTCCATTATCTCCAGAAAGGATTGGCCTTCCAACTGGCCCACCAACACTGCAGATAACACGCTGCAGGGCCTGGGGATGGTGTCAGCTCCTCAGGTTAGTGCTTCAACCCTGCTCTGGTGTGATGAGGAGGGTCATCAGGGCCATTTCCAACCATTTGTGTTGCAGTTGCCAGTGTCTCTATGGGGAAGGGACATCCTCACTCAGATGGATGTCACGCTTATGTCAAACTGCTCCCCCCAGGCTAAGGATATACTCAGGAACCAGGGATATACCCCCGGCAAAGGCTTGGGCAATGCCCTGCAGGGTCGGACATCCCCAATACCAGTAGAGAACAAAAAAGGTAGGCAAGGATTGGGTTTTTCTTAGGGGCCGCTGAAGAAGCTCTCCTACCCACTTCGATCAAAATCACCTGGAAATCAAATGATCCGGTTTGGGTACCTCAGTGGCCCCTGCCTAAGGAGAAGCTATTAGCCTTGTCAGAAATAGTCAGTACACAACTTAGATTAGGACATATTAAGCCGTCAACCTCCCCATGGAACACCCCCATTTTTATAATTAAGAAAAAGTCTGGCAAGTGGAGGCTGCTCCATGATCTAAGGGCGGTCAACGCGCAGATGCAGTCCCTGGGGGCGGTCCAGAGGGGGCTGCCAGCTCTCTCAGCCATCCCTCAGTCCTGGCCAGTTTATGTTATAGATCTTAGAGACTGTTTCTTCTCAATTCCCCTGCACCCAGAGGACACTCATAGGTTCGCCTTTACTTTACCCACCATTAACCAAGAAAGCCCTGATCTCAGATACGAGTGGGTAACGTTGCCCCAAGGTATGGCCAACAGTCCCACTATGTGTCAGATTTACCTTGATTCCCTACTGGCCCCCCTACGGAAATCCTTTCCCAAGATAAGATGTGTACATTACATGGACGACCTTTTGCTCAGCGGCAGGGACCCAGACATGCTAAATAATATGCTCGGCCAGTTGGTCGAGGCCCTGAGACAAGCTAATCTGCATGTTGCCCCCGACAAGATTCAGGGAGGAGAAATGGTGACCTACTTAGGCGCGAGAATCTCCCCTATGCTAGTCTCTCCGCAGAAGGTCACCATTAGGATGGATGGCGTTAGGACCCTAAATGACATGCAAAGGCTATTGGGAGACATTAATTGGATTAGGCCATATTTACATATACCAAATTCAGATCTCAAACCCCTGTTCGACCTTCTGAAGGGAGACCCAGATATAGCCTCCCACAGGAGGCTCACTCCTGAGGCAAGAGCTGCCTTACAGAGAGTGGAAAAAGCCTTAGGTGGGGCTACCTTACACAGAATTGAACCAGGGCGATCCTTTGATGTCTGTTTGCTACAGACTAGTCTACAGCCTACAGCGGTGATTTGGCAGAAAGGACCACTACTGTGGATACACCCTAAGGTCTCACCTGCAAAAGTCATAGAGCATTACCCGGAGGCAGTCGCTTCATTGGCCCTTGAAGCGCATGATAGAGCTGTCCAACATTTTGGCTCAGGACCACAAGCCATCCGAGTACCCTATACCGCCAGCCAGATCAAGACCCTGGCTGCCTGCATAGATACATGGGCCATTCTGAGATGTGTTTTCCATGGGGATATAAACAATCAATACCCTAAAGACCCTATCTTGTCATTTGTCACTCAGCACCCTATAATTTTTCCAAAGGTTACTGCCTCTGAGCCATTAGTCCCAGCAACTACAATATATACAGATGGCTCCAAGACGGGGATAGGCACCTATGTGATCCTAGGCAAGCCCCCGGTTACCATACAATTTGAACCAGATCAGCCTCAGGTGGTGGAACTGCAGATCGTTAAAATGATTCTTGAACGGTTCTCAGAAGCCATTAACATTGTCTCCGATTCTAGGTATGTGGTCAATGCTATGCAAGTGCTTGAGACTGCCGGTTTAATTAGATCCACTTCCACAGTGGCTGGGCTGTTCCTGTCTATCCAGACATTGCTTCAGAACAGACACCATAAGGTCTTCACCACCCACATAAGAGCACATACATCCCTGCCAGGGCCCATGGCACAGGGGAATGCGGCTGCTGATACTGCCACTCGCCCGTTATGGATTTTTACCTTACTAACACCAATCGAGCGAGCCCGTGCCTTCCATGATAAGTTTCATGTCAATGCCAGGACACTAGCAAACCATTTCCATGTTTCCAGAGCAGATGCACGAGATATCGTGCGACTATGTGACTCCTGTGCCACATACAAACCTGCCATACCGATGGGAGTAAACCCTCGAGGTTTGATCCCTGGTGATGTTTGGCAGATGGACATCACACATATACAGGAGTTTGGAACTCTTAAATATGTTCATGTTTCCACAGACACCTGTTCTCACGTCATATTTGCAACAGCAGAAACAGGTGAAAAAGTGTCTAATGTGATCAATCATTGCCTGGCGGCTTGGGCCGCATGGGGCAAACCAAAAATATTAAAAACTGATAATGGACCAGCCTATATAGGCAAAGCCTTCAATGAGTTCTGCAAAATGATGGAGGTTCAATTAAAACATGGTATCCCATACAATCCCCAAGGTCAAGGAATCATTGAGAGGGCTCATAGAAGCCTCAAAGAAATTTTACAAAAACAAAAAGGGGGAGTAGGCCAAGGCCTGGCCCCAAAGGCACGATTATCCATGGCACTATTCACACACAATTTTTTAAATTTAAATAATGATAATTGCTCCCCAGCCGTGGAGCACTGCAACCCTTCCCCCAACCATAAAGGGTGGGTGAAGTGGAAAGATGTCCTGACAGGACAATGGATGGGCCCGGATCCAGTGGTCAGCTGGAACCGAGGCGCGGTTTGTGTTTTCCCACAGGAATCGGGACGAGAACCACTGTGGGTACCGGAGAGACTGACACGGGCGACAAAGCCCTCGACTGAAGATCAGACCTGCCCTACCGGAGATCCATCACAGACCAACCAACAAGATGAATAGAAATAGCGGTAGCCCGAAATGGACAAGAAGATCCTCAGGCATATGCATGGCTCGCTCGCCTACCCTACGACCGAGTCTAGGGGTGGTGAGCTTCCCACACTCCTCCTCTAAAAAATTATGACATAGCTGGGTAGGAGAGTCAATGACGGGTAAGAGCGTACTCCCCCGGTGCGACTCAACCTAAGCCAGGCCCTACCCCATCCTGCACGTAAGCCGCTGGACTGTTAGATGCTGCCCAGGTCTAAATTTCTCTCCGAGGGGATTTCTTTACGGAGAGAAAATGAGTGCAAGCTTGTGTGCATCCAGGTTCCGTCCAGTTTGTGCCTGGCCCTAGAAAAAGGACGAGGGCCTCAGGGCCTTGGCAGACCATGGGACGGCCGACCAGGGTCTAAGCCAAGGACCTACGGTGGGCCTACGCATAGGGCATAAGCCTCTGCACCCAGTCCAGGAAGGGCTACGATGCGCACATTTATAAAAAAAAAAATAAAAAAGGGGGAGATGTTGGGAGCCGCAGCCCCGAGCCCGGTCGCCTCACTTGGCGGACGTGAGGCCTGTAGGAAAGAGCAAAGCCTGAGGTAGATTACCCCTCCCATCGAGCACGTTAGTTTCCTGCTTACCGCGTAAGCAACCCGCTCAACAATATAGTCTGCCTGGCAACTGATGATGTTAGCCAATCAGCTTGCCTTGCTCACTTTAACATGATTGGACACTGTATCCGTATATATACTGGTGCCACCCCTGGGGGGAAGGAGAAGCCCGGAAGTAGAAGCCCAGAAGGAGCCGCGGAGAGCGGACCCGTAGAGGCTTCGGAGCGAAGCCCGGAAGGAGCCGCGGGGAGCGGACCAGAGGAGGCTTCGGCTGGGAGCGATCCCAGGGCAGGCTGTACGGAGAAGAAAAATAAAAAAAAAGGTTGTCCACTGCCAGACTTTGTCGTGTGTCCTTCCTGCCGGCCGGGAGCGGACATCGACAAGGTAAAGACCATCTATTCCAATTTTCTACAAGGTTCTTATCATAAATGAATGTTGGACCTTATCAAAAGCTTTTTCTGCATCTATAGAAATGATCATGTGATTCTTATTTTTGGCTCTAATTATATGGTGTATTACATTTATTGATTTATGTATATTGAACTATCCCTGCATGCCTGGGATGAATCCCACTTGGTCATGTGTATCATCTTCTTGATGATTTGTTGCATCTTATTTGCCAATATTTTATTGAGGATTTTTGCATCTGTGTGCATTAGAGAGATTGGTCTGTAGTTCTCTTTTTCAGTTGGGTCCTTTTCAGGTTTTGGTACTAGGGTAATATTTGCTTCTAGGAATGATTTAGGAAGGATTGCTTCCCTTTCAATTTCATTGAAGAGTTTGAGGAGTGTTGGCATTAGGTCTTCTTTGTATTTCTTTTAGAATTCTGCAGTGAATCTGTCTGGGCCTGGGCTCTTCTTTGTAGGTAAAGGTTTAATTGTGTTTTCAATTTCATTAACATAAATTGGGTTATTCAGTAGTTTTACATCTTCATGACCTAGCTTTGGTACTTCGTATGCTTCTAGGAATCTGTCTATTTCCATTGAGAGTAGAGGTTTTCGAAATAGGTGCTGATGATCTTCTCTATTTCTATAGGGTCTGTAGTAATTTCACCTCTTTCATTTATTATTGCATGAATTTGAGCTTTTTCTTCCCATTTTTTAATAAGGTTGGCTAGCGGCTTGTCGATTTTATTTATTCTTTCAAAGAACCAATTCTTTGATTCATTGATTTTTTTGGATTTTTTTAGTCTCTATTGCATTGATTTCTGCTCTGATTTTTATAATTTCTTCTCTTCTTTTGGCTTTGGGCTTGAGTTGCTCTTCTTTTTCTAGATGTTTGAAGTGTAAAATCAGGTTATTTGTATTCGCTCTGTTTTCCTGATGTGGGAACTCAGTGCAATAAATTTTCCTCTGAGAACAGCTTTCATTGCATCCCACAGATTCTGTTAAGTTATATTTCTGTTTTTGTTTGTTTGCGGGTATTGTTTAATTTCTTCTTCAATTTCCTCTGTGACCCACTGTTTACTCAAGAGTGTGTTATTCAGTTTCCATGTGTTTGTCAGATTTTTGTAGTATCTTCTATAATTAATTTCTCATTTCATAGCGCTATGGGATAATTTCAACCTTTTTGCATTTATTTAAACATCTTCTGTGAATTAATATATAGTATATTTTAGAGAATGACCCATGTACTGCTGAGAAGACTGTGTATTCTGTTGTTGTTGGGTGGAATATTCTGTATACGTCTATTAATTCCATTTGTTCACAGGTGTGATTCAATTCTTTCATTTCTTTGCTGATTTTCTCTCTGGTTGATCTGTCCATTGGTGTCAATGGTGTGTTAAGCTCTCCTGTTAGAATCGTGTTACTGCTAATTTCATTTTTAATTTCTGTTAGTTCTTGTTTTCTATAACTGGGTGTTCTGGAGTTTGGTGCATATATATTTAAGATAGTTATCTCTTCCTTTTGAATTTTCCCCTAACCAATATGTAGTGACCTTCTTTATCCATTCTCATCATTATTGGCATAAAGTTCACATTGTCTGCAAAGAGAATAGCCACCCCTGCTTTTTTGTGTTCCTGTGCATGAAGTATTGTTTTCCATCCTTTGACTTTTAGTCTGTGAGTATCCTTTTAGGTTAGATGGGTTTCTTGTAGACAGCATATGGTTGGATTTTGTTTCTTGATCTATTCTGCCAGTCTGTTTCTTTTAATTGGTGCATTGAGACCATTTACATTAAAGGTTATAACTGTTATATGTTGGTTTATTGTTAAATGTTATCTTTCTGCTGTTGCACCTTTATCTTTCTGCTCTGTTTAATTGTCTGCTTTGTTTAGTGGTTTTTTTCCTAAATGTATCTAGGCTGTCTTTTAGTATTCTTTACAGGGTTGGCTTGCTGATCATGAAGTTTTTCAGCTGTTCTTTGTCATGGAAATATCTTATTTCTCCATCGACTTTGAAGGACAGTTTTGCAGTATACATCAGACCAGGTTGGAAATCATTTTCCTTTAGGATCTGAAATGCATCACTCCATACTCTTCTTGACTTTATTTTTTGAGCTAAGGAGTCTGCTGTGATTCTGATAGGTTTTCCTTTATAGGAGATATGTCTTTTCTCTCTGACAGCTTTAAATATTCTATTCTTTTGTTTGATTTCTGGGATGGTCATTATTATATGTCTGGGTGTAGTTTTATTTTGGTTATGGCTATTTGGAGTTCTTATGCTTCATTGATCTTGATATCAGTTTCCAATCTCGTGTTTGGGAAATTTTCAGCTATTACTTCCCTAAATGTCCTCTTGACATCCTTTATGTTGTCCCCTTCCTTTTCACTTATCCCTATCAAACTTATGTTGTTCCTTTTTGTGTCATCTTACAGGTGTTGAATTATTATTTCCTGATTTCTTGTTGTTTTTAAAAGATCTTTCCTTTCCTGTTCACTGGCTGCAATCTTGTCTTTGAGGTCTGAGATTCTATCTTCACATTCATTGAGGCAGTTTTTACAACTTTCAATGGAGTTTTTGATTTCCTGTATATCTCTTTGCATCTGCTTTATATATTCTGTTTGTTTCTTATATTGTTCAGGGATTCTATCTTTTTGTTTAGTTCCTCCAATTTTTTAACTGTGTCTTCTTTAGATATGTTCAGTATCTCCTTCATTTCTTTTATCATTTCTTCTTTTACCTGAGAGATTATTTCTAGTTTGAATTCCTTTAAGGCTTCCCAGAGTTGCTTCTTTATTTCAGTTACTATTATTTCAGATATTTCAGGTATGTGGCATGTATTTTCTTCTATGCACATGTCTCCTAGGCTTTCCTTGGGTGGGCTGGATGCTTGAGATTGCATTTTGGTCTTTCATTTTGTCATTTCCCTATATTTTCGCGCTTCAAGTGTTGTTCCAAGTGAGGGAGAGAGGACCACCAGCTGGGACAGGGTTTTGCCCCAGGTTCCCTGGCTCAGCCAGACTCACTGTTCGTGACAGGAAGCTGAGGCCTGGCCCCCAGGCGAGGAAGAGAGTTCTGCCAGGCTGGGATGGGATTCCGTGTCTCTTCTCCACTCACTGGACCCAGGAGGGAACTGCCACCTGGCCACCAGGTGAGGAAGAGAGTTCCCCCAGACTGGGATGGGATTTCGCCCCTTGGTCCCACTCACTGGTCCCAGCAGAAAACCACAGGCTGGTCCCCATGTGAGAAAGAGAGTTCCGCCACACTGGGACGGGGTTTTGTGCCTTGTCCCCACTCACCAGCCCCGGCAGAAAACTGTGGGCTGGTCCCCAGGGGGGGGGGAAGAGAGTTCTGCCACACAGGGATGGGATTCCATGCCTTGTCCCCACTCCCCAATTCTAGCTTTTTGGCAAATCTCCATACTGATCTCCACAATGGTTACACCGGTCTCCCCTCCCACCAACAGCTCAGGAGAGTTCCTTTTTTCCCCACAGCCTCTCCAGCATTTGTTGTTTCTTGCTCCTGGCCATCCTTTCTGGAGTGAGATGAAATCTCAGTGTGTTTTTAATTTGCATTTCTTTAATAAGTAATAATGATGAACATTTTTTCATGTATTTAGTTGCCATTTGTATTTCTTCATCTGAGAATTGTGTATTCATCTCAGATGCACATTTTTGGATTGCATCCCATTCTTTTTTTTTTTTTCTTTTTCCTTTTTATTGGTACTGGGGGTTGAACTCACTGCTGCCTGCTTGCAAGGCAGACACTTATGCCGCTGAGCTAAATCCCCAGCCCCTTGCATCCCATTCTTTTTGCCAGAATTTATTGAGAAAGTTTGCATCAATGTTCATTGGGGAGATTGGCTTATCATTCTTTTTGTTTATGTCTTTCTCTGGTTTTGGTATCATAGTAATACTTGCACTTAGGAATGATTTAGAGAGGATTGCTTTTTTACAATTTCATTGAACAGTTTATGAAGTATTTGTCTCAAATCTTCTCTAAATTTCTTGTAGAAATCAACTATGAATCTTTCAGGACCTGGGATTTTATTTACTGGTATTGTGTTAGTTACATTTTCAATTTTAACAGCTGACATTGGGTTATTCAAAATTGCCATATCTTCTTGGTTGAGCTTTTGTAGTTCATATGTTTCTAGATATATGTCCATTTCCTCTGTAATTTGCATTCTATATGAAGAGAGATTTTCAGAGTAGATATTCATGATCTTTTGAATTTCCATGTGATCTATAGGAATTTCTTTATTTTTAGTCCAATTTGCATGAATTTGTGTTCTTTAGTTGCTTTTTCTTGATAAGGTTAGCTAGCGGTTTGTCAAAAATTTTATTGTCTTTAAAAACAAGCTTTTTGATTCATTAACTCTTTTTATTGTTTTTTTAGTTTCCATTGCATTGATTTCTGCTCTAATCTTTACAGTTTCCTCTCTTTCATGAGTTTTGGGTTTCACTTCCTTTTCTTTTTCAAGAAGCTTGAGATTAAGCATTATGTTATGTGCTTGTGCTCATGCTGTTTTTTTTTTTTTGCTATGACAATTCATTGCTATGGATTTCCCTCTTATGACTGCTTTCATTGTATCCCACAGGCTAAAGTTTGTGGCTTCTTCATTTTTAATGAATTGTAGGTATTGTTTTATCTCTTCTTTAATTTAATCTATAGTGCATTGGTTATTCAGAAGGTTGTTATTTAAGTTGCATGTATTTATGCAGGCTTTGAAATTTCCTTTGCCATTAATTTTCAATTTCAATGCTCTATGGTCAAGTATCATATATGGCATAATTTCAACACCTTTCTGTTTACTTACGAATCTTTTATGGGATAATGTATGGTCTATTTTGGAGAATGTACCATGTGCAGCTGAGAAGAATGTGCAATTTAATGTGGTTGTGTGGAACACTCTATAAACATCTACTAAGTCCAGGTGCTCACAGATATGATTCAGTTCTATTGTTTCTTCACTGACATCTTGTCTCCTGGATCTATCTCTATGAGGTATTAATGACCTCTGCTAAAATTGTGTTCTTATGCATTTGGTTTTTCATGCCCATTATTATTTGTCTTATATAGTTGGGTGCTCCTGTATATATATTTATAATTGTTAGTTCTTCCTCTTAAATTTTTCCACTAACTTGTATACAGTGACCTTAATTATCTCTTTTAATCATTTTAGGTCTGAACTTCACATTATCTGCAAATAGAATTCTTCCACTTGTTTTTTCTGGGTTCCTGCTGCATGGAATACTGTTTTCTATTTTTTATTTTTAATCTATGATTTTCCTTTTGGGTCAGATGTGTTTCTTGTGCACAGCGTATTGTGGAATCATGTTTCTTGATCCATTTTTTTTGATAGGTGGATTGAGGCCATTTACTTTTATGGGTATAACTGATATATACTGGCTCAACATTACCATCTTGTATTCAAGTTGTTTGCTTTCTGCTTTTTCCCTTTTTTTAATTTCTTGTCCTGCCTAGTGTTTTCTTTTTTCTGTTTTTGTTCTGAGCATTGTGGTAATTTTTATTTCTATCTAGTGTATCTTTCAATATTTTTTCTAGGGTTGGTTTGGTGGATATGAATTTCTTCATTTGTTCTTTGTCATGGAAGTATCTTGTTTCTCCATTAAATTTAAATGAAATTTGTTGAATACATAAGATTTGGTTGAAAGTTGTTTTCATTTAGGGCTTGAAATACCTCACTCCAAGAACACCTTGACTTGAGGGTTTCTGCTGAAAAGTCTGCTGGATGTAGGGAGCGGCTCAGAATGGCTGCTGCTGCCCTGCCCCTCCCACCTAAGGCCCGACATTTCCCATGATCCTCCCCTTGCCTACAGTGTGCATGACGTGAGCAACTTCCTGCTTCAGTCTACATCCCCATAATCCTCTCTTGCTTATGTCATATATCTGGATGTAATGACCTATCAGATAACACTCCATGCCCTCTTCCTGCCCCATTTGCCCACCTCCACCCTATATAAGTTGTAGTCATTTTAAGAATAAACGAGACTTGAATGGAATCCCACCTTGTCTCCATCTCTCTTCTGTCTTGCCCAGCAATTCATCCCCATCCCTTCTCCAGGCAAGGCCCTTGGACTGATCCGCAGGACGGATCAAGTGGCACCCAAACATGGGGCAGACCTGGCACAAAGGATAACAACGCAGGGCCATTCACAGGGATAAAGCGCTGGCCGGTGTGACTGTTTCGGGACTTCATTCTTGTGATCCATGCGGACGGCCACCTTACGTCTCGCCCGAATCAAGGTAGGTGAGCAGATTTAGCATGGGACAAGCACTTAGTGAGCACAAATTGTTTGTGAATGGCCTCAGGGAGGCACTCAAGATTAGAGGGATTAAGGTTAAGATAAAAGATTTGATACAGTACATTCAGTTTATACATTCAGTGTGTCCATGGTTCCCCCTAGAGGGCACCATTGATTCAAACAGGTGGAAAAGAGTAGGAGATGCTCTTAAAGACTATTATGAGGTTTTTGGCCCAAAAAAGATTCCAGTAACCACCTTTTCATATTGGATTTTAATCTCTGAGCTGCTGGCACAATGTCACGCAGATCCCCAGGTCATGGAGATGCTCACCCAGGGTGAGGCTGCCCTCCCATAATTGTACTCCACCACCACCGGGCTTATCTAAGGCACCCAGCCCTCCTGGCTCTGTGGTCCTTGATATGCCAAAGCCTTTTCAAGATGGCAACATCCCGCCACTTCCTTTTTCTGGAGGCCATGAGGGTACTCAAAATGGTGTGCACAGCCCCGATACTCAAAATGGCACCACCTCCATACTGACCCTGGTGGTGGAAAAAAAAATAGGGGCTGGAGATTTAGCTCAGTGGCATAAGTACCTGCCTTGTAATCAGGCAGTCGTGAGTTCAATCCCTGGTACAGATAAAAACAAAAAAACACCAAAAAAATGGCACTGCCACGCTCCCTCCTCTGTACCACCCTATCAACCCTGGAAATGGGAGCTTAGTCGCTGGAACAACCAAGAGGTGGTTTGGACTTGGGTAGGATCAGGAAGTCCATGGTTTGCACCCACACCCTGTTGGTTCTTTCCGGGGCTCCAATGTCCCAGACAAAGTCAATTCTACCTTTGTCCCACAGAAACAGGGGAGCAGATCATATTGTAATTCCCCGGGAGAATATTTTTGTGCTCATTGGGGCTGTGAAACAGTTGCAACAGGATGGCAACCCGCCTTCCCTGATAAACACCTTAAACTGACATTGGGGCCGCCGGGGTGCAGCCTAGATGACTACCCACCAGCCAATCAAAGTCCCTGTCAGGTTCTAAACATCACTGTCACCACTCCTGAAGACCCTGGCTGCCTGACAGGACAGACATGGAGACTTCAAGTCTATGAGTCAGGCAAAGACAGGAGAAATCTTAATCTCATAAAAAAAGGTTCCCCTACAGATTTCATCCATGCCCATAGGCCCAAATCCTGCTCTAAAGCCAAAATATAATCCAAATCCAAAATACAATCAGTCTAATACAGATCATGTTACTGCTGTTCAAAAAACCACAGTAAGTCACCCAACTATAAGCATTTCTCAAGCCCCCCCCACACACACACCAGGCAGATCATATACCTGCCCCTCAATATTCACATTCTAACCTATTCAGTTTGATTAAAGGGGCATACATGGCTTTAAATCATACCCAACCTGATCTCACCCAATCCTGTTGGTTATGCTTGGCTGATCCTCCCCCATATTATGAAGGAAAGACCCTCAATTTAACCTTTAACAGTTCTTCTAGCTCATCTGCCTATGACTGGGGCAATCACCACAAGCTGACTCTCCCTGACGTCTCAGGTAGAGGGACTTGTCTTGGGGACTCCAGCCATTCACCAGCACTGGCAGCATGACTCTGTGCCCAGCTTCATTCAGAGTTCAAGCCAAATAACTACCTCATTCCACCCCCAGGAATGTCTTGGGCCTGCAATTTCGGCCTCTCACCCTGTATAGCAACTACTGTTTTTAACAAGTCTACAGATTTTTGTGTTCTTGTACAGGTTCTTCCTCGCATAACATTCCACCCCAGAGACTACTACCTCCAGGCATCGCAGACCAGATATATATATAAGAGAGAACCCGTGACACTCACCTTAGCTGTATTACTAGGGTTAGGAGTCACAACGGAAATAGGAACAGGGACTACAGATCTAGTGTTAGGAAATCAGCATCTAGCTCAATTACAGGCAGCAGTAGATCAAGATTTTAAAAAATAGAAACATCTGTGATGGCTCTACAGCCATCCCTGATGTCTCTATCTGAGATAGTCCTACAGAATAGGAGAGAGCTAGACCTCCTATTTATGAAGGAGGGTGGCTTATGTGCTGCCCTCAAGGAAGAATGTTGTTTTTATGCCGACCACTCAGGAGTCATTAAAGAGTCCATGAATAAACTAAGGGAGCATCTCAAAGAGAGAGAAAAAGAGCGCCTCAGAGAAACCACCTTCTCCTCCATGTGGGGGGTCTCTTCCCTTACATTGCCCCTCTCTTGGGACCCCTAGCCACCTTGCTGTTACTGCTTACTGTAAGGCCTTGTATTTTTCAGAGGATCATGACTCTCATTAATAACATTAATAACAGGATTGACACATTTATGGCAAAGCCCATTCATCTCACCCAATCCTGTTGGTTATGCTTGACTGCTCCTCCCCCATATTATGAAGGAAAGACCCTCAATTTAACCTTTAACAGTTCTTCTAGCTCATCTGCCTGTGACTGGGGCAATCACCACAAGCTGACTCTCCCTGACGTGTCAGGTAGAGGGACTTGTCTTGGGGACTCCAGCCATTACCACCGGTTGGAAATGGCAGAACAACAAACTTATCAGGAAAGAACACCCACCGATGACCCACATGATACTGTGGCCCTACTGCCCTGAGGCACTGGACAGGCAGCCAGAGACAGGCAACTAGGACACATATGTTATGCCATCGACCACCTAAGACAGGCCCAGGACCAACTGCTGTCCTGCAGGCCCACAATGGGTAAAGCTCGATTGGGCTCATGTGAGGAGTCCTTGACCCAAGACAGGTGCTGTCCTCCCAGGGCCTGCCATATTCCTAAAAATATATATAATAATAAGGGAGGAGATGTAGGGAGTGGCTCAGAATGGCTGCTACTGCACTGCCCCTCACACCTGAGGGCATTTTGTGTGTCAGCCTACATTTCCCATGATCCTCCCCTTGCCTACAGTGTGCATGACGTGAGCAACTTCCCGCTTCAGCCTACATCCCCCATAATCCTCTCCTGTTATGTCATATATCCAGATGTGATGATGACCTATCAGATAACACTCCGTGCCCTCTTCCTGCCCCATTGGCCTGCCTCCACCCTATATAAGTCATAGCCATTTTAAGAATAAACAAGACTTGAATGGAATACCGCCTTGTCTCCATCTCTCTTCTCTCTTGCCCAGCCCTTCATCCCCGTCCCTTCTCCAGGTGAGGCCCACAGACTGATCTGCGGGACGGATCAGATTTTGATAGACTTTTCTTAATAGATGAAGTCTGTCTTTTCTCTAACAACTTTTAGTATTCTGTTTATATGCTGCATGTCTTGGATCTTAATTATTATATGTCTAGATGTAGATTTATGTTTATTGTGACTGTTTGGTGTTTTATATGCCTCACTCATCTGCCTATAAGAATTTCCCCCATATTTAGCAAATTTTCTGATATTACTTCTGTGAATATTTTAGGTATGTCATTTGCACTGACTCCTGCATCTTGGCTAATGCCTATTAGCTTATATAGTTTCTAAATGCATCATCTTGAAGCTGCTGGTGTCATTTCATGCTACTTTGTTACTTTTAAAAGCATTCATGATCAGTAACTGCAATCCTGTCTTCAAAGTCTGAAATTCTATACTCAGCTTCATTTTAATGGTTTGTCCAGCTATCAATAGAAAGTTTTATTTCTTGTGTGTCTCTTTGAGTTTGTTGCAAGAATTGTACTTGGTTTTTTTTAATACTGTTCATGCAAGATTTCCATCAGTTTCCATGCTCCTGTACTTTTTTACCTATTATTTTCTCTAGTTTCTCTGGGCAAATTCTTTACTAAAGTTGTTATTTCTTTCTTTATATAAGATATTGCTTCCATTATGATTTCCTCTGTAGGCTTATGGTGTTGTTTTTTGTTTAACTTAGTATCTTTTCAGAATTTCTGCTTTAATACTTTTGAATTACTCTATTTCACTGTCTTCTGTACTTCCCCCCAGTGGGCTAGGTGTTGGAGATTGCATTTTGCTTTTTCATTTTTCCATTTTCATATATTGTGGAAATATTTGGTCCTTTAATACACCTAGTGTTGACTGTTGGTAATGTGTATCTTTGAGTCCTACTGTACAGCTGATGTTTGCCCAATTGTTTGGCCCCACAATAAAGAGGAGGGCCAGGCACCTGAATTGCCCCTGCAGTGCATGTTGCATGAATCCTATATTTTTCCTAGACTGACAAACCTAGGAATACTGATGGAAATCGACCCTTAATTCCTGTTGTTATTATGTCTTCAAGTTGTTCATGGTCTCCACATATCCCGGTTTATACTGTTTGGCTCAGCTGGGCCCCTACTGTGTCTGTTGGTAACCCAAAGTTTCTCTTATTTTTCTCCAGGTTGGGTGAGTTACCCTCCTCAACCTACCATATATTCTCTATTTGGAGGAAGGATTTATCCAATCATTTGCCAAGCCCTGCTATGGTCTACATCCTGAGGGGGCTTCACTAAAACTGCTGTTAACCCACTGATGGTGGAAAATTCTATTCCTATTTTAGAGGCAAATGCCCCTCACTGGTGGAAGTGAACAGAGTTCTTCTATTTGGATAAGGGGTGACTGAATCTTCCCTTGATACTGCATGGTTAATCCACTGCAGTCCAAGGTTCTGGGGAGGAGTGTGGGAGGTGAAGATCAACAGCAATACTAGGTCCAGGAGTTGAGGTGGTCGCTGATGGCAGCTGTGGGGCTGCTGAAACATGCATTGTGGACTGTAGGTCCTGATTCCTTAGGTGGGTGGCCAGGACTGCAGGGACAGGAGAGGGGCCTAGCCCTGGTCTGGCCCCAGACACACTGCTCCCTGGAGTTTCATGGTCCAGCAAGGTGGTCTTAGGTCAGAAGCAAAATTTGAATTCTTTGTAGCTAACCCTATTATGCTGTCTCATAAATCAAGTGCTCCTAATAAAAACACATTATAATATAAGTAGAATCAAATTTAATGTGAAATGCCATGAATGCACTTTACATACTTAAATATCTGAATTAGTGAAATGACAAGGATGATTTGACAGAAATATTAAGATACAACATGTTTTCAAAATGAAAGCTACATACTATGAATATGCATTGAACAAATGAAAATAGCAGAGTAGAAAAATCTTAAATTCACAGAATCATTTCAACTTGGTTGATGTCCCTGAAGCCTGTGAGTGCTGCCTGCCAGCTGCAAAAGTTTAAAGAGAACTCTCAAATATCTTCAGCTGAAATTTTCAGCAGAGACTCACTATAATAGGGCTTGTCTCTGGCCTGAAGGTTATGGAAGAAATACAGCATGAGTGGTGCATTCCTAGTAATATTTATAGCTTCTGCAAGCATTAAAGTCACTACAACAGCAATTCCCAAGAACGGCTGCCCAATCTAAGACGGTGGGATTAGAGAGCAGCTGTGTTTAAGTTTGGCCCCTGACTGGAAGGCAACCATGCAACTGCCATGCTCCATTTTATAAGAGAGAAATGGTGAGTACAGCTTGAAAAATCCAGAGCAGGACCTGTTTTCAAAACATTTTTTTAGGGTTTAGAGGAAAGAGTGAAGAAAATATGCTACAAAGTTTCCATTGGACACCCTTTTGTATGATTATTTGGGTTTGTTAATGAAGATATGATTGAAGCAATGTATCAACATCAAAGTCTAATGGATTGATTCAGAAGAGTGCCAGGGTCCTCACCTGGTAAAATCTTCATTCTATGCTAGCATTGGGAAGGGGAGATGGTACGAGTGCTAAACCAACTCTAGGAGGTGGTAGCCTGCTTACAATATATGGTAGGAAAAGAGGTTTGCTCTGACACTCTTCCTTGTAAGTAGCTGTGTGCCTGCCATTGGCATGCAAGCCAGGAAGAGCATCAATCAGTGTCTGGTGAGATACAGCCATGTTGGATTTGAGGGCCCTGAGGAATAAAGCAACATGTCCTGCTTAGAGATAAGTGGCCCTGGTGCAAGTGAGCAGCAGGCAAGCAAGGAAGAGAACCAGGTAGAGTCTCCTGTGAGCCTACTGACATGTGAGCTGAGAATCAATAATCTCATCCGCCCCCAATTAGCAACTCAGGACAGAGGTCTCAGCATCTCTTGGGAAGGTGACAGTATACAATATAACAATATAGGTTATTTCCTTTGATCTTCTCTTTGAAGGCAAATACTGTTTTCACTGGTTTGCTTTGTTCTGATGAACTGTTTTACCCTATTCAATATTCTGTTTTGATAGTTTTTATAAAATGTTTTGGTTGCATTTTGCTACCTGATGGAATGGACAAATATTGTGAAGATAATGTGATACAATATTGTCCTTATTACTGTCACCCAGGTATCCTGCTGTGAAGTTCTATGTCAGTGACATTGCATTGTCTCAGTTGCCTTTGTTCTCTCTTGTTCTGTTGTACTTTACTACCTTGAAAATAAAAAAAATAGGCTTGCTCCCCCCACCCTGTTATACTCTTACACGTTTTGCTGTCTTTTGCCATCTTGAAGTGTTACCCTTGGAGTCAGCTGATTAGGCACTGAAACCTCCACAAACTGCGAGCTACATAAACCTTTCTAGTTTTCATTTTTGGTATTTTGTATTTTGGGTCAGCAGTGGGAGAAATTTAATTAAAACAGAGGAGAAAGCCAGTAACCCAGTGATGAAGAGAATAACCCACAGAAAGGAGAGAAGTTCCTGTTTGTGGATAGGATGGGAACCTGAGAAATTTGAACACCACTGGGACTGTTTTTGTGTAGAAATATATCCAGATAGTTGACATAAAGAAGAGATTTGAACATCGGACTCAGACACATGGAATTCCTTACTGTTTATGCATTGAAGGAGTAGGCAAGCACTCCACCTAAAGAATTTATATTAGTGTGAGGCGAACGTGATAACCACTACCGCCGCTTTGGTTTGTTTTCTCTTTTTCCTCTTAAATAAAAAAAAAATTTTAAGAATTTATATTAGAGGCTGCAGAGGTGGATATAATTTACATTCTGTATATGATGGGAATCAGACAGGTAGAAGGAGAGTAAATCATAGACAGTAGCATGACCAAAATTGTGGGAACCATCCCTTGGCCTTTTTGGCAAAACATACCAGGTCAGCTTTTCAAACTGACAAATGTCAGGGTCTTTCCATGTAAAGGGAGGCTTGTGGAGGGATGTATAGTATGATAAATAAAGCATCCTTTGAAACTAGGATTTAATAGACAGTAGCAGACTGGAGAACAGGAGATTAATTGGTGTATTTATTGGAACTACAGGATGGATAGGAAGCACTGTTTAATAGCATGGAGGTCCCATATGTGTTCTTTCAAACAGGAGGAATGTGGGTATTATAGCATACCATACCCCCTTGCCAGTATACTTCAGTTTCTGGTAGTTACCATTGCAAAAATAACCTCAAGTTTATCTAAGTTCCTATTACTATTTCCACTTATTTCTTCTTCTCAGAAATGACTGGACACTCAGATGCATGGCTGGTCACTATGGTGCACAATGGAAGAACCAACCTACAATGGACATACTACTTGTCAATGTAATTCATCTTTGAACCCATCAACGCCTCCCTCCCTTAGACTTCAGTGTCTGCCTTCTTTAGTGTGTGACCTCACTCAGGCTCACTGTTAATAATAAAGCTGTACACTCTATACAATTCTTCTCAGGTGTTGCCCCCTTCCCAGTTCCTCTTTGCCCAGGAATGTCTTTACTGACTATTAAGGCCACCAGTGTGGGCCTGAAGAATGGAGCTGGGATGTCTCTACTGGCTCTTTGAAGGGAAGTGATGCCCACAAGATTTTCTCAAAGTCCTCTTGAAAGCTTTAATGGGAGGCCACTGCTCGACACTACTGACCCACCAGATCCAAAACAGGGAAAATGGACACTGTCTGTCTCTCCATCCCATAAGATAAAACTCAGAGTGACATCCCAGTCACTTTGTCTGTGAGACAATCTTCATCACTGCTTTCAATATTTGGAAATGTTATCACTTTGCCCCTAAATATTTTCCCAAGTGTTAACCTCACTTTCTTTTTATTTGCTGTCATTTGTGGATTTACGCTCTTGTCCTCTTGAACCCTGTGTATGTTTTCCCCTTGGTATATTTCCCTTTCCATATTTCTCATCTCTCTCTTCACCATGCTCATGCAACATCCTTGTTCTTTCACTGGAATAACTTCTCTGTGTGAGTATCACCCTTTCTCCACTATGCTTATATGCTATATTTCCTTCTGGGCTGCTAACTTTTATTCTTCTTCACAATAATTTTCCCATGCTTCCTCTGTGTCATGGCTATAGTTTTAAATTTTGATGTTCTCTTCCTCATTTTTTTTTATCTTTTCCTTCCAACAAAATTTTAAATTCAGTATTTTTCTGTTTGTTTCACTTCTGGCTGTTCTCATCTCTCATTCTCTCTCTTTCTCTTGTCTTTTTTTTTTGGCTATTTTCACCTTTCCCTTCAATAGTTCTTCTTCTCTTTCTGTTTTGAATCACCACTCCTTTCTCTCTCTAGACATGCACATGAACTCACAGACACACACACATATACACATATGCTCTACTCAATACATTTTTCATGTGTTTTCATGATATAAGTTTTCCTTTCCTCCTCCTCTTTCTGTTCCTCCCCACATTCATAATTCCTGGATGATGACTTTAATTTCAGTTTGGTCTCTTTCTCTCCAATGTTCCCTTGTTCATCCATTTGCTCAATATCTGTTTTCTTCCCCTCTGGCTCTTTCCTAGTTTCCCACACACTGACAGTCCCTATGGTTCAAATGATCACCCAGACAATGAAGATTTGCCATCTTTAATATGAGTGGAGGAAGCCAGAATGCACTTCCTGTGTATCAGTAGATATGTAGCACCTCCTGTAAACCTACAAGCACAGGGGATGCCAGCGAATAACTGCCCCATCCCTGGTAAGCGACTGGCTGGTTTGGAGGATAGGCTGAGTTGATAGCATCTAAGATACAAAAAACAACAGAATGCTTGCATTGTTTGACTGTCATTCCAGGCCTGGGGCTGGTATTTTGAACATTTTTGGGAGGATAACAGTATGCGGTACAGCAAATATGGGGCATTTCCTTATGTCTTATTTTTTATATTCAAATGTTGTTCTCACTGCTTTTCTTTGTCCAACTTATTGTTCTCTTTTATTCAAAGTCTGTTCTGATTGGTATTATTCTGTTTCATTTGGTTAATTTTGTGTGTCTGATGCAATGGACATCTATTGTGAGAATAAGTAATATTATGTTAGCCGTCATGGATTTCTATTATCTTGCTTTGAAGGTCTGTACCAATTTCACCACTATGTATTGATTTGTTTTATTGAGTTTTGTTTTGTTGGCTTTTATTAATTGTAAAAAAATCATGGAGGCCATTCTGCCATTTCTCTTTTCAATGTATGTGTTAATAAACGGAGACATTTGTACAAAAACTGGAATAGTATAGTTAAATGTATAGCTACAAATGGGACTCCCCCTGTACTATTACTTTTCTCAGCAGCCTATTTCTTACGTAGGTTTTACTTTGTATAGTGAATGACTAGGCCTCATGTGTTTATCAAACAGTTTTTGCATCATGAAGATTACTGTTATGGTCATTTTTGATAGTATAAGTACTTCAATACTTACTTTTTTATGATTCATATACTACATGATATGTTATAAACTCCTAGAAAATTTAGTCACAGAAGGGTTCAGGATTGACGTACACACTGGCTTCCTTTCAGAGTATCCATGTTTCAGATTTAGTATAATTATTATTATGCTTTTTTCCTTACCTCTTTGTGTTCTTCAAATAATACACGAATGGATATGTATTTATGTTATTTCATGTATTTGAATGTTAATTATCCACAATTACATTTTTTGTGTAAGAAAGTGTATAAATGAAAATTTTGATCAGATTACTGCTTTTTCATCTAACTAATCAAGAATAACTGCTTATGAAGAAACTTTTTGAAATTAACAAATCATGCATCTCATTTTTATGATATTGTCTGCTAAGAACTATATCAAGAAACTAAAAGACTGAGATTATAAAATACTGGGATTTAACATGTGTACGAAATACAACTGCTAACATATAGAGAGGATAAACTAAGTTAATAGTGGAGATAATGTGTTTTCTATTATTTTTACCAATTAAACACTTTACATGTTATGTATCTTTTAAAAGATACTAAGATAGAAACTAGCATTTACATGAAAGCCTCTGAAGAAAACGTAGGAAGCAAATTGAATTTAGAGAGTGTTTGGAATGACATTTCTACAGCACCTTGTAAGCTAGAATTCAGGGTTGCCACAGCAACAGTCAGTGCATAAAATATGTTTCTGCCAGGCTTCACCCTCAACTAGGACATCATTGTTTTTAATGCTCTTTCTTTATTTTCAAGAAGGAAAGCAACCCCCAGTGCCAACAGACTTGAAATAATTTTGAATACAGTTAAAATTACTCCTTCAATGGACACATCATGCCTGATTCAGAATGAGATAATGTCATGATACTAAGTGAATTAAAGCAATCACAAAGGCTAAAGTCATTTAGCTTCTCCAATGTGAGAGAATATAGATAGAAAGATAGATAGATAGATAGATAGATAGATAGATAGATAGAAGATTAAAATAGATATAGATATAATTTAAAGAGTGAAATAAGTGATATTGCAAGAAAGCAAGGTAAACACTAAATTGATGAAAAAGTGATGTTTGTGGAAGGGATTGGGGTTATAAGGATAGAATCAAAGCAATCAAGATAACAATGTGTATGTCTACTAATGCCACAATTTATGAACATGCAATGTATTGATACAATTTAAAATGAAAATCAACATATCTCTGTGACTTCTCTATAGCATCTTGAATGACAGAGAAATGTCCAAATTATTATCCTATGCATCACAGAGCTCACATCCATCTCTGTTTGCACCAAGCTCCTGCAATCAGGACCAGTGAAACTGTGCAGGAACCAGTCTGCAGTCAACATGGTACAGCATGGGCTTTGGTGCATGGTCTACATTTATAGGCTGGGCTGCAGTCTCCACCTCTGTCCTGTCCACAGGCCTCAGTGCACACCTGTCTCTGCTCAGCAAGCACAGGCTCCACACAGGAGCACAGTCCCAGAACCCATTTCTCTGGCATCTCCTGCAGACTCCCACTTGCAGACAAATATAGAAAACAACCCTCTGTCTTCTTCATGCCACCAGTAAAGTGACAGGCACCTAGGGGAGGAATAGGACTAGACAAGGGATCGATGTTGACTACACTGTGCCTTCACCCCCCTATAATATAGAAATACTGTCATTACTTAGTATGAACCTAAGTTGTGCATCTAAGCATGATTCCTTAATTCAAAATATCCACACACAATTAGGAGTTTCTTGTCTACAATGAACCTCTAGCAGAGGAGTCTTCAGTGGATTTGCTAGCTTTCTCTGTACAGATGATGTCCTGGAATGAGGCAGAAGGAACGGAGCCCGGTGCCTCTAGGGACAGGTAGGAATATAAGATGGTTCCAATGGGTCCTATATTACTGGAAGAAGTTTGCCACAAAATCCTCATTAGGCAGTTGTTTAAACTTCTCTATCAATTGAGTTATAAAAAGACATAGGAAAGCACCCCAGGTGGTGCAAAGGAAGAGTAAAACAAGTGACATCATCTGAACATGAGAAAACAACTCAAAAAATTTGCTAGAAAATAAGTCTTATAAAGATGTTACCAGAGTACTGATGCAACACCTGACTGGCAAGCACGAGCTTCTGAGTTCTATCCCTGGTACCAAAAAATGTGAAAAGTGTGTGTGTGTGTGTGTGTGTGTGTATATATATATATCCATTTTATAATTCAGGCATAAAATCTTAATATCTTTTGTCATTTATTATATGAGTTCACTTTCATAAATGAATGACAATTTTCCTGAATAAAATGTTGTTCACTATGAGTTTTGTCATTCAGTCTTTCAGTATATCACCCTTTCCTGGCCTGCAAGTTTTTTTCCACTAAACACATACCATAATTGTTCAGCAGTCTTCTTGTGGATCTTTTTGTTTTTATCAATTGTAGAATTCTTCCATGAAAATTTCTCTGTTTATTAATCTTCACATTGTAAGAACTGCACATGAGGGGCTGGGGATTTAGTCAGCAGCATAAGCGCCTGCTTTCCAAGCAGGCAGTCATGAGTTCGATCCCCGGTACCAATAAAAAGGAAAAAGACAAAAAAAAAAAAAAAAGAATTGCACATGTACCAACTACTCCCTAGAAAGTATGTAATCATGTTCTGCAAACATGTACAAATAATAAACAAAAATAAAACAATAAAGAGCAAATAATGTTCTATTAAAAAACAACTGAAAAAAAGAAATTGAACAGTACTCAGTAGACACTACTCAGAGAAGAAAGTGGTCAACAGCTTTATGACAAAATGTTAAAAGTCATAAATCATTAGGAAACGCAAATTAAAACCTTGGTGAGATATTACATCACACCTGTTGGATTGGCTCTTGTGACGACTGGGATATGGCAAAACGTGAATCTTCCGACACTTTTAGGGGGAATGTACATTGTTGATATTATGGAAAATAGTATGGAGATCCCAGAAGGAATTAAAAATAAAACTATCATATACACTGTCAAGCCTGATGAGTATACAGAAATTAAATCAGTGTATAGAAGTGATAGCTACACTTTCATGATTCTTGTACCATTGTTCACAATCCTTTATATATATATATATAAACTAATTAAGTGGTCATAAATGAGTGGATGAATAAGGAAATGTAATAGAAAGATACATTGAAAACCTCTTCCATCTATCTGAGTGTGGTTAGACATGACTCTAATCCCAGCACTTGAGACATTGAGGTAGGAGGATCACCATGAGTTCAACGCCAGCCTGAGCCACTAGAAAGTTCAGTGTCAACCTTAACTACATAGTGATACTCTCTTTCAAAAACAAATGATCAATCAGACTAACAAACCAAAAAAAGAAATAACTACCCATCCTAAAAAATGATGACTCGTAATTGTGAATAATATTGATAAACAGCAAAGATTTTATATTAACACTCATTATCCAGGTACAAAGGAAGAAAAACTACATGTTCTCATATTCATGTAGCATATAAATCAGGTGACTTCAGAAAAGCAGAATGTTGGTCACCGATGACGAGGGCCAGGGTTATGCTGCACAGATAATCATCATCTCATTGTGGGTAGCTGAAAGTTCTAAAGACTTATTTTATATCATGGCAACAATAATCACTAACAGTATTGCATTCTTTACAGTGACTAAGCTTGCAGCTAACTGTTCTCTCACACACACAAACAAATGTATATAGCCTATTTGTATAATGATGTATATTAAATGATATTTAATCCTGTGTGTGTGTGTATATATATATATATATATATGTTTTAAACCAATATGTTTATGAAAGTACACATGCATATATGTTTATTTATATATCTGTTGTAATTGGGAAAAATATACAAGCTTCACTGAGTTGTCTTCACCTTTCAGGCATCAAAGTTTTCTCCTCGCACCATATGGTACTGTGCTCTAGTAGTTGCTGGGTAAGTGCTCTCCAGAGCACTCAGACTCTCAGTCTGCATGGAGATGCCCACAGAAACTTCTAGTTGTCTTTGAATTTGGACCTGAAAAGAACTTATTTGTTTTATTAGCTATTTTTTGCAGTCATCTCTAGTGCCAGAAAACGCACTGTCATGAAAACTACAGATGAATTTGTAATTGTATTCAATGGGACATTGAGATCACACAATCATGACCCATATCTTGGAGTCTGGTCAAGTCCCTCCCACACAAGCAGGAGGGTTCATGACAGTCTCCTTCGCCTGCTGCTCCTGAAGCAGGTAGGGTATGTGTGGGTATTTCTGTACTAGTCTGTGAATTAGAGGCTGGGAGAGGATTATCTGATTCAGAGTCTACATGTCAGTGAGTTTCCATGTCTAAAAATTTGATTCACTTGGCCTGACAGAGACGCACAGGGAAGAAGGATGTGTCCTCAGTCCCAAGATGAGCTGTGGACAGAGACTGGAGGTCTGAGATCTCACTAGCTTCGAACTGCTCGCCATGTGAAAGAGGGTTGTGACTATTTCTCCAAGCCACAATGTCACTCATTTAGTAGATATGTAAGTTTCCAACCAGGAAATCAGTCTGGTGTTTGAACTGGTAGAGAAATTAGTATGATTGATTCAGTGTTTTATTTTTGATAATGAGTGTACTAGAGAATATTAAACCAGCAGTTCTTGTGTAAACAATGTGATCAGATGGAAATTTCAGTTTAATAATAATTTTTCTCTTAATGAGATTGAGGTAATAAATGGTAGTGGTTTCTAGGTGTCTCTGAAAATGTTTGTAGTCTGATCGTCATGTTGAACAAGTTTTCTTGTGTTCTATACGGAATTGGTTTCCATAAAAACTTAATAGTTGAATGTTTTAATTTGTATAAAAATTAAGAGCTTAAAATTGCTTTGGACTTAAATCTGGCCTTGTTAAATTTGTCAAATGTAAAAGCTCTCAAGTCATTTTCAGTTTCCATGTCATCATGGGCCATAATCATGTGTGGTATAAAGTCTCAGAATTCCATCTGTCATACATAATGCACTTTTATCATCATTCTCCAAATACATTCTATTACATTATTTTTAAAATGTAAGAAAAAATAGCAATCTATCTAACGAAGATTATTTCATTTTCTGTAATTTAAATTTCATATCTGCAAAATTACCTTAGAAGATAAAATCAATATTATACGCAAATCGTATTTTAAATCATATTGACAGAATTTTATTGCCATCATACATGTTCATTAAACTTCAACTGGTTATAAGAGATGACTTGGGCCATCATTCATTTTAAAAATTTTTGAATATTCTTTACAGTGACTCTGCGGTATAAAGTAAAGTATTCACACTGAATGGGGATTATCAGTGTCAAATATTTCTATGTTAATCTTTCAAATATTATAAATATTTCTGTAGGAATATTTCAAATCTGTCAATATAACATATATCCAACATCACCAGCACTATGGCTCTTTGATAACACAGCACAGAAATAAGCACTAGTTCACTGAAACCTGTCTCACAGGTCAGAGTGACTCGGTAACACTTAGATAAGTTACATGGCTTCTCTGTATTAAGCATGCATTTCCTTCAGAAAAATAACTGTTAAACCATAGTATCGTGAGGCCTAAGTATTTTAGAATTTGTAACATATTAACTACATAGAACTATGCATTTAAAACCCTATATAATGAAAAAGAGCTTTCAAGAATAAAAAAATCACAAGATATATAGTGGGAACCAAATTTTAAGGAATATAAATGTTAGAATTAAGTTTATATGAAATATTTTCACTACAGCTTATCTCTCTGTGCAGAGCACTGTATTTTGAAATGTGCTTATGAATCTTGCATAGAGAAGAATAACACCTATATATCTGAAATTAGTAATCCTCTTCCTTTTCCCCATTGTCATTGGCAGCATGGGGAATCTCTCACTTCTATGTCATTCTGTCTTCCTTTACTGCATTGGATGCATGTCCAGGTCTACATATGGGGTTCTCAGGCATCTGACAGTAGCCAACTCCTTTTCCATTGTCTCCTGAGGAATCCCACAGATCCTGGCAGTGCTTAGGATGGAAGACTTTCTTACTCATGTTGGATGCAAACACATTTCTATGTTCACAGTGTTGCTAGATGTCTTTCTTGTAGCACCACTTGGCTGCTGAGTATCTTCCAGACCATGGTCATCAGCTCCCACAGCTACAGGTGGCCAGAGCTGGAAGTGGAAGACCTAAACTACTTTGGAACCTCTACCTTCATTTGCTGGATCCTGCACATGCTGATAAGCATCAGAGTTCCTATGCTTGACAGTGAGAAATAGAACAATGAAAATATCACAAACTCCATCGATTTTCAGTACTCTTCACCTGTGATTTCTAGCAAAGATGAAAACTCCATTTGTTTGGCATTGTCATTATCACATAATGTTATGATCTGGAGCAGTGGCTTCACGGTGTTCCATCTGTATAGGTACAAGCAGCGAACACACAACATTCACAGAAACAGTAGCTCATCAAGATCCTCTCCGGATACCAGAACCTCTCACAGCATGCTCATCCTGGTCTGTGCACTTGTATATTTCTATGTCCTGTCTCCCATCATGAATGCTTGGTTATCCCTTTATGACATAGCTGCTTGGTGGCTGGTTAAGCCTGCTAGATTAACCAACGATTGTTTCCCTACTGCTAGTTCATTCATTCTTATGACTCATGAGCAGTGTGTGTGCAGGTGCTAATGAAAAAGTAAATACACAACACACCTTAGGAGAGTAAGTACTTTTGATGTCTTCAGTACTATATGCATTTTTCCATGCCAAAGCACAAGACACAATTTTGAGACATTACTATGGTAGACTTAGATAGAAAGATGATAGTTAGAGATTTTTACAATCAACAGCAATTTAAAGCAATTCTAAAGGAGATAAATTTTAATATTTATGTTGCACTTGGAAGATTCTAACCTCATTAATCACTGCTTTGCTTTCTTTCTGCCTGTATATTACCATTTTCACTGTGTTTTCTTGATGACAAGGTTTTCTTTACCAGTCCCAATTAAATATTTAATGTAGTTTTATCAATGTGTTACGTGTCACACCTTATATATATGTGTGTGTGTGTATATATATATATATATATATATATATATATATATCATAGTTGTGATTTTTTTCTTTTAATAGTCTTATTACTCCTGCATTAAACTTTTGGATTTCTATCTTTTAATCATGTATATCAGATCCAGGTTTATATTTTTTGTCTTAAGTACAATCTCTTGACTGTATTATTTATATTATTCTTTTAAAAGTTCATTATCATTTGAGACAGTCATCTAAAGAATTTTTTGAAAGACTTTTTTTATTGCAATAGTTTTGGCCACAGTTTGGAGATGTAGCTTAGTGGGAGCCTCCTGATAGACCCATGAAACCCTTGGATTCAATCACCAGCACTGCAAAAACAAAGTGTAGTTCTGAGACAAACACAAAAGTTCTGGCATACAATCACTAAGTGTTAACCTATTTTACTGTGTCATGGTTAACATTCATTATCTGAACACCGTGTTGTGCAGAATTGTATGTACTTAGAAACAGGAAAACAGAAGATATATTTTGAAACCCAGTGCCATTCAAATTGGAATCAATTTATAATCATGCCAATGTATTTTGAGGACCTCAACTTACTCTTCCGTACAGAGAGAAAGGAAATAAATCTTTGTTTTGGTAATAAATATTTGCCATGGTCTGTGTATATTTTCTTGTATTTTGCATTTCCATTCCTTTTCTTTGATTTTACTTTTCCATTTAGTGAACACCTCAGTTGTGTTACATATGTTACCAGAGATATTTTCTGTACTCAAATATTCCAGACCTTGCAAATCCTTTGCACCTCCCATGTCTCCTCTTTTCTCCCCACTTTTGATATGAAGATCACATTGAAGTGTACTCATGGTATGGTTGTTTCGAAAGAGTCTTTCAAACATGAACATTTGATGGCAAAAATTACACATCACCTCCTCTAGATCCTTCCTTACCTGTGATCATTTTTATTCTTAGCCTTCCTTTCACTTGTGGTGATAGTTCATGAAATCTTCCATCATGGCAAACATTTACACAAGAAAGCGTTTCTAATCATCTACCATTCAATATTCTCAGAAATTGTGTTGTGTATGTTTCTTATCTTCAGTCAGCACCTCTGGCTTTCTCTACCCACCTTCCCCTGAAAATCTGTGTTCGCTACTCTTTTGTGTTAGATCTTCGTGTATTTTAACTCTATCTGTGGTAACACAGCATTTTTAAAGAACTGCTTTGTCAGATTTATTTTGTTTATTTTATTTTCTTTCAATCATACTGTGTTTGTTGCAAGGTTGCCTCATACTCTAAGGCTGGGTACTAATCAATTATAAAAAGGAAATGAAAATTTTTATCTTTTCTATAGTGACCACCTAGATTGCTTCCCTGTATTTGTTATGGTGAATTATATTTTAATGAAATAACAATAAATATATGTCTGTGAGACCCAAATTTTTATTCCTTTAGGTACATACCTAGAGCCTGGATTGCCACATCAAATGACAGGAACTTTTTCTTTTAATTTTAATGACAAAATTCTATAGTATTCCATAACAGAAACACTAATTTTCCCCAAAACAAGTGCTATCTGTTTCAGTCTGCTGGTTTCTCTGTGGTTTTTTGCTGAAAATTCGTAGTTTGGGAAATGCCACTTTGATTCTGTGTGTGACTGGCTAATAGAGAAGCAAAAATATTCACAAAGACTATAGATTCTGTTATGTAGTATATTCTGTAAAGTCCCCAGCATTACTGGGGAGTCCCTGTGATGTGGTTACTGCCTTTTCTGTGTTTTGTGTGCTGTTCATGGCCTGGACCGATGATGTCATAGTCATTAATCTTTACTAACATGAGTGTTTCACACATCCATGGGGACAATCTGTCACCCAAATCTGCTCCTGACTCCTGGTTCAGTAAAACTCACCTTCTCTCCCAACTTGAGCTCAATCTGCATCTTTTCTATTTTACTATGGTGGAAGAACCAAAAATTTCTTATACCTGTTTCAATTGGACACCATACATGAATTCTATTTTAAGGCTCTACCTCTTCTTACTCAAAAGTAAGGACACTGGATCTCAGGCAGGGAAACCACGAGAGAGATGGTCAGAAACCAAAATACCCAGTAAATTATTTCCTATATCTTAGCAAGACCAACAGTTCATTAGTTTACATGTTAAAAGAGATTAATAAACTTCTATTCACCATCCCATTTCAATTTGCATTGTGTACAAAATTGATCCTTTATGATATGAAACTACCACTCACAGTACACATGTCTGTATTCTACAAAAGCAAATTACATGTACTGGTCTTGATGATCTCATGCCAGTCTATTTCCCCACTCTCAGAGAAAACATTAGAAACTATTACTCCATGAAAAAAACAATTTTGAGTAATTCAATTCATTCACCTGTATCAGAACATTTTCCATGTCTTGGCAAATAAATCTGGATTGGACTCTGACTCATGGTTAAAATGTTAATTTTACTCTGTTTACTAATGTTCACAGAAGTGGCTGTGTAACCTCCGTGGAGGAGATTAAATACAAGGCCCCCATTCACAGAGCTTAGTTTGGGAAAGTGAAGTTGGAAAACCAGAGAAAACTGCTCTCAGAGGGGGCGGATGTCTGTGTCTAAATTTATAATTGGAAAATCAATATTTAATTGCACTCTTTCACATAAAATTGAATGGAGTTTATGTACTTCATGAATACATCTCACAGCCCCGAGTTTAGAAGAATAAAACTGGGAATTCCATCCTTTACAAAAAGAATAATTTAATGATTTTATGTAGTTCTTACCTCTTTCTTTCCAAACTGATAATGATACATCAATCTAGAATGGTGCTAGGTCGAGAAATTTAGTAGAAAAAAAATTTTTGTCCAAAATTTATTATAATTTCAACTTTTTGGGCAGGGGAATCCATACTAAGTAAAAGTGAGACTTAAGATCTGCACATTGAAAATGATCCTTAAATATTGTAAAGATTTGGCCAGGGAATGATTCTTAGGAAACAATTTTCTGGAATCTTCCATTGTATATTCTCCTTTCTGTGGAGAACAGAGCTGGGTCTGAAATCTGCGTCCTTCCTATGAACTCTCCAGCAAGACATGAGACTTTTTATATAAACACTAATTTTTGACTTTAAGTTAATCTGTTTGTACTTGTTGAACAAAGAACCAAGCACCAGAATATGATGAGAGCAGAGCCAAGACCCAGACAGCCAAGTAGGCAGAGATATATACAAGAGGAATCAGGGGTGAGGCTTAGGTCAAGGAGTGAGCCAGAACTGAAATATGGTATACAAAGCTCTGTTCCTATGAAAATTATTCATGAGAAGTGTAGGTTTATTTCTCTTGCTCTCAAAGAGGGAAATGGACTTCCCTGTATCCCTTGCAAACCTCTGATTTCAAAGTTTCCTGCACAAACAGTATCATGAAATTCTCCAACATCACTTCAGTACTTACCACATGAGCTTGTTCACAGGGCATTTTATGACAGATTATATTTCAGACTTATAACATTTTCCTGGCACACAGTGCATTGTAAATTGTGTTCTTCTTGGGCACAGAATCAAAGTTCAAAATTATGGTTATCAGGAAGGATCAATTTCAACAAAACGTATGTTTATAAGATGTTGTAGATTACTCTCACTCTTGATTTGGGATTCCATATTTGTGAGATGAATTTATTAAGTAAATTTTCCTCAAATTAATAAATCTTGAACTTGGATTTTAACCTACACACATTATTATTTGTGGTATTTCAACAGTGTGCAATTTACAACAATCTTGCATGAAAACCAAGTAGGAACAATGTATGTGTATATTACTAATAAAATTTCATGTTTGGTTTTCTATAGAAGTGTTACTACCATCTTGTTCGTGGATTCCTCATTTTCTTCTATTTGTTGATGTAGTAATCTATCTAGGCTACTACTCTGACCAGCATAAAATATATATTCTGTGTCCTTTATGTAATTGTTCACTTTGCAACCTCTGATACAACACCACGAATATAGATGTTATAGTAAATGCTCTTCCCTCCAAACAAAAAGGAAATCAAAGCAAAGCACAGAGATCAGGAGGCTGATGGATGATGGAAATATTCATGACATTAATGCTGCTGCTCTTGAGAAGGCCGGTTAGTAACAAGTGTTTGGCAGCATCCATGGATCAGGTCCATAGCTCAGAGGAGGAAGGAGAGAACAGATAATCCACAAGGTCAGAAATTCTGTGGTCCTGAAGAGTCTAAATAAGACAACAATCCTTAACCATCCATTCATAAAGTAATAGTTACAGCAGATTTCATTTTCCAGAAGAGTGAAGACAAAGGGCATATCCTCACTGAACAGAAAGTGATTACTGCCTCTGTCAAAAGTTATTGCATTTTTTCCATGTGCATTAAGAAGTGATCCGAGACAGTTTCACATTTACTTAAAATTGCATGAATGCACACTGCTTTCCAAGAACATTAAAAACTGGAGACTATATATATATATATCAAGTCACAAAATTTAAATGTTAATGATTGTTGACAAATATAAAATAGGACAAGAAATTTTAAATTAAGATTTCCATTGAAGTAGTTGTGATATTGATGACACAAAAATGTAAAAAAAAAATATGATATGATGGGTGATTGAAAGTATACCAATACACAAAGTGAAAGGAAAAATGAAAGCATTTTGAGATAAAGCAGAGTTAAGCTGTTGCAAGAAATGATACATACATCAAATGATCTGAGTAAAAATAGAACAAAATGCATTATACTGGTGAAGATAGCATTGAAATATGTTTTAGATAGAAATAATGAATCAGACAGAAATATCTCAATATACAAAATATAATTGTATGTAATTTAATTCTTTTTTTGTCTTTTTCATTTTTATCGGTACCAGGGATCGAACTCATGACTGCCTGCTTGCAAGGCAGGCGCTTATGCCACTGAGCTAAATCCCCAGCCCCCAATTTAATTTAATTCTAAAACAAGTTCCATTTAATATTACTATCCATGAATATTAATTATATCCATATAGCTCTACTTGTCTTATCTACATTTCTCTCTGCAGTAACATGGGCTCATAACCATCCTTTAAGTTTGTTTAACAGACTTGCACCCATAACTCAGTGTATGGAAAGCAGACAACATACAAAATGATAGTTTGATAAATCTGATCACTTCTTCGAGATGAGCCTGGTTAAGCTGCATTCCCGACTCAAGAGAATGATGGGGCTGATGGTGGGGAAACCAGCACTGATTAGGACAGTGGCATTCAACAGCCACAAAGCAGTTTTATCATTAAGAGCTAAGCAAGCGTGAAGGGTAGATGACACAGTGTAGAAGAACACGAAGGCACTAACCAAAGCAAGGATGCTTTGAGAAGCTCTGGTTTCAGCGGAAGATCTACCTGAGCTGTGTCTGTGGATATGGTGGACCTGCTGCTTGTGCCTTTGCAGAATGAAAACCATGAAACCACTGGCCCCGATCATGAGCTGTAAACACAAAATGTCATGGGATAATGTCACTGCGGCAAAAACCATGCCTGAGTCATTGTCAGGAATTATCGCTGAACAATGCTGGAAATCTATAGTTCTGGAGAAGTTTTTCTTGTTCCCTTTATCAATGATACGCTCAAGAGTTCTACTAGCTAGCAGCAAGTGCAGGACCCAGCAGAGGATGATAAAAGGGTGCATGTATTTTATGGCTTTCAGTTTCAGTTGTGAACAGATGTAGTCCCTGGGGCTGATGGTGATGGCTTGGAACACACTCAAGAGGCAGGTGGAGGTGATAGACACACCCCTGCCTACCCTGTGAAGATAGAAAAGACACTTACATCCTAGATCATCAAGGAAATGTTTCTTTTCAAAAGCTGCCTTGGACTCTGGGATCCCTCTGGAGAGAATATCTAAGGAGTTGGCCACAATCAGATGTCTGAGAAACAAATCTGTTGACCTTGGCCTGTATCCATTGAAGTATAGGAAGATATAATAACACAAGAGTGAAAAATTGCCGATAGTTCCAATGACAATCTGTATAAGAAATATCCCAAATTTCAAATCCATGAAAGCCAATTTCTTATTGTCCAAGAGTTAACATAAAGGTGCAAAACACAGGATTCTGTAAGGAAAGACAAATTTTAAGTACAGAAAATTACAGGCATTAAATTTTAAATGTTTTACTTATCAGTAGCATTCCTTGTGTATTTATTTCTCATGTGTATTTTTTATTAAGTGTTTCTGTTTGCAACATTTGGTCCATGTAACTAACCTCTTACCTTTTCAAACTCACTTAGTAAAACATGATTAATTAGGACATTTTCATTTAAACAGATATGCTAGCAAAACAGAGATCATGTCACCCGTGGTATTGCCCACAAAAACCAGATGTGGAACTGACAGGGTGATAATAATACACTTACTTCTGTGTGGAAGTATCAGATAGTCATTTTGGGACCATTTGATATTCCAAATATGTGTTTAAATTTTATATTTGATGTCTGATTAATGAATTAGTCTGATGGTGACAGCTTGCATTTTTGTGAAAACATATCTTTTATAAAACAATTAAAAATAATAATTCCAAATATTGATCAACAAGTAATTGCTTTTGATAAAATTAAATTTAGTACAAACAAAGCAACATTCAGATTCAAATGGTGAATATGCTATTTCTGTAATGCCTGCTACAAATATGAATGAGAAGGGGCAATTAATGCAAATATAAAATGAACAACATGAGACTTAAGCTGAAGGAAGGTATACGAATTTCAGTGAGTAATCTGATATGACAGGAATTAATCTCAAAGAGATAATATGTAGCCATGTGTTTTCTATTGGGAAAAATAACAGTAATAACAAATTTCTGTGAAATATTCTACATCTAAATTGTAGAAAGGGTCACTGGAATATGAAGTTTACATTCAATTTTACAGCCTGACACGATACCACAGGACTCACTTTATTCTAGAACAGTGTTATCGCCTTTCTTTTCCTGCAGTTGAAATTCATTCATTATTGTGTTAACTATTCAAAGAAGTCTCCTTCTGATCATCATAAAGTTCAATTTTCAAGCTTGAATACACTATAGATTTTTCAGAGATATCTAATTTTCATCTGAAATACATCAAAGAAAAACATAGAGAACAAGTTTACCTCTGAACTCTCTCACAGAGAAATGTGTGGCTTTTCTTCTACTAGTGTATTTCCAATGCGAGATGTGGAGACGGAAGCAGCCCTAACACTACATGAGCAGCTGGAGAGCAGAGACTCAAGTTAGTAGGACTCCACACCCATAGAGCAAAGTTGAGAATTTAACCATGGATTCTGGTTGTGAAAACAAATCATTTTGATTGTGGCACAGTTCCAAATAAAACGAGTTGTTCTCACTGAATAATTCTGTTAAAATACAGTTTTGTTTTTAGTTTAGATCAGTGATATTGCGTGTAAAATTCCTTTTCTAATGGGTTTCAATTTTGTCAAGTGGTTTACTGTCCAACCAGTGATTCAGCGACCCCAGTACTGTGCAGGTGTGTGGAGTGCTGTGTAATACACAGGACCTGTGCTCTGTCCAGGTCTGTTCAATGGTATATGTGGTTTACAGTATTAAAATGACACCAGGTAGATTTGCTATTTTTTATGCTAGAAACAACAGTACAGTATTCATTATGGGAAAAATCACTTAACAAAATACCATTTATATGTGTTAAGACTCGTTAAAGTGAAGAGAAATTTACTCTAATATTGAAAATTGCATTGCAAGTATTAATCATCAACTTCATACATGCTTCAATGTAGCTGTTCAAAAACGTTTTGTCTGAGTACTAAAGTAAACCATCAATTCACCCACCCTGTATTCATGAATAAATATTTAAAGGTTATTTAAGGTTTCTTAAATGAATTCTTGCTTTAAAAAAGTGGAAGTATACCCCAGAAAAATAAAAAGCAATATTTGTAACTAGCAAAGTACAACTGTAAAAGTTTTATGAGCATGCATTTTGATGGTAAATGGAAGACTTGGATTCCACACCAGTTAATAGATGTTTAAGAACGCAGGACCAAGTTTTCAAATGATCAACTAAAAATGTAGATGCTTTGTTATTTGGCCAGTTAAGGTCAACTGTGAATACATTTTGTATTGAAAAGCCATTTTCTTTCAGTTCATCCCACTCCCAGCCAAAAGCAGGAGTAAAAGTCACATACACACAGAGGAGCTCTCTTTCTCAGCTGCTCAGCTGAGTCTGTGCTGAATGTTTCCCCAGAAACAAACAGTATTATAACACTGTTGCAGTGCTCCTTAGAGATGAGTAATTTCAAGGAATTGTCATTAAATTTCCAGGTTCTTGAAAAAGAAAAAAATATTACTGAACAATCTAATTATATTTCCTAAGCTATTGTTTATGAAAAAATATAGAATCAATGGAGAGAAAATAAATCAGTATTAATTTTAACTCATTATGAATGCATTAACACAAATTAAATGAAAATATTAGCAGCAAGCTGAGATTATGATGTGTTCATTTAAAGAAACACATGCATAACTGAAATGAAAAGCTGTGTAAGTGCATATTAGTGTGTATCTTACACAATCAAGTTTATATGACCAAATGACAAGTTTTGTTAAAGCTCACCAACCCCTCTCAGTAGGGATGATGTGGTTTAATTTGGAATTATTTATGAGCCAAGTAGAATGTATTAGATACACATCTCTCCTTATGGGCTCCATTCATGTTACAGAAATCATTGAATCTTCTATGTCACTTTACACTGAATCAGGAATAAACTCAAAGAACTATATTTTGCAATATGATCGTAAATCAAGATTTCTGAAACATCTGTTTTTCTCATACCATTTGCTTCAACATCAGGGAAACACTCACCTCGCCACAACCTGCAGCTACAGCCATGCGCAGCCATGATACAAATATGTATTTCTGATCTGCAATAAAAAGATCTGTCATTCTGTGACCTCACTCCGCTAACACAAAACTCTGATTATAATTTCACCTCTAAGTGTCAGTGACCACAGAGACTTGGACAATTGAGAACATTTCTGGAAAACTTTTTCCACTTTTTAATTACTAAAAAACCATTTGAGTTTGTCATCAGCATCTCCCAAGAGACCTCTGAAGTGTCTGTCAAACTTGCCTACACTGGCTGACTCTAGAGCAGACAGGGTCTCAGATGGAGGCCAGAAGGAAACTGAGGTCTGACACTCCTGGGACAGTGGTGAGGTAACTCTGTGCCTTACGTGTGCTCCTCCCTAGGGGGTTCCTTCCTGCACAGCAGAATGCTTTTCTGGTCTCCTTACATGTAAGCACCACCACCTAAAGAAAAGTTACAAGCGGGGAAAGATAAATAACAAAGGAAAATCTTTCAAACTGATAAAGTAAGAGGAATCATGTGAATCCAGTGTTCTACAGATGATTTCTTTGCAAATCTAGAAAATAAAACAATGTTGAAGGAACACATACTTTCTTGATTTTATACATCACTAGATACAAGATGTGTAAATACAAAAATGAACCTTTGTTTTGGAGGTAAGAGAGGTGCAATAATGAAAGCAAAAAGACCCAACAGCTTTATTCAGTCTTTCAGAAAGGAGGCCATAGTCCTTGCTCAGCTTAGGAGTCCCACTCGCCACTTGCCAGTCATGGACACTTATGCTTTGCTGAGTAATTTCTAACTTACACTGGTTTCTTCAATATCAGTTAATAAATATAACCCAGAGGATGATGCAAATTTTTTATTTCACTACAAATAATTCCTAATTCATTTACCTCTGTTACTCAAACACTCAATGCACAAATCAAATTTTTGAAAACTTACATTCAACAGACACCACTTTTGCACAGAGTCACATCCACATACATGGTGTCACACACACACACACACACACACACAATAGATGCAAAGACATACATATGCATACACACTCATACATGTGTACAACCATATGTAGTTATATTCTATCACCTATACCTTGCACCAAAAGTATTCTCACATATACCTTGCACCAAAAATGAATCTCTAACCATGGACTTGTTATATAAAAATGCACACCTACAGTCACACAGGCTCACACTGCCTCTAGTTGTTAACAAATTCATCATTTTACTCTAAATAACTGAAATTCAGAACCTTTTGTATGTTTGTGCAGGCCTATAATTTTTATAGTATAGGAGACTGAGATGTGAAAATTGTAAGTTAGACTATCCCATGCAACATATTGATTGTAGTAGACTCTTTCAATATTTTATAAAAACTAAAAAACCTGTGGATGTAGCTCAGTACAAATACCCAGAGTTCAATCACAAGCAGCACAATAAATACATACATAGTAAAAATCAGAGATTTTGACATTTTTGAGTCTCCTCAATTACTGATATGAATAATTAAATGTACACACACTCAGCATCAGCATGTGTGTCTTAACATGCTATATATACGTGAAAGAATAGTGATATTTACATTCCTCTAAATACTTCAAAAACTCATTAGAATATTACAATGCCTGTTTTGTGAAAAGGAATGCAAACACTGTTATTTGAGACTTAGAAATTCAGTAAAAATACTGTAGAACTGATACAGTGACAGGTAATAGATCTCTGGCAAAGTAGGGTAAAGTGAGAAAGAGAAAAGTTTGACATTGTTAAGAAGGAGGTGCAGTGACCTGGAAATGCATTAGAGTGAATCAGGAGACAGAAAACAGAGTTTTAAACTTTATGAGGAGGTTCATGTTGCAGTGGAGTTCAAGTGGTCGGGGAGTTTTTGGGAAATGGTAATGCTAGCTCTAAGGAAGCTATAGATGCAGCATACACTGGATTCCACGAGGACTATGGTTTCAGGAAGTCATGAGAAAAAAGTAATCTTTGGAATGACGAGGTAGGGTTCACACATGGATCAAGGCAACAGCGCATGAAAAACAGGCGATTTACTATGCAGGAAGAGCTAAACATATGAAGAGTTAAAGGGAGATAAATGGTGGAATGCGTGTTGATCCATAGCTGAGACAGAGGTAAGAAGAGCTGGGGCTGGACTAGGGGTTGGAGAAACCATGAGACCAGAGTGCTGTTTCAACTGCAGGGCTATGAAGAGAGTCTGATATTGAGTGTGAATGGATTCAGGCTTTGGAGAAAAGAGTAGCGATTGTAGAATTGGGTTTATGCATGATGATCTTTGGGAAATGTGTACACCTGATGACATATAGAAAGTGTGTTTGAGGGTGACAGACACAAAAGTCATTAAACACAGAGATTAGTGAACAGAAGTCTATTTCAGGTGAGTGCAAGGAGAGTAGAGGATGAATTGTGAACTAAACAATGACAGGCCACTCGTCTGATAGTTCTAGAATGGGCAGAAGTGGTAAAACAGAAGCCAAGGGTTAAACAGGGCGTGGGGAGGATGTAGAGACAAACACTGAGGTCTTCAGGTGCCAGAGGATTCAGGGGGAAGGACTAGAGGTGGGGAGGTTGCACAAGTGTGTTAAACAGAGGTCACCAGGAGAGATAAAGGGTGATAGAACTAGAACAGAAAAGGGATGGTGAGCAATTAGGATTCACTGTGGTTGATAAAATGTTTATGCAGTGTATGTGGGGTTGCTCCAGGTGGAAACTTGGCTATGAAAGACAATGCTGTCTATGGAAGACTGGCTGCTTGGAAGGACTGCCCCTGGCATGCAACCCTGTCTAACCACTCAGATAATTTTGATCATTCCTGCCTTTCATGATCCTGAAAGGTCTGTGATCCTTCTTAATGTTTCTGTGACTTCCTTAGTAATTTTGCTCCCAAGAAAAGTTTGAAAATCAAGTCAAGCATGGTGGTGCATGTCTATAATCCCAACAATGAGGAGACTGAGACAGGAGAGTCACTGAAAGTTCAAGGCCAGACTGGGCTATACAGCAAAACTGTCTCAAAAAATACAAAGAAAGAGATAAAGGCAGAAATTTAAACATCATTTTGTGATTATTCATGATATAGTTTGATGGAATTTTAAGAAAGTTGTAAAAGAATCTGTATATCAGTCTGAGTAGAACTGTACCTTGAGAATTTTCCTATCCTTAAATTCAGAATATATCTGAAATTATTTAGTTTTTCTTTAATTTCTTTAGTCATAATTTTGTATTGTTCCTTGTTTGTACCCTGTGTGCCATGTTAGAATATGTGTGCATTTTATTTTTTTTCTAAAAATATTCTGAGTATTGTCTCATGTATGTTTACTGCAATACATGTTCTTAATGATGGGAGCCATTTGTCTCTAAATATGGCTGTTCCTTTTCTTTTGTGTTTCTTTGTGACTTGAAGTCTGTTCTATCTTATTTAAACAGGGTCCCTCTCTTTTAATATTATTTGCATGGAATAAGTTCTTCCACACCTTTCTCTTCAATTCATTAGTCTTCTTAAGATAGATAAGAGCCAGAGATGTAGCTCAGTGGCACAAACACCACCCTGGTAAGCATAAGGACCTGTGTTTGACTACTTGCGCAAAAAAAAAAAAAAATAATGAGTATTTAAACAGACACATGTATATGAATGTTATTTTTAATCTCCATTCAAGTAGTTTATGGTTTTGACTATAGATTTTATTCATTAATCATGCAGTCACTCATTGGAAAGGAGTAACTCCTGTCATTTAGTTAAATTATTCTAGTTGTTCTGTGATCCTTTATTCTTTTCTTCCTTTTTAAATTTGAAATTTGATAACTTTCGTTCTGGTAACTTTTTATTTCTTTCTCTATATTGGCGTACCTCATAATTACTTGATTTTTGATTACCATGTGGTTTATATTTCACATTTTATGCTAGACTACTTTGCATTAATAAGTATTTATTATACACAAAGAATGAACACATTTCCCTCTCGTGTATTTTTAAATCACTAACTTGAGTACTGTAATATCTTAGTCAATCCAGAAGGGCTCCAAAGAAAGTGACAAGCAAACATAGTGGGAAAAAGAAAGTTCAGAGTGATAATGAGGGTGACCAGAATGTTCAGATTAATAAAGGAGAGAAGAAACTTTTGAAGAAAATAATCACTGGAATGAACAAACTTGTAGAAAAGCATGTGTGTGATATCCGTGTGCCTTTTCTGACTTCAGAGTGCAAGGTGGCAAAACAAAAATCTCAATTATTTTGAAGAATAAAGATACCATCCAAGAAGCTGATGTGGCAAATGGAGTAATGATGCTGACTGAGCAGAGTGCACAAGAGCTGAAGAGGTGGAATAGCTTTAATTAGTGTAGTCAGGTGAGAAACGGCTGGCAGGTGAGAGCAATAGAGAAGCCATGATCCGTAACAAAGGCAGGCAATGGCCCTGTGATATGCTTAAATGAAACCAAGGTTCAACAAGTCATGCATGAGAAGCAAATAGAGAGTAATTTGATAAATTCTGCCAGAGAAGCACCCAACCAGTGTGATAAGACATGGTGAGGCTTCCAGTTCTCACAAGTCTGATACAAAACTCTACAAGAAACTACTCATGAAATTCATAAAGACTGAAAGATAAATCATTCAGCAAGTTTTCAACTGTGATGAAGCAGGGTTTTTCTGGAAGAAGATGCTAAGCATAACTATATAACACAGGAGGAAACAGCACTGCAATGGCTCAAGCCCAAGAAGAACAGAGTGACATTTTGGTTTTCCATGCAAGGAAAAGCTGATCTGAAGATTAAGAAACTACACCGTAAACCACTGCCAAACTGCTCACGCATTCAAGGAGCAGAATGTGAACAAGACTGCATGGCATGTGGAGGATCAATGTGAAAGTATGTGTTACAAGGCAGTGGTAAACAGAATGTCCCTGTGAGGTGTCCATATCCACCATGAAGAAATGTCTTTCTGACAAACAATTGCCTGAGAGGCATCTCTTTTTTGATAGACAATGCTCCAGCACACACTCCAGCCTTGGTGGATGATATGGATGCAGGGTATCACTTGACAGATTATAATCATTCTGTTTCCATAACAAGATATCTATTCTGCAGCCCACCAATCAGAAAATATTATGCAACTTCAAAAATCTTTATGCAAAGGCAAAATACATCAGGTATTTGATTGTCATTGAATAGATGGCCTTGCTCAGAAAGAGTTCTGGGAGAAATATGTCAAACATCAAATCTCATTGACAAAACCCAAACCTTTAATTCAGCCTGGTAGAAACTGTAGGCAAAATTTGTACCTGCAGATAAATTTAAAGGGTGTGATACAGAGGTAACAGAGAGGATGTGAGTCTATGCAACAGAGGAGGCTGTTGATTATACAGGCTCAAACACTTGATTTGTGCGTTGAGAGGCTGAATAATAAAGGTGAAGGAATTAGGAATTATTTGTAGTGAGATAAAAATTTGACGTGAGCTCATATATTTATTAAATGGTTGTTGAAGAAACCAGTGTGAGTTACAAAATTGTCAGAAAACATGTGTCCGTGACTGTGTCAAGCAGCAGGCAGGATCCATAAGTGAGCAACACTATGGCTTCATCTTTGAAGAGCTGACTCTGAAGATGACGGGTCCTACTGCTTTCATGTGTGCACCTCTCTACCACCCAAAGGTCAATTTTTCTACCTATACATCATGTCTCTATTGGTGTACAAATGAAGGAAGTACATGTTCCTTCAATATTGTTTTATTTTCTTTTTTATTTTAAAGAGATTAAGACAGGAGAGGACAGAACAAAGATAAGAACAGAACAATGTAAGCAACACAGCACTTCAAACAAGACAACCAGACATTAACAGTAGCTACCATAATGTCTCTTTCTTTGAAATAGTTGTGCATACCTTCACATACAATAGTATCAAACATAACAAAATAGTATAAAATCATTCAAGAGGATGAAAGTATTAAAGGGAATTCAGAATCAAATAACAGAAAATGAAAAATGGATACTCTATTATCTTACTTTTCCAAAGAAATTTGTGTATATTATCATGCATATTAAAATCCAGTAAGACACAACATGATAGAACCAATGGAAACAGAGAAACAGAAGCATGGTAGGACTTCAAAGCAAGATGATACTAAATCAGCAATGGCTGCCATAGTGTCTTGCTTTCTTCAAAATAGCTGTTCACACAGTCACCAATAATGATATCATACACAACAGAATAAAACCATTCCAACTAATAAATGAAAACATTATAAGGCTTCAAAACAATGTAATGGGGAATCATGATTACAACAAAATTTATGTACACTTACCATTTCTTACACTAGGAAGACTACATGATACTTATACATGTGAGTATGATTTACTTTGCTAATGAGTATGGTCTCAAGTTGTGCACGTTTATTAGTAAATATCTCAATGTGATCATTCTTTATAGCTGAGTAGTAGTCCATTAAAAATATCACATTTTTTTATCCATTTCTCAGTTGATGGAAATTTAGTTTGTTTTCAGTATCTGACTATTACAAATTGTGTGCTATAAACATCTGTGCACATGTATCACTGTGGTAGATGTTTGCAGTTCTTCTGGGAATATGCCTAGAAGTGGAATAGCTGGGTCAAATGGGACTTCCAATAACAGATTTTTGAGGAATTTCCAAACTGACCTTAACAGTGGTTGCAGCAGTCTACCCTCCCACCAACAGTGGAGGAGAGTTCCTTTTTTCCCCAAAGCCTCTCCAGCGTTTGTTGTTTGGTAGTTTTCTTGATTCTGGCCATTATTTCTGGAGCGAGATGAAATCTCAGTGCTGTTTTAATTTGCATTTCTCTAATGACTAATGATGATGTGCATTTTTTAATGTATTCATTTGTCATTTGTATTTCTTTTTCTGAGAACTGTGTATTCATATTGAATTCCCATTTTAGGATTGGGTCATTGAATTTTGGAGGTCTGATTTCTAAAAACTGTATATGTTTCAGACATAAGTCCTTGTTTATATACTTTAGACAGAAGTCTGAGAGACAGTTCATTAATATTTTTTCCAAGTATGTAGGTTTTCTTTTCACTATGTTGGAGATTGTTTTTGACATGCAGAAACTAAGATGTGATCCAAATTATTGCCTCTGAAAGTGTTTCCCGTGTGGATTGCTTCCTATTCATAAATTCTCTACCTATTCCTATGTCTTCAAGATGTTTACCTAGTTTGTCTTCGAACAGATTTAGTTTTTCTGTTTTAATATTTAGATGTTTGATCCATTTATATTTTAATTTAGTACATCATGATAGTCATGGGTTTAATTTTAGTTTTTGGCATATGGAGAGCCAGTTTTTGCAGCATCATTTATTAAAGAGAGTATCCTTTTGTGTAATGAATATGTTTGGCCCCTTTAGCAAAGATGGTGGTTGAGTGTGTTTGTAGTTAATGTTGTATCTGTTAATCCATTCCATTGATCTTCACATCTATTTGTATTCCTGTACCATGTTGATTTTATTGCAGTAGCTTTTTAGTATAACTTCAACTCAGGGATTGTAATACCTCCTGCATGCCCTTTGCTGATTAGACTTGCCTTAGCTATTCTAGAACTCTTCTTGATCCAGATGGATTTTAGGAGTTGTATCCCTAGATCTATGAGTTATGTTAGTGGAACTTTTATTGGGACTGCATTGAAACTGTATAACAGTTTTGGGAGAATGACCATTTTACAATATTTATTCTTCCTATCAATGAACAAAGGATTACTTTCCATTATCTGAGATTCTATTGAATTACTATTTTATATTATAGTTTTTCTTGTATAGGTCTTTTACTTCTTTAGTGAGATTAATTCCTAAGTATTTCATTTTTTTTTGGATGCTAGTGTGAAGGGTGTGTCTTCTCTTATTTCTCAGTCAGGTCAGTGATTTTGTTGTCAGTGTATAAGAATGTTATTTATTTTGAGCATTGACTATGTATCCAGCTACATTGCTGAATTTATTTATTACATCTAGGAGTCTTTCAAAGGAAATTTGGGAGTCTTCTATGTAGAGTATCATGTCATTTGCAAATAAATAAACTTCCTCTTTTCCTATCTTTAATCATTTTATTTCTCTTTCTTGTCTAATTTCTCTGGCTAGTGTTTCCAGTACTATGTTGAATAGGAGAGGTGATAAGGGACAGCCTTTTCTTTGGTCTGATTTTAAGGTAAAGGTTTTCAGGTTTTGGCCATTAAATATGATACTAGCTGTTGGTTTGTTCTAGATGGCATTTATCACATTAGGTAAAGACAATCTGTTCCAATTTTCTGTAAGGTTCTTGTTGGAACTTATCAAAAGCTTTTTCTGCATGTATAGAAGTGATCATGTAATTCTTAATACTGACTCTATTGATATGGTTGATTACATTTTTTTTAATTGTATTTAAGGAGAAAAATAAATAAAAAAGCATAAAAGTGTACAAGTTATACAGAATTTCAGAAAAAATAAACTGTAGGAAATCACTAGTTAAAAGATTATATATGTCATCTTAGAAATAGTTGTTCAAGTTACAAAATTAAAGCATATAAAGTGGACATTCAAACAGACTGCAAACAGTTCTATTCAGTGATCCAACAAAACTCAGTAATATGGTTATCTATCTTATACACTTAAATATACATGCAGTTATATTCTTTAGAGCACTTTCTTTTCCTCTCTTTTGTACAATGACAATGACACATTTTGGGTTTTATACTACCTCAGTTCTTATTACATTTTTTGAAGAGAGTAAAAGCAAATGTGACATAACAGAACAGAGTCAGTCAAATCAAAAGGATGGACATAGTAGATAATGTAAAAACAAAATACAAGGTGATCAACAATGGTTACCATAATGCCTCTTGCTATCTTAAAAAGAATTGCCTATATCATGAGTTATAATAAAATTGCACAAAACAGTAAAGAACAAAACCAATAAAACCAAACATTGGTGACATTACAAGTCTTCAAAAGAAGAGAATAGTCAATGAGAATCGGTGTCATAACGAATCTTATTGTCTTCACAGTTGTTGCCTATACTTTTGAACTTTCGGTACTATCAAGCAAAACAGAATAGAGGAAAATCAGTCAAAACAAGATGGTGAGAGCAATACAGGGTTTCAAATCAAGTTAATATGAAATCTAAGTGGGTTACAATAATATATCCTGCTATTTTTATTTATTTTTCCCTTAATTAAAAGGATAAAAATAAAAAAGTAAATAATAAGAAAAGGAGATTGAGATAAGAGGGCATAACAACAAAACAGCGCAGGTCAAAACATAACCATTTAAGCAAAATAGTGTTTCACCACAAGATAATCCCGACATAAAAGTAGTTACCATAGTGTCTCTTTCCTTGAAATCTTTGAATATAACTTCGTATACTGCAGCATCAAACATATCAAGACAATGTAAAAATGTTCAAAGGAATGACAGTATTACAGGGTATTTAGAATCAAATAACAGAAAATGAACAATGGTTTCTGTATAATCTCCTTGTCTATAAAAGTTTTGGTTTATATTATCACATATAATAAAATCCAATAAGATACAACATGTTAAGACTGTTGGAGACAGAAGAACAAAAGCTTGATGGGACTTCAAAACAAGATGATATTAAATCAGCACTACATATTATGATGTCTTGTTTTCTCCAAAATAGCTGTTCTTACCATCCAACCTTCTCTGCCTCATTTCTGTTGAGCTCTTTTTCTGTCATTAGTTGTCAGTTTGTCTTCATTTTGTTTTCTGCTCCATTCATTGTGGCCTCTCTTCCACTGTTTCTGGAATCTTGGTATTTTTCTTTTTTATAATATCCTGCAGTATTCTCTGTAGAGTTGAAGTGGTGGTTGCAAATTCCCCTAGTTCCTCTTTATCCTGGAAGCACCTTGCTTTTGCATCAATTTCTAGGCACAGTTGTGCAGGATATATCAATCTTGGCTGGAGGTTATTATCTTTCAAAGCTTGAATTATTTCCCCCCATGCCCTTCGTGATTTAATGGTTTGTGCTGAGAAGTCTGCTGTAATTCTGATGGGTGTTCCCTTGTAAGTGATCTGTTTCTTGTCTCTGACAGCTTTTAATATTCTGTTCTTATATTGGATTTCTGGTATTTTGATTATTAAATGCCTGGGTGTAGCTCTGTTTGGGTTGTAGGTGGCTGGGGTCCTGTATGCTTCATACATCTGAGTATCTTTATCTTTTGCTAAATTAGGAAAATTTTCCTGGATTATTTCTGCAAGCAGCTTTTGTAGTTCATTTGTTTGTGTCCCTACCTCTTCTTTTATGTTCTTAATTCTTAAGTTATAGATCCTCTTATCATCTTCTAGTCTTTGTATTATTGCTGTTTGTTTCTTTGTTATTTTTAAGAAGTTTTTCATTTCATGCTCCCATATAACAAATCTGGCCTCCAGTTCAGATAATCTGTCCTTAGTTTCTTTCAAGCTGTTATGCCAGTTTTCGATAGAATTTTTAGTTTCTTGGTACTCTCTTTGAATCTGCTTCATGTATTCTATGTTTTCTCTATTTTCTCCATCAAGAAATTCTCCCCGTTTTTTCTGTTCTTCCATTCCACAATCTGTTTTTTTCTTGGGTGGTGCTTAGCATTTCTCTAACTATTCTGCTTGTGTCTTGCTTCAGGTCATTAATAACTTCATTCCTGAACTCGTCTATGAGTCTCTGGAGATAGCGCTTTATGTCTATTGGTGCCGTGTCTGCTATTGCCTGTTTCTCAGGATTGAGGGCCGAGGAGCCTTTCTTGTTGCTCCCTCTTCCCATATTCTTTGTTCCTTATATACAAGCTTATATAGGAGGCCCAGCTTCCTTCCCTGTTGGCCACAATGTGTTTGAATTATGCTGGCTAGGTGTTCCCGCCTACCACAGCGCACCAGGGAGTTACGGACTGGACAGCCTATTCGGGGCCTGCCCCTCCAGGTCAACCTACCAAAGGCTTCACTGCTAGGGTGCACCTCCAGGCGCACAGACCTGGGTTGTGCTAGCCTACTGGGTCTCAGCCAGCAGCGTCACTTAGGCTAGGTACTGCTCACCAATCCCTCTTGAGAGTGAGATATGTGACTGAAGTCACTGCAGCACCCTGTTCTGGCAAGTCTGCCCAGTCCCAGAATGTCCTCTGTTTGAGCCTCCTAGACCGTGGAAGAGTCCCAGTTTCCCTCACTCACTGCAGGTCGATACACGACTCCCCACCTGTCCCGTTCTCAACTCCATTCACCGATTCCCGTTCTCAGAGCTTTTGTGCTGATCCAATTCAGACGCTGCAGTGGCGGTGGCTTCCAATGGCGCGGGCTCCAGCTTCCACACTGAGGCTTTATCTGTTCCTGTTATAGCACAAGGATTGCATTCCCAGTTGGTTTCTCTCAGCCCAGTTTGTTCTTGGGTCAGCAGGGTATATCTCCTTTTTCTTAGGATTCCTCACTCCACACCATTCCTGGATTCTAAGCTGGGTCTTTCAGAGAGCCTCCATAGCTGCTGCTATCTGTCCACCATGTTCTCCCGGAAGTCAGGACTGGGAAATTTTCAATGCCTGAACATAGGAGTGTTAAATGAGGTCAAACAGGAAAAGAAATACTTTCAGGAAATTACTCTTTGCACATATTGGGGTAAAATTGCCCCCACTGTGCCTATAGGGTCCAGAGGATGTTGAGGGAATCAGAAATAATGCACCTGACATTGAGAAGATAGATGGTTTAAGAGAAAAGTATGTTAATGTTAAAACTGATCTTTATGATTTCAAAAAAAAATACTGAAGGGAAACCAAGCCTTCTATAAAATCCATTTGACAGAATCTCAGTGTGCAAAGACTCCTGTATAATGTTTTAGCAATTTCATGGCTTTAAAGACTTTCTGCTGTTTGTAAAGAGGTCTAACACTGAGAACTTGGACCTCAGCGCAAGATCCCATGGGATATGTACAGCAAATGCTGTGTGATACACAACAAATAACACTTTAACCAGTGACTTACTTGAGTTTTCAAAGCTTCCCATGCATTACCTTTGCCTAAGAAAATTTCAAAAATAGCAATAATCTAGAAGAGTCTAGTACAAATTCATAATGATATCTAGGTGATTCTCACTAAGTCATAATGCTTGCTGCACATTTAAATAGCTAAAATGTATTCATTCTTAAAGAAAAACTGGATTAGGCATATAAGGCCATACTATAGTTACATATATTCAGTCTTACACTTGTAATTTAACAAAATGAACTTTATTCTTTCTTCATCCAGGATACTACATTACAGGATGAGTTTGGAGTGTCATGTGACATGAGGGAAGTAGAAAGCAAAAGTTGCAGAGCTGGAGGCTGTGTCAGGTGAGTTGGGGTGACTGTGAAAGAGGGGGGTATACTCTGGGTTGAGGGCTTCCAGAAAGCAAAAAGTAACTTGATGACTCATCCTCACCTCTCATCCAGATGAGTAAAGAAATGGACAATAGTAAAGTTGCCACTCTTGGCAAATATGTGACACAGGAAATAATTAGTTGAATATATATGCTTTTAAATGTGTCCAAACATTTTAGATGTTTTGTAAAATTTTGTTTTGCTAAATTCAGCAGCCTAACTCTGAGCTGTAGATTATAGACCCTTTTACTCTCGTGCTTGTGTAAAAAATGTGTTAGACAGAAGGAAAAGTAAAGGACAGAAGGAATAGGGGACAAAAATAAAGAGTGTTTAAGATGTGTTATGTAAATGTACCAACCCCATACAAGGAACATAAACATTATGTACAGCAAATATATGCAAATAAAAATAGTAAATAATACAATTGGGTATTTTTATTTTAGAATATGTTCAGTCCTGCACAAGCAAATTTGATATTTTCTATATAATTCAGGCTTAAAAACTATTTTCCTGGCTGTCTGTTCACACAGGCTGAGATGGACAGAATATTTATGAGTTTCAAAGATGAAACCTTGATGACTAAGGAAACAAAGTCCCTCACAGAATGCATGTTATAGTTTGTGTTTGGATGGATGTTCCCCCTAATCCCCATATGGTCTGGGGCGCAGGCCTTTCAAAGGCAGCTGAGTCTAGAGCTGGTGATCAGTTCATTGTCTAGTGCTGGGATTGGCAGTGTGGTTGCTGCACCCACCGGGGCTGGCTAATTAGTATACAATATAGGGAAGGAAACAGGGGTGCTCCTCCTTTTTGCCCTTTTCCTTCCTGCTGCTTGTCACTGCCATGAACTGTTGCCCCTTAACCACACCACTCTGCTTTGGAACCAGTTAAGTAATGACTGAAACCTCGAAAATCTGTAAGCAAGATAAAGCTTTCTTTCCCTAAGTTTGAGGGTCAGATATTTTTTTCCCAGTAACAAGGTAAAAGTAACCAAGACAATGCTTAAGCCTCTCTTGCATCCTCAGAAAATTATGTTTGTTTTATTTTCACTGAGCATAACAACATAATTTTCTTCAAGTGACCAATAAATCATAAGCAGTAACATTTTTATTATGTTTGCAAGTTTCTCGTTGTGTGCATTTGTTAAGGAAGGATGTAAAGTACACATCTGGGCATTCCCACAGAGCTACATTCTCTACCTTTTTAGTTTTATTTTTTTGAGACCGGGTCTCATTAAATCACTAATTTGCACAGACCAGGTTCAAACTTGAAATTATCCTTCTTCTTCCTCATGTAGGGTAACCATTACAGGAACGTGTCCACTCGTCTAACTAAAAAGTATTGTACCTTATAATTTCTGAAATGTTCTAGTCATCTGGTCACAAATGGGATTGAATTTCCAATATATGTTTCAAAGGGTAAAAGAAAATGTAATTGTAAAATTGAATCCATATTTGATTTTATAAAAAGAAACATTAAAAATAAAGAAAAAGAAAAAATTCACTGGTAGAAATCAGCTGAACCTAAGCAGGGCACTTGATGAGAGTGCCTAAAATATTTTTCAATGTAGAAATTAGGGACACTTCTCTGCAAATTTAAGATGTCTTAAATATTAGGAAATACTAGACCCCCAAAGAGCAACATAATAAATAAATACATAAAAAGTAGTAGGAGAAAAGTAGATACCTATGTCATTGGAAAAGAAACACTAACGTTTCAAAGTAAAGCAAGAAAATAGTAAATACGATGGCTCTTCATAAGACGTTTTAGAATAGAGAACCTGTGCGAGGTGAAAAATTAGTTCTGTACGATAAAAACTCCAAGAAGTTTTAATATAACATCACGTAATTCATTCTGGAAAGACAGACAATAACAGAATCACACCACTTCTGGAGAACAAGTTGAGCCCTCAAAACAACGAAATAGTATCAGAGTGCATTTGCAGATTAAAAGCAAGAAAATCAAAGTCAGATTAGCATTTGGAGTGTCATTCCATCGGTGATGGTTGCATTAATTTTAGAGAGGTGAGAGAGGGGGCAGTTTTAATGGAGAGGTCAGTTGGAAAATACAGAACCTGAATGACGGGGAGCTGCACTGTAAGCCAGGAGAAATAGGCATGGGAAGGATTTGACGAATGGGGAAAATTACTGCAATAAAATCCCAGAAGTTTGTGGGTTATTGGGAAGAAGGAGAGAGATGACCCTGGATTCTGATTTGTCTGTCAGGTAAGGAAGATCATTAGCTAAGACTGGAAATACAGAAGGTGAGAAAGACAATGATGTGAATAAACCAAATCAGATTTCTTTAAAAGACAGCTTAGGGGAAATGCATTTCAGAATCACCAAGTACATGAAATTCTAGGTGCAGAAATGGTAAAACATGGAGAGAAAGAGAATGATATTCACCAACACTGGAAGATCACACTGCAGAGAGAAACAAACCAATGACAAAGCGGGGACGGTCCTGATGGTGAGAATGCAAGCACCAATTTAGTGCAGTGTGGACATTGCTGAGGAGAACTGAGGAGCGGAATGCAGTGGGCCAAGGGAAGGGAAAAGGCAGTATCGCAGAAGCCAGGGCCTGCTGAAAGGTAGGTGGCTCCGCAAAGATCATCTTTGCAAACTTCCTAGAGTATTTTCATGGAATGGAAGGATGAAAACCAGATTTCAGTGGGTGGAACAAGCAAATATAATGTGCGGAAAGCAAGACAAGTTTAAAAAAAAAGCTTCTTTGTGTCACACACAAAGAAGCTTTTCTGGAAAAGAAAACCAGGGTGAAATAGTGAACCAAACTTACATTTGAGGAAGAACATGCCTTTGGCTTTTTAGTGCAAGAGAGGCTGTATTATTTTTATTCATCGGTGATGATACTATGATTAACACCTGGTAAAACAGACATTACACTGCATCTGATATTGTTGTGGTCTATTTTTCCTTAAAATTCATGACTATCTCCCTGTATAATTAAAAGTGATTTGGGTGTGTTTGTTAACTGATCTCTTTCTATCTGTCTGCATGTATGTACATATAACTGGTATATTCTATTTTTATGTATACAGTAATATGTGTATTTTTGTATGCAGGGTGTTTCCAAGTTGTTAGCTATTATTAAAAAGTTATTATCTTTGTGCATGCAGTTGAGGTCATAACTAAGAACTGTTACTTTCCTGAATGCTCATTTTCTTCTTTGTCCTGCCAAATGCTAGGAAGCCTACATTTGATAATGTCTCATTTTACGTCCTCTGTAAGGCATGGCAATGCTTCCACTGATTCTCTAGATCTTGATGGAAGTTGCCAAGTCACAGAATACCTTGTCTTCAGCTTACAGGTCCCTACCAGCAACCTCTTGGGACACCAACGTAACAGATCATGAGAATTCACAATAAAGTTAGACTATCCGAAATATGACATTTTTCTTTACATTCTACCACATGTATTTGTACAGACCACTGGATCCTGCAAACCTCATTAAAGAGGGAAAATGTATTTTTGTAAGGTTTCCATATTGCACTGTAGCATACAGTGGTATGCTACATTGACGGCAACCAAGGGTGAAACTTTAGTTGATTGAGCTTCAATACCCTATGTAACTTTGTCATAGGAGATGTTAAACAAAAAACAGCAGCACGGACAGCTTCAGTATACAGTATACGTTCACCATGAAGTTTCTCCTCTGCTATGCCACCCTGCATTGGCGACAGCCGACTCTGCACTGAAACCTCTACAAACTGTGAGCTAGAATAAACCTTTTCTCCTTTAACTTTCAGTGTTGGATTTTTTTTGTCTCAGAAAGGAGAAAAGCAACCAAGACAATTTCTATACATCAGAATAGTGCTGCTAGAGAATACAGACTGAATGTATAATACAAGGCTACATTATATGTTATTCCCCTCTTTGGTTTATAATTGTGGAGATGCTAATTTGAGACTGAACACAACAAACAGCTGGATGGATGGGCGTTGGGACGGAGATTTCTGTAGTGCAACATGTTCTACCATTTTGGCATTCTAATTTACACTATGCAGCATTTTGCACAACACATTGCCTCTACCTGACACGTAGCAACTCCTTTACATACACTTATGCATGCACACACATGAGCATGTACACACACACACACACACACACACACACACACACACACAGTGTTCTTGACAGTAATGTAAACCCACAAGAATACTAAGTGCGCCATCAACTTCCTGCTTCACTGCTTCTATCTCTTAAATCTAAGGTCTTATTTTGTTCAATTAATTTGTTATTTCATTCTAACACAATGCCTGTATCAAAAACAATCATAGAAACTTAGTTTTATAAGGTAGTACTTTTTTAATTTTTGTAAAAAGATAAAACAAAATAGTCAATAACAAGTTAACATATTGCATATTGTTATCTCTAATGTAGTTATTTAGAGTACAAGAGAATATTTGAGTAAACCTTAGAGACACTACATTACATCATTTAAATGGCATTGGTATTTTAAGACAGTTTTATAACTTCCTCCAAGTCTTCATTCTAAAGTTAGAAAATGGCATGATAGTGTAGAATTCGGAAAAATATCATACTGGAAAATTTAAGAACCTTTAGTATATAAAAGATTTTCTTGGACTCAAAAATTTTGGAACCTCACTTGTAAATGCCTTGAAAGAGTTACAGAAAAATGTTTCTTTTAAAAAAATTAAAGACATTTCCACGAGCATAAGACATAGTTTGTAACAGTTCACAAGCTTCTGCTGTTTTTATACTACCTGAAGGCTGTATCATCTTTTAATGTCAGTGCAGTTGGTTACCATAGAAATCATAATGATGTCACTCACTATTTAAGACTAGAAACAAACAGCAGGAACAGACGGGTACTGCAGGATGAAGGGCAGAGTTTTAATGCAAATTTTATTGAAAACAAAGAAAAACAAGTTAAAATTAGAAACAGTAACATAATAACTACCTTTTGCAGCATTGAAAATTAGGATGCATCTCCATAATGAGTCATTTAAATTGCTGTGCTAGAACCAGCGAGCCATGTGAAAGAGTGAGCAGGAAAAGTGTTACCATAGTAGAAAGATCAGGACACGGCTGCATGGGGTTTAACTAGATCAGTTCACGTATAAATACCCCAGTTTGCACAGCTGGGATGTGATTCAGACTAGGAAAACACTGATCTCCATGATGAGAATAGAACAATGTAGACACTTGTAATTTCACTTTGAATACATCAGATATTCAGGTGAAACACAAGGAACTCTTTGATACACATTGAAAACTGAGATGGATTACAATAAAATGCTTCATGTGCATACTTTGGCCCTAAAGCAACAAAGAGAATCCCCACACACTATGAATGAATAAAGAAACGTTGCCCTGACAGAGACTGCTAAGTGAGACCACAGAACTCTGGGGAATACTGAAATGGGGCATTTTCCTTAGACAAAATTTTGGCAGCTAAACAAGTTTGGGGGTGGTGAACCCAAATTCTCTTTTCCAATTTAAAGCTGAACTCCAAGGAGGGGAAAATAGTTTCACATAAGAGAATTTAGATGAATTTTTCTTTAAATGGGTCGTTTTTAACTTAAGTATAAAAATTATTTCAATGATGTATTTCTTCAGGAAGTTTAGATGGTTTTATGATACCTGGTGTATAAAAATATACAATATTAAACAGAAAAATAAGAAATCATATACCTTGTAGAACATGCAATTCTTTAGTATGTTAATGTCCAGAAGGTTGTTTTGTGACGCTCTCCTTATGTAGATTTTCAAAGAATAAATTTACTCAACTGTTGTGATATTTTTACTATGGTCTTAAATATTTACTAGAATACTTTAAAATGGTAGTAGTCTCTTCTACACACTATGAAACATAAATTTCATATGTTAATATATCTCATAGATTTCTATCCTGGAAGTTTTAGGTTCCATGTGTGCAAATTTCCTTTGATTTTCATTTCAGTAATATTATAAACAACATTTAAATTTTCTGCTGGGCTTATGCATATTACCCACTTTTGCCCAAAATACATCAATAAATACTTTTCTAACCCTTTAGTGCCTGCCGTTAGTATTTCATCTCACTTCTCTATAGAGTCCCAAAACTGATCCTGGCAGGCTGGGTAGCGTAGAATTAGGAGACAGTGATTTAAACTCAGATTTTTAACTTAAAACTCAAATCTAACTCTCTACCTGGGATCTTGGGAAATTTATTTATTGCTGATCTGCTTCAGATTTCTATATAATATGAGAATAATTATATGAGCTTCAAATGGTGATATGCTTAGATATTTTAATGATATGGCAAATCATTAGATACCTGTTATTGTATTTATTTTGATTTTAAGTTTGAAGTAAAGTGTTATATGCAATCAGATGATAATCTATTATTTATAATTTAAACACAGAGCAAACTCATTGAGTCATATATAAAGTGACTATCACTCTAAGATTTATATGTGCTTATCACTTTACATTTTTGTTAATTTTAATTGATTTTATTTATATATCATTAATGGGAAGTAATAAGGAAGTAATCTCTTTTTTGTAATCACCTGACATAAATTAAATAGGCTGTTTTTCACTTAGAGTATTTAAGAAAAATTCACTATTGACTTGTAGAAGGAAAGTTACTATCCAGTAAGTGTCCTGACCAATTTAACATTGTCAGTGTGAATTTCCTTTATTTTTTATAACTGGCAGTAATTATAATCAAGAAGCTTGAACATTTTTACAAATGCTGACAGAGTGCTCACTTAAAAAATGCATGACATCTGAGGATTTATGAATGCATATGTTAAGCCAAAAGGTAGTTGGGCTGAAATAGATGACACTTACCACTTCCTGTTAGAAATAAGAAAACGTGTTAGTTGCATTTAATATAGTTTATTACACTATAATCAACACAGGCCATCTGTCCACAGCAGCTGCCTCTTGGTGGTTTCAGGAAAGCAAGTGAGTGTGTATATTTTTAAGGGAAAGCATAACTAAAAATGTTCCAAACAGCCTGCATTGAGCTTGCATTACATAAGTATGTGTTAAATAAATCTTAAACAATTATAAAGGCATGAATATATTTCATGCCAAATTTTCTCCTGTGCACAAAGTGACTGTTTAGAAGTATGTATTGGTAAGCCACTTATCTGATAAACTGCAGGCTTTTTCTTTTCTTTTTTTTCCCAAAGACAAAAAAATACAATTAACTTTTCCTCATTAATATATAAACAGAAATGTCTTTTTATGCACTATGAGGGACACAAGAAGTAGCAGAAGAAAATGAAACGAGTTCAATGAGCTAGAAAGTGCGAATGTGAAATGTTCTGAAGATAAGTTTAGGAAGAAAGTATTGCACACATTCTGTGTGTCACTGGCATTCATTAGAATTTCAGATCATCAGAAGTTTAGTAAATCCTATTAGTCACATGAGTGTTACACAGTTTCTAGATAAAGATCAAGGACAATACTGGCTAGATTCATGTGAACACAAGAAAGAAAAGTATGGCAGGATTTGGTCTTTTAAAAAGGAACGAAAGACCTGGTGTGGTGGCCCATGTCTGCAATCCTGGTACTTGGGAGGCTGAGGCAGAAAGATTGCTGTGAATCCGAGGCCAGCCTGGCATACATAGCAAAACTCTGTCTCCTAAAGACCAAAAACAAAAAAAAAAAAAAAAAAAAAAAGGAAGAAAGAAACTGAAAAAACAAGAAAGGCAGGAGTTTCTAGACAGAGTGAAAATCGCCCAATGCTGTGTTCACCTCAGAATCCTTAATTCTCTTGAGTAGAAGACTCAACTTTCCACAATCAAATAAGGCTTAACTATTGTGAGTTGAATACATCAGAATTTATCTTTCCCCCCCTTAGCACAGACTTGCTTTTCACAGCAATCTCAGTTGCACTGCTTTTGGAGAAAAGATGCTGAGAGCTTAAAAATCATTCATTTCAATACATACTTATTTATTCTGTTTTTTAATCAGATTTTTAAGTCATTTTGTACATCACAATGATATAAGAAGACAAAAGTATTTCTTTCTAATGACTAGAAGGAAAAATACAAGAATACACGAGTAAACCCCCGTATGCTAGGTTCTGATGGATTTAGATGGTGTAAAAGGCACCCAGTAGGAGCCTGGTACAATTTTAAATTTGAGCTAACACCTGAAGGAATTGAAGGCATAGCCAGAGAGAGGTGAGCGTAGAGTGAGGTCCACCTATATGAACTTCTAAACGCTGAGATCCGACTTGAACTTTGTGTTCAACAAAAAGCAAATGGGTCTAGGAACGTAGATAATAGGAAGCTTTGATACCACTTTCCTCATATGACTTATGACCAAATTTGTTAGTTAAATATTCAATTTATATTCATTTTCTAAGTGGATTTATGACCTGGAGAATCTTATCACACTACCACAGAGCTATACTCTCTGCTCTCTAATGTATTTATTTCTTTATTTATTTGCATTACTTGTCTTTACATTTGTTTACACACTTTACTTATATAAGTTTATTATTTCTCTAAAACTTTCAGATTCAATAAATTATTGAATTATTTTTTATTTTTATGACTAGATATGGGAAAAACATATATATATATATACGTATATAATATACTGTGTCCTTGTTCTGTTAGAGTTGCGATGGAAGGATTTTTGTCCTTCAATATGTCTCTTGCATACTTTCTGATTGCCTTTAAACCATTTTGCTTCCATTTTTATTGATATTTAACATAGTGTTGGAAATAAATTAACCTACTATAATGTATTTATTTGCAACAAAGTTAAATTCTAGATGTATTTTTTTATGTTACTTGATGTTTCATTTATGTTAGTTTTATGTTGCTTATTGGTTTCTTTTATGCTGTATTTCCCTTTTTCTCAATGTCCCAAGTCGGTTTCATGCAGTAATCACTGCAGGGCATAGTGAGCTCCAGTAATTTTTACCTGTGTTTTTCTCTGGCTTTAGGATGGGGGACCATGTCTCTGTGGAAAATCCAATTTCTCTCTCTCTCTCTCTCTCTCTCTCTCTCTCTCTCTCTCTCTCTCTCAACTTTACTGTGACATAATGTACATATGCTACAATTCACATATTTAAAATACCATTTTCATCATCCTAAAAAGAAATGCTTGGGTTTCCTTCCTGGACCAGCAAGTGGGGCCTAGGCAAGGAATCCTGCCCCAGGAATCCCGCCCCAGTCTGAGGGAACTCTCATCATTGCCTGGGAAATCTGCCTGCAAAAATCCCACAAACACATGGAAACTGAATAACACACTCTTGAATAATCAGTGGGTCACAGAGGAAATTAAAGAAGAAATTAAACAATGCCTACAAACAAATGAAAACACAAATACAACCTACCGGAATCTGTGGCATGCAATGAAAGCTGTCCTCAGAGGAAAATTTATTGCACTGAGTTCCCACATTAGGAAAACAGAACGAATACAAATAAATAACCTGATGTTACATCTCAAACATGTAGAAAAACAAAAGCAAGTCAAGCCCAAAGCCAAAAGAAGAGAGGAAATTATAAAAATCAGAGCAGAAATCAATGCAATAGAGACCAAAAGGATGATCAAAAAAGTCAACGAATCAAAGAGCTGGTTCTTTGAAAGAATAAATAAAATCGACAAACCCCTAGCCAACCATATTTTTAAAAAAAGAAGAAAAAGGTCAAATTCATGCACTAAGGAGTGAAAGAGGCGAAATTACTACAGACCCTATAAGAAATACAGAAAATCACCTATTTCGAAAAACTCTACTCTCGAAGGTTTGATAACACGGAGGAAATAGACAGATTCCTAGAAGCATACGAAGTATCAAAGCTAGGTCATGAAGATGTAAAACTACTGAATAACCCAATTTCTATTAATGAAATTGAAAACGTGATTAAATCTTTACCTACAGAGAAGAGCCCAGGCCCAGACAGATTCACTGAAGAATTCTACAAGAAATACAAAGATGAACTAATGCCAACACTCCTCAAACTCTTCAATGAAATTGAAAGGGAAGCAATCCTTCCCAAGTCATTCCTGGAAGCAAATATTACTCTAATACCAAAACCTGGGAAAGACCCAACTGAAAAAGAGAACTACAGACCAATCTCCCTAATGAACACAGAGGCAAAAATCATCAATAAAATATTGGCAAATAGGATGCAGCAAGTCATCAAGAAGACCATACACCTGACCAAGTGGGATTCACCCCAGGCATGCAGGGATAGTTCAACATACGTAAATCGATAAATGTAATCCACCATATCAATAAAAACCAAAAGTAAGAATCACATGATCATTTCTATAGATGCAGGAAAAGCCTTTGATAAGGTCCAACATTCATTCATGATAAGAACCTTACAGAAAGTTGGAATAGACGGCCTTTACCTCAATATAATTAACACCATATGTGACAAACCAACAGCCAATATCACAACTAAATGGCCAAAAATTGAAGGCCTTTACTTTAAAATCAGGCACAAGACAAGGATCACCACTCCTATTTAATATATTACTGGAAATACTGGCCAGAGCAATTAGACAAGAGAGAGAAATAAAAGGCATAAAGATAGGAAAAGAAGAAGTTAAATTATCATTATTTGCAGATGACATGATACACTATATAGAAGATCCCCAAAATTCCATTGAAAGACTCCTAGATATAATAAATAAATTCAGTAATGTAGCTAGATACAGAATCAATACTCAAAAATTAATAGCATTCCTATATACTAACAACAAAGTCACAGAAAGAGAAATAAGAGAAGCTATACCCTTCACACTAGCACCCCAAAAAAGTGAAATATTTAGGAATTACTCTCACAAAAGAAGTGAAAGACCTATACAGGGAGAACTATAACACACTGAAACATGAAATTGAAGATGATCTCAGAAAATGGAAAAACATCCCTTCCTCATGGATAGGAAGAATAAATATTGGGAAATGGCCATTCTCCCAAAACTGTTATACAGATTCAATGCAATCCAGATAAAAATGCCATCAACATACCTCATAGAACTTGAGAAATCACTCCTCAAATTCATCTGGAGCAAGAAGAGACCTAGAATAGCAAGGACAGTTCTAAGCAGCAAAATCAAGGCAGGAGGTATCACAATCCCTGACTTGAAGTTATACTACAAAGCATCTGTAGTAAAATCAACATGGTACTGGAACCAAAGCAGAGCCAAAGATCAGTGGAATAGATTAGAAGATAGAACCACAACTACAAACACACTCAACCACCTTATCTTTGATAAAGGGCCCAAACATGTTCACTGGAAGAACGACAGTCTCTTTAATAAATGGTGTTGGAAAAACTGGCTCTCCGTATGCCGAAAACTAAAACTAGACCCATGCCTATCACCATGTACTAAAATAAAATCTAAATAAATCAAATATCTTAATATTAAAACAGAAACACTAAACCTATTGGAAGACAAATTGGGTAAAAACCCTTGGTTTGGACTTACAGCTTTGTTTTGCCATATTTGACTTTATTCTCTCCCCCCCAAGAGAGTAATGAGAACTGAGGAGTAATAAAATCCAAAATGTATAAATTTTGTTATAAAAAAGAGAGGGAGGGGAAAAAAAAGAGCTCTAACGGATATAACAACAAGTGTGTTTAGGGATGTTAAATAGCTGACTATATTAATGTTTTTGGATCATTGAACACAGCTGTTTGCAGTCTCTCCGTTTGAATGTCTACTTTGTATTCTTTGATACTGTGATTTGAGCAACTATTTCCAAGATGATATTATGTAATCTATTAACAGGTGATTTCTTACTGTTATGTTTTTTTTTGTAGTTATGTATTATGTGTAACCTTACACTGCTTTGTTTTGTTTTGTGTTTTTCTCTTTTTCCTCTTAAATAAAAAAAAAAAAAAAAAAAAAAAAGAATTCATGAACAGGACTCAAACCACACGGGAAATACTTCCCGGAGTCAATAACTGGGACCACTCATTATTAAAAAGTTTCTGCACGTCAAAAGAAATCTTCAACATAGTGAAAAGAAAACCCACAAACTGGGAAAAAAATCTTAGTGAACTGCCTCTCAGACAAAGGACTTCTGTCTAAAACATATAAAGAATTTAAAAAATCAGACCCCCAAAATTCAAAGACCCAATCCAAAAATGGCATCTGAGATGAATAAACAATGTTCAGATGAAGAAATTCAAATGACAAATAAATACATGAAAAAGATGCTCACCATCACTGGTCATAGAGAAATGCAAATTAAAACCACACTGAGATTTCATCTCACTCCTGAAAGAATGGCCAAGATCAAGAAAACCAACAACAACAAATGCTGGAGAGGCTGTGGGAGAAAAGGAACTCTCCTACATTGTTGGTGGGAGTGTAGACTGGTACAACCATTGTGAAGGTCAGCCTGGAGATTTCTCAAAAAGCTGGGACTGGAAGTCCCATTTGTACCAGCTATTCCACTTCTAGGCATATTCCCAGAAGAACTGAAAGCATCATACCACAGTGATATATGTGTATCCATGTTTATAGCAGCACAATTTGTAATAGCCAGATCTTGGAAACAACCTAAGTGTCCATCAGCTGAGGAACTGATAAAAATGTTGTGGTATTTTTATACAATGGAGTACTATTCAGCTATAACAAATGATCACATTGAGATATTTATAAATAAATGGATTCAGCTTGAGACCATACTCATAAATGAATTAAATCAAACTCACGTGTATAAATACCAAATAGTTTCCCTAGTGTAAGAAATGATAAGAATACATAAAATTATATGATAAACATGATTCCCAATCATATTGGTTTTAATCCATATAATATTATCACTCATTAATTGCAATGGTTTTAACCTGGGTTGTTCGATTTTAGTATCGGTAATAGTACGAATAGCTATTCTGAAGAAAACAACACATCATAAAAGCTAGTGCTGGTTTAATATCATCTTGTTTTGAAGTCCCATCAAGCTGTTGTACATCTATTTCCACTGGTTTTAACATGTGGTATCTTACTATATTTTACTATATGTGATAGTATAAACAAAAATTTTTATAGGCAAAGAGATAATATAGAAACCATTGTTCATTTTCTGTTAACTGGTTCTAAATACCCTGTAATTTCTTCATTCTCTTGAATAGCTTCAGACTGACTTGATATGCTTGATGCTATAGTATATGAAGTTATACTCAAATAATTCAAGGAAGGAGGCACTATGGTGACTACTATTATGTTAGATTATCTGGGGATGAAACACAATGATGCTTACGTAGTTCGGTTCCGACTTGTGTTATTCTAATATAATGTCCTCTTTTACCTCAATCCCACCCTTTTTTAAAAATTAATCTATTTTTTTCTTACTTTTTTTTTCAATTAAGGGAAAACTAATTTAAAAAATAGTGGGATATATTATAGTAACATTTTTGTTTTGCTGTTAACCTGATTTTAACCCCAGTATTGTTCTCCCCATCTTGTTCTGTCTGATTATTCTATATTCTGTTTTGTTTGATAGTATCAAGTTTGAGGGTATGGGCAACCACTTTGAAGGCAATAAGTTATACTATGACGCCCATTATGGTTTGACTATTACCTTTTTTTGAAATCCTGTAAGGTCTCCACTGTAGGTTTTTATTGGTATTGTTCTGTACTATTTTGATCAATTCTATTATACCTGATGATATAGGCAACTTTTAAAAAAAAATAGCAAGAGGCACAATGGTAACCATTTTAGATCACCTGATATTCTATTTTTACATCATGTACTATGCCCATCCTTTTGTTCTAACCGACTCTGTTTTGTATACCCATGTTAGATTTCATTCTCTCCAAAAAATAATAAGAATTGTGGGAGTAAAAAAAACCCAAAAAGTGTAATTGTTATTAAAAAGAGAGGAAAGGAAGGTGGTCTAAGGGATATAACTGCATGTATGTTTGAGTGTGTAGGATGGAAATCCATATTACTCAACTTTTGTTGGATCATTGATCGGCATTGTGTGCAATCTCATTGTATGAATGTTCACTTTACATGCTTTAATTTTATAATTTGGACAACTATTTCAAAGATGACAATATGTAACCTATTAACTAGTGATATCTTACTGTATTTTTTCCTTGATATTCTGTATTATTTGTACCCTTTTACTGCTTTGTTTTTTTAATTTTATTTCCTTTCTTTTTTCTCTTTAAATAATAATAATAATAAAAAGAAATGCTGTAAACATTACAAATCTTTGCCTGCCCACACCAACCACTCTATCATATCCGCAAACTCTATCTGGTCTCAGGAAATCAGCTCTATTTCTATTTCTCATATTTGCCTACAATAACATTTCATATACTTACTCTCTAACTGCACTTACATACATTTTGAGAAACATTTTTCCTCTCCAGGCTTTTATGACCATTATTGTTCTCTCTACTTCTTTGAGATTATCCTTTATTGATCCAATGCATGGATCATATCACCTAGTACTTATCTTTCTGTCTCTGGCTTATTTCACTTAACATAATATCTCCAGTTTCATCCACATTATCAAAAAAGATAGAATTTCAGATTTGTTTGGCCCAACAGTATCCCACCGTGTGCACTGAGTTTCTTTATCTGTGCATCTGCCAATAAACATGTAGGTTGCTGCCCCCTTGACTATTATGCAGTGTGCCACCATGGACAGGAGGGGCAGATGTCTGCTCTACATACTGACTCTATTGCTTTCACCCACGTGCCAGGAGAGGAACTGCTGCATCTCATGGAACTTTTACAATTAATATTTTGAAGGAGCTTCATACTATTTACCATCTTGGATTTACTAGTTTTCTTTCACGCCAATACTGTGTAAAGGATCTACCATTCTCCACTTTCCGGCCAACTCCCTTATGTTATTTTGCTAGTAGCCGTTCTGATATATATAAGGTTACATCTGTCTGTGATTTCCATTTGATTTTTATTTTCCTGATGATGCTTAATGTTGAGAATGTTTCACATGCCTATTAGCTACTTATGTCTTTTTTTCTTAAAAAAAAAGCTAATTCAAATATTTTAATGGAATTAAATAAGTTTTTGGCTATGTCATTGTTTGAATTTCTTATAATTTCTGGATGTTCATACAGTTTCAGATATGTGGTTTGTAAATATTTTCTTTCATTCTGTAGGTAGCCACCTCATAGTCTAATATATATTAATCAGTATGAAAATAACATTTCTATTTAATTTATTTTTATTTACATTGTTATTTTAATACAACTACCCCTTCCTCAAATTTCTTTTAAGAAAGTTATATTTTTAAGAAAATTATATTTATATTGACTTGTTATTATGTAGACTTTCTCTAAATACCTTGGGTATAGTTTAGGAAATACTTTTTATAAAATATTTTTAGTCATTAGATTAAGGGAAAAGTTATTTTCACTTGCAATTTCAACAAAGATCACATAGGAATAGGATGTTACATTTACAAGTGGTTTATAGTTGTCATCATCATTCACTACCTAAAATGAGATAAACTTTATATTCAATAGTTCTACAATTTGTATGAAAAGTAAAATATTAATTTGAATTTAATTGGTAAGAAAAATCTTTGAGAAATTGCTACTATTGATAATGACAGATTATTATGATACAAATTTTAATACTATGAAATTCTTCTTGTAGGGACAGATTAGCAGGGCATAGGCAGGAATGACTTAGGTTGTGACTTGGGTAGCTGACAATTATAAAATGACCACATGCTGATTGGGCATTAAGCATGGAGGAAATTCCCATGTTGTGTCCTGAACCTCTATCTCACCCAGAAATAGAAGTGAAGACACCGACTGACCTAGATAATACCAACCAGTAAAACAATTGTTTCAGGAGCCAGGCTACCCACATGAGCACCCTAACCCTCCTGCTGGGCAGCTGCTCAGACCCCACCTCACCGCGTGCTCTTCCTGTGTGGCAGCGTCTCTGCCACATTCATCACACCAGCACATTCATACACTTGCACTTTGCATGACTTCAGTCCTACTTTCCTCATTTCCTGCCAGCCCTCACTGTCCTGTTCTCTGCTGGAGGTGTTGACCACCTGGCCATGCTCCGTGATTCTTCTCTGGGAAAAAAGCAAGGACCCAGAGGAGCAAGGAGGGGCCCCCTAGACTATCCGAAATCACTGGCCAGAAGTACCATTAATATCCTTAGCCCACAAATCTATTCAGATTGACTACTTCATTCAAAGTAGATATTATTTCTTAAATAGTATGAGTTCACAAATTTAATACAATACCTACTTGTGCCACGTATGGAAAAGAAAATTGTACACAAAATAAGAGCACACAAAACAATGTAACTTTTTTTAAAGTACCTGTTTTCACTATATAATATTTACATTCATTTCAGGAGGTAGGTACATATACTTCACATACCTTGGTTCACTTTATTCCCCTACCTCCCAGCTCTGGCTTCCCTCTCTCTGTCTCTAGAGCCCTTTCCACATTTTCATTCACTTTGAGATCACGTGTGTGACACAGAATGGCATATTACACGCATTGTGGGTCCTGGGTCCCACCGTGGAAAATCTTCGTAATTTTTATACCCTATTCCTGTCTCACACATTTCACCTTTCATCTCTTGATACCCTCCCACCTGTGAAAGAGCTGTCTCCCTGTTTCATCAGTGTTTTATTTTGTCCTTTATTAGCACTATAGATTCCATATTTGAGGGAAACCATGTGGTATTTAAACTGTGTATATGATTTATTTTACTTCACATGGTGTTTCTAAGGTTAATGCATTTTTCGTTTAAATGTCTCATACCTTGTTTTGCTTTGTTTATAGCCAAATATTATTCGATTATTGACAGATACCAGTTTCTGCATTCATTCATCTCTGAACAACATGTAGTATGGTTTCAAGTTTTAGCTGTTTTGAGTGTTCTGCTATAAGTACCTGTATGCATGTATCATTGCAATGTGATATTGTTAACTCTTTCAGGAAGATACCAAGAAGGGAGATAATTAGAACACATGGAGTTTCTAGTTTTAGCTTTTTGAGAAATCTCCATTCTGGTTTTCATGATTGTGGTAATTTGTACTCAGACTCCAAAGAGACCCTTTCCAACCGGTGGAATCTGATGCAGTCCCTGAGCTGGGTTTAAGGACCCCTTTCCTCCTCCCCAGTTTCAGATCGGCAGTGTTTCCCTGTTCAGGCATTCCTGGTAACTCAGACTTTTCTGACTTTTGTGGAAATCACATGGGAGAACTCACCTTGAACCAAATATACAGTCCAGCTCCCTGTGCTTTGTCTCCAGGGATGCCATCTGCAGGTTCCTGCTACGGAACAACATCATGTCACTAGGACACTGAGCCGCTGCCTAGACAGGGACCGCTGAGGCCTGCAGTGAGTGACAGACAAGTCCTGGGTGGCAGCAGCCCCTGGCGTTTGGGGATGCTGTGGATAAATGGAGTGGCTTCTGCTACATGCAATCTGTCCCAGGGCATGTTCCTCAGAGTTCCAGCTGATTCCCTTGGGCCCTTGGGGTGCCCTCCAGGGAGCTGCGCAGGGGCACTGCAGAGCAGCCGCGGCAGTGCCCTTCCCCTCTTTCCACAAGCCAGATACTAGTTTTGATCCACAGGGATTATCCTGAAGATTAATTTCCCACTTTAGGCTGTGATTGCCTCTACCATTTCAGAAGACTTGTACTTCAGTGTCACTTCCTGTGTCTCTGAAGGACACCTCCTCTAGTCTGCTTGTTGCATCTTTTTAAGTTGCACGATAATGATTTAGAAAGTACTTGAACTAAAGTACATTCCTACACGAGTCTACCATCATATATGGCAACACGTTTTAAAATTCTAAAGGAAAAAAATCACCCAAACACATTTTAAGAACAACTGAGACACAATTGGAAAATGTTAGAAACATGATAGTAAAGGATTGATTCTAACAATGAATTAATAACTCCTCACCCAAAATTTATTTAGAGCCTGATAAATTATGTATCAAAAATGATTAGTCCGGGGCTGGGGATTTAGCTCAGCGGCATAAGCACCTGCCTTGCAAGCATGCGCTCGTGAGTTCGATCCCCGGTACCGATAAAAAGAAAAAGACAAAAAAAAAAAAAAAAAAAAGAAAAGAAAAAAAAGATTAGTCTATGAAGTAATAATTCATAAAATAACTTAAATGTTCACATGTGTTACATTTTTAATTCACTGAAAATTAAAGTAGAAGTACTTATATACACAATAAAAGGTAATTTCATTTTAATATTTGAAGATATAATTATTGGAAATATTCAATATTCTCAGGTAACAAGGAAAGAATTGTTATAAATTGCAATGGAATACTCCGCCAGATTTAAAGGTGTTAAAATGCCTACCCAAATTAATAACACACATATTTTATGATTCAGCAATTCCACTTTAAGTATATAACCTGGTAAAATATTTTTCCATGATCAACTGTTGTTATGAGCGTATTTATATGACAATCACCTGAAAAAGTCATATGAAATAATAATGAGGGTATTTAAATAAATTATGACTCATCCACAATTATATCACATATATATGAGATAGCACATTAACTTAATTTTTTTAATTAAAAAAATTATAATTCCAATTCCATTAAACGCATAATTTATTTACTTGGGAAGGAAACATCATTTTGGTTCATACTTTAAAATAGTCTAGAAAAATTCATCTAGCCAGCTTTGTGCATTTTTAACTGACACAGCTATCCGAAGTAAAAATGCAAACAGATACCCAGAAAAAATTTAAATAACTACATTAAACAATATTATAACTTTAAGGCTTAAAAGTAACTTTAAACTTTTCAATATCTAATTAAAGACAGAAAAGAGGAAGTTGTACGTGATTAGTTTATAATTATAATTCTAGATATCATTTATCAAAGCTAGTATTCAAATAAATGTACTTTATTTTTAATAATTTTAAATATCAGTTGAAAAAAATTTTCATATAAAATGGCAATGTATAACTGATTTTCATTTTCTTTTATAGAAATAAATAAAAATTTTTGATGCTAGAATTAAAATGTAAAATATAGGTACAAATGCTAATATCAATGGGAAATAAGCAGGATAATATTTACTTAATTTTAAGAACTTATTTTTTTAATTTTTTTTGTCTTTTTCATTTTTATCGGTACCAGGTATTGAATTCATGACTGCACACTTGCAATGCAGGTGCTTATGCCACTGAGCTAAATCCCCAGCCCCTAGAAGAACTTATTTTTAAAACATCATTTTAAGAGTTACTTCCTGAAAATAAATCCAATACTTTCATGTAAAACACTCAGAAATAATTGAAAAACAATTCATGAATCAATCTTATTCATAACATTCACAAAAAATTTAAATGTCTAAAACTATTCAAACATATATGACCCTAAATGTTCAATGCAATCTTGAGCAAAGAAAGCCAGAGGCATCATAATACCTGATACTGTGACAGAAAAGGCATGGTCAAGAACCTAGTAGCACCAAGAACCTGAAATAAGAATCAGCTTTACTTTACACTGGCAGATCCCATACCTGGGTACTTTCTAATTTTACAAAAAAAATTATAGAATATTTAGTGCCAATATTCTTAAATTTTTGTGTCAGATTGAAAGAGAAGCAATTTCCCCAACTCATATCTGGAGGCAGGTAGTACTCTGACACTAAAATGAGAGAAAGACCCAACCATAAAAGAGAACTACAGGTCAATAGATGCAAAAATCCTCAATTAGATACTAGCAAACAGAATGTGGCAAATCACCAAGAAGATTATATAACATGACCAAGTGGAATTCATCCCAGGAATGCAGGGATGGTTCAATATAAGCAAACAATAAATGTCACATACCATATCAATAAAATTACAAGAAAAATCAAGAATACAAAAAAATCAAGAAAAAAATTGCATGATCTTCTCAATAGATGCAGCAAAAGCTTTTGAAATGTGCAGCATTCATTTATGATAAAAATCCTTCAGAAAATCACAAGAGATGGTATTTACTTCAATCCAATAAAAGCCATATATGACAACCCAACAGCTAACATTACAGTAAATAGACAAAAACTAAAAGCCTTCACTCTAAAATCAGGAACAAAACAAAGATGTCTATTATCAACTATGAACACTCCTATTCAGTATATTTCTGGAAACACTTGCCAGAGCAATTAAATAAGAGAAAAAAATAAAAGGAATAGGCACAGTAAAGGAAGAATTTAAATTATCATTTTTAGCAGATAACATGGTAGTCTACAGAGAAGACCTCAAAAACTTTATCAAACAATTTCTAGAATTAATCACCAAAATTCAGTAGCATATTTGGATTCAAAATCAACATTCAAAAATTAATAGAAATCCTCTCCACAAACAATAAGCTCACTGAGAGTGAAATCAAGGAAACCATACATCCAATAACACACAACATCACAATACCATCCAAAAAATTAAGAATCAACAAAAGACATGCTCATTGAAAATTACCACACTCTAAAAAAAAAAAAAAAAAAAAAACAGATAACGAAGGTTAGCAGGGCTGTGGGGAAGGAGGAACACTGTCCATTGTCGGTGGGAATGTAGACTGGTGCAACTACTGTGGAAATCAGTGTGGAGGTTCCTAAGAAAATTAGGATTAGAGTTCCCATTCAATCCAGCTATTCGTGTTTTGGATATTTTCCCCAAAACATTCAAAACATCATACAATAACAATACATGTGCACTCATGTTTACAGCTGCACAATTTATAATAGCTAATCTTGGAAACAACCGAAATGCCCATCAACTGAAGAATGGATAAAAAGATGAGATATTTTTATATAATAGAGTAATACTATTATAAAGAAGAATAAATGAGGCTTTTAGAGTAAAGTGTATGTAACTGAAATTCATACTCATAAGTAAGTAAATCAAACTTGCATGCGATAATACATGCATGTATTATCTTCCTATCATAAGACACTGAAAAAGTAAGATCCAAAATCTACAATAGATATTATGAAAGGGAAAGAAACTGTGTAAAAGGAAAGAACAACTGGGGTGTGTGAAAGAAGAAAACAAGGAAGGGAAAACATACGCACACACACATGCACGCACACACACATGCATACACACACACACACATGCACACACACACAAAAGGTGCTGAGGAGTTACACTACTGATTTCTTTGAGTCCACTGAGAAAATAGTTTTTGCTTATACTGTTTGATCAATTATGTACGCCTATATTCTGTAACCTGAACAACTACTTTGAAGATAACAATAAATAATATACTGAGCATTGATAATGTCCTGTTATCTTATTTTGAAATTCTGCATCATCGCTTATTATTGTTTATCTGTTTAAAATTTAAAAATTAATTTTTTAAATTAATTTAAAATTTAATATTAAATTAATAAATTAATTTAAAAATTAATAATTCACTTTAAAATCTCCTACTGTTTCGTCTTTTCAATGGGAGTGTATCTGCAAGGCTTCTACAAAGTAGCCATTTTATGGTTTATATGCAAGGTCAAGGAATTGTTATAGGCTTTATGCTAAGTTAATAACTCCTTGAAAATCTCTCCATCAGCATTTATTGTTTTGGCACATTTTGATCTACAAATATATGATTTATCACTAAAAATGACTTATTTGAATTAATTGAATCATGTTTTTCTTCTGAATAACAAGTACTATATTAACTGAGTGTGGTGGCACACTCCAGTGCCAGCACTCAGGAGGCTGAGGCAAGGGAACTGTGAAAAGTTCAAGACCAGCCTGGGCTACAGAGTGAGCCCAAGTGAACTGCATAGTGAGACCTTGTCTCAAAAAGCATATATATATATATATATATATATATATATATATATATAGAGAGAGAGAGAGAGAGAGAGAGAGAGATGAGAAATAGATAATTTCTGTATGATCAAAAAAGTGTTAAGATTCCTTTTTTCAAAATGTTAGTGTCGGGCAGACTGCAGCCCTTCCAGGGGGAGAACTAGCAGTGTCTCCTGAGATCCACACCATGTTGGAACTTAGGACTCTGGGAAGCCAAGCCAGCACTTCCCCTCCCTGGTAAGTGGAGGCAGGGTGGCAGACTGCGGCCCTTCCAGGGGGAGAACCAGCAGTGTCTCCTGAGATCCACGCCATGTTGGAACTTAGGACTCTGGGAAGCCAAGCAAGCACCTCCCCTCCCTGGTAAATGGAGGCAGGGTGGCAGACTGCGGCCCTTCCAGGGGGAGAACCAGCAGTGTCTCCTGAGATCCATGCCATGTTGGAAGTGAGGACGCTGTGAAAACAAATGACCATTCTGCCTCTCTGCTTAGCAATAGTGAACCTACTGCTACATGGCCTAGAGTCAAATATCCCACCTCCCCTATCCTCCTTCTCCTCCCCCCCCACCCCCGCCCATTAGCAAATGGGAACCAGAAATCTGAGCATCTCCTGGGAGATTGACCATAACAAATAAGGGGGACATCCTTCTACCATTTCTTTGAAGGCAAATATTTTTATTACTGTTTTGCTCTTTTCTGATTAATGGTACTGCTCTATTCAATATTCTGTTTTGATAAGTTCTATAGTGTTCTATATTTCATCTCATTTTGATATACAGGGTTGAAAGAACAACTATTATAAAGATAACAAAATATACTGTAATACCTATTACTGTTATCCCAGTAGCCTGCTGTGAAGTTCTGTACCAATTTCACTGTGCGATCTTAGTTGGCTTTATTCTGACTTGTTCTGTTGTATACTTTCAAAATAAAATTTTTTTAAAAAAAATGTTAGTGTCAGCACTTGCAAAATAAAGCAGAAAACTGTCCACTAGTCCTTCTAGCTTACAGTATTCATCAGGTCTCAAATTTTTCTCTTATTTCTACTCCAGTGTTCAATAGGTCATGTTAGGTAGAAAAGAGCTTCTCTGGTGCTATAGGTGTATCTCTGTACTAAAGCACTTGCATAGGATATGTAAATTCCTAGATTCTAGCTCCAGCATGACAGTTGTAATGGGGTGGTAAGGTCAAATAAACAGTTTTTGGATATAGCTAGTATATGATGGATGCATGTTTGAAAATAGAAAACTGAACAACAATAAAGTATATAATTAGTATGTGTTAATATAAAATATTTTTAAAAGAGAAAAATCAGCCTAAAGCCTTAGGGCAGGAGGCATTTGTAAGACTGAAAAACAGAAGTACATAGACAAGTTGGCTTGTCTCTTACAGTGTGCATCGTAGTGAGCAGCTGTTTCTGAGAGACAGAAGTAGCAGAAATTGAAGTAAACTGGGAATTACTTGGGTAACAGAAAAAACAAAAACTGAAGTACCCTGATGATTTACACTGTCAAGCAACCAACACTATCTGATATCCTGGGTGGATCATTTTCTGTTCAAATATGAAGATATTTCACAGAACTGTACAAACAAAACCAGAATGATAATGAGAAAATAAAACACGTGGATCAATGGAAGAGAACAGAAAACCCAGAAATAAATTATCTCACATATTCAGCCACCTGGCTTGCCACAAAGATCATTAGCTAAAACACAGTTTTTGAAAATAGTGCTAGAAAAAAGGTACATCCATATGGAGAAGATTGAAGCTTGATCTTCATGTCTCACCTTATACAAAAATTAACTCAAAATATATCAACAGTTCGATATACAACTTAAAACTGAGTCATTGTAGGAAAACACATAAGTGAAACATTTCAAGATATTGGTTCAAGAAATTATTTCATAGAGGAAACCCCTAAAATACTGGAAACTTATGAAATAATTGAGAAATTGTATTACAACAAACTGAAATCCTTTTATACAACAAGGAAGCATTCAGCAGAGTCAAGAGATAACACAGAATGTAATAAAATACTCATTTGAATGATGTAGATATCCATAAAATATAATGAATTCAAAATATCAATATAAAAATGATCCGATTGAAAAATGGCCAACATATCTGAATAAATATATCCTGAAAGGAGAAATAGGAATTGCCAATAAATGTATAAAAAGTTCACCTATCATTATAATGCAAGGAAAATGCAAGTCAAAACTAAGATACGAATATATCTACTTAGAATAATTATGGTTAAAAGATGAATATATAAATTCTGATGAGAAGGTGGAGATGTAATTTAATATATTCACCATGAAAAATAGCATCCCAGTTGCTCACAAACAAAGAAACTACCATGTAATCTAGCTATTCCACTTCTGGGTATGTTTCCACAGCAATGGAAGACAGCATAGGAAAGCAAACCCTGAGTGCCCTTTACTTTGGCACTCCATGATAACTGTAACATAGAAACAGGCAACGTGGCTGTCACCAGATACATGACAAAAACAGCTGAAAAACTTCATGACCACCAAACCAGATCTGGAAAGAATACTGAAAGATATTCTAGATAGACATAAAAAGTATGACTTCAAGAATACCAACAAAAAAATCATAAAAATTATGACTTCAAAACACCAACAGAAAAAAAATCACTAAGCCAGACAAACAATTAAACTGAGGGGAAAGGTAAAGAACAGAAAGATAACATAACAAAAATAAGTTAATGTATATATATATATATATATATATATATATATATATATATCAATTATAAGCATTAATGTAAATGGCCTCAATTCATCAATTAAAAGAAATAGTCTGGCAAAACAGACCAAGAAACAGTATCCTGTATACAAGAAATCAATCTAATCCAAAAGGAAATTCTTAGACTGAAAGTCAAAGGATACAAAACAATACTTCATGCAACCGGAATGCAAAAGAAGCAGGGATAGTTATTCTGTTTGCAAAGAATGTAAATTTTAAATTATGATCAAAAAAAATAAACAATTTCACTACATACTAGTTAGGAAAACTTCAAGAGAAAGAGATAACGATCTAAAATACATAGACACCAAATATAGAAGCAACCAGCTTTATAAAACAAATATACAGAAGATCATCAATATCTACTTTGCAGACCTTTACTGTCACAGGTTTGACAACAAAAGAGTACATTAGTAGGCACACATAAATTACCAAAGCTGGATCAAGAAGATGTAAAATTTCCGAATAACTCAATTTTAATTAATGATTGGCAATGTAATTAAACTCTTACCAACAAAGAAAAGCCCAGGACCTGATAGATTTACTGTGGAATCCTACAAGAAATTAAAGATTGAATGCCAAAACTCTTCAAACTCTTCAGTGAAATTGAAAGGGAAGTAATTCTCCCTAACTCATTCCTGGAAATAAGTATTGACCTAATACTAAAACCAGAGAAAGACCCAAGCAAAAAAGAGAACTATAGGCAAATTTCCTTAATGAACATAGATGCAAAAATTCTCAATAAAATGCTGGCAAACAGAATACAGCAAATCATCAAGAAGATTATACCATACAACCAATTTGGATTCATCTTAGGAATGTAGGGATGGTTCAACATACATAAATCAATAAATGTGACACATAATTTCAATAGAACCAAAAATAGCGATCACATGATTATTTTAAGAGATGCAGAAAAACTTTTGATAAAGTCCAACAGTGGTTCATGATAAAAACCCTACCAAAAATTGGAATACTCTTTACCTGAGTCTGATAAGAGCCATCTAGGTAAAGCAACAGCCAGCATCATATTAAATGATCAAAACTGAAAGCATTTACTTTAAAATCAGGAACAAGACAAGGATGTCCATTATCACCACTCCTATTCAATATAAGGCTGAAAATATTAGCCAAAACAGTTAAACACAAAAGAGAAATAAAATGAATAAGCATAGGAAAAGAAGTTGAATTGTCATTATTTGTTATTGACACAATACATAAAAGATCCAAAGCTCCATTGAGAGCCTTATAGGTTTAATAACCAAACTTAGCATTGTAGCTGGATACAAAGTCAACACTCAAATTTCAATAGCATCACTCTATTCAGACAACAAACTCACTGAAATAAAAGTAAGAAATGTCAACCCTTTGCAATCCAAAAAATAATAAAAATATTTAGGGATGAATATAAAAAAGGAATCAAAAGCTCTATTCAGGGAAAATTACATACTCTGAAAAAAGAAATTAAAGAGAATCACAGAAAATGGAAAGATATTCCTTGTCCATGGATTGGAAAAAAAATTGCGAAAATGTCCTTCTCCCAAAATTTTTATACATATTTAATGCAATTTCAATCACAATGCCATCAGCATACCTCAGAGATCTAGAAGAAAACTTCCATAAATAGGAAAGGAAGTTGTGGGCAACAAAGGCAAGGCAAGAGACATCACAATCCCTGACTTGAAGTTATGCTTCAAAGCTACTGTGCTAAATGAGCATGGTACTGGAATATTAACAGACCTGAAGATCAATGAATTAGATTATAAGATAAAACCACAGCTATAAACACATTCAGCCACCTTATCTTTGACATAGGGGCCAATCATGTTCTATAGAAGAAAGATAGCCTTCTTAATTAGTGGTGCTGGAAAGATTGGCTTTCCATAGATCAAAAACTAAAACTGGACCCATGTTTATCACCATGCACTAAACTAAAGTCAAAATGAATCAAAGATCTAAATACAGAAACACTAAATCTGCTGGAAGATAAAGTAGGTAGAAACCTTGAAGACATAGAAATAGGCAAAGAATTCATAAATCCAAACTGTACAAGAAATACTTCTCAGAATCAATTACTGAGATTTTGTCTAACAATATGTTTTTGCATGTCAAAAGAAATCTCCAACACCAAGAAAAGAAAACTCACAAATTGGGAAAACAATCTTAGTCAATTTTCCCTCAGACAAAGAACTTCTACCTAAACATATGGATAATTTAAAACAAAATCAGATACCCAAAATTCAAAGACCCAATCCAAAAATGGGCCTCTGAGATGAATACACTTTTCTCAACTGAAAAAAAATACAAATGGCAAATAAATACATGAAAGGCTGTTCAGAATCATTGGTCCTTAGAGAAATACAAATTAAAACAACACTGAGGTTCCATCTCACTCTGGAAAGAATGGCCGGATCAAGAAAATCACTAATAACAAATATTGGAGAGACAGTGGGGGAGAATGAACCCTCCTTCACTGTTGGTGGGAGTGTAGACTGTGCAACCACTGTGGAAATCAGTGTGGAGATTTCTCAAAAAGCTGGAATTGGAAGTCCCATTTGATGCAGCTATTCTACTTCTCGGCATATTCCCAGAAGAACTGAAAACATCATACCACAGTGATATATGTACACCCATTTTTATAGCAGCACAATTTGTAATAGCCAGATCTTGGAAACAAACTAGTTGCCCATTAACAGGAATGGATAAAAAAGATGTGGTGTTTCATATATTGGAATACTACTCAACTATAAAGAAGGATTGCATTGATGCTTTTACAGGTAAATGGATGCGACTTGAGACCATATTCATAAGTGAAATAAATCAAATTCACGTGTGTAAATACTACATTGTCTTCCTAGAATGAGAAATAGAAAGAGTAAATTAGATACACAATCTACAATAGGTGTTGTGAAAGGATAAGAAACTGCTCAAAGAGGAAAAACTAAATCAATTAGGGAAAAGGAGAAAATAAGGAAAAAGAAAATTTTTAAATTTGTCTACACACACTTAAGATAGCTAAGATGACTGTGCTACTGATTCTTTTAGTTCTTAGAACCAAGCAGTTAACATTTATAGGATTGGATCAACTTTGCATTTTATATCTGATAATCTGAGTAATTCCTTTGAAGATAACTCTGCAAAATAACAACGTCAGTTATGTTCCTACCACCTTGTTTTGAGGACCTGTATCATCGTTGTTTGGGGCTCTTTGTTGTTGGTGGCGGGTTTTTTTTTTTTTTTTTTTTTTGTCTCTTTTGTTTTTCATTTTTCTGGTAATTTGTCTTGTTTTGGATTTGTTTTTTCTCTCTAATGCAGAAAGGGCAGATATGCATGAATGGGCCTATACATGCATAGAACTTCTAATTAGAATTTATAAGAATTGATTTTATTGTGCGTGATGATAAGAACAGCTACTTTAAACAAAACGAGAAGACATAGTTTCCCTTGCTGATTTCCTATCATCTTGTGAATCCCAGTATAGCTTTCATTCTTTGTTTTGATTGATTTTAGTCTGTTTTGCATTATTTAATTTAATATGTGAAGGTATGGACAGCTATTTTGAAGAGAATAAGAGATATATTATGGTAGCCATTGCTGATTTTCCGATTGTCTGGCTTTGAAGGCCTGTAATGCTTTTATTCTTTTCTTTTGATCAGTTTTATACTATGTTGTCTTAGTTGACTTCATTCTGTGACAATACGAACAACTGTTATAAAAAGAAATGTTAGCCGCTGTTGATTTCTGAAGTCTTATTTTGAAATCCTGTGCTACTTGTATTATTCTTTTCTGATCTGCTTTTTTCTGTTTTGCTTTGTTCTGTTCTCTTTAAAATGCAAAAATTAAAAATGATTTTGAAATAGCTATCGCTTGTTTTATTTAACACACATATTTTCAAATTGCAACTATACTAGAGATAAGTATTGTAACCATTTTAGAAAATAGGTCACCAAATCTCTTTTCAGCCTGCCAGCACATGTCATGCCAATTTTGACTTCTCTATTTATATATTTAGTATTCACATTGCAATAAATACCAGTTTTCATGTTTAGTTTTCCATTTCAGGAGTTGTTGTTAAATTTTTTATTCAATATCAGTAAATAGTAGAGATATTAAGCACTGTCCATTCCATGTATCATTGATTACTTTTATCAATTTTAGTAACTATATAAATGCCATATGAAATATATATAAAATAAGTTTTTCATTAAGATACACACTAGACACATTATAGTTTTATTGCAGTTGCAGATAAGTATTTTTATTCTATTTTAATGGTTATCATCAGTTTACATTTAAATTATTAATATTTATACTTTTAGTTTATATATAGTGGTTACTATATATGCTCTTTCAATTTTGAGTGATTTTTCCCAGAAGTTACATACCATTTTAACTTGCATTTTAATTTCTAAAAAATTATATATTCCATGTTCCTAACAAGAGAGTTAAGTAAGCCAAGCCTCATGCAGTCATGGAGGCGACTGAATCTAGCATGTGTGATTGGTTCACTGTCTAGTTCTGGCATTGGTGGTAGGAGCGCTGCGCCCTCTCAGGGCAGAGCTGACATCTAATATAGTACAGTATAGTACAGCATAGCATAGCGTAGCATAGCACAGCATAGCATAGCATAGTAAAATAGGAGGTATGATTCCCTTTTTCACCCTTTCTACTTTTGCTGTTTAGGGCCAACATGAACAACGGACCCTCGGCCATGCCACCCAGCCTTGGAGCCAGCTGATTATGCACTGAAACCAACAAAAACCGTGAGTTAAATCAATCTTTTCTTTCATAAAGTTGAACATCAGTATTTTATCTCAGCAGTGAGAGGAAGTAGCCAAGATATACCTTAATTTCATTTTTAAACAATATTAAATAATAAATGTCATGGTTGCCCTTCTCATTTTGCATACAATTAAAGAATTTTAGATGTTTTTAGAGTTTATCATCACACATAATTCTGCAACTGAATATTCATCATGTTACTGGAAATTAGCTGTACACAATAGAATAATTAAAACCGGCCTTCTTACATGCCTTTCTCAGATGTTTTATAGTCTACATTTAAAAGCTGTAGGCCAACATTATATTAATGATGTAGAAGCTCTTTTTTAGCTTTCTCCTGTATCTCTTGTATATGAATTTTCAAAATATGATCAACTCTACTGAATATCTACTCATTGTGTCATAGTCTAAATGAAAGAAAAAAGAACATGTGCCTTTTAATCAATGTTCCTGAACATTTATAAACTGTATTTATTATAGCTCATTAGCTAGAACTTAGCCACATAAGCATACATTGCTTTTAGAGACTCTAGAAAAGATTGTCTATTCTAAGTAGGCAAATACCTAGTTCAAGCTCAAAGCTTTGTGAAATACAAAGAAACAAATTAAGTGAGATTTAGTTAATTTGGACACAATTATCCTCTGTAGTTATGCACGCACACATACACACACACATACAAACACACACACACACACACACACACACACACACACACACACACAAAGTGAACTTCACATTTATTGTGCTAAGGAGAATATACTTAACATTTCTCTACAAATATTGCCTCTTATATTTCAAAATTCATCTCCTTTTCTGAAGTCTGGAACTGTAATGTTGCATATTCCCCCTACATATGTAATATGGATGATGAAATAGAAACAAAGGATTCTGAAGAAACAACTTCTGGTGAGGAAAATGGGGTAAAAAAAAAAAAAACCATAAGTTGATAGTTGTCTATGATGGGACTCTAATTCTACACTTTCTTATTTGTGTAGATTCTACGCCTCAGAGAAATGCAGTCTTTTAATATTACAATTTTAAAAATCTTCTTCTAATCTTACCAAAGAAGTTCTTTGTGTAGTGCATCCAAGGGTCCACAAGTCAGAACCCTGAGAAATTCTTTTCTTGATGTGCTTCTCTCATCTATACTGATTTTAGAGGGTGCAGAATGTTGTCTTGATAAACCAAGTTTCATAGCCCATTACTGACTTTTGTCTGTTTTGTGAATTCAGAAATTACTTTAAAATTGATCTGGATTTTGCAGGCCTGCTTTGTAGCCTATTGAAAACACAGCTCTGTCTAACATGTTGTACGTATTCATTCTGCTTGCTTTTAGTTTCCTGTGCAAGTAGCATTTCCAAAGATGCCGTCTAGATATGAAGCCACTAGCTGAGGCTAATCAATGTGATTAACTCGCAAACTCAGGATCCTAAACATCGCATAAACTGGGATCCAAGGAGCCATTTTCTCTTGATAATTAGTTAAGAAATGCAACACTAATACGCGAGTCAAGTCAGGAGCCATACTTGGATTCTAGAATATTTACATCTCAAAGGGAAGAGGAAGAATTTTTAAATTAAAACTTGCAGAAGTAAATGTTCTAAGGTCAGGAAGATTATGAATCTGTAGTTTAGAGGAAAAGTTTGTGTAACTATTACTGAATTGAGGGAAATGTGAAGTTTCCACTTGTCAACCTCAAGAGCCAACCAACAATACCTTATTTTTAATTTTATTTATTTTTATTAACATGCATTAGTTGTACCTACTGAGACACAGTGTGCCATTTTAATATATTGATATAATGTGTACTAATAAACTTTATCTTTCTTTAGATAGTCTTGCCATGTAATGCAGGCTGGTCTTGATCTCACTATGTGGCCCAGGCTAGCCTCAAACTAGCGGAGATTCTCTTGCCTCAGCCTTCCAAATTCTGGGATTACAGATATGTGCCAGCAACCCTGGCCCTAGCCTCCTTTTATCTATACATTCTCCATCGCCCAATCTCCACTGATTATTAGTAATAATTCAATATTTTTTAATATCCACATCTAAAAGAGCACATGTGACTTTTGTCTATCTGAGCCTGACATATTTCACTTCACATGGTATTCTTTAGTTCCTTCCCTTTTACTACATTATGAATTTAATTTTTTCATGAGCTGAAAAATAGCCAATGTGTATATATACTTTATTTTCCTTAACAACCCATTGCTGGTTATTTAGAGTGATATTTTATCTTAGCTATTGTGAACAGAGCAGCAGTAAACACTGGTATGCAGGATCTCTGATGTGCTGATATCACTTCCCAGGGGTATATACCCAGAGGAGGGTGGTCGGCCATGTGCGAGTCTACTTTTAGTCTTTGTGGAGCATACAAGTGGTTTCAGTGAAGGCTACAGTGATAATATTGTGTAGGTTTGACTTGTATTTCTCTGAAAGCTAATAGTATTGAAGAAATTCTCACATATTTTTTTGACCATCTGTGTTCTTTTCAAATCATTCATCCTTTTGTAATTGAATTACAGTCCTGTTAAATTGCCTGAGGCACTTACAAATTCTGTATTTCAATTCTTTGCTAGAAGATAGCTGGCAAATATTTTCTTTTATTCTATAAGTTATCTTTTTTATTTCCTTTACTTTCAGAAATTTTTTATACTGCTTTGATCCATTAGTCTGTGTTTGCGCTTGTTTTCTGTGCCCTGGCCAACACCTTATCTCCAGGTTTTTCCAACGATGCATAAAGCTGTCGTGTGTCAAGCTCTTGGTTACTGCACAGCTGGTTTTTATCCCTTAAAAAAATCACAAGGAATATTGGCAGAAATGCAGATTTTATCAAATCCAGAGATAAATAATCTAGATTTACTGGACGAGACATTCCAATGCACAGAAAAATCAAGTTCTCCATAATTTTCTGGGGCTGAGGAGTTAGCTCAGCGGCATAAGCACCTGCCTTGCAAGCAGGCAGTCGTGAGTTCGATCCCCGCACCAATAAAAAAGAAAAAGACAAAAAAAAAAAAAAGAAAAGAAATGTCATAATTTTCTTCATTACCTATTGCTTCCCACAACATAAAAATTAGAGAAAAATGAAGAACAAAACAAAACAAATAGTGTCATTCACTTTAAGAATACTTACCAAAAGTAAACAAAATAATTCCACTGATACTTCATTTATTAACATCAAGAAAACCTCAGAAAAGAGGTTTCAGAAATATAATTTAATCCTGTGGTTTCATTCCTGAGAAAAATGGAAAAAAAAAAGATTTTGATTAACAGCAAAGCATTTATTTTAAAATACTCATATTTATCTTCTATTTCTTTTGAATACATATGAAATTTAAGTTCAGTTTTGAATAATATATAAAATCTCTCTTTCTCTCCATAGTCTCACATTTGTACTGGCTAAAAATCTAAATTGTAAACAATTTTATAATTACAATACATTTTTCTTGACTATAGTCAGTATGCTGTGAAATATAACTCCATAATTTATTCTGTCTGGCTGAAATTTTGTTTCTTTGAGCAATATCTCTCCAATGCACAGTGCCTTCTTCCTCTCAGTTTCTGGTACCTGACACAGAACATGCGTGGGCCCCTGCTTCTGTGATACTAGAAATTAAAACTGACATAGAAGAGCGAATTTACAGACAAAACTTTAGTTTTGAAAGAAGAGAAAATAGGGTAGAGGCCATAGTCCTTGGAGAATAACTGAATGAAACACAAACCTAATGAAGATAGACTGACAATTTAACTAACAATAAGTCCGGGTTTTGGGCTTCCGTTGGGTGGACTATAGGCTGGCAACTGTCTATTGAGTCATAAGTATGACACTTTTTGGAGACTTCATTCTGATGTATTAGGGGTGTTGTTCCTAATATAAGATATGGGTCTGTAACTGTTTTCACTTTTGAACATATTATGAGCCTCCTTGATGATACAGCCTGCCTTGCCTTTGCAATGATAAGATTAGTACATAAAGGGAGGGTCAGCTCCTAAAGTGTTAGCAAGTGAGGACAGTGATAAAGAGCATATCTTCACCTTCATTATGGAAAACTTCAATCTTCATGGATTAGGACCCAGGAAATGCCTCCGTCTCCTGTAGAGGAGGAAAAGGTCTTGTGTAACTGTGTCAAGCTGGCATAGAAGTGTCATCCTAACTAACCCGTCAGCATTAAAACATCACTCACTGCCTGGTCTACTGAGGACAGGATTGATAGCACAGGTGCTGGAATAGGTTGAAATCCATTAGGAAGCATCAGCTTGATTTGGAACTCATGACCTGAGAGATAAAAATGTAAAAACATATTAAACACGTAGGCACCAGGAACCAAAGATAGAATTATGAAGAATAGTGCCCCAAAAATTAGAAACCAGGTTAAATGATGCAGCCTTTGACATAAGCCTTTTATAGATCCCTTTATGATTATATTTAATAGATATTTGCTTACTACTAACCTCCACGCAACACGAGGTTTTTATCTAAGTACAAAAATGGAATTTAAGAGCACAAGGAGACTTACCTGTTTCATCAACAAGAAATTTAATTTCCTCATGTAGTAAAAATAAAAGGTTATTTAAAAAGCCCAAGGAACAAACCAAATGAAGATGTTTATGCTCTTACATGGTTGGACCATTAAAACTCTTAGAATGGGGCTCAGGAGCTGAGATCTGGCCCAAAGATACAAAAGAAAGCCAGATTAGATTACAAATACAGCAATGCCTAATGGCTAGAATATTTATACTGAAATTTTTATTCTATAAACAGACCTAATCAAGAAGCCAAATCTTTGCTAAAGACATATTTGAATGTACATCAAAATACCATAATAGCAGTCTACAGGATGAAGGATACAGTTCTGAAAAACTAGCTGTGGCTAGGAATCTAAACCATTCAGGACAGCAGGTTAGGATGACACAGATGCGACTGGAGAATGGTGTGTCTCCATGGGTGCTTTAATGAGCACTGGCCTTTGGTGCCTTTCCTTCAGGAGACCTGATGCAGTACTTAGAGACCCTCCTTAAATTCTGTGGACCTCTCAGTAATTTGGTATTGCTATTGATCGATTTTTTTGCTGAGTGTTTGTAAGTCAAAATAAAAACTCTATCGATCGAAATGAACGTCCCTTCTTCCTGTTTCTGGTCGGTGTGAGGTCCTCACAGGTTGCATGTGGAGACACATGGGTGGTTTATGGGCTTCTTGAGTTTCTTCTCCTCCTGTTTGTGTGGTGTCCCAGGGTGGGTCACACTCTAGCTGGCCACGTGGCTTATGGCTTTCCTCCTGCCCCTCCCTGCTGCCAAATGAACCTGGCAGGTTTGGGTCTGTGGGATCCTCACCATCTTCCTGCTGTGCAGGCTGGTAACCCACAGGAGTTGCAGGAGTTGTAGGGGACACCTGTGGTTCTCTGGGTGTGGACTGACCTCAGAGAGTAAGGGCCAAGGCACTCTGTCTTTGGTGTCTTTTCGTCTTTCTTTGTTTTGGTCTTGAAGCTTCAGGACTGTGCACCCAGAAAGCTTGTTACAACGTTCTTGGAGTAAAAGTAGTGAGGTTTAATCCTAATGAAATTCTGTCAGAACACTCGGTCATTTTGAAATAAAAAATGAACATTGTATCTCCAAAAGACTTATTGAATTCCATTTTAATGTAAATAGTACCATCTATCTCAGGTAAAAGCATTCATACTATCACTTAACTATAAGCTATTAAAGGCACATGAGTTCTTATTTAAAGTTGCTAACTTTGAAGATTAAAAGAATGTTTAAAAATAAAGCAGTTCTTTTTAAAGTAGTGTGTACCCATTTGCAATGTACTTTTTAGCTAGCTAATGTCCACTTCTAATAGAGAGGCATGGTTTAGGGTGCACTGCATTTAGGCTTACCTAATTGTCACAATACAGTAGAAACACATTCAAAAAGCCTGAAAAGTTTATCATTGTGATTTTAGTTTGGAAGAAATGAGTAATGTGAAGTATTTGCCTAAACTTTATATTCTGTAAGGGTTATAAATTTTGGAAACCTAATTACATTTCACACAGAGAGAAGACAGCAATATTTGACATTCCATCCATATAGAGATATTTAGATATTAACTAAGTTTTTGCTTGTGAGATGAAATTTCAAGTTATTTAACAGCTCTTCCTATGTTAAAATACTACAAGCTGGATGTGGTGATGCACACCTGTAATCCCAGCACTCAGGAGGCTGAGGCAGGAGGATCATTGCGAGTTCGAGACCAACCTGAATTGTATACTGTGATCCTGTCTCAAAAAGATAAAAAAAGTCTGTACATACCACTTCCTCACAAGTAATATAAACATTATGTACTACAAACTTCTAGTGAAAAAATGAAACAAACGAACATTAAGAAAGTACAAAGATAAGATTTTGTCATCCTCCAAGTTTGAGAATAGCGTTAATAATCTCAAATAGACTCATTACTCAAAGTAAGTGTATCTCATCAGTACAGGAAAAAAGTACTCCAGTGTATATAAAGATCACATTTGCTTTATTCATTCATCTGAAGATGGGCAGATGGGCCATTTCTAAGATTTAACTATTTTATAAATTGTGCTGTTATGAACATGGTACTAGGACTTAACTATTTCAGGAAGCTACCTCGAAGAGGAATAGATGGATTAAATGGAGCCTCTAATTTTTGGGGGTTTTTTTGAAGGATTTACATATTGATTTTCATAACGGTTGTACCAATTTACTCTCTCACCGTACAATGGAGTACTACTCTGCCACAAAGAAGGATAAACTTGAGGCATTTTCAGGTAAATCGATGCACCCTGCAATCACGATCTGAAGTGAAACAAATCAGAAACCAGGTTTTAAATATCATATTGTTTCCCTTATACAGAAAATCCAAAATATTAAAAGAAAGAAAATAGAGGGACAACATTAGAAGCAAGAAGGATTTTTTTCAAATGTGAAGAAGAACATGAGATTAGGCAGAGGGAAGAAAGAAAGGGAAAAGGGATTTTAAAGAAGAGTTTAAGGAAAAGTGCAAACAGGATTTTTGCAAACAAGGGGAAGGTTTGAAGGAAGGGAAGAGGGTAGGAACAAAAAAAGGATTAAAATCTGTTAGGCACATGTACAGATTCACTATGATAAAAGTGATCATTACACATTTTCACGCATTAAGACAAATCACAGCACATTTATTTAGTTCTCAGATTTGTAACAGGTCTCTAGTCCCAGGTAACTCTGATGTTAACTACACTAAATCAATCTAAAATATTTGTTAACCAAAGTTATAAAGTGATCATTAAAATGATTCCATAAAAATAGATGTTTAAATAAATTTTAATTTAGATTGTGAAAATCAGAATTATCTTGAATAAACAGTTTTTGTGAATTGTTAGATGAGATCAACGCCTTAAGAAAAACTCTTCACTTTATAAATATGATTTTTCAAAACTTTTCTTTTAAAACTTTCAGGTATCTGTTTAAATATTGCTAAAACACTTCTTTATATATAAAATCTTTTCTCCTCCATAAGTATTTCTATATTATTATCTTCCCAAAAATATCCTAATACCAATAATTTTTACATGTCTTAGCTTGACTTTTCCTGCCTTAACATTTTAAATATTCATTTGAAACAATTCATGCAAATATTTTGAAATTTGAACAAATTGCTCTTCTTCTTAGTAAGATAAAATATTTTATGCCTTTGTTATATGTTGGAACATTAACATCTAGTAATCTTAAAATCCAAGAAGAAAGGAAGTTTAAAACTTTTTTGGAAAATGTATTTGATACATCTAAATAGGCTGCCATTTTATACTTAAATCAAGTACTTATATTTGTATTTTGCAACTATTATGTATTATTGTAAATAGTAATATAATTTTAGAATTACTAGTCTTAGTAACTAATGTTTTCCAATTATACAATTTATAAGAAAATTTGAACAGAAATTGGTGGGGAATTTATCATATAGATGCATCACATACCATGTACTCACATGTACATACATTAACTAATATCATATGCAACTTTTATGTTACCAGACTGAAGATTTTTATTTGTAAACTTTGTGTCATGTTGTGATCACCATTTTCTGCAGCAATGACTGTTTAAAAATGGCTTCTTTTAACTTTTACTCTTTTTGTCCCAAGTTTAAACCCTACCCTTTCATTCAGGGCTAGCCAGTGTAATCAGCAAACAAACTTTAATGATCAGTTTTCTTGTAAGACACCAAAGTATGAATAGATTTATGGCTAGAGCAAGTTTATGTGAGAAAAGTGAGCCTCCTGCCTGTCCTGGTGAGACAGGACAAGCCTGAAATCAATGGACACTGTGCTTCCCTGCAACACTGGGGTGAGTCACCCTCCAGCAACAGCTGTCAGTTCCTGGGTCACCCGGGCCACACAGTGGGGGCAGTGTGAGCGTTTACCTGTTTGGTTTCTGTTACTGTTTCTGATCCTAAGACTTTCATGTAGATAACTTTTTAATAAGAGTGTTACTACCAACTATCAGACATTTATTTTAGCCTTTCAGGACTCATTAGCCATAAACACAGACTTCACATGCAGAATTCTCTTTGAGAGGCACCAAGGCACAATTAAGAAAGCAGAATGAGTGTCCTTTTTCAATAGAAACCTTTCTAAATAACACGACTTACCTTCTTTTCCCTGGTAGCCCACTGAACAAAGCTATAGCATTTAAGTTTCCTAAGCTGTTAAGAAGAAATGAAAAAAAGAAAAGATGGGAGTAGGAGAGCAAAAAGGAGGAAGGAAAAGAAAAAAGATCATCTGAGAGGCTGGAGCCCCTCTGCAGGTGCAGGAGATCCATCATTTACCTGGCAACCAAGAGCAGGCTTTGACCCTGAGCTCCCAGGTTCTGAGCCAAGGTCTCCTGTCACAGGGAGGTCCTCCTAATGTAGATTGTGCAAGGGGGCCCACAGGACACTCCACCCCACTCACCTGCGCACGGTCAACTCCCCAGGCCAGGCTCCCTGACCCTTGTCCAGAGCCACACACGGTGGTACATTGTCCTGAATCCCAGAAAATGCAGGCAGAGATAAGGAATAGACCCCTGAACATGACTGGTAAGACTATGAAGTCCCAAACCAGGACCCACTGGTGCTGACCTGCTGGCCTGACCCACAGTGACCTTTCTTCACTTGAAACTTGCTAGAGCTTCATACATACTGACTGGATCTCATGCATCCAAATATTTTATTTTGTGAACCTGCAAGCATCCTTTTCATATATATATATATATATATATATATATATATAGCCAGTCTAGTATTTGAATTTTATAGATATTTCTAGGTACTAGCTAAATGAAACATTAGGAACTGAAAAAAATTATTTTTTAAAATGAAAATTATATCTATAGTACTCAAAGCAGTTTACAGATTCAATATAATTCTCATAAAACTGCCAATGTATTCTACATAGAAGAAAATAATCTTCACATTCATGTGGAAGCACAGAAGCCTTTCGCAAAAGCAATCCTGACAACAAGAACAAAGGTAGAATCACCCCAATACCCCAGTTAGAGAGAGAGCTGCTGAACCCAAAACATTATGTGACTGGCATAAAACCAACACATAAACCACTGATACAGACTACAGATACCAGACATAGACTCGCACAGGTAAGAAAGGATGTCTCATAACTAAACTGTGTTGGGAAAACTGAATATGCATATATTTCATGCCTGTCTCTCATTCAAAAACTTAGTCACTAATAAACAAGAAATCCTGAAAAATAGATTATGGAATGTGGTGCAAATATTAGACCTAAAGCTATAAAGTACTAAAATTAATAGGGAAACATGGAGCATTGGTGCAGGTAATCTTTTCTAAGCTGTATAAGCAAAGGAACCAAGAAAATAGGCAAGTGGGATTATATCAAATGAAGAATCTTCTATGCATCAAAGAAAGCAACCAACAGTCTGACAACCCAGTTCACATTCCCAGAGCTATTGGCTCTAACATCTCGTGTGTGCTCATATCCTGAACATATTTCATGTGGAGAACACTATGGGAGGAAACAGGACTGTCTGTTGGCTTTAAACATTACATACTAGTACCTCAGCTAGTCTTATTTGCAATGCTTAAAGTCAAAGAGAGAAAAAAATACCCTAGCCAGCTTTTTACATATCAGTATAAAGAAATGAGCCTCCAAATAATCAAAGTCCCAGTAACTGTCTTGCATTTAAAGGGAGTCACTGGAGTTGTCTCTCACAGAAATACAAGCAAGTGATATGAGCTTGCTCCCAAGAGTAGGAAATTTTAAAAAGATGAGCTCCATGTAGCTTAATCATAAATTGCTACGCTGAGGGAAAGGAGAAACTGAGGCAAACTGAATATAGAGGCCAAAAATAGTTTGATAGAAGGAGTAACTTGTAAAAGTTCCCAGCACTGTGGGTGACTGTAGGTCTCAATAACTGATCATATATTTTAGAAAAACTAATAGGAATGAGTCAAATGTCCCCAACGTGATATATAAGATTGCAAAGAAAATTTAAATACGGTTTTAACATACAAAACTAAAATGTGACTGTGTGACATCAGACTCTCAGACTTCATGAAGCATCTTAACTAGGAAAGAATGCATTTCAAAATCAATTCCTTAGTCTTAAAAAGTGGTTTTTAATGTTATCCAGCACCTCAACATGTAAATGAAAACAGAGTCAGGGTGTGATGTTTCTTGATTTGCTGCACTAATTACATCTTCATGTTAATGCTCTCCAGTGTTGCTATAAATCTAGATTTTTTTCCTTTTCTTCTTGTTTCGATCTCTCTCTTTTTTTTACCATAATGTCTCTTGTTCTCTCTGGAGTTTTATTTGATATAAAGATGAGAATGGCAAACTAAACCATAGCATTTTAGGGTTTGTGTTCTAACCATTCTCATAATAAAATTAAGTTCTTTGTAATTTTGTTTCTGAGCTTTTCCATATTTCAATTTTAAATTTAAAATTGTTATTTCTCATTCTGCAAGTGCCTTCATTAAACATGCATTATGAATTCTGAACAGTTGATTGCATTGAAACTTTCAACTACCTGGTTTTAGATAACATTTTTTCCCTAACCTTCACTAATTCTGTCGGTATTCATCTTACTCTTCTATTTGACAATAAAAACTTTAATCTGTAAGTGGTTTCCTCCTTTCAAGTGTGAAATAGCCTCTTTATACATAGATGCACTTCAAATGACCAATTAAATTAAGAGCTCATTTTGGGAAATTGGGTGGAACTATTATATTGTGTGGGAGGTTAATATCATGTCCTCATTGAGGAAATGTCAGAGTCGAGTACGTCGTGTTACAACCTTATTTTGGTCAAGAGCTCAGCATGCACATTTAGGTTTCACTAATGAATATCTGCAGGTGATAGGCAAAGGAACATTGGCACTGAAATAAAAAGATACAAAATTGATCTTCGCTTCTACAACCAAGAAAATTATACTTGGTACATAAGAGGAATAGAAATGGTGAGGATGGAGGTTCATTTGCTTGTTCAAAAGTTTATTTAATACTTAAGGCACAGCTTGGTCTAGTAACACTGTATCTTACTCTTTGTATATGAATGCTAGAAAATAATTTGCCAAGCATAATACTCATGATTTCAAGCTTAAAGGACTTTAGAAAAAGAAGGCATGCTCAGGATTATATGGCCAGAGAAATAAAAGGATTTTAAAGGTAATTACAGTCCAATACATTCTTAAGTAGTTGAATAAAAAATAACTGAACACCTCAAAGATATTTTTTGACTATGGCAGAAAAAGCAGTGAGAATAGTTTTGCATTTCAGAATACTTAACCTTTTTTAGTTTTTTAGAGCACATGTGCTATTAATGTACAAAAACATTTTATGATGATTTGCTCAGAAATAAATACAATTCATAAAATGATGAGGATAGCACCCAAAAAATGAGACACAAGGGGCATCACGATCATGCGTCTGGGGCACAGGTGCAGCCCTGAGACTGTAGGAGCCGCTCCTGCCCTCACTGATGAGGGCTGATAAAATTCTGCATCAGAATACAAGAAAGAATATCTCCCCACACAAAATACCTCCCAGTACCGTTTTATGCAACATTACTTACTAGAAATTTGATGTTCGAGCACTGACTTCTGAAACGTTAGAACCAATATTTTTAGTAAGTTGAACAACTCAACTTAAACAAAATGTTTATGTAGCTCTCATGTGGATCATGTAACTCACAAATTATCCATTACAATCTCATGAAATTCTAAAATTATTTTTATTAATTTATCTTTCATATGTACAATTTCCTTTAGTACATCAATATATTATAGATAGTAATAGTTGCCAAGTACATGTAGATTGTCTAATAAACTTTCATTCTATGCAGTTTTAACAAAAATAGCAACACAATAAGTGATAATAATTACGTTCACTGATTATTTCTAAATACCATTGTTCTTAAATTTTATACTGTATTAATATGTTTAATTTCACAATGACTTTAGGAAGTCAGATGTTATTATGCTCCTAATTTTAAAATTGTGTGAGGTATATCAATATGTGTAATATCCATACAGTCAATGTGTGAGAGTATAATGCCACAAATAATACATGCAATAAAATACAATACTTTCTGCCACTCTATACATACATGTTCTTATACATAATTCCATACAATTAAAGAGTGACTCAGGATATAATTAATTCTTATTATTTTCATAGAGTTTTTTAAATTAAAAAAGAAAGAAAGAATATTTCTTGTGGACAAAAATTAAGAGAAATCTAACTGATTCTAGTTACAAGTAGTTTCACTGTTGGTGGGAGTGTAGACTGGTGCAACCACTGAGAAAGTCAGTCTGGGGATTCCTCAGAATAGTAGGAAAGCAATTCCATTCAATCCAGCTATTCCCCTTCTCGGTAGTTTTCCAGAAAAAATTAAAATGTCATGCCACAGCAATATACGTGTATCCACATTTATAAAAGCACAGTCTGTAATAGCTAAATATTTGAAATAAACTAAATGCCCATCAACCACAGAATGGATAAAAAAGATGTGGTATTTTTATACAATGGAATATTAGTCAGTTTTAAAAATTATTTTGAGGCCTTTATAGGTATATGGAGGCAACTTAAAAACATACTCATAAGTTAAATAAATCAAACTCACATTCATAAGTGTCATATTGTCTCCTTCGTGTAAAAAAAACTGAAAATAATAAGATCCAAAATGTAAAGTAGATTTTGTAATAATGAAAGAGAAAGAAAGTGGTAACAGCGGTGGCTGGGAGCTCCGCCCAGCCTGTAGGATCTTTCTTCCTGACTTGGGGGACCAGACCGTCTCCCCACCGGACCAGAGACCAGGCCGGAAGGGTGAGTGTAACAGCGGTGGCTGGGAGCTCCACCCAGCCTGCGGGAACTTTCACCCTGACCTGGGGACCAAGGCCAGTTCCCCACCGGACCTGGGGACCAGTCCAGATCAGAAATTGTAGCAGCGGTGGCTGGGAGCTCCGCCCAGCCTGAGGAGACACTCTTCCTGGCCTGAGGAGCAGGCCATAGTTCCCTGCTGGGTCCAGTGAGTGGGACCATCGCAGGGTACCCCATCCCAGGCTGGTGGATCTCTCTCCCGCACCTGGAACAACACTTGAAGCTCCCAAATACAGGAAAATGACAAAATGAAAGTCCAAAATGCAATCTCAAACATCCAGCCCATCCCAAGAAAGCCCAGGAGCCATGTGCATAGAAGAAAATATATGCCACATGACTGAAATGCCTGAAATAATGGTAACTGAAATAAAGAAGCAAGTATGGGAAGCCTTAAAGGAATTCAAACTAGAAATAATCTCTCAGATGAAAAAAGAATTGATAAAAGAAATGAAGCAGATGCTAAACATAGCTAAAGAAGAGGCAGTTAAAAAATTAGAGGAACTAAACAAAAAGATAGAATCCCTGGATGAACAATATAAGAAACAAACAGAACACATAAAACAGATGCAAACAGATATACAGAAAATCAAAAACTCCATTGAAAGTTGTAAAAACCGCCTCAATGAATGTGAAGATAGAATCTCAGACCTCGAAGACAAGATTGCAACAAGTGAACAGGAAAGAAAAGATCTTTTAAAAATAACAAGAAATCAGGAAATAACAATTCAACACCTACAGGATGATGCAAAGAGAAACAACATAAGGTTGCTACGGATAAATGAAAAATAAGGGGACAACATAAAGGATGTCAAGAGGATATTTAGAGAAGTAATAGCCGAAAATTTCCCAAACATTAGATTGGAAACTCATATCAAGATCAATGAAGCATATAGATCTCTAAATAGTCACAACAAAAATAAATCTACACCCAGACATATAATAATGACCATCTCAGAAACTGAACAAAAGAATAGAATATTAAAGGCTATCAGAGAGAAAAGACAGATCACCTATAAAGGAAAACCTATCAGAATTACAGCAGACTTCTCAGCACAAACAGTAAAGTCAAGAAGAGCATGGAGTGATGTATTTCAGATCTTAAAAGAAAATGATTTCCAACCTAGGCTGATGTACCCTGAAAAACTGTCCTTCAAATTTGATGGAGAAATAAGATACTTCCATGACAAAGATCAGCTGAAAAACTTCATGATCACCAAGCCAACCCTGCAAAGAATACTGAAAGACAGCCTATATACACTTAGGAAAAAACCACTAAACAAAGCAGACAGTTGAACAGAGCAGAAAGATAAACATGCAACAGCAGAAAGATAATATGTCAACAATAAACCAATTTATAACAGTTCTTACTATTAATGTAAATGGTTTCAATACACCAATTAAAAGAAACAGACTAGCAGAATGGATCAAGAAACAAAATCCAACCGTATGCTGTCTACAAGAAACCCACCTAACTCAAAAGGATACTCACAGCTCAAAGTCAAAAGATGGAAAACAACACTCCATGCTACAGGAACCAAAAAAAAAAAAAAAAAAGCGGGAGTAGCTATTCTGTTTGCAGACAAAGTCAACTTCAAGCCAACAATGATTAGAAAGGGTAAATAAGGTTACTACATACTGGTTAGGGGAAAACTCAAAGAAGAAGATATAACTATCTTAAATATATATGCACCAAACTCCAGAGCACCCAGTTATATAAAACAAGTACTAACAGAAATGAAAAACCAAATCAGCAGTAACACAATTCTGACAGGAGATCTTAACACACCATTGACACCAATGGACAGATCAACCAAACATAAAATCAACAAAGAAATAAAAGAACTGAATTGCACCTGTGAATAAATGGACTTAACAGACATATACAGAGTATTTCACCCAACAACAACAGAATACACATTCTTTTCAGCAGTACATGGGTAATTCTCTAAAATAGACCATATATTAACTCACAGAACATATTCAAATAAATGCAAAAGAGTTGAAATTATCCCTTGCATGCTATCGGACCATAGCACCATGAAATTAGTAAATAATGATAAAAGATACCACAAAAATCCCACAAACACATGGAAACTGAATAACACACTCATGAGTAATCAGTGGGTCACAGAGGAAATTAAAAAAGAAATTAAGCAATACCTACAAACAAATGAAAATACAGATACAACTTACCAGAATCTATGGGATGCAATGAAAGCTGTCCTCAGAGCAAAATTTATTGCACTGAGTTCCCACATCAGGAAAACAGAACGAATAAAAATAAACAACATGATGCTACACACCAAACAGCTAGAAAAGGAAGAGCAAGTCAAGCCCAAAGCCAAAAGAAGAGAGGAAATTATAAAAATCAGAGCAGAAATCAATGCAATATAGACTAAGAAAACAATCCAAAGAATCAACGAATCAAAAAATTGGTACTTTGAAAGAATAAATAAAATCGATAAATCTCTAGCAAATCTTATTTTAAAAAAGGAAGAAAGAGCTCAAATCCATGCAATAAGGAATGAAAAAGGTGAAGTCACTACAGACTCAATAGAAATACAGAAGATCATCAATACCTATTTCGAAAACCTCTACTCTCAAAGGTTTGATAACACAGATGAAATAGACAGATTCTTAGAAACATATGAAGTACCAAAGCTAGATCAAGAGGATGTAAAACTGCTGAATAATGCAATCTCTATCAATGAAATTGAACATGTAGTTAATTCCTTACCTACAAAGAAGAGCCCAGGCCCAGACGGATTCACTGCAGAATTCTACAAGAAATACAAACAAGACCTAATACCGACACTCCTCAAACTCTTCAATGAAATTGAAAGGTAAGCAATCCTTCCCAAGTCATTCCTGGAAGCAAATATTACTCTAATACCAAAACCTGGGAAAGACCTAACAGAAAAAGAGAACTACAGACCAATCTCCCTAATGAACACAGATGCAAAAATCCTCAACAAAATGTTGGCAAATAGGATGCAGCAAATCATCAAGAAGATTATACACCATGACCAAGTGGGATTCATCCCAGGCATGCAGGGATGGTTCAACATACGTAAATCAATAAATGTAATCCACCATATCAATAAAGCCAAAAGTAAGAATCGCATGATAATTTCTATAGATGCAGAAAAAGCATTCAATAAGGTCCAACATTCATTCATGATAAGAACTTTACAGAAAATTGAAATAGATGGTCTTTACCTCAATATAATAAAGGCTGTCTACGACAAACCAACAGCCAGTATCATACTAAATGGCCAAAAATTGAAAGCCTTTACTTTAAAATCAGGCACAAGACAAGGATGTCCTTTATCACTTCTCCTATTTAATATAGTACTGGAAGTACTATCCAGAGCAATTAGACAAGAGAGAAAAATAAAAGGGGTAAAGATAGGAAAAGAAGAAGTTAAATTGTCATTATTTGCAGATGATATGATACTCTACATAGAAGACCCCCTAAACTCCATTGAAAGACTCTTAGATATAATAAATAAATTCAGTAATGTAGCTGGATACAAAATCAATACTCAGAAATCAATAGCATTCTTATACACTAACAACAAAATCACAGAGACAGAAATAAGAGAGCCACACTCTTCACACTAGCAAGCAAAAAAATGAAATATTTAGGAATTATTCTTATGAAAGAAGTGAAAGACCTATACAGGGAAAACTATAATACACTGAAGGAAGAAATTGAAGATGATCTCAGAAAATGGAAAGACATCCCATGTTCATGGATAGGAAGAATAAACATTGTGAAAATGGCCATTCTCCCAAAACTGTTATACAGATTCAATGCAATCCCAATAAAAATACCATCAACATACCTTATAGATCTAGAGAAATCACTCCTAAGGTTCATCTGGAACCAGAAGAGACCTAGAATATCAAAGGCAATTCTAAGCAACAAAGGCAAGGCAGGAGGCATCACAATCCCTGACTTGAAGTTATACTACAAAGCAACAGTAGTAAAATCAACATGGTACTGGAATCAAAACAGAGCAAAAGATCAATGGAATAGATTAGAAGATACAACCACAACTACAAACACACTCAACCACCTTATCTTTGATAAAGGAGCCAAGCAGGTTCACTGGAAAAACGACAGTCTTTTTAATAAATGGTGTTGGAAAAACTGGTTCTCCATTTGCTGAAAATTAAAACTCGACCCAAGCCTATCACCTTGTACTAAATTAAAATCTAAATGGATCAAAGATCTGAATATTAAAATAGAAAAACTAAATCTATTGGAAGACAAATTAGGTAGAAACCTTGAAGACATAGGGGTAGGTAGAGAATTCATGAACAGGACTCAAACTGCACAGGAAATACATCCCAGAATCAACAACTGGGACCACCTCTTATTAAAAAGTTTCTGTAAGTCAAAAAAAAAAATCTCCAGCATAGTGAAAAGAAAACCCACAAATTGGGAAAAGTTCTTAGTGAACTCCCCCTCAGACAAAGGACTTTTGTCTAAAACATATAAAGAATTTTAAAAAATCAGACCCCCAAAATTCAAAGACCCAATCCAAAAATGGGCATCTGAGATGAATATACACTTCTCAGAGGAAGAAATACAAATGACAAGTAAATACATGAAAAAATGTTCATCATCATTGTTTATTAGGGAAATGCAAATTAAAACCACACTGAGATTCCATCTCACTGCAGAAAGGATGGCTAGGATCAAGAAGACCAACAACAAGTGCTGGAGAGGCTGTGGGTAAAAAGGAACTCTCCTACACTGTTGGTGGGAGTGTAGACTGGTAAAACCTTTGTGGAGGTCAGTCTGGAGATTTCTCAAAAAGCTGGGATTGGAAGTCCCATTTGTTCCCACTATTCCACTTCTAGGCATCTTCCCAGAAGAACTGAAAACATCATACCACAGTGATATATGCGCACCTATGTTTATAGTTGCACAATTTGTAATTGCCGGATCTTGGAAACAATCCAAATGTCCATCAACTGAGGAATGGATAAAAAAGCTGTGGTATTTCTATACAATGGAGTACTACTCAGCTATAAAGTAGGATCACATTGAAGTATTTATCAATAAATGGGCGCAGCTTGAAACCATACTCATAAGTGAACTAAATCAAACTCGCATCTGTGAACACCGAATAGTTTCCCTAGTGTAGGAAATGATTCAAATATATAAAAGTACGTGATAACCATGATTCCCCATTATGTAGCCTTGAAGCCTTATAAAATTTTCACTCATTAATTGGAATGGCTTTATTCTGGGCTGTTTGATATTATGGCCTGTGATGCAATGAACAGCTACTTTGAAGAAAATAAAACATCATAATAGCTAGTGCTGATTTAATACCATCTTGTCTTAAAGCCGCACCAAACTATGGCTCTTCTGTCTCCATTGATTTTATCACGTTGTAACTTGCTGGATTTTATTGTATGTGGTAGTATAAACAAAAATTGTTATAGGCAAAGAGATAATATAGAAACCATTGATCATTTTTTCTGTTAGCTGGTTCTGAATACTCTACAATGCTTTCATCCACTTGAATGGTGTTACACAGTCTTGATATGTGTGATGCTATAGCATATGAAGTTATATTCAAATATTTCAAAGAAAAAGACACTATGGTAACTACTATTAAGTCGGGTTATTTGGTGGTGAAGCACTAGGTTGCTGAAAGTGTCATGCTTTAACCTGTATTGTTATGTTGTTATGCCCCCTTTTATCTCATCCTCTCCCTTATTCATTAAAAAATTATTTAAATTTTTTAAATTCCTTTTTTAAACTAAGGGGAAAAAATCAAAAATCTAGCAGGATATATTATAGTAACTTTTTTGATTTCCTATCAACTTGAAGTCCTGTAATACCCCCGTTATCTTGTTTTGACTGATTAGACTCTATTCTGCTCTGTATGAAAGTATCAAGTATCAGAGTATAGGCAACTACTATAAAGGCAATAAGATTCACTATGATGCCCATTCTGGTTTGACTATTATCCTCTTTGGAGGTGCTGTAAGACTTACAAAGTTTAGGTTATATTGGTCTTGTTCTCTACTGTTATGTTTAACTCTATAATACCTAAAGAGATAGACAGTTCATCGTAAGGATACAAAAGGCATTATGGTAACCATTGTTGATAACCTTGTACTCTGTTTTTACATCATGTGCTATGTCTATCCTTGGTTTTGACTGACAGCTTTGTTTTATCATGCTCGATTTTATTCTCTTTCAAAAAAAGTAATAAGATCTAAGGGAGCAACAAAGCCCAAAATGTGTCAATTTTGTTGTAATAAAGAGAGGGAAAGAAAAGTGCCCTGAAGGATACAAAAGCAAGGGTGTTTAGGTGTGTTGCATAGAAGACCATATTAATAGTTTGGATTGGATTACTGAACACAACTGTTTGCAGTCTCACTGTTTGAATGTTCACTTTGTGTGCTTTGATCCTGTGACCTGAAACACCGTTTCTAAGATGGTAGCGAGTAATCTATTAACTGGTGATAGCATACTGTTTTTTGTTTTTTTGCTTTTCTGTAGTTCTGAATTACTTGTACCCTTACACTGTTTTGTTTTGTCCTGCTTTTTTTTTCTTTTTCCTTTTAAATAAAATATTTAAAAAAAAAAGAAAGGGAAAGAAAGTGCTCAAGAGATAAGAACAACTGGGTAGGGGAGGAGAAAAGGGAGAAATAAAAAGTTTTTATGTATGTAGGTGCACACATATAACTATGTATGTATATGTATGCAAGCAGATAACTACTAATCTCTGTATCAAAAGAGCAGTGTGTGCTGTCGTTGTTTGACTGTTTGCTCATTTTTGTGCCTACATCTTGTAACCTGAAAGACTACTTGTAATATAACAATATGTAATACATTAAATAGTGCTGATCTCTTACGGTATTTTTGAAATTCGGTATTTCTATCCTTTTTCTTGTTTTGCATTTCAAAGTAAAACAACAAATTACAAGTAGTCATAGCAATATATTATTTACGATATTTCTTATTAAAATGTCTCAAATCTAACAACTCTGTTGTAAAAGCCATTGCCCTCCAACGTCAGCACAAGCATTTCTCAGCCTTTCCTTTATCGTTAAATGGCCAATGCGACCTAGCAGTCATCCTTAGTGACTTTATTTCTTCATGTCTCTTTATTCAAATTAACTTCAGTGTCATTGGTTATTTCTCCAAAGTGTAACCATTACCTTGTCACTTGTGCTACCTTCCTAATCTAAGATGCTCGTGCCTGTCCTCAAATTTCCAATAAATTCTGTCAAACTGTTTTTTTCTTTCTCCTTGATTTCTGACCCTGGAGGACCAGCAAGATGTATAATAAACTGACGTAGTGAGCTTTCATCCCTATGAAGAGGGTCTAAACTTAGTTCCTGAACTTGCTCCAGGAAGTTTATAGACTCAGTGTTCCTTTCATATTTTGACATAATCTAATTATTTCCTTTTCCAATACACCTTCAGTACCATTTTACCTTTCCTACCATTCATGTCTTATTTCATTCAAACCACAATCTTTTATTTCAGAGTCCCTTATATGAAAAATTAAATATAAAAATGAAAAAAGCAAAAAAGATAATAGCCATTAAAATCACTGTCTCACAATCAGTGCTCATCATCTATTTCTGGCTGTGGCTCCCTGTAGGCTCTTCATTGAGTCTCCAGGCTTCCGCTAAAGGCAACAAAATTCCAAGCTCCACGTGAGTTATATGCAAATGACTTCTCGGAATGTCTATATTGTGTACACGAGCATTTATTTGCCAAAACGGGGACATCTGTTGTTAAATGTGTCTCTCCATTGTATTGTAAAGAAACTATCACAGGAGAACCAAAAGCATGATCTCTCTTTTTGTATCTAACCTGTTGGAAAAGTGAATGACTAGACTCATGTTTTCAGTGTTGACTTTCTCTGTGTCTATGTTAATGTCATAAATTAAGCATGAATTAAATTTATATAACATAGGCAATATTGAAGTCTACATCTCCTCAAATCCAATTGAAATCTCATATAATTGTGTTAATAAGGTAAATAATTTGTATTAATTTATTCTACATTATTGGTAATTTATCTACTTACTTGCCAACAAACGATTCTCCTACAACACAGATTTGAGAAAAAAAAATACCTTTTACTTTAGTTCAGAAGTCTCAGTAGCCATCTATTTGGTCACGTTTTCAGATGAACAGTTTACATCTTTACACACACTGCATTCCATAACCAGTCGTGACCCAGAGGGTCCTGGTACACTTTATCACTGTCGATTGTTCGGACTGTAGCCTTAGCACTGAGGATTTTTCCTTGAAGTTGCTCCAGGTAATAAACTCCGGTGTTACCATGTGGAGAGGGACCCCCACAAAGGTCCTATCTGAGGAAAAGGTGAAAGAAAAATGGAAGGAATGTAAGAAACTAATGTCATGAAGGTAAAAGGTAAGGAGAAAAGAACACGATAGTAGGCACAGAAAAAGTAATAGTCAATACCCCTACATTTTTTGGTTTCAAACAAGATATTTCTACAATACATATGTTCTTGGGATTCTTGGGACTTTTTTGCTATATTTCTTGCCTGAAGAAGATAAATAAAACTATGGTAATTCCTTGAGGAACAATAACTGTATCACGTTCCATAGGCAACCAACACTTTGCCCACTCTGCTGACAGTAATGACACATCAAATGCACACACATTCTGGGATCCAGATCCCTCAAAATTTCTGTAAAAGCGGCAACTAACATTTTTCCTATGATTATTGTTACATTTAAATTAGTCGATGTTATAAAAAGTTGTTAAGGTTGAAATATGCACCAAGTTTGATTACGTGTTTATGATTCTCAAGCATTTTGCTCAGTTTTACCTGGAAATTCATTTATCTTAAAATCACTACCACAGAAGTGTGCTGTTCTACATTATCCCCTTGTGGCTGTAGTACAACATTTGCTGCTATACGTAAAACCTGTTAACGTGGTGAGAGCCTAGATTCCATACAAAGAAGTAACTTTTTCTGGTGCTTATTCACTATTAGATCTTATTTATATTTCGTGATATTGATCATTTCAATAACTGGCTTCAATTTACCTGAGATTTTTGCATCAAATCATAGACAAAAGCAAGATTATCTCTTCTTATCTCTTCCATTGGCTAAGATTCAGCCACATGCAGGCCTCCGATTCAAAAGGTCAGTGACCATAATGTTTAATTCTGTGTCCAAGGAGAAGATAAAGCAATCAGTAAAGAGAAAAATAGTATCCTTCGATTAACCAAATATTCAATTTACTCTTCACTCTACAAATAGAATATTGTCAGATTATCTAAAATGGAAGCTGTTAGCAGTTAATTAAAAAATGTACCAAGATTTCTATGCTCTGCCTAGGAAAATGTTGCCTCATCTTAGGAACTATACAAATCTCCTTTCTTATATTAAAACTTTTTTAAAAATAGATTGTGAAGGGCCAGGGGTTTAGCTCAGTGGCACAAGTGTCTACTTGGCAAGTGCAAGATCATGAGTTCAATTCCTGCACCAAAAAATAAATTAAAAAAAATAATTTTCCTTTAAAAAGGGATAGGAAAGACTTGTAAGATACTTTTTAAAAAATATAGTGTTCAAATTATATGAACATATGCATCATATCTCTGGTTTTATAATGAGAAATTTGAGCAGAATTAATGCACATTTAATGTGTAATCTGATCAGTTATGAACAACAAGGAGAATCTATTTTTTAATTTAAAAGTCAATTACCATTCACAGTATATCTACAATACAATCCTTTCAGATAATTTTATTCTAGTCATAATTTACCTTTATCATTACAAAATACAGAGGAGACACGTTTTGAAGGCAGTTTTCCCATTTTTTTCTTTGTTTTCTAGATTGTGTAAATATTGTCTAAAAAATTATATTGTTTAGACAATGAAGATTTACATCATTTTTTCACTTTTCCAAACACATTGTCTCTTCTTCTTTTCTCCTGCAAACATTATGACAGGGAACATGTTAACTGCAAAATGGACCTAAAATAAACAACAGAGATGCTCACAAAAATATTAATACATTGACATGCAGCAGCATTTAACCTGTACTTTTTTGAAGAAAAGGAAAAACTTGTTAAATGTATTGCAACAGCAACACAATGGTACTTTTTCTGTTGCTCCTGGTTTATGTACTTGTTGGGGTAGTCCAGGTTTTTGACACACCATATTTCTCTATTTCCAAGAAGCACTTACATTTTAAAAGTATGTATCATAATATTTGTTTGTTTCATTGTAGATTCTATAGTAATTTAAATGAAGATCTCCTCCTTCTCCTCCTCCTGTTCCTCCTCTTCATCATCAGTAGTAGTAATGGTATTAATATTTTCACACTGAAGAACTCATATCCAATAGATTCAATGGTCAATGCAATGTGACAATAAAATGTCAATATAATTCATGCCTATCACTTGATACCTGAGTATACAGAGGGATTTTCTTTGCTAGGACACAGTTCCTGACTTCAAAAAGTTAAAGCAGGTTAGATCAAAATTGCCTCACAGTTTTAGGGGATTCATCCATCACGAGCTGATTTTCAGGCAAGAAATTAATAACAGGAGAGTGTGGTGAAAGAAATTTGCTTAGTTCATGGTAACCAGAAAACAGAGCAGAGGGAGTGGGACCAACTACAGTCCCAAGGCCAAAACTCTGAACGAGGAACACACACCCAGGAATGTGCTTTACTAATTCCCTTGGTGGTTCCTAAAATAAATAATCGATGAAACAAAGCTTAAACATATTTTATCTTTTGTCAACTTGATACCCAAGCGCATCTCCTTAAATCACAATCTCCAAATAAGCATAAGTTTATATATCTGCCTAACATTATATAACTATTTTGTGTGCAACTAGCAGTATAATAGTGCTTTACCAAGATCTCAAAGGTTCCAGCATTTCCTCTCTCTCTCTCTCTCTCTCTCTCTCTCTCTCTCTCTCTCTCTCTCTCTGTCTCTCTCTCTCTCTCGTTACTGGGAATCAAATTTAGAACCTTCCACTTGCCAGATAGGTTCTTATGGCACTGAGCTATATCCCTGGGCCCAACATTTCTTAAACATCCAAGTTTCCTCTGAAAAAAGAGGCACATTCTTAGCTGTGAAAATATAAAACAGTAAAAGAAAACCAGAAACACACTACAGAATCCCAAGGTACAACGAATGTCACCTGGTAGATGTTACTATTCAGAAGGGAGGGTTAGACTGAAAAGTAAGAGGCCACAGTATGCGTGAAGCCCAGCAGGGAAAACATTAACTCACGTAGCTCCATGTCTAGTGTCAGTACACCATGGTCAGATCTGCATTCTAGAGAGATTAGGTGGCCCCAACTCCCTGAGTTTTAGCTCACAGTACCTCTCTCCAGGGCTGACTCCACTCTCTGCTTGTGATTTTCCTTAGCAGATATTTCATGGTACTTGCATTTGAAACTTTCTACAAACTCCACTGCTCCTGTGGTTTCGTTCCTATAGCTTCATGATTGATCTGTGAGGAGCTCCTTCCCTGGACTTCCAAGCTTCTCTTTGAAATGTGACCAAAACCTGTGACACCATAAGTCTTGCATACTCCATCCCCATGATGATGCCTGAGCCTGCTGCTAGCTGTAAAGGTAGTCAGGTTCCCTTGGACCATGGTCACAGCAGTCCCTGTGTGCCTGGATTGCTGAACACAGTGAAATAAATCTCAGGGAATAATTTCCAAGGATGCTGTTGTTGAACAGGGCCCCAGGGAGTTTATTCTCAGTTTCTACCACTAAGACTGCTATGGGAAAGGGTCTTACTTATTTCTGAGATGTCCTCTTGGAATCTTTCTTATGTCCCTATGTAAATGATGCATTCGGTTTACCTTCAGTGGTGCTAGTCTTTTGATGAACTACACAGTCTTTTAGACCAAATTTACATTTAATTTTATTTAAGTCAAAATTTATGGGTTTTTATAAGTCAGTTCTGATTTTTAGTACAAGTTCTTACTATAAATTTGACTAGAGGCAGTCAGCAGGATCTTAAGAAAGTAGCTTGAATCAAGCTGCATTGAAATTCCTCCACCAGATTAGTTAGTCGCTGCTTCTCAACTCAGCCAAAGCACGGGCAAAATGCAGGCTTCTTTTTTGTTTTGTGTTGCAAGGACATAAGATGTGTGGCATCCCATCCACATCTCAAGTGAACACTCATTCCCAGTAAAGAGGCCGTGAGCCCGACCTGCACTGCACCATTCTTGCCAGGATTCTTGTCTTCTGAGTTTGCACAGCTTTGCTTACAGCTTTCTGTGCTTTCTGCATATCAGTTCTCCGAAGCTTTCCAAATTCTTTTCACAAATCAGCTCCAAAGGCTTCTGAACAGTTTCAGTATTGATAACAGCCCCATTTCTGGCACCAAGTTTTCTATTAGCTTTCCTAATATGAGAGTCTCTCTAAACTAAAACCATGATGTTGGCAGAGTTGTAGGGCCTACTAGAAATTCTAGGGAAACATCTATTTCCTGGCCTTTTCCATCTTCTAAAGATTGCTCATACTCTTAGTCCATCACCCTTCCCAACTTCTTTCAAGCCTAGACAGGATGAATCACATCGATTCGCTCTGACCTTACCTCAGCATCAGGCCTCATTTGATTCCTCTGTCTTCAGTGTTCTCCTTATGTAGTTATACTGTCCCTCAAAGATCCAAGACAATGCTTTATCTCAAAAGTAGTTGGTGAATAGCCTTAATTCTATCAGCAAATTTATTTTCACTTTGCCATGTGACCTAAATGTCCACAGAGTATGTGAATTAAGACATTGTGAGTTTCTATATTTTCAAAATCAGCTACAATTGATTTTTGGTTATTTTATTCTAAAGATATTTCAGACATAGGCAATGTGAGCAAAGTTTAAGCAGATAAAGGAAAATAAAAAGGTAAGCAATGTAACCACTCTGATAAATCTTATTTTTTGATTTATAATCATTCTGTATAGAATGCGCATATTGCACACTTTTAAAAAAGGAAAACCATAGCTTGCCGTCACTATGGACTACAAAGTTCATTTGTCATATTCTTTTTTTAAGTTTATTTCTTATAGTTAAAATTCAAAATTCAAAATTTGAAGAACATTTTAGCAGGCTTACCTTATTCTGCTGCAGTAATCTCATGATACTTTTAAGTCTCCTATACAGTAACCCACCCATGTGAGGACACCTTGCCTTTGACTTTGTATTAGAAACCATAGATACATGCAACAGAAAATACAGTTTTATTCTTAAGATATTTGTTGTATTTAATCATTCCACCAATAGCCACAGAAAGAAGAATTATTACACACTAAATTCCACGATTTATCTCACTTATCTGCTTAAGGGAGACATAAAAATTAAATGACAGCTATTAAGATTACAATAATTAAAATTTATCTATTAGGAGATTTTAGCTATAAAACAATTATATGTGAAATATATTTAACCACTTTCTAAGAATATAAAAATTATGAGAAACAATGGAGAATAACTTCCACTGTCCCCAGACAACATTCAATTATTTGGAACAAGTTGTCATTAGCAAAGCTGCCCAAATGGCTGAAGAATAAGCTCCAAAAGAAAAACAAGCCAGCCCAGAAATGCGGAAGTCAGAACAAATAGATCGGTAACTATGTATGTAAACATAAAATGAAAATGAAAATTATAGCACCTAATTTATTGAGTAAGATGTGTTGAGAATTAAAATATTTCACAATAATAGATACACTAAATAACTGGTGACTGAAATTAAACCATTTAAAATTAGTTGCATTTTAGGAGTAGAAAATATGTTATGCAATCCATCCTCACTCCTCACGCAATTTTCTAAACAGCTCTACAATATAATGACAGTTCTGGTTACATATATCCTGGAGAACTAGATTTTATTATTCCACATTTAAATTGAAAATGATGTTCATGAGTAACAAAATCCCCCTGAAAAAAGAACAAAATAAGCTGAAGACCTAATTTCAAAGGAGTATTGAGGAGAAATTCCGTGGAGGAGTTAAATATCTTCTGAAGAAGAAGGTATCCCTGTTTGTTTTCAGTATACAAATTCATTCTTCTTGGAAATCTATTATAATAGTAGAAAAAGTGGACAAATACGTTAAAATAGAAATTCTAGAAAAAAGTAAAGGCTCCAAAAGATTCTTGTTATATACTCCCTACTGAGATACTGAAAATATCTTCAGAGACTGAGGGACTTACTAAGTACATGAGGTTTAAAAAACATAGAATTTGATTGTTATCATAAATGTTAACATAAATAGATCGGTGGGTTACACATCAGCATATCATAAGCATACCAGTCTACAGGAAGATAATCAAACTTTACAGAACAAAAAATGAAGAGTATACTTTCTTGGATAAGTATGAAGTTTACTCTATGGGAAGAGCACAGTAATTTCATTCTGGGGTCAGCTTTCCGTCATTGTGATGCCACCCTAACCCTAACCCTCCCATTTGGACATTCTCAGCTCAGCGGGCCCTCCTGTCCCTGTGAGGATGCCATCTGCCTTGATGGAGGTTTCCACTTGTAATGATTCATGTCATTGTAAGCTGGACTTCCAGCCCAGTAATGCATTTACTACACTCCTGAAGAGAGTTCTGGTTTTTTAGAACAAACCGTTCGAATTTGTTCTGTAGAAATTCAGGAGATGGGTTTATAGTGGAACATTTCAGGGGACAATGTTTTTCCCTCCCTACTGAGCCAAATTCAACTCAGGCATTTTTCTTAATTTTACTCTCTTGAGGTTAAGTTTAATTTTAGTTCATCTTTTTATGAAAAGAAGAAATAATCTTATGCTGATTCCTATCATGTAGGGTAATGTCTCTTGTTCTTCTCAATTTCTTTCTTGCCAGGTGCAGTTGAGAAAGAAACAGAATTCATCTGGATTTGCAACCTTCCCTGAAGCATTGTAACGGGACTACTTTCTTATCACCCAGTGTTAGAAATTTCTTTTTAAATTTAATTCTAGAGTATATCATACTATTTCCATCTCATCTATGTCACCAAACATCTTTAGCTGTTTGTGTGTGGGGTTAGTAACTCAGATACCTAAACTCGCATAATGCTAGGAATAGAAATGCTGTGATGGCTTGAGTTGGGAATATCAAATTTCCACACCATTATAAAAGTCTCATAGTAACAACTGCCTTTTCTCCTTTGACATACATAGTTATTTTTAATAATCCCTTTCAAAGGAAGAGCACCAGTGTTACAAATCTCCATAGAATTTCAGTATCTATAACATTGTGCACACTAATAACAAATATTTAAAATTTGTGTTACTTTAAAAAGAAAAAACAGCAATATCTAAACTTATAACCACCTCCCAGAGAGTCTTTCATTGAAATTAATTTTCTTTAATTGACAAAAATATCTCAAATCTTTCTTCCACTGAATAATTTCATCACCAATATCTGTAACAAAGTTTATGTTAGGGCTTTTGGAAATATCTACCTGGAGGTTTTGTACATATTAACAAAAAATGATATTATCACATTATAATGTTTATAGATGGATACAAAAATATCAGTACTAGTGGATATTTATTTTCTCTGAACAGTTGAATACATAAAAGAAATCCAGGTTTGTAAGCTCATATTTCCTGAAGGAAGAAAGCAGATGCACAAATGGGAAAATACGTTACACTAGTGAGGTAAGAAGTATAATATTTGGAAAAGGTTTAGTTGTCTGTCTGGTCTTAGTATGTACTAGGTGTTAACACCCACAAAACTTAACTCTGTTCACAGTAATTTTCTATGCATTCATCTGGGTAAGGAATCTGAAACAGAATGAATCCTTTGATAGCTAATTTACAGGTATCAGTTTGAAGCCAGTGAGCTTTCGAGGCCTGAGGACACTCATTCTCTGACACAGAGGATGTCTCCTGGGAGCCTAGGTTGTGCCTCTGTAGCATTAACCTCCAGTCTTTTTGCTGCAGTCTCTGCCTCAGGTCCTTGAGTTATGAAAGCGCTCAATCAGGGGCCCTCCATGCTTGCTGCATTCCAGACGCCTATGAATGGGAGTCCTAAGAAACGACAGTAGAGACAAAGGCGATGAACTCATGAAGTCTGTGCACCTAGACCACTGTCCATAAGGACGATGCTGGCTGGATCCCATGAGTTCTTTTCTAAACTCTTTCAGGAAGCTGCAGTAGTCAGTGAACCACTGCACACTCTTTCCCTGCACACCGTGTTATGAGTTGCTCTCTGTTGAGCTCTGTATTTACCTGAGATGTAGACTTCTGTTGTTGTTATGGCTGCTGCTGTTATTGATGGTTTTGCGCTCCGTGCTTAAAAGAATATCAGTTGTACTATAGCGAGCTCCATGGATTTAAGTGATTGCATGAGCAGTTCTCCTTTGTAAATTTTCTCTCCCTTTTTCTGTTTTCAGTTTTTCTGTCTCCGTCTCCTGAGTGTAGGCGTTATGAAGTCTGTGCTATCATGCCCAGCACCTTTTACACATTTAGCAAAACTGATCAAAGCCACAAGAAAATAATGTAAGTAAATGCAGATGTAGGGGAAACAGCTACATGTAGGAGCAAAAGCTTCAAATTACTGAAGTATATTTATGTTGTAGAAAATCTAGATGAAGCTGGGTAATGTAGCACAGGCCTGTAATCCCAGCACTGTTGGAGGTGAGGCAGGAGAATCACTGTAAATTCAAGGCCAGCCTGGGCTGTATAGTGAGACATATCTCAAAAATAATAGGAAATCTAGATGAAATGCATGTATTATTATAAATACATGGGAAATATATAATGCCTGCCAGGTGAGGTGGTGCACACCTGTAATCCCAGCATTTGAGAGGTTGAGGCACGAAACTGCCACAAGTCAAGGGCAGCCTGAGCTACAAGGTGAGATCAAGGCCAATCTTGAATACATTAGCAGCACCTCATCTCAAAACATAGTGCTACAACTGGTACAAGAATAAAACAACTTTGAGACAGGGAAACACATTAGAGAAACTGCAAAGGTCACAAGGCACCTCTTCCTCTCCTAGGTCTAGATATTTAAACTTGCTTGTGTGTGTGTGTGTGTGTGTGTGTGTGTGTGTGTGTGTGTGTGTGTGTGTGCTGAGCCTTGTTCTTGCTATGTAGTTGTAGCTGACCTAGTGACAGTCCTGTTTGGCAGGATTACAGTTGAGTGTCACCATACCGGGCTAAATTCTAACATTTTCTGGGACCGTTTCATTCTTGTACGAGTTTTTCCACAAGATATCTAAGTTCATTGCATGAGGGCAAGGCATTTTGATCCTCAAGTCTAATGAGAATAAAGCAGTAAGTATATAATGATACAGAATATATATTCATATCACTTGTGAACATTGATACAAATACCCTAACATGTCTAAAGTCAGCTCTTACATTAAGGAAACATACATCAAGAGTGTATATTCTTACTACAGAGGAGACTCACCATCAGAAAAACGTGTCTGTTCAGAGGAGAGACATCATTTTTTAATAGAAACAGGAACAATTTTGAAGCTGGGCACGATGGTATCTGTAATCTAACGAGGAGGATTACTGAGAGTTTGAAGTCAGCCTGGGCTACATGGAACGTTAAAAACCACCCTGAAGTACACTGCCAGGCACTGTCTCAAAAATAATTTTTTTTGGATAGGGTTGAACATCTATACAAGTACATGATTTAAAAGTCAATAATAGAGAGGAACCTAATTTGATAAATGGTTTACCTGATATGTATAATTGATGTTTTTTTAAATGGTGAGATCAATTTGTTTACCAAAATATCAAGGCACGTTTACCAACGACAGCCAAGAGCCCGGAGGAGAGCAATTCCAGAATGCCCAGTAGCAGGGACAGGGCCTAGGGCAGGGCACACATGACAGCTGAGTGTGCCTGTGGTGGTGGCAGTGGTACCAGATTGGCAAGAGGATGGGCAGGCAGCATTTGGTGCTCAGACCTGCGGTGTAGTGAATGAAGGCCGCGTTGCTACAGTGTGAGAAGCTGATGGAGGACAGGACCACCTCCAGGGAATGGAGCCACAGAAGTGGGTGGCCGCCAAGCTGAGGCTGTAGATGGAGCAAGCATCGCTGTGCCTGTGGAATCTCACCATCCAGAGCACAGCAGCTTTTGCCCGCCCCCTGCCCTCAGGCTAGGCATCAACTATGGGACCTGTAAGTAGTTGGTCACTGTGCTCCTTGTCTCCCCTCCCCATCCCGCCCCAATTGGCATTGAACTCCGGGCCTCAGTCATGCTCCGCAAGCCCTCTTTCCCTAAAGTTATACCTCCAGCCCCACAAATGTCATTCTTGATGGAAAACTTTAGACCCATTCTCTTTACAGTGGGAGACTAAGTATTCCTGCTCTCATTTGATGGCCTGCCATTAGTGTGCAGAAAAATAATGTGAGGTGCAAAGATTTGAAAAGAAAATCTGAACTATATTCAGTTGACAGAACCACCTACTTAAAAACACACATACAGCAGAATAAACAAAACTAAACCCACGTATTCGCAGGACTGCTGGATGTGACTTTACAGCCTGTCCAGAAAAAGTAGGAGTCCCCATCTTCCCAGACAGTCTGTGCAACCCCATGCTTTACCACAAGGTGGCTCTCCTCCGCGGAAACATCACAGTTGCTAAAAGAGTAAAGTTCTCACTGGTGTTAGATTTTGTTTACTCTTCTGTCTTCTGTCTTCCGAATAACCATGAACTCTTTGAGGACAGGAACCAGGATTCCCAACGAGAGAGAAAGCTGAACAACCAGCTACTGGGATTCCTTGAAGAAAATGAAGGATAAAAGCCCTGGGAGGGAAAAAGGAGGGAAGGGCTGGCAGCTGTGCACCTGGTAACTTCAGGGAACAGAACCTGGGCCTGGGGCTTTTCTAATATTCAGTGATGAAGGCTGCATCTGAAACTAGTAAGGTTCCCTGAGCACACAGCGCGAGGTGGTGCTGCCTATAATCCCGGCATCCGGGCAGTTGAAGCCAGCAGGAGGAGCCTGTGAGTGTGAGACCAGAGTGGGATCCACAGTGAGCTAAAGGGCAGGCTGAACTAAACAGCGAGAAGCTGTCTCAAAACCAGACCAAACCAAACCAAACCAACCTAACAAGACAAACCAAAATAAACGAAACAAAACTAAACACAACACAACATGGGGACCCCCACCACCATAGCTGTGATGCAGTGCACAGAAGAATAGGATGCAAGTACTCCAGCAGCCACTGCTGTGCTCTGGTCGGGAGAGGAGTCTGCTTGGACGTTTGTTTCTGAAGCTCCATCACATTGACAAGGCTGGCCATGGGCATCAGATATCTGCAACCCTGGCAACCCATGGACTGCGAGTGGCGCAGGAGCAGGAACATGGTCTCTGCCCCCCACGATAGAAATCTCTTGCAAGTGTTCCTTCTTTGTGGAACCTATTTTGAATACAGGACTCTTAATTTTTAGAACGTATAACTTTATATCCTCTGCAACACAGAAAAGAATAACTGAAAGCATGCACACAGCTCAGTGCAAAACAGAAGTACAGAGTCCTCATTCAAAAACCAAGAAAGTCCTATTAAAGATTCAAAGGATAAAGGTTCTCCCCCCCCCTTTTTTTTTTGCACCAGGAATTGAACCCAGAAGCTCACACTTGCCAGGCAGGTGCTTATGCCCCAGACCTAAATGCCCAGCCCCTTTCTTCTTTGTTGACTTGTCCTGATGTTTCTATTTTCTACTAAATGTTATAAGTAAAGAAAAATTAAAATCATAAATGATTAGCTGGACATTTTGAGGGGTGGGTGCTGAGACAGAGCGTCCTGTATTCCAGGCTGGCCTGGAACTCACTATATGGATCAGGCTGGTCAATTCTCCTGCCTCGGCCTTCCAAGTACAGGTGATTACAGGTGAGCACCACCACACCTGGCTGAATCTACTTTCATCTTTGTACTGCACAATGCCAGTTCTAAATGCAAGTGTGAATCTACATTGCACAATCACTAAGAATTATGAAATTTTGTAACTTAAAAAAGTTTTTGGTGCTTTAAAACAGAGTCTCACTTTGTACTTTAGGTTGACCTTGAACTCACCACATATCCCAGGCTGGTCTTGAGTTTGTGGTGATCTTCCTGCCTCAGTCTCCTGAATGTGGGAGTACAGGCAGGGGTCACTACAGCCAGCTCTGGTTTGTAAGGTTTCTTTTGTTTTGTTTTTTGGCAGTTCAGGCTGGCCTTGAATTCACTTTTAGTTAGCCTAGACTGGTGTCAAACTCACAACAATCTTCCTGCCTCAGTGTCCTTGAGTGCTGGGAATATGGGCAGGTACCACCATGCTCAGCATTGGTTTGGTGCTTTTGAGACAGTCTTGATTTGAAGGCCAGACTGGCATCAAACTCATCATCCTCCTGCCTCAAGCTTCTGAGTGCTGGGATTTCTGGTGTGGACCATCACACCTGAGCTTTATTTCACCTCTTGATATGCACACCTTCTACCAGTGTTCTCTAGCTTTATCTTAATGATGAATAAGGAAGTGTTACAACCAAAAGGAAATATGAACTGCTCTATTTTTCTTTCTGGTATGTTATCATTTTTTAGCAAATGATCACTCAAAACAGGAAGCACCCCAATAAAAAAGTAGTTGACAGACACTATGGACTTCTCTGCATTAGGAACGAGTTCTGGTGTGAATGTCTTGAATCCAGGGCTTTGTGCATGCAGGCGAGTACCCTGCCAAGAGCTGCCTCCTTCACCTGGAGGAAAGCTTCCTCTCAGCTATTCAGCCCTCGTTCTTGTGCAGTGGCAGACACAGGCTCTCATTTGCCGCGGCTTCCAGTTTCTCTGAGCTTAGAAGTAGCACACATGCGCAAGAATTCTTACTTTATGGAACACTGCAAGCCTTACAAGGGAACGAAAGCACAAGGAAAGCCAGACATGCAGATGTCACAGCGTGAGCTTGCGTTCATGCCCTCTTGTCCCATCAGACATCACTTATGAAATACATTCAAAAATAAAATCATTTGGAATCTTAAAATAGCAACATATTCTGGATGTGGTGGTGCATATCAATAATCTCAGCACTTGGGAGGCTGAGACAAGAGGATTGCTGGGAGTTTGAGGACAGCCTGGGATACATGGTAGGTTCAGGGCCAGACTGAACTACATAGCGTGTGCTCTGCTCTGCAGAAAAGATACTAAAATTGAAGTACATAGCAAGACCCTGCCTTATGAAAACAAAAACAAAAACAAGAGGTAACAACCGCAGAATGGGTGGGACACTTTCTGAGTACAGGGCTGTGTCCGAGTGGAGTGAAGACAGAGATGGGCTCAGAAGGAGAAAGGAGCGATGGTTGGGGGACAACTGACCAAATCCAGTATGCAGCACTCGCAGATGGGCAGGGGTGGACACTGAGAGAGGTGAGAGAAAATCGGGCTGAGGACAGAGGAAGTCAGGTGACAAAGGCGCTTAGGCTGCTGACTTTCAAGCTCTGTAAGTGCTGTTCACCAGCCCCATGCGGAGCAGTGACTGATTCAGACCGAACTAGGAAATGATTCCCCTTTCTCCAGACACTGTGCTTCGCAGCCATCTGTTAGAAATTGGAGTAAGACATAATGCTGCCCAGTAGGCAGTGTCAGAAGACAGGGAGAAGAAGAAAGAGGGAGTGGAAAAGGGACAGGGAGAGGGAGAGAGAGCGTGAGCTGACTCAAGTCTACGTGTACTTATCTCCAATGGTTTACACACATTCAAGGACTGCCTGAGCCAATCCACTGTAGTTTAAGGGTTGGGGAAAGCATGCAACTAAATTTCCAAAATGAAATATATAGTCTGTCACCAAAGGTGGGTAAAAGGAGCCGGGATGTAGCTCAGTGGCACAAGTGCCTTCCTGGCAAGTGCAAGGTCCTGAGTTCGATTCCAATTACAAACAACAACAACAACAAAACCCTCAAAGGTGGGTAAAAGGAAAGAGCTGGAACAAGAAAGAGAACCTCTGTACAGGCAGGTAGGTGTGGAGCCTGCGTGGAGGGCTCATTGTAGTAACGCTGTTTCAGAGGGCTGTGGGGGCCATTCCTGGGCGCCCCAGACCACAGGAGCTCCACCAGCGGGGTCTGCTGGCTCTTGCTGGGCTGCTCTTTCATTGCCCATTAATCTTGTGAAAAGCACATTGTGTGTGATCCAGAGAGAGGTGTCTGCAAGTGAAGCAGAAGTCCTGACCTAACCGCAGCCATTTGGTTAAATGAAGTTGCAGTTATTTTGTTCTCTGCCACAAGAAACTCAGTTAAATTCCATGATTTGTCATCAAATTGAAACTTCCACAGATTTGCTAAAAACAACTTTGCTTCACACAGTGTGCTCACAACAAGATTCCTGTTGTACCACGGCCTTCAGCAAAAGTGTATCTCATTCTTGTAACTTCTGTCTTATAACTCATAACTTATAAAAAGGCAAACTTTCTGTAAACCTCCACCCTAAACTTCAGAGATGGCTCCTCTGGGGTCCACTAGCATTCATAAAATTTCCTTTCTTCTCCTGAGCTCCTGGCTATTGTTGGTTCAATTTCTCCTGCAACATTAAGTTCTTGCAAAAAGTGAATATTAACACACTGATGCAAAATGAGAACCTAGCAGTGCTGCCCTTCTCTCCCAGTGCTGACCAGATTTCTCCCCAGCCAAAAAGAACAGACTAGTCTTCACTCTGCCAATTTGACCCTGAACTTGACCTCTTAGCCAGTTTCCTTGGTTATAACATGGATAGAATAATACTAATTCCTCCTAGAGGTGTTTTAAGCATTGGGAACCAGTTTGATCTTAAGCAGTCACTTGACCTCTTAGCCTTGATTTCCTTGTCTATAACAGGGTAAAATAATACTATTTATTCCTAGTGAGATTTTAAGTGTTGGAGGCCTGGGCATGATGGTGCACATCTGTAATTCCAGTACTTTGGGAGGCTGAGGCAGGATGATCTCAAAATTGAGATGATGTAGGCTACTTGAGGAGATCCTATCTCAAAAGAGGGGTTAGGGCAATAGCGCTGGGTTTGGTTCCCATTTAAACAAACAAACAGTAATGGATCTAGGCATTTAGCACAATGGCCAGCACTGCCCCTTTGCTAGGTGGGCTCAAGGGCTACCAAGGGAGAGGCAATTAGTGTACAGATTCACATAGGGCCAACCAGATGTTTATTAACAGTGAACAGTTGGACAACACACCCTCTGTACGCAGCCATCTGTGGGACATTTTAGGAACCCTGACTGAGCTGCTCCTTCCTCCCACCTCTGTGGTCAAGGTTTCCCTGTGGAGGACTAGAGCAGCCCACTGTGGTTTCAACCTGGCTCCAGAGACAGCCCCGCCCCTGGAGGAGCCCTCAGCAGCCCTCTTATGACCTCATCACCACACTGGACCAATGGGGTGGAGACCTGAGGAATACCCCGCCCCGTCTGTTGCTATGGTTTTTGTTTATTTGAGCTTTGGGCCAACTGAGGAGCTGTTCAGAGGTTCTGGGAAGTGCTTCCTGGGTGCCCTATGGGACTGTGCTGATGTGGACCCACCCTTTACCCCTTCCCCACCCAGAGTTTCTGAACAAAGTTGAAGGCAGAAATTGACTGTGGCAAGAGAAAAAGGTAAATCTCATGAGGTCGCAGGCGCTGTCTGAGTCCCCTAATGGCTGCAGTGTAGACTCAACTCCTGCCCCCCACAGCAGACCTCCCTCAGCCCCCTTACCCCTTACCTTTGTCCTTGCTCCTGTGGGACTGGAGAGGAGGTCAGGGCATAAACAGATTCTGGGGACAGGAGGGAGGAGTGCTTAGTCCCAAGCCCCCGGGAGAATGGACATCTCTGCCCCTCACCTGGCTTTGCTCTTCACACCTGATTCCCTGAAGTGTCTTTACAGCCTTTCTGCTTTCTCTGGTGGAGACACAGACGTCCGCTGGGCAGGGAGTTGGACCACAGGAAGGAGTGCAGGTGCCCTCGCTCCTTAACTTACAGTGTCAACGTGGAAACTTCGCCAGGGAGCTCATGGTTGGCAGAGTCTCTGGATGACCACCTCAGACTCAGGTCTGTGCGTTTTCTCCTAGGTTTCTACTCCCTTAAAAACTTTTTCTCAGTTCCCATGTGAATTCCCTTAGACTCTAGGACCAGACTACTTCCTCAAGCTTCTTGGAGTGAGCTTGTCTAACAGATCCTGGAAAACTCAATGTCTCCATGTAAATCTTTCCCAGATCAATTGCAGCTTGGATGCTGAGTGCCACAGGATTGAGGCCTTTAAAATTTTATTTTTTTCCAGGGGGGTCTTGCTCTGAAGTGCAGGTAGGCCTCTATTCACAGTCCTCCTGCCTCAGCCTCCCAGTCCTAGAACGCATCACCATGCCTACCTATTTTTTGAAACACCAGTTCTGCTTGATTGTCTAAAGAGGAAACATTAATATATGTAAGGATAATATATGCATAAATTTGTAAGATAGTAATCGATTTTTCTGAAATAATGCTTGGCTTGGGCTCTACCAGTACTCAGGTTCCCTGGGCTGTGTCTTCAGCACTCCTGCAGTTAGGGTGCTTGACAGAAGTTTGAGAAGTACTAGTGTAGCTCTAACAGATGGTAGGACAGTGCCCAGATGTCTGGTTTTTAAACCACCTGACTCACAGTTCCCACCTGTTAATGTTTGCTCTCCCTCTTCTACCTCTGGTTTTGCCCCCTGGGATGGTTAACTCCTGGCAAACCTCAGAGGTGAGGTTAGAAGACTGAATTCACCTTCTGTTGTTACTTCTCCTGGTGTGTGTGTGTGTGTGTGTGTGTGTGTGTGTGTGTGTGCGTGTGCGTGCGTGTGTGTGGTACTGGAGTCTGAGCCAAGGCCTTGGGCATGTTGAGAAAATGCTCCACCACTCAGCTACAGCTCAACCAACTCATTGCCTTTTATTGTTTGATTGATTGATTGATTGATTGTAGCACTGCAGATTGAGTCCAGGAAGCACCGAGCAGCATTCCTGGCTCTTTCATTTTCTTTCTCTTTCTTTCTTTCTTTCTTTCTTTCTTTCTTTCTTTCTTTCTTTCTTTCCTTTTTCTTTCTTTTCCTTCTATCCTTCCTTCATTCCTTCCTTTTTGATATTACTTTTCACTGATTTATGGTTTTTCCAAAATGGCCTCATGCTCATGATCTTCTTGTCCCAACTCCCCCAGTTTCTGGGATTAAAAGCCTGCACCACCCGGCCTGCTTGCCTTTGTTTATTTTTTTCTTTGTGCTACACGAACACCTCATTACCTCACTCATTAAATGATCACTATAGCACCCTGTAGGGTGGTGGGTGACATTGCAGCAGGAGGATGTGAATAGCGGGCTTATCATTCTCATGACACCACTGCTCTTCCTTTGCACAGGTGAGAGAGTTTCAAGTAAAACCAGCTTTGCTGATGTGATAGCAGTGAAGAAGAAGAGCAAGAAAAAGCCCCTTCACCGTGGGACAGGCACTGCTGGTGACTGCCACTCACCTGAGAAAGTGAGTCTGGGGTGGCCAGGCTGCTGGGGTAGGGGCCCAAGTGGCCATAGAGGACCACGGCTCAGATGAAAATGTCAGGTACTGGATAATAATTCTGCATTTGGGAGCTATGGTTGGGTCTTGACAAGCTTGTGTTGAGCCCTGGGTATGATCTCCAGCACTCCAAAAAACTGAGGGGTGGGAGTGGGGAGAGGAGGAGAGAGGAGAGAGGACAGGAGGGAAACTTTTATGTACACTTGGGAAGTTCAAATGAAATGCTTTTACATGAACTCGCCAGGGCCTAGTGGAAACATTGTGTAAATGGCAGTTGCTATTTGATTTCATTCAGCCAAGGAAGCCACACTAGTGAGAACAGCCACTCCTACTTAAGGTCTCTAAAATCCCTCCAAGATGAGAGAGGAGAGCTCCGGGCCCCAGGATTAGATGTTTTGAATCATGTTTGCTATTAGCTTACTGGGTGATGACAGAAAAATCATTTCCTTCGCATGACTTCAGTGTCGTTTAAACTTCATTTGTAGCCATAGCACTTGAGTCCCAGTGATCCCTTACAGGGGATTCTGATTTCAAAATGAAGATGTAAGCCAGAGTCTGTGTCTCATGGAGTGTCTCTTGAAGGAACTATTCCCACCTTCCTGCTGCCCACTGTGGCTTTCCCAGGCCCCAGCCTGAACAGTCATTTGCTGAGCAGCAGGCAGAGCAAGGCCATGGGGGATCAGGACGGAGGCCGTCAGCCCTTGCTTTGAGCTTTGGACATCTGCAATGCGAGCCTGTGGCCTGGAGCCTGGGCAGCCACATCCTCACTCCCAGTGTCCCCAGCATGTGTGACTCTGTCCTGACTGCAGGAGCCCTGTCCTACATGCTCTGCCCTTTGTGACTAGGGTACTTAGGCATCTTCTGTCCCTCGTGTCCCCCTGAAACCTGCCTCCTTCTGTGACAGGCTTGAAGACCACTCTGCTCCTGCACTTTGTGATAGGCTTGAAGACCACTCTGCTCCTGCACTTCCTTCTGCTGATGACACTGTGTCACGTGGTGGTGTCCCTTCCCCGGGGGCTGCTCTCACTGGTGGCCTCACCTCAGGTTTGTGCCTTTCTCCTTTTGCCTGCTGTCTTCCCAAATGCTCACCCCAACCTCCTTCCCAAAGAACTGTTATCTCTACAGAGTCTCCTTTCCTTTCTCTGGACAGCTTGGTCTCTAGAGCCAAGTGTTATTCCTGGGGACTGGGATGGGGAGGCCACCTTGAGGCTTTTCCTTGAGGTGTGAGGAGGTGGAGGTTTGAGGGTCAGCTTGGCTCCCTTTGCCCTGTGTGGTTCTTATGGAAGTTGACTCCCTCCCTCGTATATTTCTTTTAAACAGTGCTCTGACTCTGCCAGTGGCCCAACACTTATGGCTGAACACAAATGAATGTCTCCTACTGTAGCAGCAGTCCCTTGGCTGGGGGGTCCCGGCAGGATATTCTCCAGGATACTCAATCTCATCCAGCCCCCTGCACATTCCTCTTAGTTACTTTGTAACTCAGTCAAAACACTCAACATTCAAAAGTTAAGAGAGAACAGGTTTATATCAGCTCATAGTTTGTAAAGGTTTCAGACGGTCAGCTGGCTCTGGGGCAGTGTGACATCACAGAGGACAAACAGTCCATGGCAGGAAATGGACAGCAAGTAGCACCAGTAGCAAACCCCCTTTTATCTCTTATCTCATCCAGGCTACAATCCTTTTGTCTAGTGCCACTCACACCCCTATTCTGTCTTCCCGTATAACAATCGGACTAATCCAGTACCACAGACACTCAATGTCAGTAATCTGCACTTTAAATCAGTGATGATAAACCTTTTAGAGACTAGTGCCTGAAGTGAAAACCAAAATCATTTATTTATTTCAGTATGCCCAACCAACATTGAAACATGAACAATGAGGTTTTGGTTTAGAAAAATCAACGCATACATTCCCATCTTTTGACTTAAAAGTAAAGCAACACACAGCCCACTACCACTGTCCCAGATCCATCCACCTCTGAAAAGCCCCATCCAATGAGTGCAGGAGGCTTTGCTCAGACATCTAAATAACAACCCCTGACCTGTGACTCTACCTCTTGGTTTATGTCTAGAGCTATGTCTAGTGTTCAGTGATGGTTAGGGTTAAGGCTATGATTAGGTTGAGGGTTGAGCTTAGGTTGATAGTGTTAGTAATTGGTCTAGGGCTAGGGATAGGCTGTGTCCCATGGTAGGGTTAGGGTAATACTAGGGTTTCACAAAGGTCAGGGTTAGAATTAATTTTGCAGCAATTTCAGGACTAGTGTTAGGGTTAGGGTTAGGGTATGGATTGAGTGAGAGTGAAGGATCTAGATCTGTTGTGTTTAACATTATATCTAAGCGAAGTGTTCATGTTCCAATTAGTTCTTTTTGTATTGCTGAGAAAAAATGTCCGCACCCAATGGTAAAGGATGATAGGTTTATTTTAGCTCACATTTTCTAGGTGTTTCAGTATATATTAAGCTGGATCTTGGGCAAGGAAGCATGGCAGAGAGCCATGGAAGAGGACAAATGGTCCCTGGCAAGGCCCATAGGGAGCAACAGCAGTGAGCCTCCCTTTGCCAGTATATTCCATCTGAGCTAGAATCCTGTTGGTTGGTGCCACTGATACCCATGGAGAATTTCCTGTCTTCAGTAAATCCACCCAGCCACACCCAGGTCTATAGTATATCAAGTAGGTGTTTAATCCAGTGCTACACAGCAGTGATCCAGCCACAGCCGAAAATCCACACCTATGTGTGCAGGAGGCTGTGGGGGATATCTAGAAATAAACCATGCCATTCAGCATGCTTAGGGTGAAGTTTCGTGTAGACTCAGGATTAGTGATAGAGTTAAGCTGTCTTGATTACTTTTCTCTCCAGCTGGGACAAAATACCAATGCCCAAAATGAAGGAAGGAGAGGTTTATTTAGACTACTTTGTGGAGGCTTCAGTCTACCATCAGCTGACTCCACGGCAGCATGGCATGGTATTCAGGCTACACTTTAATGCAGCAGCCAGCAAAAGCAGCCAGAACAAAAGAGGGTTAGAGTAAGCCACTTGTCCTCCCTTGTATTGTACACAGGCCACCTTTCCAGGGTGGGTGTAGCACTCACAAATCTCCTTGCCCTCCTTTTGCACAGGAGGATAATATTTACAAAGGAAGAATTCTAGCTCCATGTTGAGTCTATCAGTTAATCTTCTAAACTCCACAAGTTGACAAAATGTATGAAGTAGAGCACAGGGTCAGTGACAGATGTAGGGATTGGGCTAATGCAGGCTCAGGTAAGATTTTGGTTCGATTAGGCTTCCACCAGGCTTATCATAAGTTTCACAGTTAGGTTTAGGTTTAGGTTTAGGTTTAGGTTTAGGTTTAGGTTTAGGTTTAGGTTTAGTTTTGGGCTTTGGTTTAGGTTTGAGTTTAGGTCTCTACCAGTATTAAGGATGGGGTAAGGTTTAAGTTTAGGTTTATGTTTAAGGCTAATGCGAGTTTTAGGTCTAGGAAAGTTTCATATTAGGTGTTGTGTGAAGGGTTAGAGTTAGTTCTATGACTAGCACCTTGGTAAGCCAGAGTGCAAGGTTTAAGGGTAGGTTTATGGCTAAGGAAATGCTTTTTTTAAGGCTGTGGTTCCACCATTAGTGTCAGGCTTAGGGCTAGTCTATTGCTAGAACAGGGATTGAAATATGCTTGGGGATTTCTTTCTATTGCGTTTATGTTTTAGGGTTTCAGTTAGGGTTAATGTTACAAGTTTGGGCTAAGATTAGAGTGTTGTGTAGGCCAATAGTGAGGGTAAGCCTGATCAGTGGTACAATCTCAGTGGCACATCACCTGCATGGTTGGCACAGTGTCATGAGCTTAAACTTTGGTACCAGAAAAAAAAGAATAAGTAAAAATAAAAGATTAGGGATAGGTTTATGAATAAATTTAGGGCTATGTTGGGGCTAGGGATTTTGCTATGGGTAGGTTAAGGGTCAGGTTTAAGATTAGTTTTAAGGATAGGTTTTGGAATGAGGTATAGATAGGGTTAGAGTTAGATTTATATTTAGGATTAGGGTTAGGTGAGGGTTAGACTTTAAGGTTATGTTTAGGGTTAGGGTTAGGGCCAGGTTATGATAAAATTCAGGATTTGTATAGGTTTGGGATTACTTTTAGTTGTAAGACTGCTTCTGGAATTAGAGCATTAGTGTAAACTTTATGGTTAGTGTTAAGTCTAGTTTTTGGTAGGTGTTGCTTAAGGGCTATACCTGGAGAAAAGTTGAGGGTTTCTTCTGAGGATAGAGTTCAAGCTAAGGCAGTGTTTTAATTAAGGTTATGGTTTTATCAATGGTTAGTGTTAGGATTGGGTCAGACTAGGGGTAAAAATGCAAGGTGAGAGTTAAGTTTAGTTTTATGTTCACATCAAATTTAGGATTAGGCTTAGGGCTGTGGCTAGGGTTCCCAGGGCTAAGCTTATGCTTAGGTTTATTGTTGGGGTTGGTACTATGGTTGGGTCTAGGGCCTGGGCTATGGCTGAGCTAGGGTTGGTGATCCACCAGAGAGAGTGTTAGGGTGAGCATTATGCTATGGTTAGGGATAGGGCTACAGTTCAGCCAATATCCTGATTAGGATTTTTTTGGGTGGTGTTAGGGTCATGGTGATGATTAGCCTTATTGTTTCAACAGGGCTGTGTTACAGTTTGGGTTACTGTTAGTGTTGTAATTCCACCAGGCTTAGGTTTAGAGTTAAGAGCAGAATTAGTTTTAGGGCTAGGAATAGGCTTACAACAGATTTAAGGTTATGGTAAGAGTGAGGATCAGGGTTAGGGCTTGTGATAGGGCTATGGCTATGAATCAGACTAGTTTCACTTGGGTTAAAATAAGGCTTTCAGTTAGGGTTATGATTATGGTTGGGCTAAGACTCGATCTAGCATAAGGATGTGGTTCTACCTGAGTTTGTTTAGGGTTAGTGTTAGCTTTAGGTTGAGTTTTATCATTAGGTATTTACCAGGAAAATAATATTATTTAGGGTTACTGTTTGGCTTGTCCTATGGCTAGGACTAAGTCTAGCATTCCACAAGGATTAGATTTAAATTTATTTTAGGGTCAGGTTTAGGATAGGCCTAGTTCTAGTGCTAGAGATTACACTGAGGCTGGTGTTTGTCAAGGGCTATGCTTAGTTTTAGTATTAAACACAGAGTTATGTTTCTCCAGAGTTAGTGTTAAAGAAACCTTAGGTCTAAGGATAGAGTTAGGGTTAGAACTTTGGGTAGGACTAGGACTATACCTAGGAGTAGAGTTACAACAGTGTGAGGTTTGTGGTTAGGTTTTCTCCAGGTGTAAGGTTAGTTTGGGTTAAGGTTTAATTTTTACCAGCATTAGAGTTGGGCTTAGTGTGATAACTTTAGAGTTACATTTTGGTTGGTGTTAGCGTTCCTCCAAGGTTATGTTAGCATTAGTGATATATGCATAGCTTGGGCTAGTTCTAGGTCTACAGTTCTAACAGAGATTGGGCTAGGATTAGGGTTAAGGATAGGGTTAGATTCCTTGGTGTAAGCATGGTGGAATCTTCTATAGGTGGTCCCAGGTTCTTTCTGTCCTTAGCTAAATACTGGTCCACAGAAGCAGAAGTGGTAATAATGTTTTATAGATATTAAAAGTAGAAGAAAAATTCCATCTCTATGGAATCAGTTTTGGTCAAGTTAAAATAGAAGAAATAAATCAGCACCTTCTATATTCATGAGTGTGCTACCTGAAACTGACATGAGAGCACAAGTGTTGATGTGGTTTCTCTTTTGAAAAAATACTTCCCACACTGCCATCAGGGTTAGATCACCCTATGGAAAACCTGCTAGTCTTCTCACAAGATGTCCACATGAATGGTTCTGGGAACTGTCCTAACATGTGACCTAGGATTTTGTAATTAGTGTGCCATAAATGTTCCCAGCTAGTATTTTCTGCCTTGCTAGGAATTTTCATTTAGAAGCCATACCTACTTTCCTAGCCTGCCTTTGCCATACCCTAGTCTCCTGCCTCTTTTCTCCTTGAGGCAGACATTTTCCCTTAATTCTTTATGGGGTTTCAAATTTAAGGAGGTTTTCATTTTCTTTGTAGGTAATTCGGATGAAAGGAGTTGTGGGTTCTACTTATACAGTCTGCAGGGCAGATGTTACATATTCCTCTGGGCAAGAGTCTGGCAGGACTCTGTTCCACACAGTTGGATAGGCTTTGGTGTTTGGCCTAAATGAATAAGGTATTATTAGAATCTTGTGGTCTCTTAGTGTACTATCATATCAGAAGACAGAAAAGGTCTCCCTTATAACATTTCAAACAGACTCATATTAGCCCCATTTTGGGGGTTTGGAACCCTCATGAGGGCTATTGGCAAAAATCAGAGACAAGGCTCAGATGCTTCTTCATACAATTGTGTCAGAACTCACTTTAGAATCTAGTTGACCTTTTGAAAATGCTGAGGACTCTATGTCAAATGGAGATGGTAGTTTATTCCAAGAGCCTGAACATCCCAAGTTATTTGAGAGGTAGTAGAAGGCTGATTGCCATTCTGAAGGGACTGGGTAGTTGAAACTGGGGAATGATTACTTTGAGGAGCATGTTGACTACTTCCATAGCTTTTCTGAATGGGTAGAGAAGCCTCAGCCCAACCTTTAAGGTGTCTGTAGGACCAATATTTACCTATATCTACCATGGGTATGGTGGTACATGGACAATGTCTATCAGGCCTTTCCAGGTTACATCCCACTCCTCTGGATTCTAACAAAGGAGGTGCTATGAGGTTGCCAGGGTTCTTGTAGGCACAGATTTACTGACCTGTCAGGAAATCTGTGGTCCTAGTCCTCTGAAAATTTGAGTGGCCATCTCCACTGTAGCTCCTCTTCCCATGGGGAGTCATCAAGAATTTTTTTGTCTTCCATGGTGTCCCTTGAGAAAGCACAGTTGGGATTCTACCAGAGTCCTTTTTTAATCCTCCCTTGTCCTAAATTCCTTTATCTTGCTGGGGGTTATAGACTGTTTTTAATGAGTCCTCAAAATGGGGAATAAGGTTAAGGTTTTGAGGGTGTGTGAGGTTTTCTTTTTGCCTTCCTATCAAGTTTTTTATTACCCAGGGAGACTTCAGATATGTGTCTCTGGTGTCCCCTCAATGCATGACAGTGACCTGCAGGGGAAGTTAGCCTGCCACTAGGAGTCATAGCATTTCCTTTTTGTTATTTTTAGGGACTGGGAATTAGACAGGAAGTCTCTTTGTTTACAAATAGCTCCAAGGGCATATAGAACCAGAAGAGCATATTTGGAGACTATATGAATAGTTAGATTTTTGCCCTTTTCTAATATCAATGCCCAAGAAAGAATCACAGGTCTGCTATTTGATCAGAAATACCTTGGGGAAGGTATCTGTCCTGCAATAATGTCCAGTTTTCCCAAAGTTAATTTTCAGCTTCTTCTGCTTTCACAGTTTTTTTCTGCTGCAGTTTTCAGACAGAATGGGCATCCAGTAACACTCCATAGTTTTTGAAATGTATGCTAGTAGGCAGTGATCTTGTCCTAGCCTTCAGGTCATGACACACAAAGAAATCCCTCTATTTTTTGATATGTACACATAGAAGGAATTTAAAGTTAGGTATTCCCATGCTGAAGCCTAAGGGCATAATCTAATTTTCTAAAGGCATTTTCAGTCACTTCTAGGACACACAGACTCAGGACCTTTGACAACTTCATATAAAAACTTTGCCATTAGTCCAAAATTAGGGGTCCATATCTGGCTGAAGCCAGACATTCCTAGGAAGAATCAAAGCTGTTGTTTCTTGGCAGAAGTTCTGAAATTGCACATAACCTGGATCCCACCTCTAGACAACTGTTGTACCTCCAGGTATAAGACTATATCCCAAGTATTCAACTTTCAGAGGTATATCTGAGCCTTTTATTTTGAGAGTTTATGTCTCTTCTTTGCTAGAAAATTGAAGGTTTGTGCAGTGCTATGGCTGGGTAACTTCCAAATTGAGCTGCAGATTAGCATACTATGTACATTCTGTAAAGTGGTTCCCTGTATAAACCACAGGTTTTTTCAATCTTTTTATAATGCCTGAGAAAAAGGTGAGGGATTTCTCTAAACACTTGGGGAAGAAGTGCCCAAATATGCTGCTACTTTTCCTTTGAAACTGGATTTTCCCATCTAACGGCAAACAGAAGCAGCGAATCAGAGTGGAAGAGAATATAAAAGCATCCATGAGGTCTAAGGCTGAGAAAGAATTTATGCTTCTTGGAATTTGAGAAGGAACTGTGTGTGTATCTGCCACCAGAGGGTGCATTGGGATTCCAACCTTGTTTATGAAGAACAATGTTTTTTAAACCATGCTATATTCTCCAGAGTGTTTTACTAAAGGGACAATGAAAAGGCCACCAAGGGCCATGTTTGAGAAACCTCTCTTGAGGCCATTACCTGACTCTTCTTTGACTGGGTAATGCTTTCCATTAGGAAACTGGCTGGAGTTTTCTTACTTCAAAGCTACTGGCATAGCTGAATTCTCCCCTGCCAGGTAGTCCATTAGGCTATGCAACAAGATACACCTGCTGGCTAATTAGGTCAGGCAGACTTGGTGTAGTCCTGAAAGGTAAAATCCATTTTGGCCGTTGTTGGAATTTTAGAATTACCCTTATGTTTTAAAGCAAATCTCTTCCTAGCAAGAGAATAGCACACTGGAGGACAATGGAAATCTTGGTTAAATATTTGGCCTTTAAAGTGACAAGTCAGAGCAGGTGGCCAGGAACTGACTAAGGCTTCCCTTAGCCACAGTCATGGCTGTAGATCTAGAAGGGGATTCTCCAGAATAAAAACTTTTTGTCTTTCTCAGTATCAGTGAGTAATTGTTCTGGCTCACCTAGGACAAATCAGGGTTACCTGTTTCCTCACAGGAGCTGGTGATGTCCTTTTAAAAGGGCATTGTAGTGGCCCCAGGCCCCTTCAGTCTTCATTGGAGAGCAAAATGAAAATGTTGACTATCCTATGCCCTCACTGGGAGCAGAGACAGTCAACCCTCCAGTGCCATGAGATACTTGGAACACGGCCCTGGAGGTGGCCTGGTGCAGTTGATTGCCCAATGATTTGTCTTCTTGCATTTGAAACTGAAACTGTTTTCTCAATTATCTTGAGGTTTCCCTTAGATGATTTGGGTTCATTTAAAACATTACAAATTGTGACAGCTATAATTCTGGGCTTTATCTTTACACTCTTCATCTAAGATCCTGATTGTTGAACACAAAAACAGTTATGTCCAGAAACTGCATCATAGGCATAATAAAGATCCATCTGAAGTTTTTGTAATTGATGCAGAATATCTGGGTCTGACTGACAAGTGAAATGGTGTCCAATCAGTACATACTACTCCTTGGAAGATGGATCTGTGTTTGTATATTTACAAAAGACTTCTGTTGCTGGATGTGGTGGTAATCTCAGCACTTAGGAGGTTGAGACAGGAGGATCCTTGCAAGTTTGACACCAGCCTGGGCTACAAAGTGAGTTCAAGGCCAGATCAAATTGTATATGGAGACACTGTATCGAAAAAAAAGACTTGTGCTAATCATCTGGATTTTCTTCTTTGCCCCATATGGCCCTGCTCACCTTATCATAATTAACAGATTTCTTAATGTACCTTTTATTATCATGATAAGAACAGCCACTATATGAGAGATCACTTTTAGTTCCTCACTAGTATTGTAGTCTCAGTTTGGCTCTTTTAAAGGGAGAACAGACTTACCAGTGTGATGTTCTTCGGTTCTTAAAACATGTTATTCTGCATGGTTTTTAGCCTGTGGTAGGATGCTTCACTTTTCATTTGTGGAACTGGACATTTTACCACAGTAAGTCAAGAGTGAGTGTCAAAGTTTCAAACTGTGTTGCAAACTTACAAGGTCCTCTGAAAGTCAGCCTAGCCCTTTTCGCATTGTTCAATATCTGCAAGTGAGATAAGGACCTAGACTCGGGAAGTCACCTCTGCAAGTGGAGTGGGATAAGTTGTGAGTAAGAAGGACCACTTGGAATACCCCCTGTGGGCTTGGAACTGCCTAAGTGTTGGTGCATCCTGCAGGGTGCACAGCTGTCTGAGGAACAGAATGAGGGACCTGAGGGGTACTGAATTCCTCTGGGACACTAGGCTCTAAAGGATTTCCTGTGTCTGTAGAAGGCAAGAGGACTGCTTTATTGACCTGATGATCATGAGGGGGGTTTCAAGGAGACCTTCCTGCATGGTTGTCTTCCCAAAATAGATGAGAAACAGTTGATCTCTCGGGACAGGACCATCAGAGATGTACCTTTCTTCTTTAGGGACTGGCTACTCTTAATGCCACAGTTTCTGGATTTTTCCTGAAGTAAAATGACACAAAAGCCTGAATATAAGGGATTTCACTCAACTTTCTATGCTTTATAGGAATAATTTAACTGAAAAATATATCATAATTTAAACTGCCATCCTACACCCATCTATTCTCATCCCCTAGTTCATGATGGATCCAAAATGTATTGCAGTAATAGGTAAGCTATGCCTTTTTAAAATTAGTTACAAATTACCCACTAATCAAGAAAATGGCCTACTTGTGAAGTTGGTGGAACTGTGAGGTGCAGTTTACGGTGATTCCCATGACTCATCTTGGGACCTAGAGAGAGAAAGAACTTGGTCTCAGTTCCTTCAGACATCATTCCATGCAGAAGAACCCACAAAGCATCCCTTCTAGGTCTTGAGTATTCACTGGGCAGACATCTTTGTCGGAAGCTGAGACATTGTCAGCATCTTTCATAGATGATGGAGAAAGCAGGATACCATTCCTGGTCTCATGAGAAAAGCCTGGATGTGGGGAAGAGTAAAACATCAGTTATAAATGAGAGAGAGAGACAGGGAGTGGGAGAAAGAGGCAGAAGAAAACCTTTCCTCTTTTCTTGAATGGCTGTGCCAAATATGTTACCAGGTTTTGTGGTGTTGGAGTCTTCATTTAAGATGTTTCTGAGGTTGTGTTTACCTGGTCAAAGCATTGTTAAAGAGATACACAAATAATAAGGCTTTACTTTTATTAAAGGTAGGGAAATAAAGGCTCTGCAGAGTGAGTTTGAGTCAAGTAATAGTAGGGAAAAAATAAATGTTCTTTATAGGGCAAGGGTAGGACAGGGTAGTACAAAGAACACAATGCCAGATGTCTTTTTTTTAATATTTCCCACACTGGTGTCAGGTCTGGGCCATCCTATTGAAAACCTGCTTGAGTTCTCGTGAGAAGTTCATGTGCAGGACTTCAAGAACTGCTAGTCACATGTGCCCTGGAATTTTATAAGTAACAGTCTACATATACTTCCCTGGCTAGTCTGCCATGCCCTCCTGGAAGTCTCTAATTAACAGGTCATGCCTAAACTCCTAAGCAGCCTCCACACACCGTAGTCTCCTTCTCATTTCATTTAGGGTGATGGTTAGGCTTAGGGCTAAGAATCGGGCTAGGCCTAGGCTTAGCACTTGGCTTCCACCAGAGTTGTGGGTAGTGTTGGATGTAGAGTTAGATTTAGGGTGTTGATCTAAGTAGGTTATGGTTAGAGTTAAGGTTAAGGCTAGGGTTACAGCAAGGTAACAGATGTTACATGTAGGGCTGGTGCTTTATATGGTCTAGATTTATGGTAGGGCAAAGGCTACACCAATGTTAGGGTTTTTAAAAAACAATCGTTATGATTTATTTGAAGTGTGTTTTTTTCAGAGTTAGCTGATGGTATGGAAGTGCTAGTGTTAGTGTTAGTGTTAGGGTCAGTGTTAGAGTTAGCATCAGTGTTTCTGGTGGTGTTTTAGTGTTTGAGTCATGAATAGGGCATAAGCTAGAGATCCACTTATGCTATGGCAAAAATGAGGGTCAAGTTTCTGTATAGATTTAAAGCTATGCTAGGTCAGAGGTGCTTGCAGCATAGAATAAGGCCTATGTATAAGGTTAGCGTCAAGAATAGGATGCAGGTACTTGTAGGGATAGGGTTAGGAGGCTTAGGTTTCTGTCTGTGGCTCGGATTAGGACTAGGACAAAGCTAATATTTCAATTGAGGTTTAGGACTTGGCTCATGATTATGATTTCAGCCAGGTTGTGATAGAATTAGAGCTTTGTTTAGAGTCAGGAATAGAATTTGGATTAGGATTAGGTTTACAGTTAGAGCTAGGGCTGAGCTAGTATTAGTTTTCTGGTTAGTGTGAAGTGTCAGAGTTTGTAGATCTTGTGTGAGCATTATAGGTCAGAAGATCTGAGACTAGGTCCAGAGACAGGGCTCATGGTAAGGCCAGGACTTCTGTTGAGATTTTGGTTTTGTTTATGGATGTCACTAGTGTTGTGTTCAGGTGAGGGTGAAGGGGCCATTGTGAATAATGTTTAGGTTCATGGTTTCATCAGATTGAGTAGTAGAGTTAGTGTTAATGTAGGGTTAGGGCTAGGGTCAGTGTTAGATTTAAGGTTTCTCCAATTTCCTTTGGAGTGCCAGTGTTACTATTGTGCTTAGGCTCACAGTAGGGCTTGGGCTAGTTCTAGGATTAGTTTATGTAGTGTCAGTGCTAAATCTGTGGCCAGGAATAGTGTAAGGAGTAGGACTAGAACTCCCTAGACTTAGGCTTATGTTGGGTGTTGCTATTAGGTCTAGTTGTAAATGTATGCTTAGGTTTTGATTTAGGTTTGGTTGCTTTTACATTCTGGTGTTATGTAGGATTAAGTTTCTTTACAAGGATTAGGTAAACTTAAAAGTGTGGTTAGGTTTTGACCTTACATCATGTTAGAATGAGGGCTTAGAACAAGACTAAGCTGTTATTATAGCAGGGATAGGGCTAGGATGTACTTACTCTTAAGTTTAGAGATAAGTCTCAGGTCAGGCTTAGAGATGGATCCATAACCAATTGTTAGAACAAGGTGCTGGCAGCACAGGGCATAGTTTTATGGTTCCAGTGTGGTTAGAATAATGTTTAGGATAATGCTAGATGGAGTTACAGTATAGTACAAGAATCATGACCAGAGTTACGTGGTCTTAGATTTAGTTTTAGTGTTAAAGTTTAATGTTTAAGGTTGGCATTAGGGTTAAGATGACGTTCGGTGTTAGGGGTTCACTATGCTTAGGATTAGGACTCGCTTCAGTATTTGTTTTAAGGATATGCTTAATGTTAGACTAAGATTAGTGCTGAGATTCCATTCCCTTGTTGCTTTCTGTCATTGCTGAGACAATTTACCCAGCATGCCAGTTGTAAAGAGGAAAGACTCATTTTAGCACACAGTTCTGTGAGGCGTGCCATAGTGTCAGCCACCTGCAAGGCAAGGCAGCATAACTGAATGCCACTGCCGAGGACAAACAGCTCTTGGCAAGGAAGACAGGAAGCCCTGGCAGTGAGCCTTCAATTTCATGGTTATTGCCTCTGAGCTACAAGCCTGTTGCTTGTTGCCACTGATAAGCCTGGAGAGTGTTCTGCCTCCAGTAAACCCATCCATTCACTGGCAGGACTCTGCTAAATGAATTAGTTATCTATTGCAGTACCATGTGGCCATGACACAGCCACCTGTAAATAGTCTGGCTGTGTGCATGAGAGGCTGGCATGGAGGACATCTTGATATATACCTTAGTAAATTGAACATGGTTGGATTTCACTTTCGGTTTAGATTTAGGATTAATGCTGAGGTGAAGGGTTAGTGATAGGGTTAAGACTGGGTCTACACAAGGCTCGACTTGGGCCAGGCTGAAGGTTTGGGGTAGTTTGGCATTAAGGCAAGGTTTTCACCATGGGTTGGATAAGTTTCAGAGTTGTGTATATATTAGCAACACTTTAGTTTTTGTCTTAGCTGTAGGTGTAGTTGTAGGTTTAGGTGTAAGTTTGTGGTTATGATTCTATCAGTTTTAGGTGCAGTGTGAGATATAGAATCGATTACTGATTAGACCAAGGCTAGGTTTTTGGTCTCGGGACAATTTACTATTTGGGGTAGGGTTCAGATTACTGCTGGGACTAGACATTGGACCTGGATAAGGGCTAAAGCTAGGTTTATGGCTAAAGATAGGTCTTTGCTAAGTGAAGCTGTATGTCTAGGCTTGGGGTTCCACCAGGATTAAGATTAGGGTTAGGGAAAATCCAAGTTTTAGCAAAGGGCTAGAAATAGTCACAGGCAACTGGTTAAGAGTTTTGTTTAAGATGAGATTAATGGTTTGTATTAACCTCAGTGTTACAGTTAGTGATAGTGTTAGTGTTGGTGATAATATTAATGTTAGTGTCGTAATTAGAGTCAGTGCTAGGTTTAGTGGCAATGGGTTAGTGTTTGAGTCACGAATAGGCATAGCCTAGTGATATGCATAGGTTAGGGCAAGAATTGGGAAGGGTTTTATATACAGATGTAGAGCTATGGTAGGATCAGAGATGTTTTCAGCATAGTGGAACAGGCAGGTATACTGTTAGTGTCAGCAATAGGGCACAGGTACTGGTAGGAATAGGGTCAGCATGGTTAGGTTTCTGTCTATGGCAGGTCTCAGGCCTATTTAGTAAAGCTTATGTTTAAGTTGAGATTACTACTAGGCTAAATGATTAGGGTTTGGGCCAGGCTATCATAAGGTAAGAGCTTTGTTTAGAGTTAGGAATGGAGTTTGGATTAGAGTTAGGTTTAGAGTTAAGGCTAGGGCTGAGCTAGAATGAGTTTTCTGGTTAGTGCTAAGTGTCAGTTTGTAGTCTAGGTTCAGGGTTATACTTCGAGAAGATTTCAGACTAGGGCCACAGACAGTGCTCATAGTAAGGCTAGAGATTTTGTTGAGATTTGGGTTTCCTTTATGGATTTTCTCTCTCTGTGTGGTTTTTTTGTTTTGTTTTGTTTTGTTTTTTGTTTTTTGTTTTTTTGGTTTTTTTTGCTAGGTTGCTAGGTTTGTCATAGGGTGAAATTGAAGGGGCCACTGATAGTTAGGTTTACATACATGGTTTCATTAGATTGAGGGGTAAGGTTAGTGTTAGCATAGGGGTAGAGCTAGGACCAGGGTTGGATTTAAGGTTCTTTCATTGTTTGATTTTTGCTAGTGTTATGATTGGGCTAAGCATTGGTGTTTGCACTGGGCTATGTGTAGGATGAGCTTAAGTTTAGGTTAAGTGTTAAACCTAAGGACTAATGCATGGAGTAGGGTTAGAATTCACTAGACTCTGAGTTATGTTGGGTGCTACTATTGGGTCTAGGGGTAAAAGCAATGCTTATATTTTTAGTTAGGGTCAGGGTTGTTTGTTGTTGTTGTTGTTTTAGTGTAGTGTTCTAAGCCAGGTAGGATTCAGTTCATTTGCAGGGAATATGTAGAGGTAAGAATAGGGATAGGTTTTAAGCTATCATCACGCTAAGATTAGTGCTAGGAACAGGATTGGGACTGAGTTGTAGCAGGGTTAGGGCTAGCATAAGTTTTACCATTAAGTTTAGGGTTAGGTCTCAGGTCAGGTTTAAAAATGAATCCTTGACCAATTGTGGCACAAGGGTACTGGCAGCACAGGTCTAAGGTCTAGGCTTCCAGTATGGTTAGGATTAGGTAAAGGTTAAGGAAGGATAAGGAATAGTAGAAGACTTATGACCAGATTTAGGTGGGCTTAGCTTTAAGTTTTGATGAGGGCTTAATGTTTTGGTTGGCATTAGGGTTAGCATAAGGTTAACCATGCTGAGAATCAGGACTAGCTTCAGTGTTGGGTTTAGGGGTATGCTCAAGGACAGGGCAGGACTAGTGCTGAGGTTCCATTGCCTCCTTGGTTTCTGTGATTGCTGAGACAACTTACTCAGCATGCCAACTGAAATGAGGAAAGATTTATTTTAGTACACGGTTCTTGGAGGTACCCTATATAGTCAGCCACCTCCATGGCACAGCAGCATGAGGGAACACCATGGCAGAGGAGAAATGGCTCCTGGCAGGGGAGACAGGAAGCCCTTTCAGTGAGGCTGCCTTTGGCTTTTATTGCTTCCAAGCTGCAGGCCTATTTGATTTTGTCACCCATACCCCCAGAATGTATTCTGCCTCCAGTTAACCTGTGTTGTCATTGGTAGGACTCTGCTAAATGAAAAGGTTACCTATGCCTATATCACATACCTATGATCCAGCCACCTTTAAAAGTCTGGCTGTGTGCATGACAGGCTGGCGTGGAAGACATCTTGATACATGCCATAGTATATTGAGCATGATTGGATTTCACTTCAGTTTAGATTTAGGATTAGTGCTGGGGTAAAGGGTTAGTGACAGGGTTAGGACTATGGCTACACAAGCCCCAACATGGTCCAGGCTAAAGGTTTAGGGTGAGTTGGCAGAAGTAGAGGTTTTCACCAGAGGTAGGGTATGTTTCAGAGATGTGTATATATTAGGGTTACTTTTAGGAAGAGCCTTTGTAGAGGTATAGTTGGTTTAGTTGATAGGTTTAGTTGTAGGTATAGTTGTTAGGTTTAGGTTTAGGTTTGTGGTTAGGGTTCTATCTGTGTTATGCTCAGTGTGAGTTTTAGACTCAAGTTGCCTATTCAGCCTAGGATAGGTTTTGGTCTAGGTCTAAGTGGCCTAACTGGGATAGGTTCAGATTAGGCTTCGGACAAGGCATTGGATCTGGGTAAGGGCTAGAGATAGGTTTGTGGCTAATGATAGGTCTTTGCAAAGGAAAATTCTATGTCTAGGCCTATGGTTCCACCAGGATTAGGATTAGGGTTAGGGATATGGTGAGGTCTAGCAAAGGGCTATAAATACTCATAGGTAACTGGCTAAGGGCTTTGTTTAAGATGAGGGTGATGGTTCCTGTTAACCTTAGTGTTAAAGTTAGTGATAGCGTTAGTGTTGGTGTTAATATTAGTGTTATAGTTAGGGTCAGTGCTAGGTTTAGTGGCAATGGATTAGTGTTTTAGTGATGAGCAGGCATAGCATAGGGATACACTTAGGTTAGGGCAAGAATTCAGAAGAGTTTTTTGTATAGATTTAGGGCTATCCTGCAATCAGAAATGTTTCCACATAGTATAGGATGTAGGTATACTGTTAGGGTCAGCAATACGGTGCATATACTAGTAGGGATATGGTCAGCAGGGTCAGGTTTCTGTCTATGGCTGAGTTTAGGGTCTGTTAGTAAAGCTTATGTTTAAATTGATGTTTACTGCTGGGCTAAATGATAAGGGCCAGGCTGTCATATGGTTAGAGCTTTGTTAAGAGTTAGGAGTGGAGTTTGGATTAGGGTTAGGTTCAAGAGTAGCACCAGGGCTGAGCTAGTATGAGTTTTCCGGTTAGTGTGAAGTTTGAAATTTTCTAGGCCTAGGGGGAGGGTTATAGTTAGAGAAGATCTCAGGCTTGGCCCAGAGATAGGGCTCATGCTAAAGCTAGAGGTTTTGTGGAGATTTTGGTTTCCTTTATGGGTGTTGCTAGTGTTGTCTTAAGGTGAAATTGAAGGGGCCGTTGAGAGTTAGGTTTAGATTCATGGTTACATCAGATCGAGGAGTAAGGATAGTTTTAGGGTAGAGTGCATTCTAGGATTCTAGGAAACTTAACATTAAGTTTCTTCCATTGTTGGGATGATGCTAGTGTAATTATTGGGCTCAGGCTTAGGGTAATGCTTAGGCTGGGTTTAGTGTGAACTTACATTTAGATTCAGTGCTAAATCTATGTCCATGACTAGTGAATGGACGAGGGCAACAGTTCTGTAGAGTTAGGCTTATGCTTGGTGTTGCAGTTAGGTTAGGTCTAAAGCTAAGCTTAGGTTTTAAATTAAGGACATGGCTATTTTTTTGTTCTGGTGTAGTGTTCTAAGGCAGATAGGATTCAGTTTATTTGCAGGGAGTGTTGGAGTTAAGAATAGGGTTAGGATTTGACGTGGCATCATGTTAAGATTTAGGCTAGGAACAAGATTAGGCTTGAGTTGTAGCAGGGTTAGAGGTAGGAGAAGTTTTACCTTTAAGTTAAAGTCTAAGCATCAGGACAGGTTTAAAGTTGGGCCCATGATCAGTTGTGGCAACAAGGGTACTGGCAGCAAAGGTCTAATGTTTGGGCTTCCAGTATGGTTACCCTAAGGTTTAGTATAAGGGTAAACATGTATATATAAGGGATAGTAGAAGAAATATGACCAGAGGTAGATGGGCTTAGATTTAGGTTTAGGGTAATGGTTTAATGTTCAAGGTTGGCATTAGAGTTAAGGAAAGGTTCTGGGTTAGGTGTTTCATGCTGAGGATTAGGACTAGCTTCAGCTAGGGTTTAGGAATGTGCTCAAGGCCAGGGCAATACTAGTGCTGACATTCCCTTGCCTTGTTGGTATCTGTGATTGCTAAGACAACTTATCCAGCTTTCTTATTGAAAGGAGGAAAGGTTTATTTTAGCTCAAAGTTCTCAGAGGTATCTTATATAGTCAGCCACCTCAGGGGCACAGCAGCAGGTGGCACAGCAGCCTGACAGAGGCCATGGCTGAGGTCCAGAAGCTCCTGGCAGGGCAGACAGTTAGCCTAGCAGAGAGGCTCCCTTTGCCTTTTATTGCATCTGAGCTCCAAGTGTATTTGTTGTTGGCACTGATACCCTAGTAGAGGGTTCTGCTACAGTAAACCCGTTCAGTCACTGGCAGGACCCTGCTAAATGAATTAATTTCCTGTACCAGTACCACATCCCCATGATCCAGCCACCTGTTAAATGGCTGGCTTTGAGCAGGAGACGCTGGCATGGAGGACATCTAGATACATGCCATAGCATATTGAGCATCCTTGGATTTCACTTTCAGTTTAGATTGAGGATTATTCCTAGGGTAAAGGGTGAGTGATAAGGCTAGTACTGGGGCTGCACGGGGCCTGACTTGGGGCCAGCTGAAAGTTTGGGGTGGGTTGGTAATTGGGAAAGATGTTCACTAGGAGTAGGTTATGATTCAGTGTTCTGTGTGTCTCAGAGATAAATTTAGATTTGGCCTTAGCTATAGATGTAGTTGTAGCTTAGTTGAGGTTTGTGGTTAGGGTTTTACCAGTGTTAGACTTAGTGTGAGATTTAGAGTCTGATTGCCTTTTAGGACCATACTTAGGTTTTGGCCCAGAGCCATGGTTTTTATTTGGGATACGATTCAGATTAGCTTTAAGGCTAGGGATTGGTTATGGGTGAGGGCTGGAAATAGATTTATGGCTACTGATAGGTCTTTGCTTAAGGGAAGTTTTATGTCTAGGCCTAGGATTGCAACAGGATTAGCATTAGGGTAAGAAACACTTCAAGGCCTAGCAAAGGGCTAGAAATAGATCTAGTGTTTAGGTGGTACCAGGCTCTGTGTTTGGTTTAAGATTCGGGTGATAGAGTGTATGAACATTAGTATTAGTGTTAGTGTTAGTGTCGTTAGTGTTAGAGTCAGTGTTCGTGTTAGTGTGAGTGGCAGTGTTAGTGTTTGAGTTATTAATAGGTCATAGGGTAGAGTTCCACTTTGGTTAGGGCAAGATTGTGGGAGAGGTTTATATATAGATTTAGTCATACTGGTAAGATCAGAGGTATTTGCAGTGTACAGTCTAGGTATAAGGTTAAGTTCAGGAATATAGTGTAGGTACTGTTAGGGAAGGGTCAAGAGGGTTAGGGTCCTGTCTATGGCTAGGATGAGGGCTAGGAAAAAGCTTATGTTAAAGTTGAGGTTTAGTCCTAGCCTCATGATTGTGGTTTGTCCAGTGTGTGGTATGGCTAGATTTTTGTTAGGGTTAGGAATAGAATTTCGATTAGGTTCAGGTTTATAATTACAGCTAGGGCTGAGCTAATATTAGTTTCCTTGTTAATGTGAAGTGTAGTAGTTTGTAGGTCTAGAGTGAGGGTTATATAGTGAGAGAATATCTCAAGCAAGGGCCAGAGATAAGGCTCATACTAAGGTAATGGCTTTTTTAAAGATTTGTTTTCTTGTTTATGAATGTTGCTATGGTGAGTGAATTGCCTGTTGAAAATTAAATTTATATTCTTGGTTACATCAGATTGAGCAGTGGGGTTAGTTTCAGGGTAGGTCTTGGCCTACCATAATACTATTTAATTGAAGGATTTGATTGAATGGTCTTGCATTGTTTGATTTGGTGTAGTGTTACTACTGAGCTAAATCTCAGAATTGTGGTGGACTAGTTGTAAGTGCAGTTATATTTAGGATTATTGCTATAATATGACCAGAAATATCTCCTTGAGTATGGCTGGAATTCTTCAGAGTTAGTGTTGTGTTGGGTGTTGTTGTTACATTTCGGTATAAAAGTATAGGTATACTTCACATTAATTTCTGGCTTAGTTCAATGTCCTCATTTAATGTTCCAAGAGGGTTATGATTCCATTTTTTAAGTGGAATTTCACAAATTCATTATATTTTTTCATTTGTACCACCCTATGTTTTGTGTTAATATTGGGAATATGATTACTATGTGATTAGTGTTAGCTATCCTCTTAGCTTTAGGTTTAATGGTGTGATTTTTGTCTCCAGGTAGGTCTGAAGTTCCACCAGAAATTATGCTGAGTTGGTTTATTGGTAGAGTTAGATTTTGAGTTATGGTTTTATTCCTTGGTTTTCATATGGTAGAGTCCATTTCTCAAGGTACTTTCAGGTTCTTTTTTTGAAACAAATTTTGTTGAAAGAAGCCCAAATGGTAGTAATCTCTAACAGATATCAATGGTGGAAAATAAAATAATCTGTACAGATTTAGGGGCATGTAAAAGCGATAGTAATAAATAAGTACCCCCTAATAGTCAGTCACAAGTGGGCTTCTGTGAAGGGATATACTAGTTTGAGCATGACTGCAGATGCTCTTGTTTGTCTTTTCCTTTTTTCTTGTTTAATATTTACCATGATGCCATTACGTTTAGATCTCCCATTTGAAAACCTGCTTGAGTTCTCCCAAGACGTCCAGGTACAGGGCTTTGCGAATGGTTCTGAGCACGTGGCCTTGTTAACTTGTCAAAAGAACGGCCCCAGATAATCTTTCATACCCTCCTGGGATTTTCGTTTAACAGATTGTGCCTGCTTTCCCAGCCAGCCTATGTCACAGCCTGTCCTCCTGCCTCATTTCTCCCTGAGAGCCACATGTTTCAATAATTCTTCGTGAACTGTCAAGGGAGGGGAGGTCTTCATTTTTATAAAAGTATTTATAGCCCTACAGGTGGCTTACAGGTGCTGGAAGTGGCTGTGAATTTTATTTATTGGGGATCATGTGTTGTTGTAACTATGTTGGGATGTTGTATCTCACTGACTGGGTTGATGAAGAGACAGTGAAAAATGAGTTATTTGTTGTTGGGCTGTCTTGCTCAGTGGGAGAAAGTGAGTAACTTTACTATTTGATAGAGATTGTAGAGCCCAAATAGGAATTCCAGTTCTGGTTTCATGGTTCTTTTGGAGGAGAAATTATGGCTAAGAAAGGTGTCTGGTAAATTGTTGAGAATTCAAGAGCCACTGACTTAGCAAGACCCCATTCACTTATATGTACTCAGAGCACTACTGCAATCTTGCACTTAAAGAAATGTCAGACTTTCTCCAGAGAGTTTTCTGGGTTGTCTTTTCTTTAGACAATTCAAGTGAGGATCATTTTATTCTTGAAAGTTGAATCCAGTTATCTGTCTTCAGCACTTCTACTACAGTGGGTGTGGATATTGTGAGTAAAAAATGATCACTCCATTTTTGTTTTAATTTGTCTGCAGGAGCCCCTTCTTTCCATATTTTAAGAAGGGAGTAGTTGCCATACGCTTAGGCAGCCCTCTGCATGACGGTCTGACCAGCCACGCAGCTGGATGATCCATTGTGCTTGACCTAAATGAATAATATATTGTAAGCATCTCGTGGTCTCTGAGTGTAGTATCACCTCATATGACAGAAAAGGCATCCCATTAACACTTAAAACTGACTGGTAGTAAGCCCCATTTTGCGGGTTTAGGACCCTCATGAAGACTGTTGGCATTAATCGGAGACAAGACTCATGTTTCTTCGCACAGTGTTGGCCGAGCTCACTTTAGGATCTCCCTGGCTCTTTTGACTTTTCCAAAACTTTGTAGTCTCCTTGTAATTCGAATGGAGATGATAGTTTATTCCAAAATCCATAGCCACCTTCTGATTTACCTAAGAGGAAAAGAAGGCTCATTACCATTTTGAAGGAACTGGGAAATCCAAACTGGGGCATGATTTATTTGAACAACCCCTTGCCTATCTCTCTATCCTTTTCTGAATGGGTAGGGAAAGCCTCAGGCTAAACCTGTAAACTGTTTATTAGGACCCAGGTTTGGGCATGTGTGTGACATCTGGTTTCCATTCCTCCCTAAGTTATGTCCTTCTCAGTACTGGCTCTAACAGAGATGAGCTGGCCAGAGTTCTTGTAGGCACAGAATGGGCAGCGTTTGCTGGCCTGTCAAGTGACTGCTGCTCATCCTTGTTCTGTGAAAAACGGTGAGAGCAATTTCTACTATAACTTCACTTACCATGTGGAAAGAATCATCAGTGTGTTTTATAGTCTTCCACTGTGGAGGCTAGAGATATAGCTGTCAAGTGCAAGGTCCTGAGTTTATTCCTGGTATAAAATATAAACAAACAAGTAAATAAATAAATAAGTAGATAAATAATACGCTCCAAAATACAATATAATATATTGTAATCTTCCACTGTGTCCATCAAGAAAGTCCACTTTATTTATGCCACTAAAGTCCCTTTTTATTTCTTGAGATTATAGACTGGTTTAGTGGCTCCTCAGGAACTAGGAATAAGGCTAAGGTTTTGAGGGTGTGAATGCTGCCCTTTTTTTCTCCCTGAGAGCCTTTTGATTACCCAATGTGACTTTAGACATGTGTCTTTGGTGTCCTTTACAATACATGACCGCTTGAGAAGATAGAACTGCCTCTAGAGGTTGTAGAATTGCCTTTTTGTGCTATGTAGCTGATTGGTTATTAGTTAGGAAGTCCTCTTTTTTCCAGAAGACTGCGTGGGCATATAGAAAAGTGTATTTGGAGTCCATATAGGTACTTAGTTGGGTTTTTTTGTTGTTGCTGTTTTTAAATGTCAGTGCCCAAGGAAGAAGTACAAGGATCTGCTTTTTGATCAGAGATCCCTCATGGAAGGGTTTTGGCCTCAATTGTGGGAGACAATTTGAGTGACTCCTCTTGAATGTAGAACAATTGCCACAACTTTGATTATATCAAGACTTATTTTTTATACTGAAATGTACAGAGCTGACTATGGCATTTTTTCTTTAATTAGCTCTATACATTATAGATAAGGCTAGCCAAGGTATTGGTCTGTAACCTCTAAAGTCATCAGAGAGTCTACTGTTTCCTTGAATAGTGCTCTCTGTAAAATATGTAAGCATAAACAGCAGCCTCCAAAACTATTTCATTGCTACCTTAATTAAATTATGCAGATTTATTTATAACATTATCTCTACATTTTGCAAAGATGCTTTTTTTTAACTGCCTAACTAGCCAGCTCAAATTACTAATATAGTTTCCAAGATCTTCATTGTCACTCATCCTTGAGTCACCCCTTTCTTCACAAGATAATAAATTCTGAGAGAGGTCCAGGATCAGGGCCTTTGTGCATACATCCTCATGGGGATTGGATTTAAGACCCTTTGACTGTCTTTGACTTTGTGACTTTTTGACTTTGATATCTTTACTCTCCCTGTGGGTTGCATTGGAGGTAATAGATTAAAATTAACTTGCTGAGATTCCAATAACATGTCAATGGGATTATAAACATAACTTTTTGGATTGTGAGGAAGACTAATAAAGGGATTTAAAAAACTTGGATTACCATACTCAATATTTGGGATTGCAATACTCAGTGAACTGTTGTGGATTGACAACTACATAACCTGCCTTTTGATGTCCTCCTTGGACAAAGCTACTTCCATTAGAGAGGCACACCTCAGGGTTCAGGAAGGTCCGGAAATGTCCTGCCTGCTTGCATAGGTCCGGGAGATGATTTGTTCACCAGAGTGGGTAACTTCTGGTCTTTCGCTAAGGCTCAAGCTAGGACTAGGTTTTGGTTTAAGTATAGGTTTAGACCTATTGTTAAGGCTAGGGTTAGAATTCTTGCTGTGTTTAGATTAGAGCGAGGACAGGTCAGTGTTATAGTTAGAGGTTTTCCTTTTTATATTTAGCATTCCAGCATGTGGATTGTTAGGTTTAAGGTTCGTTTAAGGTTAGGGTTAGAGTTAAGGTAACATTTAGGGGTCCACCAGGTTTACTATTATCATTAGAATTAGTGTTTGCTTGGATGATAGTCCTAGGGTTAGGGATAAGGCCTAGGGATAGGTGAGGGTTTGGGATAAAGTTATGAATAGGGAAGGGGAGAGGAGAACACAGAAGAGTCTTATCAGCATTTGGATTAGAATTTAGGTTAAGGTTAGTGGTAAGGTTAAGGTTTCAAAATAGAATTCAAGTTAAGGTTAAGATTTACATCAGGGTTATGATTCTGCCATTGTTATGTTTAGGGTTAGGGCTAGAGCAGGTAATAGTGATAGCAGTAGATCTACGGTTCCACCATGTTTTCGGTAGGATTTCACATGGGGTAGTGTTAGTGCCCAGATTCATTGTGGTGATAGGGTTAGAGTCAAGCCTTGGACTAATGTTGGAGGGAAAGGCTATGATTAGGCTTAGAGTTTGTGTCAGCGTTAATATTAGTTTTAATGTTATCGTTAAAATTAGGATTAAGATTAAGTTTAGCATTCCACTAGGATTAGGATTAAGGACAGGGTAGTGATAGTTGTAACTGTTAAGGCTAGAGTTCTGGTCATGGTTAGGTTTAGGATTCTCACAGTGTTAAGGAAGGAGCTATGTTGAACATTATCGTTAGAGTTAGCATAAACTTTAGGGTTAGTGTTATTGCTAAGGTTAGGTGTAGGTTTAGTGATGAGGATTGGGCTTGTACTGGAGTTATCCTTAAGGTTAGAATGAGGCTTAGTGCTTGCTTTTGGATTATAGTTAGGATTAAGTTTAGGTGTAGAATTCCCCTAAGGTTTAAATTCGGGTAGGATTATCCTTCTTGTTAGGGTTAGAATTAAGATCAATGTTACGTTTAAGGAGTTTAGGATTATGATAAGGTTTAGAATTAGGGTTCCATGAAGGTTAGTGTTAGCTTTAGGTTTAGTGATCATTCTAGTATAGGCTTAGGGCTCTGGCTATGCCTAGTGTTTGGATTACAAAAGGAGGACTAAGGCCAGGGCCATCACTAGTGTTGTGGTTCTATCAGGGGTAGGTTTAGGTTTAGGGTTAAAATTAAGTTTAAGGTATTGGATTAGCTTTACAACTTGACAGTTAAGATTAGTTCTATGACAGTTAGGATTAGTTCCATGACAGTTAGGATTAGTGTTAGAGTTTGGGTTGGTGTTAGGGTTAAAATTAGTTTTAGTGGTCCACAAGGTAAAAGTAAGGTTTGATTTAAAGCTAGGTCTAGGACCTGTATTAGTGCTGGGGCTTGGTATATGTTTAAGTTTTGGAATAGTACTAGTTTTAGGTAGTAGGTCTATGGCTAGAAATAGCACTAGGGTTAGTCCAGAGACAGATTTCACAATGTTTATGGTTACATTTAGAGTTAAGGTTGAGTTTTTGTTTCACCAGGATTATGACAAGGTTTTGGTTTCAGTTTCCATTTTAGTTTATGGTTATGGTTAATGTTTGTGCTAGGTCTAGAGTTAGACTAGGACTAGGAATAGATTTGAGCACCGTTATTGTTCTGATTAGAGTTACAGCTAGAATTAGAGTTAAGGTTACATTTAGATTTAGCTTTAATGTTAGATTGTACCAGAATTTTATGTTTTAGTCGTTTTCAGATTAGTGCTGGACTGTTGCTGGAGATAAGATTTGGGTTTATCTAGATTTAGGCATACAGTTAGTGTTAGGTACTTTGTTTCATGAGGGTTATCTAGTGATTATGGATAGGTTAGGGCTGAAGCTATAGATAGGGCTTGGATAGCTCTACAGCTAGAGGTCTACAAAGTAATGGTTATGATTATGGTTATGGTTGTGGTACAATTAGATTTCCACTAGGAGGCCGGTGGTGGCAAACTTATGACTTTTGAATGAAATTTTCTTTTAAGACAAAAGATATAAATTGATGTTAATGTATAAATGTATAAATATAAAACCTCAGTATTTAGATTAATTGCGGTGTTTGCACTTTGTGATAAATAGCTGGGTTTTAAGTTGCAGTTTATTTACTTGTCTCTGAAAGGTTTGCCATCACTGCACTTGGTTTAGGTTTAAGCTCACAGTTAGTGTTTGTTAAGGTTACTGTTAGGCTTAATTTATTTAGGGTTATGTACAGTGCTAACACTAAAACTAGGTGTAGGTGTAGCATTAGAACCAGTGGCTAGTGTGAACTTAGTGTGGTTAGTGTGAAGGCAGTGTTAGTGCTTTGGTATCAATAATCGTCCAAGGTTATAATTTGAATTTGTTCAATGTTAGCGTTACGGTTACTGTTCGAGCAATGATTCCACTGAGGTTATACTTAGGGTTATGGTAAGGCTGAGGCTAGTAATAGGAAAAGGTGTAGAGCTACATTTTCATGTGGCTAGGATAGGATAAGATATAGCATTGGTGTTAGTGCTAGATTAGATTTAGAGATAGGACTAGGGCTAGGGTTTGGATTAGTGTTAGGTTTTAGGTTAGTTTTAGGGTTAGGGGTAGCATTAGAGTTTCCCCAAGGTACAGATAGGACAGCAAGACAGGTTAGTGGCAGGGTTAGAGTTAAGGTCAGGGTTAGGTTTAGAGTTCAGGATGGGGATTAGTTTTAGGTTTAATGATATGGTTAGAGTTAGACTCCCAATAGTTTTAAGACTAGTGTCATTTTAGTGTTAGGCCTACAGCCAGGGCTATGGCTAGGACTATCACCTGAGTAGATATAGGCTGAGAGTTTCATCATGTTTAGTTTTAAGAGTAGTGTTAGAGCTACTATAAAAATTGGACTAGGTTTCACGCAGCAATAGAGTGAGGGTTCAGGCTAGGGGTAGCACTAGTTTTCCACCATGATTTGAGTAGGATTTGGTTTCATGACAGTGCAGGGTTAGTTTACAGTCAGGATTAGAGTTAGGTTTAGAATTGGGTTTATGTTTAGGTTTCCATGAAGTTTATTATTAGCTTTAGAGCTACGGTTCAGTGGAAAGACAGAGTTAGGTTTCCCATATGGTTTGCATTAGGGTTAAGGTTGAGGTTAGGTATGTGTTAAGGTTTGGTCTAGGGCATTGCAGTGGTATCCTTAGGGTTTGCTCTAGGCTTGGGTAATAGAGTAAGGAATGGTTAGATTTAGGTTTAATGTTTTACCAGGGTTTTGTTAGGATCAGAGTTAGTTTTATTTCCTGGGCTTTTCCTAGGCCTTATTTCCAGTTATAGGGCTCCTGATAGTGGTAGTGTTAGCTTTAGTGATAGATGTTAGGTTACATTTACACTAGGAGAAGGTTTAAACTTAGCTTTAGGCTTAGGATTATTTTTAGGTTTAGATTTAGGTCTACTTGTAGGTCTAGTTTTGGTCTTATACCAGCATTGGGGTTAGTGTTAGATTTAGCATTAGATTTCCACTAAAGTCATGTTGAAAATATCTTTGGGTTATATTTAATTTTGAAACCAGTACTAGCACTAGAGAAATTGCTCGATGTAGTTTTCTGAGTAGTGCTTCACCTAAATTAGTGTTTTGGTTATGGTAGCTTTAGTGTTAGAATGGTTTTGGTCTAGTGCTGGATTTAAGGTTCATTATAAGGGTTGGACTATGCTGGGACTGGGTTTTCACCATCCATAGGGTTATGTTTATTTAGGTTTGGATTTAGGTTAGTGAAATGACAAGACCTAGAGCTAATGCTGGGGATAGGTCTTTAGTAAGGGTTCCACTAGTGGTAGGATTATATTTAAGGTTAGCTTTAGGGGTAAATGTAGGGATGGGGCAAAGGATATGAGTAGGGTCAAGGCTAGGACTATGTCTCTGTCCCACCTATGGTTAGGATTACATTTATGGTTAAAGTTAAGGTTATTTTCAGTTTTGGGTTAGGGTTAGGTTTAAAGGTAAGTTGAGGCCCCCACCCAGGACTGACCCACTTGAGCAACTCCATACCCAGCCACTGCTGCTGCCGCAGGACCATTCTCACCCTAGAATGGGACATCCAGAGTGCCATAGAGAGGCCTTGTGTGTCTTGCCTCTGGCCACCACCACCAACAGAAGTGAAGCGTGCATGTACCCATCCAGGGAAGAACAGCCCTGACCTGAACTGACCTGATCGCCCCACCCTAGCCAGTGTAGCTGGGACCTACTCTCCTGGAGTCTCCTCAGCACAGGATAACAGAAATGACAAGGAAAATATCCACCTGACTGAAGAAGAGACCAACATCCAGGAAGAGAGTTTTGCATCAGGACTGAAGGGCTTAGTCTGCCACAGAGAACAGGTGAGAGAAAACTTTGGAAGACAGGCTTGGAAAGAGAGACTGTTAAATAGAGGTCTCCTGGGTTTCCTTGAGAATCAGATGATAAATTTCAATGGCCCTGTAGTCCATTAAGAAAGGCTGGGTTTGGAGAATAATATCATTAGGGGAGTAAAATAAAAGGGCAATGAAGCTAGTCTAGTTGAGTGGAAACAAACCTAAGGCATGTATTCCACTGCAGTCATGTGGAGCCCACTCTTTTGGCATACAAAGTCACCCTACTATCATCAGCAGCCGATATAGTGGCACAAATAGAGCTGGTATTGTCACTTTGCCATAAATAAGATTTTGATTGTAGTTTGGACACTTGGTCTCTCTGAAAAGTACAGCCTCACTAGTCTGGTGGTACTTTTGAGCTCTGGCACTGCTGCCTACATCCAGCAAAAATTAGTTGTCTGAACTTTTATAAGCTTATATATGGTGGTCTAACAATCTTTGTAAATCATAGTGGTTCATAGGGTTGTCAATATCCAGTTGACATGTGATGTCATTGTTGCCACTGAATTTACTAGTATAGCTAAGGTAGCATTGCAGTGGATAACAACTGATTTTGTCTCTATGATAATAGCTAGATTTCCTGAGGCCATAAAATGGGTATACATACACCAGAACATGAGACAAAAATACAACAGAAGACTCTGAAGGTCTTCTAAGTCGCCTAATGCATACCTAATGGACATAATTGGAAAAGAAATCAAATACCAGGTAGCAGAACTCTATAAAATGTTTATGGGAAAGATGAAAGAATCAGATGAGCTCCAAGAGAAAATGAACTAAGTTCACTGAAATATTACTGAAGCTATCTAAAGTGGATACAGGGGAAATAAGTAAAAAATTGGAAGACTTTATCAAATCAGTTGAAATCATCAATGTCAAATTCACCAAAACTTTAACATCCTCAGAATGATATCAGAGAGAGTATCTGAAATGACAATGTTTGAAATTCAGAACAAAATGGTCAATTATTAAGATGTACTAAGCGAAGCACAGAAATTAAGAGGATAAGAAAAGACCATGAAATGACCAATACAAGAGAAAAGCAAGAACATAATAAAAAAGAAATTATAGTATGTCTATAGAAATCATAGCAGTAAACGTTCCAAATACGAGGAAAGAGTTCAACATAAAATCAAAAAAGGGTCCAAGAGCACTAAATAATTATAATGGAAAAAAGAGGTCACCAAGATACATTGTGGTAAAATAGGTTTCATTCCAATGATGCAAGGATGGTCCAACATATGCAAGTCAATAATTGTAATACATCCCATAAACAGGAGCTAAGTCAAAAGCCATATGATCAGATCAATAGACACAAAAAAGGCATTTGATAAAATCCAACACTCTTTCATGTTAAAAACCCTGAAAACAACAGCTATAGAGTGACCACACCTAAATAGCATACATGGTATTTATGAAAAACCAATAGGCAAATCATACAAAATAGGATAAAACTGAATGCATTGCCCTTAAAATTGGGAGCAAAGTAAGGGTATGCACTATCTCCTTTGCTATTCAACTTACTACTGGAAAGATTAGCCAGAGCAATTAGGCAAGGGAAAGAAATACAGTATAAATATGAGAAACCTGAAGTTATTGTTTGTCCATGACATGATACTCTACTAGGAGAGCCAAGAGAACTGCACCAAAACTCTTAGAGTTATAATCAACATCAGCAAAGTAGCAGGATATAAGATCAACACACAAAAATTGTTAGCATTTGCACATATGAACAATGAATGGAATAAAAAGAAAATTATGAGAACCATACCATTCACAATAGCTTCAAGAAAAATGAAATAATGAGAAATTATTTGCTTTTTGAGACAAAGTCTCTCTAGTTCATGCTGGCATACGCAGAGACATAATTTTATTAAATTAATAGATATCCAGCTTTAAAAATTTTAAAAGCAACCAGATTAAAACATAAAATCATATATAAATCTATCTCCATTTGAATTATAGCAGACTCCTCAATACAAACCTTAAAAGGCCAGAAGAGTCAGGGTGAAGTACTTCATGCCCTAAAAGCAAATAGCTTCCAGACTAAAGCAATCTACTTCACAAATCTTTCCTTCAAACAGGTCAGAAATTTCATGAAAAAGAGCAATTCAAGAGATACGTGTCTATGGAACTAGAATTCCGGAAAATACTCAAGAATTGCCTAGATAAAAATGATGAAATCAATAAAGCTAAAAATCCAAATGATGAAAACATCAAGCAAGTTCAACAGATAAACAACAGCAAAAAAGGAAATCAAAAGAGTCACCAAGAGATATTTCTGAAATATCTAATAAGAAATATCTAATAAGATTAATTAACAGACTTAAATTAGAAAATTGGATTTAAAAACCAAAATCCAAGCCAGCCATGGTGATGCATACCTGTAATCTCAGCACTTGGTTCACAGTTGTGGGTTTGTGTGTGTGTGTGTGCTGGGAATGGAACTCATGACACGCTTGCCAGCAAGCTGCTTACACCACTGAGCTAAATCATCAGGCCTTAATCTCAGCACTTGGAAGGCTGAGGCAGGAGGATCATTGTGAGTTGAGACCAATCTGGGCTACAAGGTGAGCTCAAGGCCATGATGACCTGCATATTGAGGCCTTGTTTCAAAAAGACAAAAAAACACCCAAAAGAACCTAAAATCTGCTGTAGTTAAGATACTCATTAATTTAAAAAGGTATTCACAGATTAAAAATCAAAGCATAGAAAACATTTCATGCACCAGGACCACAAAACAAATAAGATAGCAATTTCAGTTTCAGACATAATAAACATCAAGATAAGACTGACTAGAAGAGAAAAAGATCATCTCTATGTTCTAGTTAAAGGAACAATCCAACAAGAAGGGGTCATGGTTATTAATATATGTACACTAAATACTGAAGCACCTTTCTTCATAAAATAAATCCTGCTGGACATAAAACATCAACTAGCTGACAGAGAAGAACCCTGGAAAATTGGAAGAAGAACCAAAAGACAATCTCAGTCCTCCAGCCCACACACAGAGTCTAGGATATGTAGAAATAAAAGAGGTGGGGCCCGGGGATTTAGCTCAGTGGCATAAGCTTCTGCATTGTTAGCACACAGTTGTGAGTTTGATCCCCAGTATCAAATATTTAATTATGAAATTTAAAAAGAAGTTGAAATTTGAACACCTGAAATTTCTGAAAGGATAGTAAGAAAAGTAAAGAAAATAACTTCTTGAGGCTGTAAAAATAATCAGATCAAAAATTACACGTCAGAAAAAAGAACAAATGACATACATAATGAAGGAAATGCTGCGCATATCTAAAGCAGACATAGATAAAGAAGAGAGGCACTGAAAAATGAAGGAAACCTTGAATGAACAATATAGGAAAGAACTACAATGCATGAAACAGATTCAGAGACATATCCAGGAAATCATAAACTCCACCGAAAGCTGGCAAAACCACTGGAAAGTAACTGAAGTTAGAGTTTCGGACCTTGAAGACAGGTTTGCAGCGAGGGATCATGAAAGGAAAGATTTCTTAAAAATAACAAGGAAACAGGAAATAAGAATCCAGTGCTTGCAAGATGAGACCAAGAAAGGTAACTTAGGACTGATAAGTGTCAACGAAAAAGCAGGGAACGGTACAAAAGACTTTAAAAGACTATTTACAGAAATAATAGCAGAAAACTTCCCAAGTATGGGAAAGGGACTTGCCCATCACATAAACCATAACCAAAGTAAATCTATAGCCAGACATATAATAATCAAGATCCTAGAAATTCTGCACAAGAACAGAGTATTAAAAGCTATTAAGAAAAGAAGCCAAAGCAGAGCCTGCATCTGCCTCCCCGTGTGTCTGGAGGACTGTGGAAAAGAGTTACAAAAGGCTTCCTCTGACAATAAGACTGTGGACAGCCAGAGCACCACACTGGTTTGTACACCAATATATTTGGAGGAACAAAAATTTGAAGTGACTTCAATGAGTGATGATAAAGACAATGAAATAGTCTTCAAACAGTCTGTGTCCAGCATAAAACAGATACAAGAGTCTCTAAAACTACTTTGTTCAGGGAAAAAAAGACAAAGGTGAAGAAAAAGCAAATAGTGATTCTGAATGTATTTTGTACAGGACACTGTATCAAAAAGTGCGATTTGTTGTTGGACTGACTATTGTGCTACACTAATGCAACCATATTACCCAATAAGACATGCAGAGAATAATAAGATACTAGATTTTCAAGGTCAGTAACAAAAGCATCCAGTACTTTTGGCTTATCTGTCCTTGCCCAGATGTCCGGATCCACTGCAGCCTACAGTGATTGGGCTCACAGTGCCTTTGTCGTGGTGTCCTACTTTTCTATTTATATTCTTTTTAACTCCCTTTGATTGAGGCTGCCTAAATGTCACTATTAACTGTAGGTTTAACTACTCAAGTGTTGTGACCTTTTGCCACCAGCAAATAAAGATAAATAATCTTGCTTGAAAAAAAAAGATGTAGCAAAGATTCCAAGTCCACAAACCCCAATAGAACAAATCCACCAGGGAAGGCAAGCAATTAAACAAAGGCAAAACATGGAGCCAACCACACGAAAATAACATGGCACAGATAAATCAATACATATCACTTATAATCAATGCTAACAGTCTCAATTCAATCAAAAGAAACCAACTAGCAGAATGGATCAAGAAACTAGATCTAACAATATGCAGCATAGAAATAACACACGTATTTCAAAAACAGAGTGAGTTCAGATCAACAAACTAATGTTGAACCTCAAGCTTCCAGAAAAACAAGAGCAAGTCAAGCCCTAAGCTCTTTGAAAGGAAGAAATTATAAACATCATAGCAGAAAGTAATGCAATGTACATAAAAAACAATACAAAGAATCAAGTATTGGTTTTTTGAAAGTTAATAAAGTCGATAAGCCCTTAGACATCCTTATCAAAAAAAGAAAGAAAACACACAGATCTATGCCAACAGTATTGAAAATGGTGAAGTCACAAGAGATCCTGCAGAAATCCATATCATCAATGCCTACTTTGAGAACTTATATTCAAAAAAGTTGGAAAACACAGAAGAAAAGGACAGATTCCTACATACATAGGCATTACCAAAACCGAAGCAAGAAGATATAAAATCATAAATCACCCAATGTCAGTCAACGAAATTGAAGATGCAGTAGAAAACCTACCAACAAAGTAAAGCGTGGATGCTAACAGATTCAGTGCTGAATTCTACAAGAAATTTAAAGAACATTTAGTGTCCCAACGTGTTAATGAAACTGAAAGGAAAGCATACTGACATGAAAACCAGAGAAGGATCCAATCGTAAGAGAGAGAGACAGAGAGAGCCACAAGCCAATCTCCCTGCAACAGATCATCAAGATGATTACACAGCGTGACGAAGCAAGATTCATCTCAGGGATGCAGTGATGATTCAACATATGTGAGTCAACAAATGTAATACACCATATTCACAGAGCCAAGGACCGGAACCATATGATCATCTCAATAGAGTCAGAAAAATCACTTGACAAAGTTCATCACCCACTCATGATAAAGAAACACATAAAATTGGAGTATATGGTCTTTATCTCAATTTGATATAAGTCATCTGTGAGAAACCAACCACTCACATCATGCTAAATGGACAAAAGCTGAAATTTTCCACTCTAAACTCAGGAACAAGACAAAGATGTTCACTCTCATCATTCACACTGAATATAGTTCTGGAAACATTAGCAGAACAATTAGACAAGACAAAGAAATGAAAGTAATAGGAAAGGAAGACGTTGAATTATCATATGTGAGTGACATGATATTCTACACAGATGATCACAAAATCTCAACCAAAAATGTTTAGATTTAATAATCAAAATCAGTAGCATAACTGGATATAAGTGCAACACACCAAAATCAATAGCTACCTGTACAATCATAACCAACTCACTGAGAGACAAAGAAAAATATTTTCACAATAGCATTCAGAAAAATGCAATGCATAGGAATGAATCTAACGAGGTAAAAGACCTCTACATTGAAAACGATAGTACTCTGAAAAATGAGACTGAAGGGGATATCAGAGAATGGAAAACATGCCATGTTCTTGGGAGTGAAGAACTAATATAGTGAAAATGAGAATACTTCCAAAATTGTTATATAGATTTGATGTGATCCTGATAAAATTTCAACAACATTTCTCATGGAATTAGAGAAAATAATCCTAAAATCCCTTTGGAACCAGAAGAGACCTAGAATAGCAAAACCCATTTCAGGGCAATAAAGGCAAAGGAAAGGACATCACAATCTCTTACTTGAAATTCTCCTACAAAGCTGCTGTGATGAAAACAGTATGGTACTGTTAAAAAACAAAAATAACAACAGCAATATCAACAACAATAAAAGCCAGACCTGAAGATTAATGGATCAGAGGAAGATGCAGAACAACTCCAGACATTACTCAGTCATCTATGCTTGAAAAAGGACCCAAGCACCTTCATTTGAGAAAAGAGATCTTCTTTAAAAATTACACTGTTTTCCCACAAAATGAAGATTAAAATAAGACACATAACTTTCATTCACCAAACTATAATCAACATGGATTAAAATATTAAAACAGAAACACTAGATATGAGAGAAAATCTCACAGCAATGTAATTAGAGGTGAAATCACAATCCACACTATGGAAATTCAGAAGATAGTAACTATTATGAAAAATTGTATTACAATAAAGTGGAAAATTTTGAAGAAATACACACATTCCTAGTACAAATTGCCAAATCTAACCCAAGAAGGTGCAAAAATACTTAATAACAAGCAGAAAGTATTGAGAACGTAATATTCTACCAACTACAAATTACCCCGCACCTGATGGATTGACTGCTAAATTCCATACAACATTGAAGATGTTACATCATTTACACTATTCAAGTCTTCAGAAAGGTAAGTCACACAGGATTGCAGTCTCAGAACTTAGACTGAGTTTCCTGATTGCTGCACCATGGCCAGAAATGAAACCTCAGTGCTCTGTCAGCGCCCCTCACAACCCCTCTCCTCACAACCCACTCTCCGCTCTCCATGGCTTGGGTGACTCGGTGGTCACTTCTGGGGCCCCGACCTGGGGCTCTGCCCTATGCTCCTGCTAGCCCAAAACAGACCTCCCAGAACCACATATCCAAGACCTTGGTCCCTGCTGTTGCTGGAGTGGAGAAGAGGCTAGGGCACAACACATTCTGGGGACAGGCAGGGAGAAGTAGAATGTGGTCAGTCCAGTCCCCTAGTCACTGTCATCACCTGTCCATAGATCTTCACTCCTGGTCCCCTAAAGTGTCTTTTCCCCCTCCCAAGGTTCTGTAATGGGGACTCAAATTTCCACTTGGAAGGGGTTTGGGGCCATGGAACGAGTACAGAGATAAATTAGGTTGTCTCACTTCTTAACTTAGACACTGACAGCATGAAAATTTCACCAGGGATCTGAACATGGGTGGTGTCTCTGAGTGACCATAGGAGAGCAGTTCTGTATTGGTTTTCTCCCAGGTTTCTACTCCAGAGGTTCTAAACTTCTTTGCTAAGTCTTTGGTTCACATTCTTGTGAGTGTGCCTCTGTGTGTGTAAATTTTGATGGAGCTAAGACCTTCTTCACATGCTGTGTAAGCATTTTATCACTGAGCTACACCCCACCCCATAAATGACACGGAGGGGGCAGGTAGTACTACTAGGGATTGAGTCTAGGGAGCACAGAGCTACATGTCAAGGGCCCTCATTACTTAAATTTTATTTCTATTTTGAGATTGTGTTGTTGTTTTCTTTCAGGCTGTCTTCACTTAAGATTCCCCTGTCCAGTCTCTACAGTATCTGGGGTTACGTACATCACTGTGTAAGCTTGCCTTTGTTTTTGCTTTTTTTTTTTTTGCCCTACTAACCGGTATCTGTACTGTATCTGAGATTACAGGCACACATCACCATACACCTGCTTTTGTTTATACTTTTTGCCATACTGACAGGCTATTTCCTGATTATTACAAAATGTTTCAAGGTTGTGGGTGGCATTTTAGTTAATGACATGCATACTAGCATCTTATAAAAACGATGCAAGAGGATGTGAATATGGGGATTTATCATTTTCATGAGCATCACAGACTTTCCTTTCCACAGTTGAGTTTCCAGTTAATAAATAGTGTTGGCGATCTTGTGGTACTACAGAAGAAGAAAAAGATTTAAAATAGCAGTCATCGTGGGACAGCCACTGCTGGTGATTGTCACACACCTGAGGAAGTAAGTTTCGGGGAACCAGGTTGCTGGGAGGTCAAATGGCAGTAGAGGGCCATAGAGTATGAGGAAAGTGTTAGGTACTGGTTTAGAATTGTGCATTTGTGAACTATGGGTTGTAGCTCAGTGGTTGAGTGCTTAACAAAGTGTGTCAAGCCTTGAGTTTGATGCACAGCACTCCAAAAATCACAGAAAAACAGAGAGAAGGAGAGAGGAGATTAGGACAGAGGAAGGAACACTTTATATACACTTTGAATCATTCAAATGAAATGCTTTTTTGTGACTTGAGTAGGGCCTAGTGGAAACATTGTGCTAATGGCAGATGCTACTTGACTTTCCTTAGTCAGGAAGCCAGGCCAGTAGTAACAGCTACTCATTTTCAGGCTCTCTGAAAGCCTGTCAGTGTGTGAAAGGAGAATTCTCGGTCCCCAGATTAGGAGGAGAATCTTCAAGTTCTCTTTGTCATTAGTTTATTGGATGACTTCAGAAAAATCACTTCCTGGGCCTCAGTGTCTTCCCAATTTGGTTTTTAGCTGCACCTTTTGAGTCCGATGATCCCTTACCAGGGACTCTGATATTAAAATGACGATGAGGGCAGGGTCAGTGTGGCATGGAGGGTCTGTGGAGGAACAGTGTCCGCTCTCCTGTGCCCTGCTACACTGTCCCAGGTCCCAGCCTGGACAGTCACTTGCTGAGCAGCAGGCAGAGCAAGGCCATGGGGGATCAGGAAGGAGGCTGTCAGCCCTTGCTTTGAGCTTTGAACATCTGCAATGCGAGCCTGTGGCCTGGAGCCTGGGCAGCCACATCCTCACTCCCAGTGTCCCCAGCATGTGTGACTCTGTCCTGACTGCAGGAGCCCTGTCCTACGTGCTCTGCCCCTTTGTGACTATGGTACTTAGGCACCTTCGTCCCTCGTGTCCCCCTGAAACCTGCCTCCTTCTGTGACAGGCTTGAAGACCACTCTGCTCCTGCACTTCCTTCTGCTGATGACACTGTGTCACGTGGTGGGGTCCCTTCCCCGGGGGCTGCACTCACTGGTGGCCTCACCTCAGGTTTGTGCCTTTCTCCTTTTGCCTGCTGTCTTCCTAAAGCTCACTCCATCCTCCTTCCCAAAGAACTGTGCCCTCCACAGAGTCTCCTTTTCTCTCTCTGGGTAGCTTGGTCTCTAGAGCCAAGTGTTCTCCCTGAGGACTGGAATGGGGAGGCCACCTCGAGGCTTTTCCTTGAGGTGTGAGGAGGTGGAAGTTTGAGAGTCAGCTTGGCTCACTTTAGCCTGGCTGGTTCCTATGGAAGTTGACTCACTCCCTCGTATGTTTCTTTTTAAACAGCGCTCTGACTCTGCCAGTGGCCCCACTCTCATGTCTGAAAGCAAATGAATGTCTCCTACTGTAGCAGCAGTCTCTAGGCTGAGGGGTCTGGGCAGGACACTACCCATGATACTCTTCCCCATCCAGCCCCTTGCACCTTTCTCTAATACTTTTGTGGTTGCTAAGTCAAAATTCCCAATACATACAAGCTAAAAGAGAAGGAAGTTTATATCAGCTTGTAGAAGTTTGTAGATGTTTCAGAGTCAGCTGGCTCTGGGGCAGGCTGTGATGGCTGAGGGGCATCACAGAGCACAACCAGTCCATGGCATGGCAGGCAAGAAGGCAGCAATCAGCAGCAGCAAACCCCCTTTTTTCTCTCATGTCCTCCAGGCTACAATCCTTTTGTCTAGTGCCACTCACGCCCAGGTTTGGTCTTCCCATTATCACATCCAGCATGGTGACATGCCAATTGGACTAATCCAGTACCACAGACACTTAATGTTAGTAACCTGTACCATAGATCAGTGGTGATAAACCTTTTAGAGACAAGTGCGTGATGTGCAACCCAAAATGCATGTACTTATTGCAGTGTGCCCACACTACATTTCAATATGCACACTGAGGTTTTAATTTAGAAAATCAACTGATACATTCACATCTTTTGTCATAAAACTAAAATTAAACTCAGGCCATCTACCAATGTCACAGATCCAGCCACCTCTGAAAAGCCTCATCCAGTGAGTGCATGAGGCTTTGTTCAGACATCTAGGTAACAACCCCTGACCTGTGACTCTATCCCTAGGCGTATCCTAGAGCTATGTCTAGTGTTCAGTGAAGTTTATGTTAAGGCTAGCATTAGGTTGAGGATTAAGCTCAGGTTGAAAGTGTTAGCAATTGGTCTGGGAAAGGGATAGGCTATATCCCATGCTGGGTTTTAGATAATACTAAGGTTTCATAAGGGTTAGGATTAGAGTGAGTTTTATGGCAATTTCAGGACTAGTGTTAGGGATAGGGCTAGGGATATGGGTAGAGTGGTGGTGAAGGTTAGGGCAAGCACCAGATCTGGGGTACCAAACATTTTATAGCTTACAGTATAGCTAAGCCTAGTGCTTAGGTTCATGTATTTCTTTGTGTTATTGTTGAGACAAAATACCTGCACCCATGTTAGAGGAGGAAATGGTCATGTTAGCTCACATTTTGTAGGGTTTTGGTATGTATCAGCTGGCTCCTGGGCTAGAAGCATGGTAGTGGGTCATGGAAGACTATAAACAGTTCACGGCAAGACAGACAGGAAGAAACAGCAGTGTGCCTTCCTTTCCCTGTATATTCCATCTGAAGTAGAAACCTGTTGGTTGGTGCCACTGATTCCCATGGAGAGATTTATGTCTTCAGTGACTCCAGCCAGCCACACCCAGAACTATAGTATATGAAGTATTTGCTTAACCCAGTACTATACATCAGTGATCCAGCCACAGCTGAAAATCCACACCTATGTGTGCAGGAGCCTCTGGGGAACATCTAGATATAAGCAATGCCTACGATGAAGTTAGGTGTAGACTCAGGATTAGTGATAGAGTTAGGGTGTCTTGATTACTTTTCTCTCATTTCTGGGACAAAATACCAACACCCAAAATGAAGGAAGGAAACGTTTATTTAGACTAATATTTGTGGAGATTTCAGTCCATAATCAACTGGCTCTAAGGCAGTGTGGCATGGCATCCACGAAACACTTCAGTGTAGCAGCCAGCAAAAGCAGCTAAAGCAAAAGGGTAGGATAGGTTTTAGGATAGGTATGGATAGAGTTAGGGTTAGATTTATAGTTAGAACAAGAGTTAGGGGAAGGTTATGTTTATGGTTAGGGTTAGGACCAGGCTATTGTAAGGTTAAGGCTTTGTTTAGGTTAGGGCTAACTTTAGCATTAGGGTTTTATTTAGTTATAAGGCTAGTTCTGGCATTAGAGCCTTAGTATGAGCTTTATGATTAGTGCTAAGTCTAGTTCTTACTAAGTATTATGCAAGGGTTATAACAGAGAGAGATCTAGGACTTGAGCTAGCAATAGCTTATTGGTAAGGCCAGGGTTTAATTAAGCTTATGATTTCTTAATGGTTAGTGTTAGGACTGAGTCAGAAGAAGGTTACAAGTGCAAGACAAGAGTTAGGTTGAGGTTTATGTTCGCATCAATTTCAGGATTAGACTTCAGGGTGAGGCTAGGGTTCCAAGGTCTAGGCTTAATCTTAGGTTTAGTGTTAGAGTTGGGACTATGGCTGTGTCTAGCCTCTGGAATATGTTTGCAGCTAGGGTTAGTGATGCCACAGTGAGAGTGTTAAAGAAGTAGGATATGGCTAGGGCTAGGACTAGCCGTCAGCCAATGTCGTAGTTTGGATATTTTTCATTTACCATTGAGGTTAAGATCAGGGTTAGTCTTATTGTTTCAACAAGGTTGTGTTATACTTAGTCCTATGGTTAGTTTTAGTGTTATGAATCCACCTGTCTTAGATTTAGAGTTAAGAATTCAGCATTAGTGTTTTGGCAAGGGCCAAGCTTGCACTACATTTAGGATCATAGAGTTAGGTTCACGATAAGTTTTGTGATAGCGCTATGCTTATGGATCAGACTAGTTTCACCCGGGTTAAAATAAAGCTTTGAGTTAGGGTTATACATGTCCGGGGGAAAGGCTAGATCTAGCCTAACACTTTGGTTCTACCTAAGTTTCTTTTGGGTTAGTGTTAGATTTAGGTTGTCCTCTATCATTAGGTTACTACTGGGAATATGATAGTATTTAGAGTTACTCTTTTGGCTTGCCCATGGCTGGGACTCAACAAGGATTAGATTCCACATGGCTTAGTTTTATATTTACTTTAGGGTCAGATTTAGGTAAGGCCTAGTCTGAGTGCTGGAGATAGCACTGCGGCTGGTGTTTGTCAAGGGTTATGGTGAGTTTTAGCATTAGAGACAGTTATGTTTCTCCAGAGTCAGTGTTAAAGAAGCCTTATGTCTGGGGTCAGAACTTTGGCTATGGTTAGGGCTAGGGATAGGAGTAGAGTTACAACAGGTTTAGGTTAGGTTAAGGTTTATGGTTAGTGTTTCTCCAGGTTTAGGGTTAGGCTGAGTAAAAGTTAAGTTTTTACCAGAATTAGAATAGACTTTAGTGTTAAATTTAGGGTTACATTATGTTTAGTTTTATCATTCCTTCAAAGTTATGTTAGCATTAGAGAGAAGGGTATGGTTTGGCCTAGGTCTAAGTCTGGTGTTCTACCAGAGTTTGGCTAGGACTAGATTTATTGATATGGTTAGAGTTCAGGTTACGGGTCTGTTCCTTGGTTTTGGTGTGCTGCAGTCGTCTTCTGGATATAGTCCCAGATTCTCTCTGTGCTGCGCTAAATAATAGTCCCCACAAACACAAGTCGTAATAATGCTTTATAGATATTAAGACGGAAGAAAAACCCATCTCTGTGGGATGAGTTTGGGTCAGGTAAACGTATAAAAAAGAAATGAGCATACTCTGTAGGCACGATGAGCTACCTGACAGCAACATGTGAGCACAGTTGCAGATGTTCTTCCTCTTTTAGTAATTCCCACACCAGCAACATGTTTAGATGACCCTAGAGAAATCCTGTTCATTTTCTCACAAGACATCCACATGCACACCTTTGGAAACTGTTAGGAACGTTCGGCCCGGGATTATGTAATTAGAATGCCATAAAAATGTGTGCAACTAGCCTTTTTGCCCTCCAGGGATTTTTCATTTAAAAGCCATCCCTACTTTCCTAGCCTGCCTTTGCCACAGCCTAACCTGCCTCATTTCTCCTTGAGGGAGACATTTTCTCTTAATTCTTTAGGGGTTTTCAAGAGTGGGGAAGTCTTCATCTTCAATATAGATACTTTCTTCTCAAAGGAGTTTTAGGTCCTACTTATATGGTCTCCAGGGCAGATGTTAGATATTCCTCTGGGGAGGAATCTGGCAGGATTCCGTTCCTATACAGGTGCATAGCCAACACTGTTTGGGATAAATGAACAAGGTATTATAAAACTATTGTGGTCTCTGATTGTACTGTCAATCAGAAGCTAGAAAGGGTCTCCCATATAACATTTCAAACAGACTCATATTAGCCCCCTTTTGGGGGTTTGGAAACCTCATGAGGGCTATTGACAATAATTAGAGACAAAACTCAGATGCTCCTTGGCACAGTTTTTCCAGAACTCACTTTAGAGTCTGGTTGGCCTTTTAAAAATAATGAGGTCTTTATGTTGAATGGAGATGATAGTTGATTCCAAAAGCCTGAACCATCCCCTGAGTTATCTGAGGGATAAAATTAAGCCCATTGTCATTCTGAAGGGACTGGGTATTTGAACCTGGGGAATGTTTACTGTGAGGAGCACTGTGACTATCTCCATAGCCTTTTCTGAATGGGTAGAGACGGCCTCAGTCCAGCCTTTAAGGTGTCTATTAGGACCAGTATTTGCCCAAACCCACACTGTGTATGGAGGTACATGGACAAAGTCTAATTGTCAGTCCTGCCCAGGTTACATCCCGCACCTCTGTACTGGCTCTAACAAAGGAGATGCAATGAGCTTGTCAGAATACTTGTAGCTACAGATTTAGAGACCTGTCAGGTGGCTGCTGCTCATCTTAGTCTTGTGAAAATTTGAGTGGCCATTTCCACCATAGCTTCTCTTCCCATGAGGAATCATCAAGAAGTTTTGTAGTCTTCCACTGTGTCCCTTGAGAAAGCACAGTCTGATTTCTACCAGAGTCCCTTTAATTCCTCCTTGTCCCAAAGTCCCTTTGTCTTTCTGGTTAATTAGACTGGTTTTGACTCCTCAAGAACTGGGAATAAGGCTAAGTCTTTGAGGGTGTGTAAGGTTTCCCTTTTGTCTTCCTATCAGCCTATTGATTACCCAAGGAGACTTTAGATATGTCTTTTTGGTGTCCCCTCAATGCATGATGATGACCCTCATGGCAGGTTAGACTGGCTTTAGGAGCTGTAGAATTTGCTTTTTGTTATTTTTGAGTTATTAGCTATTAACAGGAAGCCTCTCTCTTTCCAGATGGCTGCATGGGCACGTAGCACCATCAAAGCATATTTCTAGACCATATAGATATTTAGATTATTTGCTCTATTCTAATATCAATGCCCAAGATAGAATCACAGGTCTGATTTTTGGTCAGAAATCCCAAAGTAAGGTGTTTGTCCCACTAAAAACATCCAGTTTTTGTCTCAAAGTTAGTTTTCAGCTTGTTTTGCTCTTGCAGTTTTAGATGCTACTGTCCTCAGACAGAATGGGCATCCAGTAACCACACCACCTTTTTTCAAAAGTATGCTAGTACACAAAGTTCTTGTCCTAGCGTTCAGGTCAAGACCCACGAAGAAATTCCTCTGTTTATTGATATGTACAGGAAGAGGTACTCTTAAGTCAGGTATTCCCAGTGCTGCAGCCTAAGGGCATGTTTTATTTGTCTAAAGACATTGTCACTCGCTTCTAGAGCACACAGTCTCAGGACCTTGGACAGCTTTATATAAAACCTTTGCCATTAATCCAAAATTAGGTGCCCACATCTGGTTAAAACTTTCCTAAGAAGAAGTTAGCTGTTGTTTGTTGCAGAAGGCCCAAAACTGCATATAACCTGGATCCAGTCTCAAGATACCTGTTGTTTCTCAGGTGTAAGATTGTTTCCCAAGTACTGAACTTCAGAAGCATATCAGAGGTTTTAATTTTGACATTTTATACCTCTTCTTAGCTAGAAAATTGAAGGTTTGTATATTGTTATGCTTAGGACACTTTCAAATTGAGCTGCAGATTAATATACTGTGTACACGCTGTAGAATGGCTCCCTATTTAAACTCTGGGTTTTTCACTCTTTTTATAATAGCCAGGCAAAATGGTGAGGGCTATCTCGAAACACTTGGGGGAGAAGTGCCCAAATATGTTTTTACTTTTTCTTTGAAATTGGATTTTCCCATTTAGAGACAAATAGAAACTGAAAATCGGAGTGGAAGGGAATATAAAAGCATCTTTGAGGTCTAAGGCTGAGATCAAATTTGTGCCTCTTGAAATGTGAGAGGGAATTGTATATGTGTGTGGCACTAGAGGGTGCATTGGCATTGCAGTCTTTACTAGGCAAAGATTTTTTTTAAATCATCCTATGTTCCCCTGAGGGTTTTACTAAAGGGAGAATGAGGAGGTCACCAAGGGTCGTGTTGGAGAAACCTCTGTATGAGAGACTGGAAGCCGTTATGTGACTCTTCTTTGCCTGTATATTGCTTACTGTTAAGAAACTGACTGGAGTTCTCTTAGTTCCACAACTGCTGGCCTAACTGCTTTCTCCCCCACCGTATTCCACTAGGGTAGTTAGGTCAGAGAGACCTGGTGCAGTCTGGACAGGTAGAGTTCATTTTGGCCTTTGCTGGAATTTGAGAATGACCTCTATTTTTTAAAAGTAAATTTCTTCCTAGCAAGACAGTAGGACACTGGAGGACACTAGAAAACTCTTGGTTATATATTTGCCCTTCAAACTCACATGTCAGAGCAGGATCAAGCAACAGACTCAGGCTTCCTTCAGCCACAGTCATGGCTATAAATCTAGAAGGGGAGTCTCCAGGGTAAGAACTTTTTTTTCTTCTTCTGTATCAGGGAGTAATTGTACTGGCTCACATAGGACAATCAGGGTTACCTGTTTCCTCACAGGAGATGGCGATGTCCTTGGACATAGGCATTGTAGCATCCTGTGGGCCCCTTCAATCTTCATTAGAGAGCAAAATGAAAGTTTTGGATATCCTGTCCCCTCACTGGGAGCAGGGACAGCCAACCATCCAGTGCCATGAGACACTTGGAGCAGGCCCAGGAGGTGGCTCGGTGCAGTTGAGTGCCCGTGTCCTGTCTTCTTGCATTTGAAACTGAAAATATTTCCTCAATTATCCTAAGGCTCTCCTTAGGTGATTTGGGTGCATTTAATACATTGCCAGTTGTGACACCTATAATTCTGGACTTTACTTTTTCATTCTTCATCTAAGATCCTGATTGTTGATCATAAAAACAGTTATGTCCGGCCATTGTATCACAGTCATAATAAAGACCCATCTGAAGTTTTTACACAGAATATCTGAGTCTGACTGACAAATGAAATGATGTCCAATCAGTGCATACTATTCCTTGAAAGATGGGTCTGTGTTTGTAGATTTACAAAAGACTTCTGTTGCTGGATGTGGTGGTGCACTCCTGTTATCCAAGTACTTGGGAAGTTGAAATAGGGGGACCATTGCAAGTTTGAGACCAGCCTGGGTTACAAAGTGAGCTCAAGGCCATCCCAAATTGCATAGGAAGACACTGTCTGAAAAAAAAAAGACTTGTGCTAATCAGCTGCATTTTCCTCCTCTCCCCATATGACCCTGGTCATCTTATCATAATTAGCAGATTTCTTGATGTGCTTTTCATTCCTGTGACAAGAACAGCTATCATGTGAGACATCATTTTAGCTCCTCACTCGTATTCTAGTTCCTGTTTGGCTCTGTTAAAGAGAGCAGACTCACCAGGATGACTTCCTTCCATTCTTAAAGCATATTGCTACCCTGAATGGTTTTTAGCCTCTTGTAGGTTTCTTCCCTTTAATCTGTGAAACTGGACATCTTACCACAGTAAGTCAAAAGTGAGGGTCAAAGTTTCAAACTCTTCTGCAAACTTAGTAGGATCCTCTGAAAGTCAGCCTAGCTCTTCTTTGCACTGTTGGATATCTACAAGTGAGACAAGGACCTGGAATCGAGTAGTCACCTCTCTGCCAGTGGAGCAGAATAAGCCGTGAGTTAGAGGAGTAAGAAGGCACACTTAGATTACAACCTGTGGGGCTTAGACTTGTGTACATCCGGTGATGCCCATGAGATGGTGCATCCTGCAGGGCATACAGCTGTCTGAGGAGCATGATGAGGGGGCTGAGGGACACTGAATTCCTCTGGGACAATAGGCTCTAAAGCAGTTGCTGAGTCACTTGAAGGGGAAGGGAGTGCTTTATTGTCCTGAGGATTATGAGGAGGAGATAAAGGAGAGTCTCCTTCATGGCTGTGTTCACGAAATAGACAAGAAACAGTTGGGGCTCTGGGGAGAGGACTATCAAACTTGTAACCTACTTCCTCAGTGCTGGCCACTCTAAATATCACAGTTCTGATGTTTTCCTGAGGTAAAAGGTTACAAAAGCTTTCATATAAAGGATTTCACTCCACTTTCTATGCTTTAAGCAGGAATAATTTAACTGAAAAAGGTATCATAATTTAAACTGCCACCCTGCCGCCATCTCTTGTCATTCCCTAGTTCACACTGGACTGAAAGTTTATTGCAGTAATAGATAAGTTGTACCTTCTTTCAAATTGGTCAAAATTTGCCTGCTAATCATGGCAGTGGGGTAGTGGTAAAGTTGGTGGAGCTGTGGGGTGCAGTTTATGGTGATTCCCATGACTCATCTGGGGACCTATAGAGAGAAAGATCCAGGTCTCAGTTCCTTCAGACATCATTCCATGCAGAAGAAAGAAACCCAATTGAAGCCATGGAGCTTCCTTTCTGAGACTTGAGTATTTACTGGGCAGACATCTTTGTCGGAAGCTGTGACAGCATCAATATCTTTCTTAGATGATGGAGAAAGCAGGAGACCATTGTTGGTCTCATGAGAACAGCCTGGGTAGGGGGCAGGAAAAAACCTCAGTTATAGGTGAGAGAGAGACAGGGAGAGGGGGAGAGAGGTAGAAGAAAACCTTGCCTCTCCTCCTGACTGGCTGTGCCAAATATGTTACCGGATTTTGTGGCACTGAAGTCTCCTTTTAGAGGTGTTTTCTAGGTTCTTTCTACCCTGGGCAAGGAATTGTTAAAGAGAAGCACAAATGGTAATAAGGCTTTACATCTATTAAAGGTAGGGAAAGAAAGGCTCTGCAGAGTGAGTGTGGGTCAAGAATTAGTAGGGAAAAAATAAGTGTACTCTATAGGGCAAGGGTAGGACAGGGTAGCACAAAGCACACAATGCCAGATGCCTTTTTTTAATATTTCCCACACTGGTGGCAGGTCTGGGCCATCCTATTGAAAACCTGCTTGAGTTCTCATGAGAAGTTCATGTGCAGGGCTTTGAGAACTGCTGGGCACATGTGTCTTGGAATTTTATAATTAACAGTTTACCGTTACTTCCTTGGCTAGTCTGCCATGCCTTCCTGGGCGTTTCTAATTAGCAGGTCAGGCCTAAATTCCTAAGCACCCTTCACATATCATAGTCTCCTCCTCACTTCATGTAGGGTTTGGGTTAGGATTGGGGTCCAAGACTCAGCCTAGGCCTAGGGTTAGCACTTGGCTTCTACCACAGTTGTGGGTAGTGTTAGTGTAGGGTTAGATTTAGTGTTTTAATTCAAGCAGGTTATGAATAGAGTTAGGGTTAAAGTTAGGGTTACTGCAAGGTAATTGGTGTTACATGCAGGGCTGGTGCTAGTATCGATTTAGGGCTAAGGGCAAAGACTACACCAGTCTTTGTTTTTGTTTTTTTTTTTTTTTTAATTGTTGTTTTATGTCAAGTGCCTATTTTTTTCCTAGTTAGGGTTGTATTAGTTTAAGGGTTTGGCTTATGCATATTGATTAGTTGAGAGGTAGGGTTAAGTTAAAGTTTGGTAGTATTACATGGTTAGCATTGTACTGTACTTAGGGCTAATGTTCACAATAGTGTTATGGCTAGGATTTAGTTTAAGTTTAGATGTTAACCAAGTTAGCTTTAGGATAGGTTTAAGCATAAATTTCCACCAGGATTTGAATTAGTGTTTTGTTTAGGGTTAGTATTAGATTTCTGATTAGAGTTAGATTTCGTGACTGGATGAATGCTAGGGTTAGGGCTTGAACCAGGAGTAGAATTAGATTTAGAGCTCAAGCTTCACCATCATTATTGTTAGGTTTATGGTTAATATGGCATTTAGTGTTTACCAGGTTAAAGTTATTGGTTCATTTAGTGTTTGGATTTTGTTTGGCAGTTTTTTTTTTAAGTTTAGGACTAGTTTAGATCTGTGGATAGAAGAAGGACTTGAGATCCACTGACATTAAATTTAGGATTAAGATTCTACCAGGGTTTGGTATAGGTTTAGAGTTCTGCCTAGGTCTCTATTTTGGCTTTGACAATGTTTAGGCTTTTTGTTGTCGTTGTTAAAAATAGGATTCCACAATGGCCAGGTTTAGTGTTAGAATCAGGTCTAGGGATAATACCTGGAGTAGGGATAGAGCCAGGGCTAGGATTCTACCAATGTAGTGTTAAGTTTAGTTTGAGATTTAAAATTAGATTTCTCCTAATTCAAATTACGGTTAATTCCATCAGGGTCAGTGTTAGGGTTAGTGCTGGTCCTAGGGTCAGGGAAAGGTCTAGGTTTTGGCTATGGTGGGACCAATCTTAAGGTTAGGGTTAGGGTTAGGATTACAGTTAGGTTTATAGATTGGCTTAGAGTTAGACCTTTTCCTATAACTTGATCTAGAGCCACAGCTAGAGCTATGGATCTAATAGCATTTGTTTAGGATTTGAATTGGTGCACCTTCAGGGTTAGGATTTGGGTTCAGGTTTTGGATTAGGGATTTGGATTTGGGTTAGGGTTAGGGCTAAGGTTAGTGATAGCATTAAGAGTTATTGTTATGATTCCAACAAGGTTGCATTTAGGGTTAATGTTAGGACTAGGTCTAGTAATAAGCACAAAGATACATCTGAGTTCCAACACTTTTAGGGTAGGATTAATTTTAGGATTAGTGTTACTGCTAGGGATAGGTTTTGATTTAGTAGTAAGTCTAGGGCTAGGACTAGTGTTAGGGTTATGTTTAGAATTAGAATTGGTGCTAGATTTTGTGTTATAGTTAGGGTTAGGTTTAAGATTATTGTTTCATTAGGGTTTTAGTTAGGTTAAGGTATTGTTATAATGTAACAGTTAGAATTGGTCCTGGAGATATATCTCAGGGACACAACACCTACCTGGCAAGCCCAATGTCTTTAGTATGATTTCTGTTACCAAGAAAAGTATTCTTAGAGTTAGAATTTAGATTAGTGTTAAGTTGAAGCTTTTAGCATTAGACTTGGGTTTTGGATCAGTGATCTTACCAAGCTTAGTGTTAGCATGAGGCTTAGTGTTAATTTTAGTTTAAATTTAGGGCTTAGGCTATGTCTAGTGTTTGAGTCAAGGCTATGGCTAGCACTAGTGCTAGGGTTCTGTCAGAGCTATTTTTATGGCTATGGTTCATTTAAGGTTTATGGAGAGATTTACAGTTCTCCAATGTTAGGACTAGAATTAGAGTTAAAAATGGTATTAAGATTAAGGTTAGCCTTCGTTTTAGTTAATGTTTCTTGAGAGTTAGTGTGAAGGTAAAGTTAAGGGTTAGAACTAGTTCTGGGGCCGGGATGATTGGTTTAAGTTTAAATTTTGGTTTAGGCTTAGTATTTGGTTTAGTGTTTGGTGCTGTCGTGCTGGAGACAGGATTAGGGGTAGAGAAAAAGCTAGGGTTCCACCATACTTACCATTAGGTTTAGAGTTATGTTCAGTTTTAGAGTTCACTGGGATTAGGGTTAAGTTTTGGTTTAGGTTTAGATATAGATTTGTGTTTTACATTATGTTTAGGTTAAAGATTTGGGGTGGACTAGGGGATAAGTTTTGAGTTCCAATAGGGTTAAGTTTGGATTTATGTTTAGCTTTGGGTTAGAGCTCCACCAGGGTTTTGTGCTGGAGTAAAGTTAGGATCAGTGTTTGTCTAGTGGTGGGGCTTGAGATAAGGTTCAAGCAGAACAAGGCATAGGTTCAGTGTTAGATATAGGGTTCTAAGAGGATTAAATTTAGGGTTATGTTTAAGCCTATAGCTGGGGATATGTGGATGGCTTGGATCTATAGCTAGATCCAAGCGCTAGATCTATAGCTACCGATCTCCAATGTTAAGGTTAGGGATATGATTAGGGTAGAATTAGGTTTTCCCTATTCAAAGGATGGCAAATCCATGACATGTGTGTTGTTTTTCTTTTAAGACAAAAGATGTTAATGTTTGAGTTGTTTTTTCTAAACTAAAACCTCAGAATTCATTATTAATTGCAGGTTTTACACTTTGCAATAGATATTTAAGTTTTATGTTGCAGTTTGGTTTCTTGTTTGTAAAACATTTGCCATCCCTTCCCTTCAGTTTAAACTTTGCATTATTGTTGGACAAGGTTAAGATTAGGGTTAATTTATTTATGGTTAGGGTTAGGCTTCTAGGTAATTCGAGAGTTGATATAGGTCTAGTCCTAAAACTAGTGTCCCACGAGCCTTAGTGAATGCCAGTGTTAGTACTCTGGTATAACTAATCTCCCACTAAGATTAAAGTTGGGGTTTGTTTAGTGTTAGGGTTAGGGTTACTGTTAGAGTAATGATTCCACCAAGGTTATGTTTAGAGTTAATGTTAGGCTGAGGCTAGTAATAGGAATAGGTATAGATCTGGTTGTCTATCTTGGTTGACACAAGATTAGCTGTAGGGTTGGTATTAATACTCTGATTGGCTTTAGAGGTAGCACTAGTGGTAGAGTTAGAATTAATGTTAGGTTTCATGTTTGGGTTACATTGTACATTAGAGTTAGCCTCATGTTTAGTGTTAGAATTCCCCGAAGGATTAGATAGGACCTGGATACAGTTTTTTGCAGCATTAGAGTTAAGGTCTGGGATAGGTTTGGGTTTCACTAGAGTTGGAGTTTATTTTTGGTTTGACTGTAGAGTTAGTTTTAGAGTCCCAACAGCTTTAGGACCATTCTCATTTTCGTGTTAAGTCTGGGGTCAGGATTCAGGCTAAGAGTATGACCTGAGTCAGGTATAGGCCTAGAGTCTGGTGAGGTGTAGGCTTATGGTAAATCTTAGAGCTAGTTTATAATATAATGGCAGGTTTCCAGTAGCATTAGCATTAGGGTTAGGGCTAGTGCTAGCATTAGGATTCCAGCATGATTAGAGTAGGATTTGATTTAGTGACAGAGCTAGGGTTAGTTTATAGTTAGGAATAAGGTCAGGGTTAGGAGTAGGGTTAGTTTTACGTTTAGGGATCCTTGAAGTTTTTTGTGTGATTTGAGCTAAGGTTCTGTAAATGTTGGGATAAGTATTCCAACATGGTTAGGATTGGGGTATCACTAAGGTTAGGGATATGTTAAAATTTGGGCTTGTACTATGCAAGGGCCAGGGCTGTGCTTTCATCTGGTTTATGTAATGGTCAGACTTAAGGCTAAGGGTAGGTTTGTGCCAAAGGCTACCGTATTGGTTACTCTTCTTTCATCAATGGGGCAAAATATCCATCAGCCAAAATTGTTAGAAAATTTTGGGTTTCTTTTTTTTTTTTTTTTTGTGGAGGTGTCAGTCCATAGCCATTTGCCATCCATAGTCAGGATGGCATGGCACAGAGGCAACTCTTCAAGGTGGTAGAAGGCAGCAAAAGCAACAAGGCAAATGCGGGGAGGATACGCCTCTTTCCTCCCCTATGTTGTGAGCAGACTGAAACCCAGTGGGCTGGGTGTGGACTCACACCATCTTCAGGCCCTCCTTTTGCACAGGATGAGGAGGTTTACAAGTGAGAACCCTGGTGCTCTGCTGATTTGCTTAAACTTCCAAATTTCTCAAGTTGAAAACAAGTACCAAACATTACAGCTGGTTTTAGCACTTTGGTAAGACTAAGGCCAGGATACCAACAGGGTTAGTGACGGAGTTAGACAAGGGCTTATGCTAGGGCTAGGGCTATATTTGCTGATTTTTAGGGTCAGAGATAGAGTCAGGATTAATTTTAGAGTTACAGTTAGGATTGGGATTAGGTTTTCACCAGAGTTACTATTAGGGACTACTTGATGCTGGGGCTAGGCCCGAGGGCTAGTTTTAGGGCTTGTGCTAAAGCAAGGGTGCCGATAGTGATTAGATTAGTGTTAGGATTAAGTTTAGGGTTGGTGATAGATTAACTAGATAGATCTAGGGTTAGATTTATAGCTAGGGTTAGAATAAGGGCTAGAGTTAGGGCTGCGGCTAGAGCTAGGGTTAGGATGTATTTAGGTTCAGTGCTAAAGCAATGGTTACTACTAGTGTTCTGGTGTATGCTAAAACACTGAGTTTCATTCTTAAGTTTGTTGTCATGCTTAGGTATAGGTGTGATGTTATATTTAGGTTTCAGTTTAGCTTTAAGGGTAGTATCAAGTTGAGTAGTTAGGTTCCAAATGACAACTTAGGTTTTTTTTTAAGATTTGAGAAAATGTTTAAGATTTCACTGGGTATAGTGTTAAAAGAAGAGCTAGACAGATTTAGGGATAAATTTCTAGCATGGTTACTAAAAGGATTACGTGTAATATTAGTGTCAGGGAAGATTTAAGATGAGATTTACTGATAGGTCTAAAGCCAAATAGAGTTACAATTATGTTTAATGCTGCTATTAGGTTTGGTCTAATGCTCAAGGTCAGAGCAAGACTAGTGCTCACATTGCCTTGCCTTCCTAGTATCCGTGATTGCTGAGACACCTTACTCAGCATAACTAATGAAAAAGGAAAGGTTTCTTTACCTGACAGTTTTCAGAGTTATCCTATAGAGTCAGCCAGCTCCAAGGCACAGCAGTGTTACAGAGAGCCATGACTGAGGATCAGCAGCCCCTGGTCTGGTAGACATTAAGCCCAGCATAGAGCCTGCCTTAGCCTGTTTATTTCATCTGAGGTACAGCCCTATAGTATGATGACACTGATACAACTGGATAGTATTTTTCCCCATTTAAACCCTTCCAGTCACTGAAAGGATTTGCTAAATGAATTAGTTATCCATGCAGAGCCTGCCTTAGCCCATTTATTTCATCTGAGGTACAGCCCTATAGTATGATGACACTGATACAACTGGATAGTATTTTTCCCCATTTAAACCCTTCCAGTCACTGAAAGGATTTGCTAAAAGAATTAGTTATCCATGCCAGTGCCACATCTTCATGATCCAGCCACAGGTCGAAAGACTGGATGTGTACACAAAAGGCTGGTATTGAGTACACAGACCTTCATGACAGAGCATATGGAGCACACTTGGGTTTCACTTTCAGTTCAGATTTAGGATTATTCTTAACTTAAAGGTAAGTGATAGGGCTAGTCCTGGGCTACACAAGACCTGACTTGGGGCCAGGTTAAAGTTTGCGTGGGTTGGTAGTTGAGAAAAGTGTTCACTAGGAGTAGACTAGGTTTCAGAGTTCTGTGTATTGTAGGGATACATTTAGGTGTAGCCTTAGCTGTAGGTGATTTGTAGCTTTCGATTAAGTTTGTACTAGGTGATCTACCTGTGTTAGGCTTAGTGGGGAATTTAGAGGCTGGTTTCCTCTTAGGACCATGGCTAGATTTTGGTCTAGGGCCGAGGATTTTATTTGGAATAGGATTCAGATTAACTTTAGGGCTAGGGATTGGATATGGGTAAGGGCTGGGGCTAGGTTTATGTCTACTGATAGGTCTTTGCTTAAGGGAAGGGCCATGGCTAGGCCTAGGGTTCCAACAGGATTAGCACTAGGGTAATTAGTACTAGAGTAAGAGCTAGGTCAAGGCCTAGCAAATGGCTACAAAGAATCCTAGGGTTGAGATGGTACCAGGTTGAGTGTTTGGTTTAAGATTAGTGTGATGGATTGTAGGAACATTAGTATGAGTGTTAGTGTGATGGTTGTTAGTATTACTCTTAGTGTTAGATTCAGTGTTCTTGGTAGTGTGAGTGGCAGTATTAGTGTTTGAGTCACGAACAGAGCATAGTCTTGAGATACACTTAGGCCAGGGCAAGAATGAGGGAGAGGTTTATGTGTAGATTTAGGTATATGGTAGGATTGAGGTATTTGCAGCTTGCACTCAGGCCTAGGTATAAGGCTAGGGTCAGGAATAGGATGCAGGTAATGCTAAGAGTGGGTCCAGGGGATTGGGGTTCTGTTGATGGCTAGGGTTAGGGCTAGGATGAAGCTTAAGTTCAAGTTGAAGCTTAGGGTCAGAATCATGATTGTTGTTCTGTGCAGACTATGGTAGGTGCATTGCTTTTCTCAGACTTTCCAGCACACTTTGCATTAGGGTTTGGTTGTAGAGTTAGAGGTAATGCTGATCTAGCATTAGTTTCCTAAGTAGTATGAAGTACAGTACTGTGTAGGTGCACAATGATTGACATATAATGAGAAATCTCAGACCTGGAACAGAGATAGGGCTCATGCTAAATCTAGAGCATCTCTGGAGATTTGATGTCCTTTATAGAGGTTGCTAGTATTGTTCTGAGACTAAAGGGGCCATGGAAATTTAGGTTTGCAATCATGGTTACATAAGCCTGAGGAATCCATTTAGCATTATGGTAGTGCTCCTTCAAGGAAGGGGTGATATTTAAGTTTCTTCCATTGTTGAGACAATGCTAGTGGTATTCTTGGGCTAAGGCTTAGATTAGTGCTTGGGCTAGGTTTAAGGTGATGTCACATTTAGGTTCTGTGCTAAATCTAAGTTCAGGCTAGAGCATAAACGATGGCAAGAATTCTGTAGAGTTAGGCTTTGATGGGTGCTGCTGTTAGGTTAGGCCTAAGCTGTGCTTAGGGTTTAAATTAGGGACAGGGTTAATTTTTAGCTCTGGTGTAGTGTTCTCAGGCAAATAGGATTCAGTTTATTTGCAAGGAGTGTGTGGAATTAATAATAGGCTTAGATTTGGCCTGACATCATGTTAAGATTAGAGCTAAGGAACAGGATTGAGCTTGAGTTTTAGTAGGTTTAGGGCTAGGACAAGTTTTGCCTTTAAGTTAAAGTCTAGGTCTCAGGACAGGTTTAAAGTTGGTCCCTGAGGAATTGTGATGAAAAGGGTATGGGCAGCAAAGGTCTAAGGTTTAGGCTTCTAGTGTGGTTAGGTTAAGGTTTAGGATAAAAGTAAATAGGTATGAATGAGGGATAGTGTTGTACTCTACTCAAAAAACAGGGCCTCATGATGAAAAATGGGGCAAGACCCCAAGATTACAAATGGGGCAAGACGTCTTTTTTAAAAGAAGCGCTTTTATTTTAGCTGGCCCAGCGACAGTGCAGATGGAATTTGCAAAGCTGTGCAACTGAGTTACAGTTTTGACTGATTTTTATAGTTCATTTATGATTAGCTCATTGATCATTAAGTACATAGTGATGAGAAACAGAAATGAGGTGGGCCTTTGTTCCCCTTTGCTTGAGGTCAGAGGCATTTTTACAATGGGTGGTTAGCCAACTCATAGCCCTTGGTCTGCCAATTTCAGGAACATTTGTCTCTCATAAAGTGAATAATGGTTGACACAGCATCATTTGTCTCTTACAAGGGGAACAAAAGTTGACATAGCACACAGGTCACTAAGTTGGGGGGGATGATACATTACAGAACAGCAGAACGACGTGGTCATTTAATTTATAACTATGTGGTTGGTGCTTGGTTACTAGGGTAATGAGCTCAGTACAGAATGACAATATTACTAATAACTATATTTTTAAGTAACTATTTTTGTTAATTATCTTTTAATCAATTATTTTAATTTTTAGCATCTTAGTATAACATTCCCCACTGATTTTTGTCAGTGATCCAAATCATTGGCTCATGGAATTTTTAAGCAGTGGTATTTGTTTATAAACTTGTGTCCTTAAAACCATGAATTTTATTGTTTGAACCTGGTCTTTGACATAATTTACTAATCTTTTTATAATGCAAGGTCCAATTGTTAAACAAGTAAGTAAGATTAACAGAGGTCTGGAGGCTGCTATGATTAACATTGTCAACCAGGGAGATAGGGAAAACCATCGCTCAAACCAATTCTATTTAGCTTGTCTGGCTTGTTTTTGATCCTGTAGCCGCCTTTTAAGGCTGGCCATACTTTGTCTGATAACCCCATAATGATTGGCATACAAACAACAATTTTTTTTAATGCCAGACAAAGGCCTCCTTTCTTTAGGAATAGGAGATCTAGACCCCGCTGGTTTTGTAAAACCATCTGAATCAGTGAACTTAAAGAATCATCTAATTTGGAGACAGAGTCACTAAGGGCTGTTAAATCTTGGTCAATGAGTGCATGTAAGTGTCTATAATTTTGGTCTTTTGACTTTAGGCTGGACACTTTTAAACCTATTGACCTTGTTATCTCAATTTTTAGTAATATAGGTAATAATATAGGATTTTTTTGTTTTTACTGGACTCTTTAAGTCAAAGCTAGGGAACAAGTGACTCTTATCATTATCTCTAGAGTACCAATACACTTGGGGAAAGATATGGACTAATATGTAAAGCTCAGGGCACTGGGTGAACAGGTGATGCATGGAACAAGGAGTTATATTAGAAGTAATAAAAAGGCAAATATATTAGAAGTAATAAAAAGGCAAACCAGGCTCCATTGGGGGCAACAAGGTGTTGATTAGCAGGATAGGAAAAAGTATATCAAAGCTGAAGAGGTAGGATTACAGAGTGCAGCATAAGGGGAAGTGTGTAAGGAGTAGGAGGCAGAGTAAACACAGGTTCCTGGAGCATCCTGTACATTGTCCAGTGTGATCAGGGGCTTAGCATCCCACCAACAAAAGGTGTCGTCTCTACAGGAATTTAAAAGTTGATTTGTCATAAGCAATGTCCAGAGGCAAGAAGTGGCTAGAGATGTCACAGAAATTGCAGAGGGCAAAAAGGTCTCAGGAGCAGGAAGTCTAGTGGAGGAGAACAGAAGATTGGGTCTCCAGAGTGAGGAAAAAGGTAATGACCCCCTTTATTTTTTTGTCAAGCAGATACAAATTTACAACCCCAATGTCTATAAAGGTATTTTATCTCTATGGACTGTGAACACCTATGATCAGAGGCTGGCTGTTGCTTTTGGGGACAAAGATACCAGCTAGTGGACTGTAATTTTTTTTGAATACATAGGTCCCTGTAAGTCTCTAATAGCAACCAATCAGGCAGCATGACATGCAAACACAACAACATTTTTTGTCTAATTTTTGCTGGGATGTTATCTAATAGGGAACATAAATTTATCGTAATTATCTCATAGACAGTAGCATTGGCTACCAATAATTTACCAGTGAAATAGTAATTTTAAGTTTTAAACAGTGGGTTATAAGGTATCTCCTTGGGGTCTCCACAAGGAATAACACTTAAGAACAAGACTATCAGATACATTTGGCAATCTTAAGCTTTAAAGAATCCTTGGAGGGAGCAACAGTCCACTTATCTGTAGGTTGATTGCCGTCAGAGGCCAGAACTGGCTTGAGGTGGCAATGATGAATCGAGGCAGGCTTTTTTGTGACTTTGATGGCAGTCAGAGTGCTGAGGACCACAGTGTAAGGGTCTTTTCACCATGGTTTGAGAGACTCATGGTGATGTCTCTTGATGAGTAGTGTCCTAGATTTTACTGCAGGACTTTCATCCTCAGGATGGGCTGCAGGCAGAGGTTGTTGTTTTTGGAATAACTGGTGGATGGAAGTCAGAGCTAGCTGAAGGGCCTGGAGGAACTTAATAAGATCTTGATTAGCCAGATCAGCTAATTTTTTTTTCTCAGAAATCTTAGGAATAAGAGGAGGAGGTCTCTCACATAGAACTTTAAAGGGGAAACAACTGTAACATAGGGGGTACATTGCGCATGCAAGAAGGCAAAAGGAAGGAGACTCACCCAGTTCTCACCAGTTTTTAATATCATCTTAATTATTACCATTTTTAAAGTCTGGTTTATCCTTTTATTTGTCTTGAACTTTAAGGCCAGTAAGCACAATGGAGTTTTTAATCAATCTGAAAAGCTTGGGTTAGTTTTTGAGTTATCTGGGCTATAAAAGCTGGGCCATTGTCAGACCCCATGGATAAAGGGAGGCCAAATTGGGAAAACTGCTATCAGGGCTGACTCAAGACTTAGTAGGAAAAGCTATCTACCAGTACTCATTTTTTTAAAGTCTAGGCTTTTTTTTATTTTTGTGAACTCTATTTTTTAATGTTTTTTAGGCATAGTCCCACGATATCAAGTGGTTTCTATTTGTTGTGATTGCTTAGGATTTACCAACTGGCACTGAGGTCTTCTAAGGCTCACAGACTGAGTAAGCTTCGATAACTGAGGGATAAAGGAATGATCTCAAAAAGAGCAGTGAATTTTGATCCTCCCATGTGAGTGGACTGATGAGCTTGTTGGATGAGTTTTTATCTCAAGGCCTCGAGGAGGAGGACTCAATTATCAGGCAGTTGGTACCAGCCCCCAGGGATATCAGACTTTGCTTGGAGTTGAGCTGCCAAATGTAAGTCTTTTTGAGTGTAAAATGGCTCTGACAGAGTGGGTGGAATCAGTAGCAATGCCGGGATTGTCTCAATCCCCACTGATTTTGTGGCGGCTTTTTGGGTAGCTGCATCAGTTAGATTCTTTAATATCCATATTCCTTGGCATCCAAATGGCAGCTAACAAATCTAAAACTTGGGGATCATTTTTACCTTTTGGCCCCTTTAAGTCAATGAACCTCATTCCTGATAAATGGCCCCATAAACATGGGCAGTAGCAAATGCATATCTGCTATCAGTCTGACAACTTGAGGGCCTCAGTGAGGGCAATGAGTTCAGCCCATTGGGCTGATGTTTTTGGCTCCAAGGTTTGTTCCCAAAGAATCTGAGAGTCTGTGACAGCATCTCCCATGACCTGCTTACCTTGATAGATGTGACTGCTTTCATCAGAGAAATACGATGGAACTCCAGACAGTGGCTCATCTCTCAAGTCTGGTCGAAGCCCCATGAAATGATCAGAGGGGCAAGGAGAGGTCATCATCAGGCAGCTGAGTATCTGGGTTTAAAGACACTATCCCCTTGAAACTGATGGTAGTCAGATCCAAAAAGTAATGTCTGATAATGCATGACTCTGGAGTTAGGCAGCCATCCGTCTGGTGAAGCCTTGATGAGAGTCTCCGGTGAATGAGAGGAGATAATTAAAAGTTTTTGTCCAAATGTTAACTATTGGGCCATTTTTACCAGGAGGGCCACTGAGGCAATCATCTACAGGCAAGGCAGCCATTGGGCTGCCACATTATCAAGTCTCTTGGAAAGATAGGCAATAGGCCTTTGCCATGGTTCTAAACTCTGGGTCAGTACTCCTTTTGCTATCCCTTGTTTTTTATCAACATGGAGGGAAAGAGGTTTTTGCAACTTTGACAGAGCCAGAACTGAAGCTTCTGTTAAGGCTGATTTCAGTTGCTGAAAAGCCTGGTCTCGTGAGTCTATAATCTAAAGCAGGCAATATCCTATGGCTCCTAGAAATTCTCATATTTGCTTTTTAGTCACAGGAACTGGAATCTGTTGAATGGCTTGCACCAGCTGGGAGGAAAGAGTCAGTTTTAAGCAAACTCCAATTACTAACTGAGGGGCATTTTTTTAAATCTCTCAGGCCTTTGTAATTTTTGCTCAATATCGGGCTGACAGTTACAAAGGTATTATTAATGGACCTTGCCTTTTTTAGGTGCTACCAGATCTACAGGTGTACAAATGTAATAGGCCTCTAGCAATCTCTCCAGAAACCCCCAAGGGAGACTCATCATCTAATTGTCTCACCTCTGTTACCTTGGACAAATTGGTGCGTTTTTTGGCAGCCCTTAAAGGCTTCTGAGAACAACTGGCGATACTAAATGAGAGCCTTTTTTACCTCTGGTTGTCTGATCGGGGTAAACACAACTGTTTGGAATGCACACTTGCTTTCATGAATGGTTTTGTTTGGGTTTTTTTGTTTTTACTGTAAATAAAACCTGCAAAATCTGCTGGCAGTCATCCCAAGTGGGGTGATGAATGGAGAAGACAAATTCCAAAAGAGAAATAAGACCCCGAGGGTCCTTAGAAAAAGGGGGGTGAGGAAGAGGAGTCCAGCAATTCTGAACACTGATGGCTTTTAGTCCAGATGGGACTGAGAATTACAGTCCTTTTTAATTTTTATCTTCATAGGCAAATATATTTTATATATGGTCAACACTGACTGTTTACCATTATATAAACTTGGGATGACAAAGGGCTTCAGTTTATCCTCCCCTTTTTGAATATAATCTTATTTTAATGGAAACATTTTATAGTAAAAGTTTACTGATCCTATACTGTCAAATTCTGAACACATTTGTTTTTCTGTTTTTGTTTATTATCTATCAATTACCATTTTTTTAGCTTTTTAGACAACATTAAAACTTTTAACAAAATCTTTGAAATGACTTTCTTAGTAGTCTAAAATATATTAAATCATTTTATGTCTTTTTACCACCTTAAAATGTTACACTTTAAAAACTGTAACTTTGTAAACTGGCTCAATAACAGTATGACCTGGCTTTATTTGGTAAAGCCAATATGATTTTAAAAACCATAAACATATATATGTATTGTTATATATTTACATTTTAACCAGAAAAACACTTTTAAAGGCATGCCAAGGTTGTACATAATCAGTTGAGGACTAAAACATTAAACAAGGTGCCACAAAAGACAAGACCAACTTTAAAGACACAAACAAAGGATTTTCTGTCCTTGGTTTGGCTACCTAAAGGGAAATTTTTTATTATGACCCTTAAGTCCAATAAGCCACATGGAACCTGCAGCAGTAGTTTAAGAGAAAAAAGAAATCTAAATGTTAGTACTGAGGTAACAGATTCAAATGAACAAATGGCTCCACCATAAAAATATAGCAAGCACAAAACCAAATGGATAAAAAAAATCCCAAATCACAAATGGGCTAGAAGCCCTGTCCCGGAGGGCATCCCACTCCAGTGCAGAAGGAGCCAGCCAAGCTCCTCTGCAACTTTAAAGGTGCGCACTCAAATTACACAGAACAAAAGATCCAAATACTTACAGATGTTTCAAGCCAATCGATAGGTGAAAAAATGTGGGGAGGGGTCCCCATGTAATCCCGGAGAGCCCCCAAATGTTGTACTCTACTCAAAAAACAGGGCCTCATGATGAAAAATGGGGCAAGACCCCAAGATGACAAATGGGGCAAGACGTCTTTTTTAAAAGAAGCGCTTTTATTTTAGCTGGCCCAGCGACAGTGCAGATGGAATTTGCAAAGCTGTGCAACTGAGTTACAGTTTTGAATGATTTTTATAGTTCATTTATGATTAGCTCATTGATCATTAAGTACATAGTGATGAGAAACAGAAATAAGGTGGGCCTTTGTTCCCCTTTGCTTGAGGTCAGAGGCATTTTACAGTGGGTGGTTAGCCAACTCATAGCCCTTGGTCTGCCAATTTCAGGAACATTTGTCTCTCATAAAGGGAACAATGGTTGACACAGCATCATTTGTCTCTTACAAGGGGAACAAAAGTTGACATAGCACACAGGTCACTAAGGTGGGGGGGATGATGCATTACAGAACAGCAAAACAACGTGGTCATTTAATTTATAACTATGTGGTTGGTGCTTGGTTACTAGGGTAATGAGCTCAGTACAGAATGACAATATTACTAATAACTATATTTTTAAGTAACTATTTTTGTTAATTATCTTTTAATCAATTATTTTAATTTTTAGCATCTTAATATAACAGATAGTAGAAGACTCTTGCCCAGAGGTGGGAGGGCATAGGGTTACTTTTAGGATAATGGTTTAACATTTATGGCTAGCATTAGGGTTAGCATGAGGTTCAGGATCAGAAAGTCACCACGCTGCTGATGAGTACTATCTTCAGTGCTGGGTTTTGGAGTACGCTAAATGGCAGAGCAAGACTAGTGCTGACATTGCCTTTCCTTCTTGGTATCTGTGACTGCTGAGACAACTTACCCAGCATGACTATTGAAACAGGAAAGGTTTATTTTAGCTGACATTTTTCAGAGTACTCCTGTAGAGTCATCCAGCTCCAAGGCACAGAAGCCTGACAGAGAGCCATGGCCAAGGATCAGCAGCTCCTAGTTGAGCAGACATTAAGCTGAAGCAAAGAGGCTCCCATGGCCCGTTTATTTCATCCAAGAAACAGTCCTATAGTATATGCAACTGATACCACTGGAGAGCATTTTGCCCTATTTAAACCCATCCAGTCACTGGAAGGACTCTGCTAAATGAATTAGTTATCTATGCCAGTGCCACATCCCCAGGATCCAGCCACATGTCAAAAGGCTGGATGTGTGCACAAGAGGCTGGTGTTGAGTATATAGAGCTACATGAGAGAGCACATGAGCATACTTGGATTTCAATTTCAGTTCAGATTTAGGATTATTCCTAGGGTAAAGGTGAGTGATAGGACTAGTCCTGGGCTATGCAAGACCTGACTTGGGCCCAGGTTAAAGTTTGCGTGGAATGGTATTTGAGAGAGGTGTTCACTAGGAGTGGCTAGGTTTCAGAGTTCTGTGTATCGTGGGGATACATTTAGATGTAGCCTTAGCTGTAGGTGTCCTTTTAGCTTTCAATTTGTGCTTAGGGATCTACCCATGTTAGGCTTAGTGTGTGATTTAGAGTCAGGTTGCCTCTTAGGACCTGGGTAGGTTTTGGTCTAGGGCCAAGGTTTTTCTTTGGGATAGGATTCAGATCAGCCTTAGGGCTAGGGATTGGATATGGCTAAGGGCTGGAGCAAGGTTATGGCTACCGATAGGTCTTTGCTTAAGGGAAGGTCCATGTCTAGGCCTAAGATTCCAACTAGATTAATACTAGGGTAACGGTTCGGTCAAGGCCTAGCAAAGGGTTACTAATAATCCTAGAGTTTAAATGGTACCAGGTGGAGTGGTTTCAGATTAGGGTGATGGATTGTAGGAATATTAGTGCTAGTGTTTGTGTTATCATAGTTATTGTCATTGTTACTGTTAGTGTTAGAGTCAGTGTTCTTGTTAGTGTGAGTGGCAGTATTCGTGTTTGAGTTATGAATAGGGCATAGGCTAGAGATCCACTTAGGCTAGGGCAAGAATGAGGGAGAGGTTTATGTGTAGATTTAATTGTATGGTAGGATCAGAAGTAATTGCAGTGTAGAATAAGGCCTATGTATAAAGTTAGGTACTGGAATTGGGTGCAGATACTTATAGGGATGGGTCAAGCAGATTAGAGTTCTGTGTATGGGTAGAATTAGGTTTAAGAAAAAGTTTATGTTCAAGTTGAATTTTAGGCTTAAAATCATGATTAGGGTTTGGTCCAGGCTATTGTAGGTTTAGAACTTTGTTTAGAGTTAGAAGTAGACTTTGGATTAGGGTTAGAATTATACTTAGAGCTATGGCTAATGTGGTATTAGATTCCTGGTTAGTATGAAGTATGGTAGTGTGTACATGTAGGATGAGTGTCATATATTGAGAAAAGACTTCGAACTTCATCCAGAGAAAGGGATAATGCTAAGGGCAGGGCATTTGTTGAGATTTTAGTTTTGTTTATGGATTTTGCAATGGTTGTCTTTGGGTAAAGGTGAAGTGGCCATTGAGAGTTAGGCTTAGGTTCACAGTTAAATCATACTGAGGAGTAGGATTAGTGTTAGGATAGGACTACGTCTAGCATCAGAGTTACATTTAAGATTCTTCTATTGTTTGTTTGGTGCTTGTGATACTACTCGTCTAAGGTTCAGTTCAAGGGCTAGTGGAAGTGTGAGCTTATGTTTAGAGTCAACACTAAGGCTATGGCCAGGACAGTGCATGCAGTAGGGCTAGAATTCTGTGGAGTTAGGGCTAGGTTGTTTGTTGCTCTAGGTCTTGGTAAAAAGCTATGGTTAGGCTTTGAGTTAGGGTCACAGTAGGTTTTATGTTCTGTTGTACTGTTCTAAGGCAGGTAGGATTAAGTTTAATTGTGAGTAGCTGGTAGAGTTAAGAGTACAGTTAGGTTGGAACCAGGCATTGAGTTATGATTAGGGCCAGGAATGTATTTAGGCTGGAGTTGTAGCAGAGTTATGGCTAGTACAAACTTTACCTTAAAGTTTAGAGATAGGTCTCATGATCCGGCCTGCGGATCAATCTGTGGGTCTCACCTGGAGAGGGGATCGGGGATGGGGGCAGGGCAAGAGAAAAGAGAGATGGAGACAGGATGCGATTCCAATCGAGTCTCTTTTATTTTTAAAATGGCTACAACTTATATAGGGTGGGGGCGGGCCATAGGCAGGAAGGAGGCTTAATCTGATAGGTCATCGTCACATTCAGTTATATGTTGTAAGCAGGAGAGGATTATGGGTAATGTAGGCAGGCTGAAACAGGAAGTTTGCTTGTCATGTGCATTGCAGGCAAGGGGAGGATCATGGGAAATGTAGGCTGACACAAAATGCCCTCAGGCAGGAGGGGCAGGGCAGCAGCAGCTATTCAAAACCGCTCCCTACATCTCCTCCCTTATTATTATATATATATATATTTTGGAACATGGCAGGCCCTGGGAGGACAGCGCCTGTCTTGGGTCAAGGACTCCTCATATGAACCCAATCGAGCCTTACCCATCATGGGCCTGTAGGACAGCTGTTGGTCCTGGACCTGTCTTAGGTGGCCGATTGGCATTACATATGTGTCCTAGTTGCCTGTCTCTGACTGCCTGTCCAGTGCCTCAGGGCGTCTGGGCCACAGCATCATGTGGGCCGTCAGTGGGTGAATTTTCCTGATAAGTTTGTTGTTCTGCCATTTCCAACCGATGGTAATATACCTGAATGGGCTTTGCCATAAATGTGTCAACCTTGTTATTAACGTTATTAATGAGTGTCACGATCCTCTGAAAAATACAAGGTCCTACAGTAAGCAGCAACAGCAAGGCAGCTAGGGGTCCCAAGAGGGGGGCAATGTAAGGGGAGAGACCCTCCCACATGGAGGAGAAGGTGGTTGCTCCGATGCACTCCTTTTCTCTCTCTTTGAGGCGCTCTCTCAGTTTACTCATGGACTCTTTGACTACTCCCGAGTGGTCAGCATAAAAACAACACTCTTCCTTGAGGGCTGCACATAAACCACCCTCCTTCATAAATAGGAGGTCTAGTCCTCTTTTATTTTGCAGGACTACCTCAGATAGAGACATCAGGGACGCCTGTAGAGCTGTCACATATGCTTTTATTTCTTTTAAATCCTGGTCTACTGCTGCCTGTAATTGAGCTAGATGCTTATTTCCCAACACTAGAGCCGTGGTCTCTGTCCCTATTCCCGTTGCTACTCCTAATCCTAATAACACAGCTAAGGTGAATGTCACAGGTTCTGTCTTAGATATATAGCTGATCTGCAATGCCTGGAGGTAGTAGTCTCCTGGGTGGAAGGTTATGCGAGGAAGAACCTGTACAAGAACACAAAAATCTGCAGACTTGTTAAAAACAGCAGTTGCTATACAGGGTGAGAAGCCAAAATTGCAGGCCCAAGACGTTCCTGGGGGTGGAATGAGGTAACTATTTGGCTTGAATTTGGAATGAAGCTGGGCACAGAGTTGTGCTGCCAGTGCTGGTGGATGGCTGGAATTCCCAAGACAAGTTCCTCTACCTGAGACATCAGGGAGAGTCAGCTTGTGGTGATTGCCCCAGTCACAGGCAGATGAGCTAGAAGAACTGATAAAGGTTAAATTGATGGCCTTTCCTTCATAATATGGGGGAGGAGCAGCCAAGCATAACCAACATGATTGGGTGAGATCAGGTTGGGTATGATTTAAAGCCATGTATGCTCCTTTAATCAAACTGAATAGGTTAGAATATGAATATTGAGGGGCAGGTATATGATCTGCCTGGTGTAGCAGAGCTTGAGAAACCGTTATGGCTGAGGGACTTACTGTAGTTATTTGAACAGTAGTAAAAGGATCTGTATTGGGCTGATTGTATTTTGGATTTGGATAATATTTTGGCTTTAGAGCAAAGTTTGGGCCTATGGGCACAAATGAAGTCTGTAGGGGAACCTTTTTTATGAGAATAAGACTTCCCCTGTCTTTACCTGACTCATAAACTTGCAGTCCCCAGGTGCATCCTGTCAGCCAACCTGGGTCCTCAGGAGTGGTGATAGTGACATTTAGAACCTGACAGGATCTTTGATTGGCCAGTGGGTAGTCACCTAGGCTGCACCCCAGTGGCCCCCATGTCAGTTTAAGGTGTTTATCGGGGAAGGCAGGTTGACACCCTGTTGTAGCTGTTTCACAGCCCCAATAAGCACAAAAATATTCTCCTGGGGAATTACAATATGATCTGCCCCTGGTTGCTGCGGGACAAAGGTAAAAATGACTTTGTTTGGGACATTGGAGCCCTGGAAAGAACCAACAGGGTGTGGGCGCAAACCATGGACTTCCTGATCCTATCCAAGTCAAAACCTTTTCTTCGTTGTTCCAGCGGCTAAGCTCCCATTTCCAGGGTCGATGGGGGTTGCTGTCCATTAGATGTAGTTATGTCACAAGTCCAACAATGATCCATAAGGTTTGGACAAGTCGCACCATCTGTAAGAGAACACAGGGAGTTGTGCCTCAGGAGGAGATTTTATTCCTGGGTGTCACATTGGGTCCTCGATGAGGAACTGTCTTTTTGATTTATAAGCCATTCAGGGAGCCATCTAGCTCCTTTTTCCTGTTTGGAATAAATGCATACAGAGCCTTGTCCCCAGATGAGGACTGGGTCTGGACCATTCTATGCATTGGTCAGGGGATCTCTCCAGAGAACAGATGCATATTGTGTGGCTGTCTGTGTGTGCCAGAAGTGAGATGCAGCAGAGTAGCCTAAGGCATCCAGGGATAAAAAATTTAAAATAAAAAGAGCATGTGAAAGAATAATTTTAGGAGAACCTCGGGTTGGATACCAGGTTCCTCCTTTTACCTTGTCTATGGTAGATTTGAGGGAATGATGTGCACACTCAACAATGCCTTGTCCTTGAGGATTGTAAGATATACCCATGGTATGGAGAATATTAAGGCACTTACAAAATTTGGCAAAAGAGGTACTAGTATAGCCTGGTCCATTGTCTGTTTTGAGTTGTTGAGGACATCCCAGAACTGAGAGAGCTGATAGCATATGGGCTATAATATGTTTAGTAGCCTCTCCAGTCTGGAGTGTGGCGAAGATGAAACCACTGTATGTATCAACAATTATATGTATATATTTTAGGTTGCCAAATTCATTAAAGTGAGTGACATCCATCTGCCACAAGGCATTGGGGATCAAACCTCTCGGGTTGACTCCCAGATGCTGAACAGGCAAGTGAACAGCACAAGAGGGGCAGTTTTTTACAATTTGTCTGGCTTGTTCCCGAGTAATTTTGTGGAGGAGGCGGAGGGTCTGGGCATTGAGATGGTGTAGCTGATGAGCCTGTTGGGCCTCAGATATCTTGGAGTCATCTATAGGCCCAGAGTGGGCCATGAATACCTGTGCCCGTGTGGCGATATCAGCCAAGTGATTTCCCTGTGCAAGGGGACCTGGGAGGCTAGAGTGAGCTCGTAAGTGGCCAATAAAAAACTTATGACTGCGAAACTGAATCATGTCCTGCAATTGTTTGAATAGGTCTGCAGCTGGGGAGGCATGGCTTATGGTTGCAACAGTTTCTAGTAATGGGACAGACTGAGCGAGGTAGGCACTATCGGTGTACAAATTGAAGGGTTGGTTAGGATAAGCAGTGAAAACTGCAAGAATGGCCTGTAATTTAGCTAGCTGTGCGGAAGAGGTGTTTGTCTGAAGGGTAAAAACATTGTCTTGGCCTACATAAGCAGCCTTGCCAGAGGAGGAGCCATCAGTAAAAAACACTAGGGCACCAGAAGGGGGCTGTGAAGCTGTGATTTTAGGGAATACAAAGGGATGACGGTTAGCAAAATTAACTAACTTATCTGGAGGGTAATGGTTATCAATGGTTCCTAAAAAGGAGGCTATAGCAATAGGCCATGCCTCAGTGGTCTGAAGTAACCAGTCCACTTGATCTTTGGTGAAGGGTTGAATGATAATATCTGGTTCCTTTCCATAATAACATTTTCCTAGCCTTCTGCCTTGAATTATCAGGTCAGAGACTGCTTGGTAGTAAGGCAATAATACTCTCTTTGGGGAAACTGGCAGATGAAGCCACATAAGAGGAGCCTGTTGCCAAAATACTGCCATGGGAGAAAGTTTTGTATTAAAAATGAGATAATGCAGTGGCCTATTATAATCTATGAATGAGACAGTTTGTCGAGCAATAGCCTCTTCTACTGCATGGAGTGTTTTTCTAGCATTAGGTGTAAGCTCTCGAGGTGAAGTTGGGTCAATATCTCCATGGAGGATCTCATAAAGGGGTTGCAGGTCATGTTTGGTCAATTTTAAATAGGGCAAAAGCCAATTAATATCACCCAGAAGCTTTTGAAAATCATGAAGTGTCTTAAGGCCATCAAGCCTTAGCTGAGGCTTTGGAGAAAACACCTGAGTGCCTTGTAACTGAAAACCCAAATATGTATATGGGTCAGTAAGCTGGACCTTGTCAGGGGCTATTTGAAGCCCAGCCTTTTGTAAGGCAGCTTGTAATGCCTGGTAACACTGTAAAGTTTGGTTCTGACTCTCTCCCGCTAAGAGGATATCGTCCATATAATGGGAGACATATATATATGGCCAATGATCTCTAACTGGCTGTATTGCAGCAGTGACAAAAGACTGACATAGCATTGGAGAGTTAGCCATACCTTGTGGTAAGACTCGCCATTGAAATCTCTGCATAGGGGCTCTAAAATTAATTGATGGAAGACTGAAGGCAAAACGCTTTTGGTCATTTGGATGTAAAAGAATAGAAAAAAAGCAATCTTTAAGATCAATGACAATTTTAAAAAAATCCCAGAGGAATGGCACTGGGTGAAGGGAGTCCTGGTTGCAGATGTCCCATTAAGACCATGGTCTTATTTATGGCCCTAAGGTCTTGTAGCAGCCTCCATTTCCCTGACTTTTTTCGAATGACAAAGATGGGTGTGTTCCAAGGGGAATCACTGGGGACAATGTGGCCTGCATCTAACTGGTCCTGCACCAGCTGTTGTGCGGCTGCAAGCTTTTCAGAGGTAAGGGGCCACTGATCGACCCAAACAGGTTTGTCTGATAACCAAGTAATCTCTTTTGCATGGGCCACAGGAAGGTCAATGACCCCTATTGAAAATGGCCTAGGCCTGCTTTAGAGGGGTTTGGAGTTGGGGAAATAGGCACTTTAATGCCTGAGCCTCATTTGCCTAAACCTTGATTAGGAAGGAAGCCCTGAGTGAGCATTTGTTTGGTGACTACAGCATTGGGACTGCCCATCATCATTCCCATTTGAGTTAGCAAATCTCTGCCCCACAAGTTAAGGGGCAGCCCTTCTACAATATAGGGCTGTATGTGCCCCTGATTGTTCTCACTATCTTTCCAGGTAAGTAGACTGGCACTACGTTGTGGATTTTTAGACTGTCCAATCCCTTGTAAATGCATCATAGTGGTTTCTAAGGGCCATGTGGGAGGCCAGTCCTCCTTTCTAATGACTGTTACATCAGCACCTATATCTATGAGCCCTGAGAAACTTTTCCCATTAAGCAATAAAGCCACAAGGGGTTTATCTTTGGAAATGAATTGAGCCCAGTATATATCTGAGGATCCAAGGGAAGAATTTCCCCTGTAGGAAGCCACAGCTGTATTAGAAGTTTGAACTAAAGGCAGCAGCACCAACTGAGCAATACGTTGTCCTTGGCTAATGGAAGCTAGGCCAGAGATAGAGGATACCATGACAACAATTTCGCCAGTATAGTCGTTATCTATGACTCCTGGAACAACTTGTAACCCTTTCAATATTGCGCTGCCGCGTCCAAGAACTAAGCCACAAGTGCCCTTGGGAAGAGGGCCATAAATCCCGGTGGGGATGGCTTGTACTCCCATGTCGGGAGTTAATACTGCATTGGAGGCAGAACAGAGGTCCAGTCCTGCACTTCTGGTGTGGCGCAGAGGAGGTTTGAAATGGATTGTTTTGTGCCTGGTCTTGTTGTGTCTGGTTGTTTTGTTGTGGGACAAACCTTATAGCCCCGGAGGTCTGTCTGAGGGTGGGGGTCTGGGGCTGACCCCGAATCCCGTTTCCCTGCTGGGGGAGGGGATTGCCATCTGCATCTGTCTTTGACCTGCATTCTTTAGCCCAATGATATCCCCTTCTGCATTTTGGACATAGACTTGTGGGTTTTGGCCTTGAAGTATTGTACTGAGACTTTTGGGCCATAGGGCAGTCTCTGACAAAATGGCCTTTCTGATCACATTTAAAGCATTTGCCATTATTTGTTTTCCCTCCTTGCTTCTTTTACAGCTGCAGCCATAGCTAAACCTTGATGATAGGCGGGGCCTATGTCAGCACACAAGCGAATATAACCCCAAAGGTCCTCTTTTTTTCTATAGGGTTTGATAGCAGCCTGGCAGGCAGGAAGAGCATTTTCATAAGCCAGTTGCCTAACAAGGCCAGTGTTATCTTCGGTGGTGCCGAAGAGACACTCAGTTGCCTGTAAGAGGCGATCAACAAAATCAGAGAAGTGTTCCTCAGGTTTTTGTTTTATTTTTGTCAGGGAAGAAGCAGCTCCACCAGAGGGGAGCCTTTGCCATGCTCTGCTTGCTGCCAGGGTGATCTGAGCAAAAAGACCTGCCTCATATCGCATTTGGGCTTGTTGTGTGGCATATCGGCCTGTTCCCATCAACATGGGAAGGGTGTAATGATTTTTCCTGTTAGTATTGTCTTTAGCTAAAAGTTCACATTGGTCTTGGAATTCTACCTTCCAGAGCAGATAGTTGCCCCCTGAAAGTGTAGCTCTGGCTAAATCTCTCCAATCATTAGGCATAATCCAGCCTTGGGTTAAGGAATCTAAGACCGCAAGGGTGAAGGCCGCTGTGGGACCATATTGAGATACTGCTTTTTTTAATTCTTTTAGGGCAGATACTGGGAATGGTGCATGGGCCCTATTGGCTTGAGATCCTGGAGCCTGTTCAAGATGGCGATGTGCCGACACTCCCTTTGTCTTGAACAGGCTCCAGGATCTCAAGGACAACAGAGCTGGGAGGGCTGGGTGCCTTAGATAAGACTGGTGGTGGCGGAGTACAATTGTGGGAGGCAGCTAACGCAGCCTCACCCTGGGCAAGTGTCTCCGCGAGCTGGGGATCTGCGTGACGTTGTGCCAGCAGCTCAGAGATTAAAGTCCAATATGAAAAAGCAGTTATAGGAACCTTTTTTGGACCAAAAACTTTATAATAGTCCTTAAGAGCATCTCCTACTCTATTCTACCTGTTTAAATTAATGGTACCCTCTAGGGGGAACCATGGACACACTGAATGTATAAACTGAAAGTACTTTATTAGTTTTTTTGTCTTAACCTTAATCCCTCTAATCTTGAGAGCCTCCCTGAGGCCAGTCATGAACAATTCGTGCTCACTGAGTGCTTGCCCCATGCTAATGCCGTTCACCTACCGTGATTCAGGCGAGACGTAAGGTGGCAGTCTGCACAGATCACAGGAATGATGTCCTTGAATCAGTCACGCTGGCCAGCGCTTTACTCCTATGAACGGTCCCGCGTCGTTATCCCTCGTGCCAGGTGAAGTCCCTTCGTGGTCGCCACTTGATCCGGCCTGCGGATCAATCTGTGGGTCTCACCTGGAGAGGGGATTGGGGATGGGGGCAGGGCAAGAGAAAAGAGAGATGGAGACAGGATGCGATTCCAATCGAGTCTCCTTTATTTTTAAAATGGCTACAACTTATATAGGGTGGGGGCGGGCCATAGGCAAGAAGGAGGCTTAATCTGATAGGTCATCATCACATTCGGTTATATGATGTAAGCAGGAGAGGATTATGGGTAATGTAGGCAGGCTGAAACAGGAAGTTTGCTTGTCATGTGCATTGCAGGCAAGGGGAGGATCATGGGAAATGTAGTCTGACACAAAATGCCCTCAGGCAGGAGGGGCAGGGCAGCAGCAGCTATTCAAAACCGTTCCCTACAGTCTCAGGTCAGATTTAGAGATTGGTCCATGACCAATTGTGGCAACAAGGGTACTGGCAGCATAGGTCCAAGGATTAGGCTTCCAGTATGGTTAGAGTATGGTTTAGGATAAGGATAAATAGGAAGGGATAAGAGATAATAGGAGTCTTATGACTGGAGCTGGGTGGGCCTAGGATTAGCACTAGGGTTAGTGTTTAAGGTTTATGGTTGGCATTGGGGGTTTAGGAGGATGTTCAGTGTTAGGGGTTCACCATTCAGAAGGTTGGGAGAGCTTTAGTGTTGGGTTTTGGGATAAAGATTAAAATGGGACTAGTAATGAGATTCCATTGCCTTCTTGGTCTGTGATTGTTCACAACTTACACAGTATGTCAATTGAAAGGAGGAAAGTTTTATTTTAGCACACTCTTCTCAGAGCTATCCTATATAGTCATCCACCTCCAAGGTACAGTAATCTAACAGAGGCCATGGCAAAGTACAAACAGCTCCTTAGCAGGGCAGACAGTAAGCCCCAGCAGAGAGGCTCCCCTTGCCTTTCATTGCATTTGAGTTGCAAGAGTATTTGTAGTTGCCAGAAATACTCCCACAGAGTGTTCTGCCTCTAGTAAAACCATCCAATCACAGGCAGGACTCTGCTAAATGAATGAGTTGCCTGTCCCAATACCACATATCCATGATGCAGCCACCTGTAAAAAGACTTGCGGTGTGCACGTGCAGCTGGTGTGGAGGACATCTAGATAGATGCCACAGAGCATTGAACATGATTAGATTTCACTTTTGGTTTAGGTTTAGTATTATTCCTAGAACAAACAGTGAGTGACAGGTCTAGGACTGGGACTAAACAAGGCATGAATTGGGATGAGCTGAAGGTTTGGATTGGGTTAGAAGTTGGGAGAGATTTTCACCAGGGATAGGGAACCTTTCAGAGTTCTGTGTATCTTAGGGATGAATTTAGGATTAGCCTTAGCTGTAGGTGTTTTTGCAGATTTAGGTTAAGCTCATGGGTAGGGTTCTACCAGTGTCAGGCTTATTGTGAAATTAAGAGTCAGGTTGCCTTTAGGGCTATGGCTAGGTTTTGGTCTAGAGCCTAGGTTGCTATTTGAGATAGGCTTCGGATTAGCGTGAACTCTAGGGATTTTGGATATGGGTAAGGGCTGCATCTAGGTTTATGATTACAGATAGGTCTTTGCTTATGGGAAGTTCTATGTCTAGGCCCTGGGTTCCAACACGATTAGCATTAGACTAACAGATAGCCAAGCAAAAGGCTACAAGTAGTCCTAGGGTTTGCATTGTACCAGGCTGAGTGTTTGGTTTATGATTAGTGTCATCGATTGCATGAGTATTAGTGTCAGTGCTATTAATATATGTGTTAGTGTTAGAGTCAGTGTTCACGTTAGTGTGATTGACAAGCCTTAGTGTTTGAGTCGTGAATAAGGCATAGGCTAGAGATTCACTTAGGTTAGGGCAACAATGAGCGGAAGGTTTAGGTATAGATTGATGTGTATGTTAGCATCAGAGGTATTTGTAGTGTAGAATGAGGTGAATGAATAATATTAGTGTCAGGAATGCAGATACTGGTACGACTATGTCAGGAAGGTTAGAGTTCCGTGTATGAGTAAGATTAGGACTAGGCGAAAGCTCATGCTCAAGTTAAAGTTTAGTGCTACCATCATGATGAGGGTTTGAGTCAGGGAATGGTAACGTTAGAGCATTGTTTATAGTTAGGAGTACAGTTTGGATTATGGTGAGGTTTAAATGTAAAGGCAATGTTGCTTGATATTAGTTTCCTGATTAGTATGAAGTAAGGCAATGTGTAGGTCTAGGGTGACTGTCATATAATGAGAAATCTTGGACCAAGACAGAGACACGGCTTATGCTAAATCTAGAGCTTCTCTTGAGATTTGGTTTCCTTTATGGATGTTGCTACTGTTGTTCTGAGATGGAAGGGGCCATTGAAAGTTAGGTTTACAATCGTGGTTACATAAGACTGAGGAACACGTTTAGCATGGGAGGAGGGCTGCTTCGAGGAAGGCATGAAATTTAAGTTTCTTCCCTTGTGGGGACAATGCTAGTGTTACTCTTGGGCTAAGGCTTAGAGTAGAGCTTGGAATAGGTTTAAGGTGAGTTCACATTTAGGTTCTGTGCTAAATCTAAATCCAGGACTAGTGCATGGATGAGGGCGAGAATTCTGTAAAGTTAGGCTTATCTTTGGTGTTGCTGTAAAGTTAGGCTTATCTTTGCTATTAGGATTAGGTCTAAAGCTACGCTTAGGGTTTAAGGTAGGGACAGAGTTAATTTTTAGTTCTGGTGTAGTGTTCTCAGGCAGATAGGATTCAGTTTATTTGCAAGGAGTGTGTGGAATTTAGACTAGGGATGGAAAATGGCCTGACATCATGTGATGATTAGGGCTAGGAACAGGATTGGGCTTAAGTTGTAACAGCTTTATGACTAGGAAAAGTTTTACCTTTATGTTAAAGGCTAGGTCTCAGGACAGGTTTAAAAATGGTCCCTGATGAATTGTGGTGAAAAGGACTGGCAGCCAAGGTCTAAGGTTTAAGCTTCCAGAATGGTTAGGTTAAGGTTTAGGATAAGAGTAAATAGGTATGAATGAGGGATAGTAGAAGGCTTATGCCCAGAGGTGGGAGGGCTTAGGTTAAGTTTTAGGATAATGGTTTAATATTTATGGCTAGCATTAGGGTTAGCATCAGGTTCCAGGACAGAGAATCACCACGCTGCTGATGAGTACTTGCTGCAGTGTTGGGTTTTAGAGTTTGCTGAATGCCAGAGCAAGACTAGTGCTGACATTGCCTTTCCTTCTTGGTATCTGTGATTGCTGAGACAGCATACTCAGCATGACTATTTAAACAGGAAAGGTTTATTTTACTGACAGTTTTCAGAGTTATCCAATAGGGTCAGGCAGCTCCAAGACACAGCAGCCTGACAGAGAGCAATGGCTGAGGATCAGCAGCTCCTGATTGAACAGACCTTACGCCCAAGCAAAAAAGCTGCCTTTTCCCGTTTATTTCATCCGAGGTACAGTGCTATAGTATGATGCCACTGATACCACTGGAGAGTATTTTGGCCTATTTAAACCCATCCAGTCACTCGAAGGACTCTGCTAAATGAATTAGTTATCTATGCCAATGCCACATCCCCAGGATCCAGCCAAGTGTCAAAGGCCAGATGAGTGCACAAGAGGCTGGTAGTGAGTATATAGAGCTACATGACAGAGCATACTGAGCATACTTGAGTTTCACTTTCAGTTCCAATTTAGCATTATCCTTAGGTTAAATGTGAGTGATAGGGCTAGTTCTAGGCTACACAAGACCTGAGTTGGGCCCAGGTTAAATTTTGCGTGGGTTGGTAGTTGAGAGAAGTGTTCACTAGGAATAGGCCAGTTTTGAGAGTTCTGTATATTGTAGGGATACATTTGGGTGTAGCCTTAGCTGTAGGTGTTTTTGTAGCTTTCGATTAAGTTTGTGCTTGAAGATCTACATGTTAAGCTTAGGAAGCGATTTAGAGTCAGATTGCCTCTTAGGACCATGCCTAGGTTTTGGTCTAGGGCCAAGGTTTTCCTTTAGGATACGATTCAGATTAGCCTTAGGGCTAGGGATGGGATATGGGTAAGGGGTGGAGTTACACGTATGGCTACTGATAGGTCTTTGCTTAGGGAAGGAAAATGCCTAGGCCTAGGGTTCCAACAGAATTAGTACTAGGGTAAGAGCCAGCACAAGGCCTAGCAAAGGTCTACTCAGAATCCTAAGGTTGAGATGGTACCAGGTTGTGTGTCTGGTTGAAGATTAGGGTGGTGGATTGCTCAGAACATTAATATTAGTGTTAGTGTTATGGTTGTTAGTATTACTCTTAGTGTTAGAGTCAGTGTTCTTTTTAGTGTGAGTGGCAGTATTAGTGTTTGAGTTACAAATAGTGCATAGGCTTGAGATCCACTTAGGCTAGTGCAAGCATGAGGGAGAGGTTTATGTGTGGATTTAGGCATACGGTAGTATCAGAGGTATTTGCAGCTTGGAATCAGGCCTAGGTATTAGGCTAGGGTCAGGAATAGGATGCAAGTACTGCTAAGGGTGGGTCAAGCGGATTAGGGTTCTTTTTATCACTAGGATTAGGGTCAGGAAAAGCTTATGTTCAAATTGAAGTTCAGGGCCAGCAGCATGATTGCATTTGATCCTGATTTTGGTAGGTGTAGTGCTTTGCTCAGACTTTCCAGTAGAGTTAGTGTTAGAGTGAGGTTTAGAGTTAGAAATAATGCTGATCTAGCAGTAGTTTCCTGATTAATATGAAGTACAGTAGTGTGTAAGTGCATGGTGATTGACATATAATGAGAAATCTCACACCAGGAACAGAGACAGGGCTCATGCTAAATCTAGAGCTTGTCTTGAGATTTAGTTTCCTTTATGGATGTTTCTAGTGTTGTTCTGAGACTGGGTGCCATTGAAAGTTAGGTTTACAATCATGGTTACATAAGGCTGAGGAACACGTTTAGCCTGAGTGTAGGGCTCCTTCAAGGAAGGTGCGAGATTTAAGTTTCTTCCATTTTGGGGACAATGCTAATGTTATTCTTGGGCTAAGGCTTAGAGTAGAGCTTGGGCTAGTTCTAATGCGAGCTCACATTTGGTTCTGTGCTAAATCTAAGTCCAGGACTAGTGCATGGATGAGGGCGAGAGTTTTGTAGTGTTAGGCTTATCTTTGGTGTTGCTGTTAGTTTAGGTCTAAAACTATGCTTAGGGTTTAAGTTAGGGACTAGGTTAATTTTTAGTTCTATTGTAGTGTTCTCACGCAGATAGGATTCGGTTTATTTGCAAGGAGTGTGAAGAATTAAGAATAGGGTTGGAATTTGTCCTGACATCATGTTACGTTTAGAGCTAGGAACAGGATTGTGCTTGAGTTGTAGCAGGTTTAGGGCTAGGACAAGTTTTATCTTTAAGTGAAAGGCTAGATTTCAGGACAGGTTTAAAGGTGGTCACTGATGAATTGTGGCGAAAAGGGTACGGGCAGCAAAGGTCTAAGGTTTAGGCTTCTAGTATGGTTAGGTTAAGGTTAAGGGTAAGAGTAAATAGGTCTGAATGAGGGACAGTAGAAGACTTATGCCTAGAGGTAGGAGTGCTTAGGTTTAGTTTTAGGATAATGGTTTTTTATGTCTTGCATTAGGGTTAGCATGAGGTTCAGGGTCAGAGATTCCCCATGCTGCTGATGAGTACTAGCTTCAGAGTTGGGTTTTGGAGTATGCTCAATGCCAGAACAAGACTAGTGCTAACACTGCCTTGCCTTCTTGGTATCTGGGATTGCTGAGATAGCTTACCCAGCATGACTATTGGAAAAGGAAAGGTTTATTTTAGCTGACATTTTTCAGATTTATCCTGTAGAGTCATCCAGCTCTAAGGCACAGCAGCCTCACAGAGAGCCATGGCCAAGGATCAGAATCTCCTGGTTGAGCAGACATTAAATCCATGTAAAGAGGCCTGTTTATTTCATTCAAGGTACAGTCCTACAGTATGTTGCCACTGATACCACTGGAGAGTATCTTGCCCTATTTAAACACATCCAGTCACTGGAAGGAATCTGCTAAATAAATTAGTTATCTATGCCACATCCCCAGGATCCAGTCACGTGTCAAAAGGCTGGATGTGTGCACAAGAGGCTGGTGTTGAGTATATAGAGCTACATGACAGAGCATATTGAGGATACTTGGGTTTCACTTTCAGTTCTGATTTAAGATTATTCTTAGGTTAAAGGTAGTGATAGGGCTAGTCCCGGGCTTCACAAGACCTGACTTGGGCCAACGTTATAGTTTGCCTGGATTGTTAGTTGAGAGAGGTGTTCACTAGGAGTAGGCTAGGTTTGCAAGTTCTGTGTATTGTAGGGATACACTTAGGTGTAGCCTTAGCTGTAGGTGTTTTTGTAGATTTCGATTAAGTTTGTGTTTTGGGATTAAGTTTGTGTTAGACTTAGTGTGTGATTTAGAGTCAGGTTGCCTCTTAGGACCTGGGTAGGTTTTGGTCTAGGGCCAAGGTTTTTCTTTGGGATAGGATTCAGATTAGCCTGAGGGCTAGGGATTGGATATGGGTAAGGGCTGGAGCTCAGTTTATGGCAACTGATAGGTCTTTGCTTATGGTCCATGGCTATGTCTAGTGTTCCAGCAGGATTAGTACTTGTGTTATAGCTAGGCCAAGGCCTTGTAAAAGGCTACAAAGAACCCTAGAGTTGAGATGGTACCAGGTTGAGTGTTTGGTTGAAAATTATGGTGATGGATTGTAGGAACATAACAATGTGAGTGTTAGTGTTATCATTGTTAGCGTTACTCTTAGTGTTAGAGTCAGTGTTCTTGATAGTGTGAGTGGCAGTATTAGTGTTTGTATGACGAACAGGGCGTAGGCTTGAAATCCGCTTAGGCTTGGGCAAGAATGAGGGAGAGGTTTATGTGTGGTTTTAATTGTATGGTAGGATCAGAGGCATTTGCAGCTTGCAATCAGGCCTAGGTATAAGGCTAAGGTCAGGAACAGGATGCAGGTACTGCTAAGAGTGGGTCAAGGGAATTAGGGTTCTTTAGATGGCTAGGATCAGCATTAGCTCAAAGCTTATGTTCAAGTTGAAGTTTAGGGTCAGGATCATGATTGTTGTTTGGTGCAGGCCTTGGTAGGTGTAGTACTTAGCTCAGATTTTCAGTAGAGTTCGTGTTAGGGTTGTGTGTAGAGTCAGAGGTAATGCTGATGTAGTAGTAGTTTCCTGATTAGTGTGTTTTGTTGGTGTATTCTAAGGTATATAGGATGAAGTTTATTTTCAAGGAGGTGGTAGTGTTAAGAGTATGAGTAGGTTTTAACATGGCATTGTGTTAGAGTTTGGCCTAGGAATGGGACAGGGCTGCAGTGGTATCAGGGTTATGGCTAGGAAAAATTTTACCTCTAAGTTTGGAGATAGGTCTCAGGCCAGGTTTTGAGATGGGTTCATGATCAATTGTTGCAATAAAGTACTGGCAGTATAGGTGCAAGGTTTAGGTTTTTAGTATGATTAGGTGATTTTTTGAATAAGGATAAATAGGTAGGGAGGGCTAAGAGACAGTGGAACTCTTCTTACCAGAGCTAAGTGGGCCTAGGTTTAGTTTTAGGGTTAGGGTTTAATGTTTATGGTTGACCTTGGGTTTAGGATGATGTTCAGTGTTAGGGGTTCACCATGCTGAGGATTAGGGCTAGCTTCCATGTCAAATTTTGGAATAAGCCAAAGATCAGAACGTGGCTAGTGTTGAGTTTGCATTGCCTTCTTGTTCTGTGATTGTTCAGACAATTTATCCAGTATGTCATTTGAAAGAAGGAAACTTTAATTTTAGCATACACTTCTCGGAGGTATCCTATGTATTCAGCCACATCCAAGGCACAGCAGCCTGACAGAGGCCATGGCCAAGCACAAACATTCAGTCCCAGCAGAGAGGCTCCTTTTGCATTTTATTGCATCTGAGCTGAAATTGTATTTGTTGTTGCCTCTGATACCTGGGCAGAGTGTTCTTCCTCCAGGAAACCCACCCAGTCACTGGTAGGACTCCGCTAAAAGAATTAGTCACCTGTGACAGTTTCACATAACCATAATCCAGCCACCTGTGAAAAGGCTGGCTGTGTGCACGAGAGGCTGGCGTGGAGGACATCTAGATACCTGGTATAGTGTATTGAATGTGCTTAGATTTCACTTGCATTTTAGGTTCGGGATTATTCCTAGTGTGAATGGTGAGTGACAGTATTACTACTGGGCCTGACTTGGGCCCAGGTGAAGGTTTGGGGTGGCTTGGTAGATGGGAGAGGTTTTTACCAGGGTTAGGGAACATTTCAGTGTTCTGTGTATCTTTGGTATACTTTTAGGTTTGACCTGGCTGTAGGTGTATTGGAAGCTTTAGGTTAAATTTGTGGTTAGGATTCTACCAGTCTTAGGCTTATTGTGAGATTTATGTTCATGTTGCCTCTTAGGCCCATGTGTAGATTTTTGGTCTACATCCAAGTTTGCCATTGAATATGGTTCAAATTACTGTTAGGGCTAAGCATTGCATCTTTTATTAGGTCTAGAGCTAGGTTTATGGTAAGTCCTTCCTTAAGGGAAGGTCTATGTCTAGGTGTAGGTTTCCACCAGAATAAGTGTTATGCTTTGGAGTAGTGGCATAGCTAGCAAAACTGAAAATATTCCTAGGTTTTTGGTGGATTCAGGATGAGGGGTTGAAGATTAGAGTTATGGTTTGTATGCACTTTAACATTAGTGATGATGTTCGCATTAGGGTCAATATTCATTTTTTTGTGAGTTGCAGTTTGTTAGTGTTTCTCATCTACAAGATATAGGCCAAGGATCCACTTAGTTGGGGAAAAATGAGGGAGAGTTTTATGTATAGAGTTAGGAATATGATACAATTAGAGATATTTGTAGCACACATTAGGGCCTACATATATGGTTTGTGTCAGGCATAGGGTGTATATACTGGTCTGGATATGGTCAGGAGGAGTAAGTTTCTTCTATGGCTAGGATTAGGGCTAGCACAAGGCTTATGTTTAAGTTGAGATTTAGGGCTATGCACATGGTTAGGATTTTGACCTGGCTATGTTAGGTTTAGACTTTTGTTTAGAGTTAAGTGTAATGTTTGGATTAGGGTTAGGTTTGTTGTTAGAGTTAGATTTGAGCTAGTATTTCTTTCCTGGTTTATGTGAAGTGTAATATTTTGTAGGTCTATGGTGAGGCTTATATAGTGAGAGAAGATCTCAGGTATGGCCAGAGACAGAGTTCATGCTAAGGCCAGGGCTTTTGTTGACATTTTGGTTTTGTTTATGAATGTCACTAGAGTGAGGGTAATGGGCCAGTTCAGTGTTATATTTAGATTCTTGGTTACATCAGGTTGAGGAGTAGGGTTAGTGTTAGGGTAGGTGTTGGCTTATGGCCTAGATTTGATAGAAGGTTCTTCCATTGTTTGATTCATTTTAGTGTTAATATTAGGCATGTGATATTGAGGTTTAGTACTGAACTTCGACCAGAAATATCCCTAGGATTAGTGCTAGTATTCTTCAGAATTAGTGTTATGTTGGATGTTCCTCTTAAGTCTAGGTGTAAAGCTACAGTTGTATTTTCACTTAATTTTCAGCTTAGTTTTACATTCCCTTGTAATGTTCCAAGAGTGTTATGATTCAGTTTTTTACGCAGAAGTGCACAAATTTAGATTTGAAATTTTTTATTTTATGGTTTGCACCAGCCTATGTTTGGTGTTAATATTATGGTGTGATTATTGTTAGATATCCTATAGTGTTACTTTTAGTTTTAGTTTTAATGATGTGATTTTTGTCTATGAATAGGTCTACAATTCCACCAGGAATTATGGTAAGAGTTGGTTTATTGATAGGGATAGATTTTAAGTTATGCTTTTGTTCCTTGGTTTTCATATGGTGGAGTCTGTTGTGTTGTGTGACTGTGTTTGGGTTTTGTAACTCAGTGGCTGGCTTGATGAAGAAAGACAGTGAAAAAAAAATTAATTATTGTTGAGCTGTCTTGTTCATTGGGAGAAAGGAAGTACCTTTCCTACTTAGTTGAGATTGTAGTGCCAGAATAGGAATTTCGTGTCTGGGTTCGGTGCTTCTTTTGGAGAAGAAAGTATGGCTAAGAAAGGTGTCTGGTAAATTGTTGAGAACCCAAGAGCCACTGACTTAGCAAGACCTCATTTACTTACATGTACTCAGAGCAGTTCTTCAGTCTTGCTCTTAGAAAAGAAATGTCTATTTTTTTCCAGAGTCTTCCTGGTTGTATTTTTCTTTAGACCACTCAAGTAGGGATCATTTTATTCTAGAAAGTTGAACCCAGTTATCTGTCTCTGGCACTTTTACTGCAGTGGGTGTGTATATTGTGAATAAAAAATGACCCCTCAATTTTTGTTTTAATTTGTCTGCAGGAGTCCCTTCTTGCCTTATTTTAAGGAGGGATTTGTTTTCAACTGCTTTGATATTCCTCTGGGTAAGGATCTGGTTATCCATGCAGCTGGATGTTCTATTGTACTTGACCTAAATGAATAAGATATTGTAAGCATCCTGTGGTCTCTGAGTGTAGTATCACTTCATGTGATAGAAAACGCTTCCCATTAACACTTAAAACAGACTAGTATTAGCCCTGTTTTGGGATTTTTGGGCCACCCTGAGGGCTATTGGCAGTAAATAGAGACACGACTCAGATCTTTCTTGACACAGTGTTGGCAGAGCTCACTTTAGGATCTCGTTGGCTATTTTGATTTTTCCAAAACACTGAGGTCTCTTTGTGGAATGTGGATGATAGTTTATTTCAAAATCTACAGCCAGCTCCTGATTTACCAAAGAGGTAAAAGAAGGCTCATTACCACTTGGAAGGACCTGAAAAATCCGAACTGGATAGTGTTTCAGCAATAACTTGACTCTCTAACCTCTTCTGAATGGGTAGGAGAAGCCTCAGGCTTCACTTGTAAGCTGTTTATTGGAAGCCATGTTTCTACAGATTCCCCTGTATTGTGGCATGTGTGTGAAGTCTGGTTTCCATTCCTCCCCGTGTTATGTCCTTCTCAGTACTAGTTCTAGGAGAGTGGGTGGGCTTGTTAGATTTCTTGTAGGCACAGAATGGGCAATCTTTGCTGGCCTGTCAAGTAGTTGCTAGTTGTCCATTTCCTGTGAAAATTGGTGTGAATATTTCTACTGTAAAACTTCACTTCCCATATGGAAAGAATCATCAGTGGGTTTACGGTCTTCACTGTGGATGCTAGGGATATAACACAGTGGCACAAGAGCCTGCCTGGCAAGTGCAAGATCCCAAGATTGATTCCTAGTACAAAAACAAACAAACAAAAAATAAATAAAAGGCTCCAAAATATAGTATTCTACTGTGTCCATCAAGGAAAATCCCCTTTATTTTCTATATGTACCAAAGTCCCTTTTTCAATTCCCCTGTATCCTATGGTCTCTTTGTATTTCTTGATATTATAGACTAGTTTTAGTGGCTCCTTAGGAACTGGGAATAAGCCTAAGGTTCTGAGGCTGTCAAGGCTGCCCTTTTTTCTCCCTGTTCGCCTTTGGATTACCCAACGAGACTTTAGACTTGTGTTTTGGTGTCCCTTACAAAGCATGAAAGTGGCCCATTTAGGAAGATTGAACTGCCTCTAGTCATTGTAGGATTTCCTTTTTGTTCTTTATAGGTGATTGGTTGTTAGTTAGCAAGTCCTCTTTTTTCCAGATGACTGTATGGGCATGGAGCACCAAGAGAGCATAACTGAAGTCTGTATAGATACTTAGCTTTTTGCTTTTTTCTACTGTCAGTGCCCAAGTAGAAGTATAATATCTGCTTTTTGATCAGAGATCCCTCATGGAGAGGGTTTGGCCTCAACTTTGGGAGACAATTTGAGTGACTTCTCTTGGTAGAACAATTTCTGCAACTTTGATTGTATTGAAACATTTTTTTACTGATACGTACAAAACTGAGTATGGTGTTTTATTCTTTAATTGGCTCTAAGCATTATAAATAAGGCTAGCTGACTATTGGTATATAACCCCTGAAGTCAGCAGACTGTCTCTTGCTTCCTTGCATAGTGCTCTCTGTAAAATATATAGGCACAGTGAGCTGGTAGAGCCAGTCAGCTCTAAAAATGTGAACCAGATATGCACCTCAAGATAAAAAGGCTATGACTTACCAGGACACAAAAGTTTTATATCCAAAACTGAAACAACAGTCATTAAAAACAATTTAGTTGTCACCCAAGTTAAGTTATGCACATTTATAACATTATCTCTACATTTTGGAAAGATGTTTTTTTTTCCTACCTACCCAGCCAGCTTATAATTTACTCACATACTTTCCTGCATCTTCGTTGTCTCTCATCCTCTAGTCACCTCTTTCTTGGCTTACTGTTTGGGTTAGTGTTAACATTAGTTTTAATGTTATTATTAAACTTAGCATTAAGGTTAATGTTATAGTTCCACAAGGATTAGGTTGAGAGTTATGACAGTTGTTACTGTTATGGCTAGAGTTCTGGGCATGGTTAGGTTTAGGGTCTAGCAGTGTCAAGGAAAGATTTATGTAGAAGGTTATGATTAGGGTTAACATGAGGTTTAGGGTTAGTGTCATTACTAGGGTTAGATGTAGGCTTAGTGATGAAGGTGAGGGCTAGAACTAGAGTTATTTTTAAGGTTAAAATGAGGCTTAGTGCTTGCTTTTGGGTGACAGGATTAAGTTTAGGTGTAGAACTCCCCTAAGGTTCAAATTAAGGTAGGGATATCTTTCTTGTTAGGGTTAGTATTTAGATCAGTGTTAGGTTTCAGAAGTTTAGGATCATGATAAAGTTTAGAATTAGGATTCCATTAAGGTTAGTGTTTTAGTTTTAGTTTTAGTTTTAGTTTTAGTTTTAGTTTTAGTTTTAGTTTTAGTTTTAGTTTTAGTTCTAGTTTTAGTTTTAGTTTTAGTGGTCATTTTAGTTTAGGCTGGGGCTCAGGCTGTCTAGTGTTTGGATAACAGCTAGGACTAAGGCCAGGGCTATAACTAGTACTTTGGTTCTATCAAAGCTAGACTTAAGTTTAGGGTTACAGTTAGGTTTAAGGTAGTGAGTTAGCTCTACAATTGCATCACAATTTATGTTAGATTTAGATTTGAGATTAGTGTTAGATTTAGTGTTGCTGTTAGGCTTAATGTTAGGTATCATGTTCCACAAGAATAAATCTAATGTTTAGCTGTAAAGCTAGGTCTAGGACCTCAGTCAGTGCTATAGTTAGGTTGAGATTTAAATTTGGTGTTAGTGTTAGTTTTAGGCACCAAGTCAATGGCTCGAAATACCACTTGGCATAGGCCAGAGCTAGATTTCACCATTTTTATGGTTAGATTGAGAGTTAGAGTTAATTTTTTTTTATTTCACCAGGATAATGATAAGGTTTTGGTATTTATTTTGGTTTTGGTTTCAGTTCCATTTTGGTTTAGAGTTATGGTTAAGCTTTGTGTTTGTTCTGGGGTTAGGTTAGTGCTAGGAATAGTTTTGAGTTCTACTATTGTTATGATTTCAGCTAGTTTTAGTTTTAAGACTGCTTTATGCTTAGCTTTAAGGTTAGGGTTTTATCAGAATTTTGTGTTTCAGTAATGTTCAGTTAGTGCTGGAGATTAGATTAGGGTTTATTCAGTTAGGCATAGGTATAGGATTAGATATTTAGTTCCATGAGGATTATCTTATGATTATTCTTAGGCATAGGGCTCGCTGTATAGATAGGGTTTGCACTAAATATAGCTCTACAGCTAGAGGTCTACAAAGTAATCATTATGATTATGGTTATGATTGAAGTATAATTAGATTTCTACTAGGAGGCCAGTGGTGGCAAACCTATGACTTGTGCATTAATTTTTCTTTTAAGGTAAAAGATATTAATGTATATTTTTTTCTGAACTGAAACCTCAGTGTTCATGATTAATTGCTTTCTTTGTGATAAATACCTGAGTTTTAAATTGCAGTTTGGTTACTTGTCTCTAAAAGGTTTGCTATTGCTGCTCTTGGTTTAGATTCAAGCTCACGTTTAGTGTTAGTTAAGGTTATAGTAATAGTTAATTTATTTAGGGTTTGTACAATGCTAATGCTAAAGCTAGATGTAGGTCTAGTCATAGAACTAGTGTTCCACCAAGGTTAGTGTAAAGGCAGTGTTAATGCTATGGTATAATTAGTCTCCCACTAAGGTTAAAATTAGGATTTGTTCAATGTTAACATTAGGGTTACTGTTCGAGCAGTGATTCCACTAATGGTATCCTTAGGGTTAGTGGTAAGCTGAGGCTAGTAATGGGAGAATAGGTTTCCATGTGGTTAGGTCAAGATAAGGTGCAAGGTTGGTTTTAGTGGTAGAATTAGGTTTAGAGATAGGACTAAGGCTAGGGTTTGGATTAGTGTTAGGTTTTATGTTAGATTTAGGATTATGGTTAGCATTAGAGTTCCCCCAAGGTACCAATAGAATAGACAGACAGTTTATTGGCAGGGTTAGAATTAAGATCAGGGTTAAACTTAGGTTTCAACCAGGATTTGGATTAGTTTTATGTTTAAGGATAGGGTAGGGTTAGAATCCCAACAGGTTTAGGACTAGTGTTAGGCCTACAACCAGGGCTAGTGTGAGGAATATCACCTGAGTTAGGAATTGGCCTAGAGTTTCATCAGGTTGAGGTATACAATTAGTGTTACAGCTACTTTTAAAATTGGGCTAGATTTCCAAGAGCATTAGAGTTAGAGTTTGGGCTAGGGGTAGCATAGTTTTCCACCATGATTTGAATAGGATTTGATTTCAAGACAGAGTAGGGTTAGTTTAAGTCAGAATTAGAGTTAGATTAAAATTTGGTTTATGTTTATGTTTCCATGAAGTTTATTATTAGTTTTAGAGTTTAAGGTTCAGTAAAAAGATAGTGAGAGCTAGGTTTCCAGTATGGTTAGGGTTAGGGTTAAGGTTGAGGTTAGAGGTGTGTCCAGGTTTGCTGTAGGGCTTTGCAGCGGTATCATTAGCATTTCTTCTGGGCTTGCATACTAGTGAGGGTAGGCAATGTTTAGAGTTAGCTTTAGTGTTTTACCAGGGTTTTGTTATGATCAGAGTTAGCGTTTGTTGTATGTCTGCAGCTAGGCCTAGGCCTTATTTCCGGTGATACGGCTCCTTGCAGTGGTAGTGTTAGCTTTAATGATTAATGATCCATGTTAGGTTAAGTTTATAGTAGGAGTATGTTTAGACTTAGGTTCAGTTTTAGGATTAGTTTTAGGTTTAGGTTTAGGGGTATGTCTATGTCTAGCATTGGCCTTATATCAGCATTTGGGTTAGGGTTAGGGCTACAGTTAGATTTTCATCAAAGTCATATTTAAGGTATATGTAGGGTTATCTTTAATTCTAGTGCTAGTACTAGGGATAGGGCAATCACTTGATATAGGTTCTGAGTAGTGATTCACCTAAATTAATATTTTGTTTATGGTAGCTTTAGTGTTAGAGTACTCTCTGTCTTGGGATAGATTTAGGGCTGATTATAGGGGTTGCACTATGCTAGGGCTTGGTTTCCACTGTCAGTAGGGTTAGGGTAATTTAGGTTTGGATTTAGGTTAGTGAAATGACTAAATCTAGAACTAATGCCAGAGATGGGCCATTGGTTCAGGTTCCACTAGTGTTAGGATTATCTTCCAGGTTAAGTTTAGGAGTAAGTTTAGGGATAGGGCAAATAATCTGAATAGGGTGAAGGCTGGGACTATGTCTGTTCCACCTATGGTTCAGATTACATTTAGGTAAGTTACAGTTATTTTGACTTTTGGGTTAGGGTTATTTTTAAAGTTAGGTCGAGGCCCCAAGCCAGGACTGGCCCACTTGAGCACCCCTAAGCCAGCTACTGCTGCTGCCATGGGACCATTCTAACCCAGGCATGGAGGACCCTGAGTTACACAGAGAGGCCTGTGTGTCTTGCCTCTGGCCACCACCACCAACAGAAGTGGAGTGTGCATGTACCCATCCAGGGAAGACCAGCCCAGACCATCTGACTTTATCACACCAACCCAGCCAATATTTCTGGGACCTACTCTCCTGGAATCTCCTCAGCACAGGATAACAGAAATAACAATCAAGATATCCACCTGACTGAAGAAGAGACCAACACCAAGGAAGGCAGTTTTGCTTCAGGACTGAAGGGCTTACTCTGCCACAGAAACCAGGTGAGAGAAATCTTTGGAAGACGGACTTGGAAAAAGGGACTGTTAAAATAGAGATCTCCTGCAGTTTCTTGAGAGGCTGTGAATCAGACCATAGATATCATTGGCCTTGTAGTCCCTTAAGAGAGGCCAGGTTTTAAGAATAAAATCATCAGTGGGAATAAACCAAAAGGGCAATACAGCTATTCTAGTGCAGTGGTGCAACAAATGTAAGGCATGCCTTCTACTGCAGTCATGCAGAGCCCACACTTTTGGCATACAAAGTCACCCCAGTATTACATCAGCAGCACCATAACTGCGAAGAGAGTTGGTATTGTCACTTTGCTGTATATAAGTGGGATTCAGATTGTATTTTGGACACTTGGTCTCTCTAAAAGGTTTAGCATCACTGTTCTGGTCATAATTTTGAGATCTGACAGTGCTGTCTACTTCTAGCAGAAACTAGGTGAAGTTTTTTAAGCTAATATATAGTGGTCTAATAATCTTCCCTAAAATCATAGGGTTTGTCAATATCTAGTTGACATTTGATGCCATTGTTGCCACTGAATGTACTAGTATAGTTAAGGTAACATTGTAGTGGATAACAACTGATTTTCTCTCTATGATAATATCTAGATTTCCTGAGCACCATAAAAAATGGATATACATACACCATAACATTGGAAGGAAAGATAACAGAGCACTCTGAAAGTCTTCTAAGTCTCCTAATGCATATCTAATGGACATAGTTGGAAAAGAAATCAAATACCAGGTAGCAGAATTCTATAAAAAGTTTAAGGAAAAGATGGAGAAGATGACCTCCACAAGGAAATGAAACAAAAGTTCACTGAAATATTACTTAAACTATCTAAATTGGATACAGGGGAAATAAGTAAATATCGGAAAAGCTGACCAAATCTGTTGAAATCATGAATGACAAACTCACCAAAGCTTTAATGCTTTCAAAATGATATCAGATAGAAATACCAGGTATAAACCTATACACATTTAATAAATTTCAGAATTGACTAATGTGACAACAGGATGTTTGAAATTCAGAAAAAAATGGTCAGTTATGAAATACTTAGAGAAGCACAGAAAATGGGAGGACAAGAAAAGACCGTGCAAGAGCTGCTCAGTGACAAGAAAAGACCAATTCAAGAGAAAAGCAAGATAACACAGATGAAATTATAGTATGTCTACAGAAATCATAGCAGTAAACTTCCCAAATATGAGAAAAGAGTTCAAAAAAACACAAAGAAGGGTCCCAGAACAATGAACAATTATAATGAAAACAATGTCACCAGACATACTGTGGTAAAAAGGTTTCATCCCAATGATGCAAGGATGGTTCAACATTACAAGTCAATAATTGTAATACATCACATAAATAAGAGGCCAAAAACCATATGATCAGATCAATAGACACAGAAAAGGCATTTGATAAAATCAACATCATTTCATGATAAAAACCCTGAAGACAACACGTATACAGTAAATACACCTAAATATCATAGTTAGTATGTATGACAAACCAATATGCATATCATAGTAAATGGGTAAAAGCAAATGCATTACCCAAAAATCAGAAGCAAGACAAGGATGTGCACTATCTCCTGTGCTATTTGAAGAATAGCCAGAACAATTAGGCAAGAAAAAGAAAGAAAAGGATACATATGAGAAAGAAAGACCTGAAATTTTCTTTGCCCATGACGATACTCCAGTAGAAGAACCAAAAGTACTCCACCAAAAGCCCTTAGAATTATAAGCATCATCAGCAAAGTAGAAGGATACAAGATCAACACATAAAAATTGTTAACATTTTTATACCAACAATGAATGGAATAAGAAGGAAATTATGAGCATAATACTATTCACAGTAGCTTCAAGAAAAAGGAAAAAATAAGAAATTGTTTTTTTGAGACAAGACCTCACTATATAGTTTATCCTGATATACTCAGAGACACATTTCTATTAAATTAATATATATTCACCATAAAAACAATTTTAAAAGCAGCCAGAGTACAACATAAAATTATATATAAATCTAAATCCATTTGAATCATAGCAGACTTCTCAAGACAAACTTAAAAGGCCAGAAGGGTCAGGGTGAAGTACTTCATGCCCTAAGAGCAAAGAGCTTCCAGCCTAAGTCAGTGTACGTCACAAAGCCTTGCTTCAAATAGATCATAAATGTCACAAGAAAGAACAACTCAAGAGGTACGTGTCTATGGAACTAGCATTCTAGAAAATATTCAAGAATTGCCTAGACAAAAAATGATGAAATCCATAAAGTTAAAAATCCAGATGAAATGAAAACATCAAGCAAGATCAATAGATAAAAAACAGCAAAAAGGAAAACAAGAGTCATCAAGAGAGAAATAATACAATGATCATAAGTAATCAACACATCTCAGTATAATCTGTCAAAATTAATTGCCTCAATTCTTCAGTTTGAGGACTTACATTAGAAAATTGGATTAAAAACTAGAATCCAAAGCAGCTATGGTGATGCACACTTGTAATTTCCGCACTTGGTTCACATTTTTTAAAAAATTTTTTTTGGTAACAAATGGAACTCACAAACTTTCACTTACCAGGCAGGTGCTTACACTACTGAGCTAAATCCTTGGCCCTTAATCTCAGCACTTGGGAGGCTAAGGCAAGAGGATCATTTTGAGTTTGAGAACAACCTGGGCTACAAAGCGAGCTTAACACCATCCTGAACTGCATACCGAGACCCTGTCTCAAAGAGCCAAAAAAGGGGGGAGGGAATCCAACAATATTGTAGTCAAGATTGCCATTAATTCACAAATCTATTCTCAGATTAAAAATCAATGCATAGAAAACAGCACAACAAGTAGGACTGCAATTTCAATTTCAGACATAATAAACATCAAGATAAGACTAGAAGAGACAAAGAATGTTTCTATGTACTAGTTAAAGAAACAGTCCAAGAAGTGTTCATGGTTATTAATACAGGTGCACTAAATACTGAAGCACATTTCTTCATAAAACAAATACTGCTGAATATAAAGCATCAACTAGCTCACACAGAAGAACCCAGAAAAATGGCAAGAAAAAAAAGCAAAAAGACAATCTCAGATCTTCCGCCCACACCACCAAGTCTAGAAAACATAAAAATAAGTTGGAGGCCAGGGATTTAGCTCAATGCATACATAAGTGCCTACCATATAAGAGTGCGGTTTTGAGTTTGCTACCTGGTACAAAAAAAGAAGAAGGAGAAGGAGAAGGATGGAAAGAAGGAGGAGGAGGAGGAGGAGAAGTTGGAAGTCAAACACCTGAAATTTCTGAAAGGATAGCAACCAAAGTAAAGAAACAAATTCATGAGAATGTAAAAGTAATCAGATCAAAAATTATATCAGATAAAAGAAAAAATGGCAAACATAATGAAAGAAATGCTGAGCATATCTAAGATGACAGAGATTTAAAAAAAAGAGCAGCATTGGAAAATGATGGAAACCTTGAATGAACAATACAGGATAAAACTACAATGCATGAAACAGATTCAGAGAGATGTCCAAGAAATTGAAAATTCCACTGAAAGCTGGGCAGAAACTTTCAGACCTTGAAGACAGGATTGCAGCTAGCAATCATGAAAGGAAAGATATCTTAAAAATAACAAGGAACAAGGAAATAACAGTCCAATGGTTGCAAGATGACACCAAGAAAATTAATTTACAACTGGTGTCAATGAAAAAGCAGAAGTCAATACAAATGACGTAAAAAGACTATTTGCAGAAATAATAGCAGAAAACTTCCAAGTATGGGAAAGGAACTTGACATACAGATAAGCCATAACCAAATTAAATCTACACCCAGAGATATAATAAGATCTCAGAAATTCAGCACAAGAACAATATTAAAACTGGTAGAGAAAAGAAGCAGATCACCTACAAAGGAAAACCCATCAGAAATCTCAAACCATCAAGTCACAGAGAGCTTGGACTCCAGTCCAGACTGATGTACCCTGCCAACCTAACTTTCAAAATTAATAGAGAAGGAAGATGCTTTCACGATAAAGAACAGCTGAAGGAACTGACACAAACCTAAACTTACAGAGAATGCTGAAGGATTTCTAGAGAGAGATTAAGATGACTGTGGTTCCAGGAACAGTAACAGATGGAGTCACCAAGCATCAGGCAACTAAACAGATAGAAAAGTGGGGGAGACAAATGACAGGATAGCATGGTTGAGATGAGCCTTCACGCATTTTACCTGTTTAAAAAAACTAGGTTTCAGACAACAAAAACAGGTTTCCCACCAAAAGAAAAAGGCTTCAGACCTACCTAACAAGAAGAAAAGAGTTTGAAAAGGCTTTACTGTGACAATAAAGACTGTGGACAGCCAGATTACCACACTGGGTGGTACACCAAAGGTTTAGGAGAAATGCAAAACTGAAGTGGCTGAGATGAGTGATGATAAAGATGATGAAATAGTCTTCAAAGAGCCTGTGTCCACCATAAAACAGATGCTAGAGTCTCCAAAACCTCTTTGTTCAGGAAAAAAAACAGACAAAGGTGAAGAAAAAGCAAATAGTGATTCAGAATGTATTGTGGACAGCACATTGTACCAAAAAGTGTGATTTGTTGGAAGCACTGACTATTGTGCCACACTGGATACAACCAAATCTGCCAATAACAAGACCTCTAGAGGAAAAAGGTACTGGTTGTTCAAGGTCAGTAACAAAAGCAGTCAGTAATTTTGGCTTATCTGCCCTTGCTGAGATGTACAGATACACTGCAGCCTACAGTGATTTGCCTCATGGTTTCTTTGTCCTGGTCTCCTACATTTCTGTTCATATTCCTTTTAACTGCTTTTGGTTTACCCTGCCTAAACTTCACTATTAATGGCAGGTTTAACTAATCAAGTGTTGTGGCCTGTTGTCACCAACAAGTAAAGATCAACAATCTTGAAAAAAAATAAAAAGAGATAACAAAGAGTATAGCTCGACGAACTCCAAAAGAAAAAATCCACTAGAAAAGGCAAGCAATTAAACAAAGGGCAAAAATTGGGGCCAAGAGCAGCAAAATAATATGACACACATAAATCAATGCATATCACATATTACCATCAGTGTTAATGGACTCAATTCAATCAGAAGAAACGAACTGGCAGAATGGATCAGGAAGCTAACAATATGCTGCATAGAAGAAACACATGTATTTCAAAAACAGCTCAGATCAACAAACTAATGTTGAACCTCAAGCTTCCAGAAATAGAAGAGCAAGTCAAGTCCAAAGCTCATAAAAAGGAGGAAATAATAAAGATCAGAGCAGAAATTAATGCACTGGAGACTAAGAAAACAACACAAAGAATCAATGAATCCAAGAATTGGTTCTTGACATATTAAATAAAATTGACAAACCCTTAGATCACCTTATCCAAAAAAGGGAAAGAACAGACCCAAGTCCATGCAATTAGGACCCTCTTAAATAGTACCCTCTTGATTAGCCAAGGGCACACAGATGAAATTTATGAAAAAAATTACAAAGTATCTAAAACTACATGATAATGCAAATGCAACATACTGGAACTTATGGGATGCAATGAAAGTAGCCCTACCAGGGAAAATTATAGCAGTGAATTCTCATATCACAAAAACAGAGCAAGCTCAAATCAACAACCTAATGTTGAACTTCAAGCTTCCAGAAAAACAAGGCAAATCAAGTCCAATGCTCATAGAATCAGAACAGAACATGATGCAGTAGAGAATAATAAAACAATACAAAGAGTCGATGAATTCTAGAGTTGTGTGTTTGAAACAGGAAATAAAATTGACCAACACTTAGACAATCTTATCAAAAAAGGAAAGAACAAACACAAATCCATGCAACTATCTTTGAAAAGAGTGAAATCACAACAAATCCTGCAGAAATCCAGAAGATCATCAATGCTTACTTGAAGAACCTGTACTCAAACAAGATGGAAAACACAGAAGAAATGGATAGATTCCTACATACATAGGAATTACCAAAACTGAATCAAGAAGATATAAAATCCTAAATAACACAATGTCTGTCTATGAAACTGAGATGTAGTAGAAAACCTACCAACAAAAAATAGCCCAGGCAGTAACAGATTCATTGCTGAATTCTGCAAGAAATTTAGAGAACATTTAATGCCCCTGTGCTCCAAATTCCTAATGAAACTGAAAGAGAAGCAATACTCCCACATTCATTCAGGAAGAAAGCATTACCCTGACATAAAACCAGAGAAGGATCCACCATCCAACAAAGAGAGGAAACAACAAGCCAATCTCCCTAAAAAATATAGATGCAAAAGACAGCAAAATATTCTGCTAAAAAGAATGCAACAGATAATCAAGAAGATTACACACCATGACCATGCAGGATTCCTCTCAGGCATGCAGCGATGATTTAATATATGTCAATCAATAAATGTAATACAGCATATTCACAGAGTCAAGGACAAAAACCATATGATCATCTCAATAGAGTCAGAAAAAACATTTGACAAAGTCCAACACACACTCATGATAAAGAAATACATAAAATTGTACTATATGGTCTTATTCTCAATCATAGATAAAAGTCATCTATGAGAAACCAACCACCCACATCATGCTAAATGGACAAAAACTGAAAGCCTTCACTCTAAAATGAGTAACAAGACAAAGATGTCCACTGTCACCATTCTCATTCAATATAGTTCTGGAAACATTAGCAGAGCAATTAGATAAGACAAAGAAATAAAAGTAATAAATTGGAAAGAAAGATGTTAAATCATCCTTATATGTGAGCGATATGATATTCTACACAGTTGACCACAAAATTTCACCCAAAATTTTTAGATTGAATAATCAAAATCAGTAGCATAACTGGATATAAATGCAACACTCCAAAATCAATAGCCTACCTGTACACTCATAACAAACTCACTGAGAGATAAAGAAAAATACCTTTCACAATAGCATCTAGAAAATTGAAATGCATAGGAATAAATCTAATGAGATTGAAAACTACAGCACTAAATTGAAAACTACAGCACTCTGAAAAATTTGACTGAAGAAGATATCAAAGAATGGAAAACATGCCATGTTGTTGAGTACAAAGAACTAATATAGTAAAAATGAAAATACTTCCAAAATTGATACACAGATTTAATGCAATCCTGATCAAATTTTCAACAGCATATCTTATGGAATCAGAGAAAATAATCCTTAAATTCATTTGGAACCAGAAGAGATCTAGAATAGCGAAAAACAATTCAGGGCAACAAATACAAAGCAAAGGACATCGCAATCCTTACTTGAAATTGTACTAAAAAGCTAGTGTGATGAAAATAGCATGGTACTGTCCAAAAGCAAAAATAAAAATAAAGCAAGTAAACAAACAAGTAACCCAGACCTGAAGATTATTGGAACAGATTAGAAGAGAAGAACAACTTCAGAAATACTCAGTCATCTTACGCTTGAAAAAAGAGCCAAGCACCTTCATTTGACACAAGATAGCCCCTTTAAAAATGGTGAAGGCTTTCCACAAAACAAAGATTAAAATAAGACACATATCTTTCATGCACTAAATTAAAATCAACATAGATCAAAATTATAAACAGAAACACTAAATCTGCTGGAATAGACAATAAATAAACCCCATGAAGACATTGGTGCAGATAAATATTTTAAAAACAAAACTCAAATCACAATGGAACTGTCAGAAAAAATCAACAACTGGGATCTCATCTTATTAAAAAAAAAAGACTTACACAGCAAGTGAAACCTTTAAGAGAGTGAAGAAACAACCCACAGAGCAGGAAAGTTTTTTCGCTTGGTATTCTTCAGGCACAAGCCTAATACCTAGAATATGTACAGAACTGAAAACAATCAGACCCCATCCTCCCAACATTTTAAGATCAAATGTAAAAATGGCCATGTGGAATGAACAGTCACTTCTCAGATGGAGTAGAAATGACAAGTTAATATGTGAAAATGTTCAGCATCACTGCTCATTCAAGAGATGCACATAAAACAATGCTGAGATTCCATCAAAATATTTCTGGAAGTGAATGACAATACCACAACTCCCCAGACCTCTGCGGACACTATGAAAGCAGACCTAGAGGGAAGCTGATTGTAATTAATCATTACATTAAACACAGAATGGACTCAAATCAAAGGCATCATAAGACTAAGGTACTCAAGAAATTACATCAACCTGGACCCAACCCAAAACTCAAGGGAAATCATAATGTTTGGACTGGAAATCAACAAAATTGAAAATAAAAGCAGTACAAAGAATCAACAAATAGAAAGCTTGTTTCTTCAGAAGAATAAACAAAATAAACTCTTAGCCAGATTTACCACGAAAAAGAGAGAAAAGGCTCGCATCAGTGTAATTAGAGGTGAATTCACGGTCCACACTATGGAAATTCAGAAGATACTATTATGAAAAATAGTACTCCAACAAAATGGAAACATTTGAAGAAATAGACACATTCCTAGTTCAATTTGCCAAAAATAATCCAATAAGGTACAAAAATGCTAAACCTCATAACAAGCATAAACATTGAGAAAGTAATAGAGTCTGCCAACTACAAATTTCCCAGCACATGATGGATTCACTGCTGAATTCTACACAACGTTAAGGATGTTACATCACCTATACTACCAAAGCCTTCAGAAAGGTGAGTCATGCAGGGTGGCACTCCCTCACTCAGACTGAGTCTCCCGCTTACTGCACCATGAAACAAACCCTCAGTGCTCTATCAGTGCCCCTCACAACCCCTCTCCTCACAGACCACACCCCACCCTCCATGGCTTTGGTGGCTCTGATGGTCACTTCTGGGGCCCACACTTGGGGCTCCATCCCACCCTCCTGCTACCCCAACCAGTCCTCCCAGAACCCCATATCCAAGGACCTCAGCCCCTGCTGTGGCTGGGGTGGAGAAGAGGCTAGAACATAGCAGATTCTAGGGACAGGGAGGGAGGAGTAGAATGTGGTCAGTCCCAAACCCCTGGTCACTGTCATCACCCATCCATTGACCTTCACACCTGGCCCCCTAAAGGGTCTTTCCCCCTTCCCAGGTTCTCTAATGGAGGCACAAATTTCCACTTGGAAGGGGTTTGGGGCCATGGGAATGAGTGCAGTGATGAATTAGGTTGTCTCACTTCTTAACTTAGACACTGACAACACAAAATTTCACCAGGGAGCTGAACATTGCAGTGTCTCTGAATGACCATAGGAGAGCAGGTCTGTGCTGGTTTTCTCCCTGGTTTGTGCTCCAGAGATTTTAAAATTCTTTGCTAAGTTCTCTACTTCACATTTGTGTGTGTGTGCCTGTGTGTGTGTAACTTTTAATGGAGCTCAAGGCCTTCTTCACTTGCAGTGTAGGCACTCCTATCACTGAGCTACACCCCAGCCCATAAATGCCACCAAGAGGGGTGGGTAGTGCTACTAGGGATTGAGTCCCAGGAGCCTAGAGCTACATGCCAAGCTTCATTTACTCAATTTTGTATTTCTATTGTGAGATTGATTTGCTTTTTCTTTCAGGGTGTCTTCGCACTTATGATGTCCTGTCCCAATCTCTACAGTGTCAGGAGTACAGGCATACATCCCTGTAAGCTAGGCTTTGTTTTTCTTTTTTCTTTTTTTTTTTTTTTGCCATATTAACTGGTCATTTACTCAGCCATTAACTGATTATTACACCTTTGCAGGACTGTGGGTGGCATTGCAGTCAATGACATGCATACCAGCATCTTGCAAAAACTATGCAAGAGGATATGAATATGGGGATTTATCATTTTCATGAGCATCACTGATTTTCCTTTCCATGGTTGAGAGAATTTCCAGTAAATAAACAGAGTTGGTGATCTTGTAGTGTTTCAGAATAAGGAAGAGATTTAAAATAGCAGTCATCCTGGGACAGCCACTGCTAGTGATTGTCACACACCAGAGGAAGTGAGTTCTGGGGGACCAGGCTGTTGGGAGGTCGAATGGCAGTAGAGAGTAATGGAGGACGATGATTCAGGTGAGGAAAGTGTCGGTTGCTGGTTTAGAATTTTGCATTTGGTAGCTATGAGTGTTGTAGCTCAGAAGTTGAGTGCTTGCCAAGGTTGTGGCAAGCCTCGGGTTTGATCCCCAGAACTCCAAAAAAAAAAAAAAAATAGAAAAAGAGAGAGAAGGAGAGAAAAGATGAAGAGAAAAGGAAGGAACAGTTTATGTACACTTGCATCATTCAAATGAAATGCTTTTTTGTGAATTCAGTAGGGCCTACTGGAAACCTTATACAAATGGCAGCTCTTCTTTGATTGTCCTCAATCAGGGAAGTCAGGCCAGTGAGAACAGCTACTCATTTTCAGGCTCTCTAAAGCCCACCAGTGTGTGAAAGGAGAACTGTGGATAAGGAGAAGAATCTTTGAGTTCTCTTTCCTTTTAGCTTACTGGATGACATCAGAAAAGTCACTTCCTGGGACTCAGTGTCATTCCAACTTGATTTGTAGCTGTGCCTCTGGAGTTCCAATGATCCCTTACTGGGGACTCTGATTTTAAAATGAAGATGAGGACAAGGGTCAGTGTGGCCTGGAGTGTCTCTGAGGGAAAACAGTGCCTATATTTTTGCTGTCTAGTGTGGTTGCCTCAGTTTCCAGCCTTGACAGTCATTTGCTGAGCTGCAGACGGCTCAGCAAGATCATTGGGATCCTTGGGACTCAGAAAGTAGGCTCTCAGCCCTTGGTTTGAGCTTTGGACATCTGCAATGTTAGCCTGTGGCCTAGAGCCTGGACAAGCCAAATCCTCACTCCTAGTGGCTCCCAGCATGTGTGACTGTCTCCTGCCTGCAGCAGGCCTGTCCTACGTGCTCTGCCCCTTTTTGACTACGGTGCTTAGGCATCTTCCGTCCCTCGTGCTCCCCTTAAATCTGCCTCCTTCTGTGACAGGCTTGAAGACCACTCTGCTCCTGCACGTCCTTCTGCTGATGACACTGTGTCACGTGGTGGTGTCCCTTCCCCCAGAGGCTGCTGGTGGCCTCACCTCAGGTTTGTGCCTTTCTCCTTTTGCCTGCTGTCTTTCTAAATGCTCACCCCAACCTCCTTCCCAAAGAACTGTGTCCTCTACAGAGTCTCCTTTCCTCTCTCTGGGCAGCTTAGTCTCCAGAGCCAAGTGTTCTCCCTGGGAACTGGAATGGGGAGGCCACCTCGAGGCTTTTCCTTGAGGTGTGAGGAGGTGGAAGTTTGAGTCAGCTTGGCTCACTTTGCCCTGGCTGGTTCCTATGGAAGTTGACTCACTCCCTCGTATGTTTCTTTTTAAACAGCGCTCTGACTCTGCCAGTGGCCCCACTCTCATGTCTGAAAGCAAATGAATGTCTCCTACTGTAGCAGCAGTCTCTAGGCTGAGGGGTCTGGGCAGGACACTACCCATGATACTCTTCCCCATCCAGCCCCTTGCACCTTTCTCTCAGTTTTATTGTTGGTGAGTGAAAGTTCCCAACACGCATAAGCTAAAAGGGAAGAGGTTTATATCAGCTTGTAGACATCTGTAGAGGTTTCAGAGTCAGCTGGCTCCAAGGTAGGGTGTGATGGCAGAGGGTTAGCACAGAGGAGAAAGTCCGTGGCACGGCTGGCAGGAAGGCAGCCAGCAGCAGCAGCAAAGCCCTTTAATCTTTCCAGGCAACAAATCTTTTGTCTGGTGCCACTCACACCCACATTGGTTCTTCACACTGTCAAATCCAGAATTCTGACACCAATTGGACTAATCCAGTATCACATACTTCATCCCAGTAACCTGCAGCCTAGATCAGGGCCAATAAACCTTTTAGAGACAAGTGTCTAACGTGCAACCCAAAACCCATTTACTTATTGCAGTGTGCCCACACTACATTTAAGCATACGTACTGGGGTTTCAGTTTAGAAAAATCAACTCATACATTCACATATTTTGTCTTAAAAGCAAAACAACACACAGCCCACTATCACTGTCCTAGATTCAGCCACCCCTGAAAAGCTCCCTCCAATGATGCATGAGGATTTCTTCAGACATCTGGATAACAGCCCCTGACCTGTGACTCTATACTTAGGTGTATGTTGAGAGCTATATGTAGTGTACAGTGATGTTTAGGGTTAAGACTAGGATTAGGTTGAGGGTTAAACTTAGGTTCATAGTGTCAGTAATTGGTCTAGGGATAGGTATAGGCTGTATCACATGCTACATTTTGGATAATACTTGGGTTCCACAAGGGTTAGGGCTAGAGTTAATTTTATGGTAATTTCAAGACCACAGTTAGGGATAGGGATAGGGATATTGGTAGAGTGAGGTTGAAGGAGAGGGCCAGCACTAGATTGAGGTTCCAGACATACATAGTTAACATTATAGCTAAGCCTAGTGTTTAGATTCCATTTAGTTATTATTTTTTTTATTTTTGAGACAAAATACCTGCATCCCAATGTTAAGGTTGTAAAGCTTATTTTAGCTCACAGTTTGTAGGGGTTTCAGTACATAGTCAGCTGGCTCCTGGTTTAGGAAGCATGGTAGAGGTCCATGAAGTGGACAGTTCATGGGAAGGCAGACAGGCAGCTACAGCAGTGAGCCTCCCTTTGCCTGTATATTCCATCCGAGCTACAAACCTGTTGGTTGGTGCCACTAATCTCCATGGTGAATTTTCTGTCTTCAGCTATTCCATGAAGCCACACCCAGAACTATATCCTATCAAGCAGCTGCTTAATCCACTACCATGCAGCAATGATCCAGCCACAGCTGAAAATCCACACTTATGTGTGCGTGAGCTGTTGGGGACATCTAGATATAAGCCATGCCATTCACCATGCTTAAAGGTGATGATAAACCTTTAGAGACAAGCTTAGGATGAAGTTAGGTGTAGACTCAGTATTAGTGATAGAGTTAAGGTGTCTTGGTTACTTTTCTCTCTTTGTTGGGACAAAATACCCCTGAAATGAAGGAAGTAAATTTTTATTTAGACTACTGTTTGTAGAGGTTTCTGTCCATAAACAGTTGGCTCCCCAGTAGCGGAGCATGGCACCCAGGCAACACTTCAGGAAAAGCAGCCAGAGCAAAATGGCGGGGGGTGGGAAGCAAGCCTCTTTTCCTCCCTTATATTGGACACAGGCCACCCTCCTCCACAGTGCTTGCAGAACTGACAAAATCTCCTTGCCCTCCTTTTGCACAGGAGGAAAAATAAGAAACTTGGCTGCTTGCTGAGTCTTTTAGTTAAACTTCTAAACTGCTCAACTTGACACAATATATCAAGTATAACATAGTGATAGGAGTGGTGTTAGGGCTAAATCAGGCTAGGGAAAGATTTGGGTTCCATTAGGTTAAGCTGAGGTTTCCTCCAAGGTTAGCATAAGTTTCATACTACATTTAAGTTAGGAATAGGTTTAGGCGTGGGTATAGGTTTAGGCTTTGTTTTAAGTTTAGCTTTTGGGTTAGGACTCTACCAGTATTACAAATAAGTGAGCTTTAAGGTTAGTTTTATGATTAGGGCTAGGGCTAGTTTTACGTCTAGGGCTTTTTCATATTAGAGATTTGTTGAAGGTTAGTGTTAGGGATATGACTAGCACCTGGGTAAGCCCTGTGCTAGGTTTAAGGCTAAGGGTAGGTCTGTGCTTAGTGGAAGATCTATGTCTAGGCCTGGAGTCCCACTAGGATTAGTGTCAGGATTAGCATTAGTGCTAATGCTAGCATGGGAGTTGAAATAGGCATAGGGATTTCTTTCTATGAGAGTTAGGGTTTAGGGTTAGAATTTGAATTAGGATTGATGTTAAGTGTTTGGGTTAAGGTCAGAGGATTGAGTAGGCCTATAGATAGGTTAGGGTAAGAGTTACAAACAGCTTTCTGAATAAATTTAGGATTACACTAGGGGTGGCAATTGTGCCATGGGTAGATTAAAGGTCAGGTTTAAGGTTAGTTTTAATGATAGCTTTTGGGATAGGTATGGATAGGGCTAAAGTTAGATTTATAGTTAGAAGAAGGGTGATGTGAGGGTTATGTTTTAAGGTTATGTTTATGATTAGGGTTAGGGCCAGGTTATGATAGGGTTAAGGCTTTAGGCTTAGGGCTAGCTTTAGGATTTGTGTTGGATTAAGCTGTGAGGCTACTTCAGCTGTTAGAGCCTTAATGTTAGCTTTATGGTTAGTGTTAACTCTAGTTTTTGCGAGGTATTGCATAAGGATTATAGCTGGAGAAAGATCTAGGGGCAGGGCTAGAGACAGAATTCATGCTATGACCAGCATTTTAATTAAGGTTATGGTTTTGTGAATGGTTAATGTTAGGGTTGAGTCAGAAGGAGGGTAAAGCAGCAAGGCAAGAGTTAGGTTCAGGTTTATGTTCACATTAAGGTCAGATTAGGCTTAGGGCTGTGGCTAGCGTTCCATAGGCTAAGCTTATGCTTAGGTTTAGTGTTAGGATTGGGACTACTGTTGGGTCTAGGCCCTTGACTATGGTTGGAGCTAGGGTTAGAGATGCATCAGACAGTGTTAGGATTCCAATTAGGGTGTGGCTAGGGCTAGGACTAGCCTTCAGCCAATGTTATAGTAGGTTATTGGTTTCAAAAAGGTTGTGCTATAGCTATAGCTACTATTAGTTTTAGTGTTATGGAGCCACCAGGCTTAGGTTTAGAGTTAAGATCAGCATTAGTGTTACGGACAGGGCTAAGCTTACGCTCGATTTAGGGTTATGGTTAGAGTTAGGCCCAGGATTAGAGTTTGTGATAGGGCTATGGTTACAAATCAAGCTAGTTTTACCTGGGTTAAAACAAAATATAGCTTTTAGTTAGGATTAGTTAGGATTATAATTATAGTTAGGGTAAAGCTAGATCTGGCCTACAGGCTATGGTTCTACCTGAGTTTGTTTACGTTTAGGTTGATCTTATAATTAGCTAACTACCAGGAATATGATAGTTTTAGTGTCACTGGTTTGACCCATGGCTGGGACTAAGGCCAGGATTCTATAAGGGTCAGATTTCAGTTTAATTTTTGGTCGAGTTTAAGTTAGGCAGTACAGGTACTAGAGATCACAGTGAGGCTGGTTTCTTTTAGGGGTTATGGTGAATGTTAGCATTCAAGACAGTTATTTTTCTCCAGAGTAAATGTTAAAGAAGCCTTCGGTCTAGAGTTAGATTTAGGGTTAGAACTCTAGGGCTAGGGCTAGGAGTAGAGTTACAACAGTGTTACCTTAGGGTAAGTTTTATGGTTAGTGTTTCTCCAGGTTTTGGGTTAAGCTAGGTAAAAGTTAGGTTTTTACCAGGATTAGAGTTGAGCTTAATGTTAAATTTAGGGTTGTATTTCAATTAGATTTAGCATTCCTCCAGGGTTATGTTAGCATTAGGGAGCAGGATATGGTTTGGCCTCGGTCTGGGTCTAGTTTTCTACCTGAGTATGGGCTAGGATTAGATTTATCGATAGTGTTAGAATTCTAGTTATGGTTCTGTTTCTTGGTTTTGGGATGCTGGAGTCTTCTTCTGGAGGTAGTTCTAGCTTCTCTCTGTCCTGAGCTAAATATTGGTCCTCACAAGCACAAATGGTAAAAATGTTTTACAGATACTAAAGGTAGCAGAAAAACTCCATCTCTGTGGAATGAGTTTGGCCAAGGTAAACGTAGAAAAAAGGAATAAGTACACTCTGTAGGGCCCGCGTGTGCTACCAGAAAGTGACATGGGAGCACAATTGCAGAGGTTCTTCCTCGTTTAATATTTCCCACACTGCCATTGCCATCAAGGTTAGATCACCCGATGGAAACCTGCTTGCATCCTCACAAGACATCCACATGCAGGCCTTTGGAAAGTGTCACAACGTGTGGCCTGGGACTTTATAATTAGCATGTCATCAGAATGTTCCCAGCTAGTCTTTTCTGCCTTGCTGGGATTTTTCATTTAGGGGCCAGGCCTACTTTCCTAGCCTGCCTTTGCCACACCCTAGCCTCCTGCCTCGTTTCTCCTTGAGGGAGACATTTTCCCCTTAATTCTGTATGGGGTTTCAAGGGTGTGAAGGGCTTCATCTTCATTATAGGGACTTTATGCATATAGTTGTAGGTTCTACTTATAAGGTCTCCAGGGCAGATGTTTGTTATTCCTCTGGCAAGCTATTCCTCTGGCAGCACTTGGTTCCCACAAAGTTGGATAGCCTTTGATTTTTGGCCTAAATGAAGAAGGTATTATTAGAATCTTGTGGCGTCTCAGCGTACTATCATATCAGAATGTAGAAAAGGCCTCCTTTATAACATTTCAAACAGACTCATATTAGCCCCCACTTTGGGAGTTTGGAACCCTCATGAGCGCTATTGGCAAAAATCAGAGACAAAACACAGAAGCTTCTTGGCAGAGTTTTGCAGGAACTCACTTTAGGATCTGGCTGACCTTTTGAAAATCCTGAAGACTCTGTGTTGAATGGAGATGGTCATTTATTCCAAAAGCCTGAACCATCCCGAGTTATTTGAGAGGTAATAGAAGGCTGATTGCCATTCTGGAGGGACTGGGTAGTTGAAACTGGGGAATGATTACTTTGAGCAGCACCTTGACTACCTTCATAGCCTCTGTTGAATGGGTAGAGAAGGCCGCAGCCCAGCCTTTAATGTGTCTATTAGGACCAGTATTGCCCCAATCCACCGTGGGCGAGGCGGCACATGGACAAAGTCTGTCAGTCCTCCCCTGTTATATCCATCTGCTCTGCACTGGTTCTAACAAAGGAGATGCTATGAGCTTTCCAGGGTTCTTTGAGGCACAGCTTTGCAGTCCTATCAGGTGGCTGCTGCTGGTCCTACTCCTGTGGAAACTTGCGTGGCCTTCTCCACTGTAGCTTCTCTCCCCATGAGAGTCATCAAGAATGTCTGTAATCTTCCACTGTGTCCCTTGATAAAGCACAGTTTGATTTCTACCAGAACCCCTTTGTTAATTCCTCCTTGTCCTAAAGTCCCTTTGTCTTGCTGGGGATTATAGATTGGTTTTAATGACCCCTCAGGGACCGGGAATAAGGCTAAGGTTTTGAGGGTGTGTAAGATTTTCTTTTTGCCTCCCTATCAGCTTTTTGATTACCCAAGGGAACTTCAGATATGCCTCTGGTATCCCCTCAGTGTGTGACAGTGACCTGCAGGGGAAGTTAGACTGCCTCTAGGAGTCATAGCATTTCCTTTTTGTTATTATCAGGTGATTGGGTATTAGACAGGAAGTCTCTTTCTTTCCAGATGGCTGCAAGAGCATGTAAACCAGAAAAGTGAATTTGGAGACCATATGGATATTTAGATTTTTGCCATTTTCTAATATCAATGCCCAAGAAATAGCTGAATGTCTGCTTTTTGATCAGAGATTCTACATGAAAGGTGTCTGCCCTGCTAAAAACATCCAGTTTTGTCCCGAAGTTAGTTTCCAGCTTCTTTTGCTCTCCCGGTTTTAGCCTCTACTGTCCTCAGACAGAATAGACAGGCATCCATTAATCACTCAATCTTTTTTGAAATGTGTGCTCGTAGTTAGAGTTTTTGTCCTAGCCTTCATGTCAAGACCCACAGAGAAATTCCTCTAATTTTGATACATACAGGAAGAGGGTTTTCTAAAGTGAGGTATTCCCAGTGCTATAGCCTAAGGGCATATTTTATTAATCTAAGGACATTGTCACTCACTCCTAGGGCACACAGACTCAGTACCTTTGATAGCTTCATATAAAAACTTTGCCACTTGTCCAAAATTAGGTGTCCATATCTGTCTGAAGCCAGACATTCCTAGAAAGGAGCAAAGGTGTTATTTGGTGGCAGAAGGCCCAAAATTGCAGGTAACCTGGATCCCATCAGTGGACCAATTGTTGTACCTCAAGTATAAGACTGTACCCCAAGTACAGAAGTTTTATGGGGGTATCTGAGCCTTTTTGTTTGAGAATTTATATCTCCTCTCAGCTAGAAAACTGAAAGTTTTTCTAGTATTATGGTTGGTAACTTTTAAATTGAGCTGCAGATTAGCATACTGTGTACATGCTATAGATGATTCCCTGTTCAAACTCTAGCTTTTTTCAGTCTTTTTATAATGCCTGAGCAAAAAGAAGAGGGCTGCCTCTAAACACTTGGGGAGAAGTGCCCAAATATGCTGATACACTTTTCTTGAAACTGGATATTCCCACTGAGAGGCAAACAGAAAGCTGGGAATCTGGGTGGAGGGAAATATTAAAAGCATCTTTTAGGTCTTAAGGCTGAGAACAAATTTGTGCCTTCAGGAATTTGGGAGGGAATTGTATGTGTATGTGCCACCAGAGAGCGCACTGTGATTACAGCCCTGTTTATTTGCCAAAGGGTTTTTTTTTTTTCCATCCTATATTTCCCTGAGGATTTCACTAAAGCGACAATGAGAAGGTCACCAAGGGCGATGTTTGTGAGACCTCTCTAATGAGAGACTAGAGACATTTATGTGACTCTTCTTTAAGAATTTTTTTTTTTTGTCTTTTTGAGAATTGGTCTTGCTATGCACTTCAGACTGGCCTTGAGCTCACTTTGTAGCCCAGGTTGGTCTCAAACTCACAACCATCCTCCTGCCTCAGCCTCCCGAGTGCTGGGATTAGAGGCATGAGCCACCACATTGGACCCAAAATATATTGCAGTAATAGGTAAGTTGTGCCTTTTGCAAATTGGTAAAAATTTTCCTGCTAATCATGGCAGTGGCCTAGTGGTAAAGTTGTTGGAAGTGTGGGGTGCAATTTATGGTGATTCCCGTGACTCATCTTGGGACCTATAAAGAGAAAGATCTAGGTCTCAGTTCTTTCAGATATTTCATGCAGAAGGAAGATACCCAGGAGAAGCCATGGAGCATGCTTTCAGAGACTTGAGTATTTACTGGGCAGACATCTTTGCCTGAAGCTGTGACAGTATCAGTATCTTTCCTAGATGATGGAGAAAGCAGGAGACCATTGCTGGTCTCATGAGAACAGCCTGGGTGGGGGGCAGGAAAAAACCTCAGTTATAGGTGAGAGGGAGACAGGGAGAGGGGGAGAGAGGCGGAAGAAAACCTTGCCTCTCCTCCTGACTGGCTGTGCCCAATATGTTACCGGGTTTTGTGGCACTGAAGTCTCCTTGTAGAGGTGTTTTCTAGGTTCTTTCTACCCTGGTCAAGGAATTGTTAAAGAGAAGCAGAAATGGTAATAAGGCTTTACATTTATTAAAGGTGGGAAAGAAAGGCTCTGCAGAGTGAGTGTGGGTCAAGTAATAGTAGGGAAAAATAAGTGTAGTCTATAGGGAAAGGGTAGGACAGGGTAGCACAAAGCACACAATGCCAGATGTCTTTTTGCAAAAATATTTCCCACACTGGTGTCAGGTATGGGCCATCCTATTGAAAACCTGTTTGCATTCTAATGAGAAGTTCATGTGCAGGCTTTGAGAACTGCTGGGCACATGTGTCCTGGAATTTTATAATTAACAGTTTACCCATACTTCCCCGGCTAGTCTGCCATGCCCTCCTGGGAGTTTCTAATTAACAGGTCAGGCCTAAATTCCTAAGGCCTCCACACACCGTAGTCTCCTCCTCAGGGTTACAGTTAGGGTTAAGACTTGGGCTAGGCCTAGCGTTAGCACCTGGCTTTGACCAGAGTTGTGGGCAGTGTTAAGTGTACCGTTAGATTTAGGGTTTTGGTCCAAAAGTTTATGGTTAGATTAGGGTTCGGGTTAGGGTTACAGCAAGGTAGCTGAGGTTAGGTGTAGAGCTTGCACTAGACAAGGTCTAGATTTAGGGCAAGGGCAAAGGCTCTACCAGAGTTAGGAGTTTTTTTAAACAATTGTTATGTTTTATTTAAGTGCCTTTTTTTTCAGTTAGGTGATTGTTCATAAGAAAGTTGGTGTTAGTGATAGGCTCAGTGTTAGCCTTAGCATTAGTGTTCCTGGCAGGGTGTTTCGGTCGTGAATAGGGCATAGGCTAAGGATCCACTTATACTAGAGCAAGAATGTGGAAGAAGCTTATGTGTAGATCTAAAGCTATGCTAGGGTCAGAGGTATTTGCAGCATAAAATAAGGCCTAGTATAAGGTAGGTCAGGAAGTGGGTGCATGTACTTGAAAGGGTTAGGTAGGAGGGTTAGTGTTATGCCTGTGGCTTGTATTAGGCCTAGGATAAAGCTTATATTAAAGTTGAGGTCTAGGGCTTATGATTAGAGTTTGGGAAAGGCTATGGTAAGGGTGAGTGGGAAGAGTCTGTTGAGTTCATGATTACATCCGATTGAGGAGTAGGGTTAGTGTTAGGGTATGGTTAAAGCTGGAGTCAGGGTTAGATTTAAGGTTTTTCTGTTTTTTTGTAGTGCTCGTGTTACTATCATGTTATGGCTCAGAATAAGGCTTGGCATAGATCTAGGGTCATGTGACATTTAATTTCAGTGGTAAACTAAACCCAGCAGTAGCTCATGTAATAGCGCTAGAATTCTCTAGACTTAGGTTTATGGTGCGTGTTGCTATTTGTTTCCCTTGGAAATGTATGCTTAGGTTTTGATTCCGTTTTAGACCTTTTGAGTTCTGGTGCTATCTCTAAGGCCGGTAGGGTTAATTTTATTCACAGGGAGTAGGCAGAGTTAAGAGCATGGTGAGATTTGACCTTGCATCCTGTTAGAATGAGGGCTAGGAACAGGATTGGGCAGCAGCTATAGCAGGTTTAGGGGTAGGATGAACTTTACTTTCAAATTTAGAGTCAAGTCTCAGGTCAGGTTTAGAGATAGGTCCAAAGCCAATTGTGCAAACAAGAGTACTGGCAGCATAGGGCTAAGTTTTAAAGTTCCAGTTTGGTCAGGATAAGATTTAGAATAAGGGTAGATGCGGATAAATTATAGGACAAGACTTGTGACTAGAGCTACATGGTCTTAGACTTAGTTTTAGTGTTGAGGGTTAGTGTTTATGGCTGCCGTTATGGTTAGGATGAGGTTCAGGGTTAGGGGTTGACTATGCCTAGGATTAGGACTATCTTCATGGCTGTTTTAGGGGTATGCATAAGGGTAGGCTAGGACTGGTGCTAAGATTCCCTTACCTGGTTGGTTTCTGTGATTGCTCTGACAACTTGCCCAGCAATGCCAGCTGAAATGAGGAAAGGTTTACCTTAGTGCAGAGTTCTTGGAGGTATGTGATAGAGTCAGTCACAGCCAGGGCAGGGCAGCATGACAGAGCACTGTGGCCAAAGACAAGCAGCTCCTAGCAGGGAAGACAGGGCACCCCAGTAGTGAACTTCCCTCTGCCTGTTTATTGCATCTGAGCTACAAGCCTATCGCTGGTTGCCACCAATATCCCCAGGGAGTGTTCTGCCTCTAGTAAACACATCCAGTCACTGGCAGGACTCTGCTAAATGAATTAGTTACCTATGCCAGTGCCACATACCTATGCTCCAGCCATCTCTAAAATGGCCAGTAGTGTGCACAAAAGGCTGACATGGAGAACACCTAGATACATGGCATAGTATATTGAGCATGCTTGGATTTCACTTTAGGTTTAGATTTAGGATTGGTTTCTGGTTAAGGACTAGTGATAGGGCTAGGACTGGGGCTACACAAGGCCTGACTTGGACTTGGCTTTAGGTTGGTGGTGGGTTGGCAGTTGAAAGTGGTTTTCACCAGTAGTAGAGTACATTTCAGAGTTTTGTGTATCTTAGTGGTACTTTTAGGTTTAGCCTTAGCTGTAGATGTAGATGTATGTTTAGGCTTAGGTTTGTGGTTAGGGGTCTACCAGTGTTAGGCTTATTGTGAAATTTAGAGTCAGGCTGCCTTTTAAGGCCAGGACTAGGTTTTGGTCTAGGACTGAGTTTCCTATTTCTGATAGGGTTCAGATTAATGTTAGGGCTAGGCATTGGACCTGAGTAAGTGCTGTAGCTAGGTTTATGGCTACTGATGGATCTTTGCATAAGGGAGGTTTATGTCTAGGCCTCAGATTCCTCCAGGATTAGCATTAAGCTTAGGGATACTGTGAGGGCTAGAAAGGGGCTAGAAATAGGCCTAAGGTTTAGATGGCAACTGCAGAATCTTTGGTTTAAGATTAGACTAATGATTCCTATGAGTATTAGTGTTAGTATTAGTGTTAGTATTAGTGCTAATGTTAACATTGTTAGTGTTATAGTTTGGGTCAGTGTTCATGTTAGTATGAGTAGCAATGCTTTAGTGTTTGAGTCATGAATAGGGCATAGGTAGGATCCCCTTAGGTTTAGGCAGGAATGAAAGTGAGGTTTATGCATAGATTTAGGGCTATGGTAGGGGCAGTGGTGTTTGCAGCATGTGTTAAGGTCTAGCTGTAATGTTAGGGTCAGAAATTGGGTGCAGGTACTGGTAGGGATAGGTCAGGAGGGTTAGTGCTATGTCTGTGGCTTGTATTAGGGCCAGGATAAAGCTTATGTTAAAGTTGAGGTTTAGGGCTAGCTTCACAATTGGGATTTGGGCCAGGCTATGGTAGGAGTAAGAGCTTTGTTTGGAGTTAGGAGTAGAATTTGGATTAGGGTTAGTTTTATTGTTAGAGCTAGAGCTGACCTACTATTTGTTATAAAGTGTAGTAGTTTGGAGGAGTAGAGTGTAGGTCTTACAGTGAGGGAAGATCTCTGACTAGGGCCACAGACGGGGTTCATGCAAAGGCAAATCTTATGTTGAGATTTTGGTTTTGTTTATGCATGTTGCTAGAATTGTGTTAGGGTGAGAGTAAGGGTCCTTTGAGAGTTCAACTTAGGTTCATGGTTACATCATATTGAGGAGTATGGCTAGTATTAGAGTAGGGCTAAGGCTAGGGCTGGTGTGAGATTTAAGCTTCTTCCATTGTTTGTTTATTGGTAGTCTTACTTTTGGGCTAAGGCTCAGAGTAGGGCTTGATCTAGGTCTAGGTTGAACTTATAGATTCAGTGCTAAAGCTACAGTTAGTGCCAGTGCATGCAGCAGGCTAGAAATCTGTGGACTTAGGGTTACTTTGGGTGTTGCTGCTAGGACTAGGTGTAAAGCCATGCTTATGATTTGAGTTAGGGTCAGGGTTGGTTTTATGTTCTTTTGTAGTGTTCTGAGGCACGTAAGATTAAGTTTATTTGTGAGAAATTCATAAAGTTAAGTGTATGGTGATGTATTGACCCAGGATCATGTTAGGATTAGGACTAGGAATGGGATTGGGCTAGAATTGTAGCAGGGTTAGGGTTAGAATAAATTTTGCCTTTAATTTTAGGAATAGGTCTCAGGTTAGGTTTAAAGATGGGTCCATGACCAATAGAGGTGACAATGGTACTGGCAGCATAGTTCTAAGCTTTAGGCTTCCACTAAGGTCAGGGCAAGGTTTAGGAGACAAGCTAATAGGGATAAGGGTTAGTAGAAAACTTATGACCAGAACTTACTGTGCCTAGGTTTAGGTTTCGAGTTAGGGTTTAATGTTTGTGGTTGGCATTAGGGTTAGGATGATGTTCAGGGCTAAAGGAGGATTAGGACTAGCTTCAGTGTTGGGTTTATGGGTATGCTTAATGCCAGGCCAGGTCTCATGCTCAGTTTCCCTTTTGTTTTCACTGTGATGGTTGAAACAACTTTCCCAGCATGCCAACTGAAAATAGCATATGTTCATTTTGGCTCAACATTTCTAGGAGTTATCCTATAGAGTCAGCAGCTTCCAAGGTGCAGGATCCAGATGGAGCGCCATAGCTGAGAATAAACAGCTCCTGGCAGGGCAGACAGCAAGCCCCAGCAGTAAGGCTCCCTTTGCCTGTATGCTGCATCTGAGCTACAAGCCTATTGCTTGTTGCCACCAATACGCCCAGATACTATTCTGCCTCCAGTAAAACTATCCAGTCACTTGGAGGACTCTATTAAATTAATTAGTTACCTATGGAAGTACCACATTCTCCAAGCCACCAGTAAAAAGGCCACTGCTGCATGTTCAGCTGACATGGGAGACATCTACATACATGCCATAGCATATTGAGCAAGCTGTGATTTCATTTTCAGTTTGAATTTAGGAGTAGTTCTAGGGTTAGGGTTACTCACAGGGCTAGACTGGGACTACACAAAGGTCTGCCTTGGTCCTGGCTGAAGGTTTGGGATAGGTTGGCTATAGGGAGAGCTTTTCACCAGGGGTGGAGTATGTTTCCGAGTTCTGTGCAACTTAGGGATACTTTCAAGTTTAACCTTAGCTGTAGCTATAGTAATAGTTTTAAATTTAGGTTTGTGACCAGTGTTAGATTTAGTGTGAGAATTAGAGTCAGGTTGCCTCTTAGGGCCATGACTAGTTTTTGTGCTACGGCCATTAACCTGTTTTGGATAGGGTTCAGATTAGCATTATGGCTAGGCATTACATCCGGGGAAGGGCTGGAGTTAGGTTTATGGGTATGGATAGGTCTTTGCTTAAGGCAAGATCTATGTCTAGGCCTGAGCTTCCACCAGAATTAATGTTAGGGTTAGGGATAGTTAAGGGCTAACAAGGGCTAGAAATAGCCTAGAATTTACATGGTACCAGGATGTGTGTCTGGTTTAAGATTGGGGTGATGATGCTAAGGTGAGGGCTTTTGTTGAGGTTTTGATTTTGTTTAAGGGTGTTGCTAGGGTTGTCTTAAGGTGAGGCTGAAAGTGACACTGAGAGTTAGGCTCAGGCTCATGGTTACATCAGATTGAGGAGCAGGCTTATTGTTAGGGTAGGGCTACGACTTGGGCTGGGATTAGATTTAAGGTTTGTCCATTGTTTTTTGAGTGCTAGTGTTGCTATTGGGCTAAGGCTCAGAATAGGGCTTGGGCTATATTCATCCAGTGTTTAGGTTTAGCACTAAAGCTCCATCCAGGACCAGTGCATGCAGTAGGCCAAGTTAGGTTTATGTTGGGCATTGCTCCTAGGTCTATGTGTAAATCTATGCTTAGATTTTGAGTTAGGGTTATGGTTAGATTTATGTTTTGTTGTAGTGTTGTAAGTCAGGGAGGATTAGGTTTATTTGTGGAGAGTTGGTAGGTTTAAGAGAAGGGTGAGATTTTTGACCTGGCTTTGTGTTAGGATTAGGGCTAGGAATTGGATTGGGCTGAAATTGTAGCAGGGTTAGGGCTTGGATATGTTTTACCATAAATTTAAGGATAGGTCTCAGATCAGGTTCAGCGATTTGTCCATGATGAGTTATGGTGATAAGGATACTGGCAGTGTAGGGCTGTTTTAGACTTCCAGTATGGTTAGGGTAAGTTTTAGGTTAAGGGTAAATAGATAGGGATAAGGGATAGTAGAAGACTTGTAACCAAGTGGTAGGTGGTCTTAGGTTTAGGTTAGGGTTAGGATTTAATGTTTGTGGTTGGCATTAGTGTTAAAATAAAGTTCAGGTTTAGGTGTTCACCATGAGGATTAGGGATAGCTTCAGCATTAGGTTTAGGGATATGATTAAGACTGGGCTAAGACTAGTGCTGACGTTCCCTTGCCTTTTTGGTATCTGTGATTGCTCAGCATGGTAGTGCTGAGCAAAAGTTTACTGTACTGCACAATTCTCAGATGTATCCTGTAGAGTCGGACACCTCCAAGGCACAGCAACCTGACACAGTGCCATTGCTGAAGCCTGACTGCTCTGGGCAGGGCAGACAGGAAAACCTACCAGTGAACCACATTTTGCCGGTGTATTGTGTCCAAGTTACAAGTCTATTTGTTGTTGCCTCTGATACCCCAGGGGAGGGTTCTGCCTCCAGTAAACCAATCCAATCACAGGCAGAGCTCTGTAAATGAATTAGTTACCTGTGCCAGAACCACATACCCATGATCCAGCCACCTGTAACAAAGCTGCCTGTGTGCAGGATAGGTTGGTGTAGAGGAATTCTGGATACCTGCCATAGCATATGTAGCATGCTTGGATTTCACATTCAGTTTAGATTTAGGATTAGTGCTAGGGTAAAGGGTGAGTGACAGGGCTAGTACTGTGGCTGTGCAAGGCTTGATTTTGACTTGGATGAAGGTTCGTGGTGGGTTGACAGTAGGAAGACCTTTTCACAAGTGGTAGGGTACATTTCAGAGCTCTGTGTATCTCAGTGATACTTTTAAGTTTAGCCTTAGCTATAAGTGTAATTGTAGGTTTAATTTTAAGTTTGTGGTTAGGGTTCTACCAGTGTTAGGCTTAGAGTGAGATTTAGAGTCAGGTTGCCTCTTAGTGCTATGGCTAGGTTTCGGTCTAGGGCCAAGTTTCCTATTTGGGGTAGGGTTCAGCATTTGGGCTAGACATTGGATCTGGTTAAAGACTTTGAGCTAGGTTTATGCTATCTATAAGTCTTTGCTTAAGGGAAGTTCTATGTCTAGGCCTAAGGTTCCCCCAGATTTAGTGTTAGGGTTAGAGATAGTTCGAGGCCTAAAAAAGGGTTAGAAATAGTCTAGTGTTTACATGGTACCAGGCTGAGTGTTTGGTTTAAGTTTAGAGTGATGATTTGTATGAACGTTAGTGTTAGTGTTGGTATTAGCATTTCTACTGTCAGTGTTAGTTTTAGGATCAGTGTCGTGTTAGTGTGAGTGGCAGTGTGTTGGTGTTTGTGTCACAAATAAGGAATAGGCTAGGGATCCACTTAGGTTAGGGCAAATGGAGAGCTTTATGTTTAGATTTAGGGCTATGATGGGGTCAGAGGATTTTGCAGTGTAGAGTAAGGCCTAGGTATCATTTTAGGGTCAGGAATAGGTTGCAGGTACTGGTAGGGATATGTTAGGAATATTAGGGATCTGTCTGTGGCTAGGACTAGTGCTAGGACAAAGCTTGTGTTATAGTCAAAGTAAAGGGCTGGGCTCATGATTTGGGTTTGGGCTAGGCTATGGTAGGATTAGAGCTTTGTTTAGAGTTAGCAGTAGAGTTACTATTAGGGTTAGGTTTATAGGTAGAGCTAAAGATGATCTAGTATTACTTTTCCAGTTAGTACGAAGTGTTATAGCTGTACAGTTAGGCTGTGGGTCATGTAGTGAGTGAAGATCTTCAACTAGAGGTAGAGATATGGCTCATGCTCAGGCTAGGGCTTTTGTGAGAATGTGGATTTGTTTATGGATGTAGCTAGCCTTGTCATAGATTTGGGATGAAGCGACCTTTGAGAGTCAGACTTAGGTTCATGGTTACACCAGATGGAGTACTAGTGTTAGTGTTAAGATAGGATGAGGGCTATGGCCTGTGTTTGATTCAAGGTTCTTCATTTTTTTGTTTAGTACTAGTGTTACTATTGGGGTAAGGATCAGAGTAGGGCTTGGATAGGTCTAGGGTGAGGTTATGTTTAGGTTCAGCACTAAAGCTAAGGCCATGACCAGTGCATGCAGTATGGCTACAATTCCCCAGAGTTAGTGTTATGTTGGGTCTTGCCATTAGATATGGGTGTAAAGCCATTCTTAGGTTTTAGGGTCTGGGTTAGGTTTATGTTCTGGTGTAGTATTCTAAGTCATGGAAGATTAAGTTTAATTTTGGGGAGTTGGTAGAGTTAAGAACATGGTGAAGTTTTTACTTGGCTTTGTGTTAGGATTATGGCTAGGAAATCTACTGGGCTGGAGTTGTAGCGGGTTTAGGGATAGAATAAGTTTTTCCTTTAGGTTTAGGGATATGTCTTAGGTATGGTTTACAGATAGATCCCTGGACCTGTTGTGTGGACAAGGGTTACTGGCTGCATCGGGATAAGTTTTAAGCTGCCAGTATGGTTTAGGATAATGGTAAACAGATAGGAATAAGAAATAGTAGAAGACTTGGGACCATGGCTAGGTGGGTCGGGATTAGGTTTAGGGTTAGAGTTTTAATATTTATGGTTGTCATTAGGGTTAGTGTGAGGTTTAGGTTTAGGGTTATCCAGGCTGAGGATTAGTAACTAGTATCAATGCTGGGTTTAGGGGTGTACTCAGTACCAGACCAGGAGAAGGGCTGAGGTTCCCTTGCCTTTTTGGTGTCTGTGATTGCTGAGAGAACTTATCCAGCATGCCAATTAAAAGGAGAAAATTTTTACTTTAGCCCAAAGTTCTAGGAGGTATCCTACATAGTAAATCACCTCTAAGGCACAGCAGCCTGATAGAGTGCCATGGCCTAGGACAAAAAGCTACTTGGCGGGGCAGACAGGGAGGCCCAGCAGTGAGGTTCCCTTTGCCTTTTGTTGCATTTGAGCTACAAGGTTATTTTTGTTGCCACCAACACCCCCCAGGAGTGTTCTGCCTCCAGTTAACCCACCCCATCACTGGCAGGACTCTGCTAAATGAAATGGTGACCTGTGCCAGTACCACATACCAATAATCCAGATACCTGGAAAAAGGCTGGCTGTGTGCATGAGAGTCTGAGCTGGAAGACGTCTAGATACAAGCCATAGCATACTGAGCATGCTTGGATTTCACTTTCAGTTTAAATTTAAGATTAGTTCTAGGGTAAAGGGTTAGTTCTAGGGTAAAGGGTTAGTGATAGGGCTAGTACTGGGGCTACACAAGGCACCTGGCTGTGGCTTTGGCGTCGATTGGAAGCAGGGAGAGGTTTTCATGAGGGATAGGGTATATTTCAGTGATGTTAGGAATACTTTTAGCTTAACCTTAGCTGTAGGTGTTGTTGGAACTTTAGGTTAAGTTTGTGGTTAGGGTTCTACCAGTGTTAGGCTTAGGGTGAGATTTAGAGTCAGGTTGCATCTTCCGGCCATGGCAAGGTTTTCATCCACGACCAAGTTTCCTATTTGAGATAAGGTTCAGATTTGCATCAGGGCTAGGCATTGCACCTGTGTAAGGGCTGGAGCTAGGTTTATGGCTACTGATAGGTCTTTGCTTAAGGGAAGGCCTACGTCTAGGCCTAGGGATCCACAAGGATTAGCATTAGTTTAAGGGATAGTTTGAGGCCTGTCAAAGTTCAGAAATAGGCAGAGAGTTTAGATGGTACCAGGCAGAATGTTTGGTTTAAGGTTAGAATGATAGTTTGTATGAACGTTAGAGTTGTTGTTAGTGTTAGTGTTAGTGTCAGTGTTCTTGTTAGTGTGACTGGCAGTGTGTCAGTGTTTGAGTTATTAATAGGGCACTGGCTAGGGATCCACTTAAGTTAGGGCAAGAATGAAGGAGAGGTTTATATATAAGGCACGGTAGGATCAGTGGTATTTGCTGTATACAGTAAGGCCTAGAATTTGTTGAAATTTTGATTTCATTTATGGATCTTGCTAGGGTTGTCTTAGGGTGATGGTGAAGGGCCACTGAGAGTTAGGCTTAGGTTTTGATTACACCTGATTGAGAAGTAGGGTTAGTGTTAAGGTCGGGCTGGGAATAGGGTCAGGGTTAGATTTGAAGTTCTTCCTTGTTTGTTTTGTGCTAGTGTTTCTTTTGGGCTAAGGTTCAAAGTATGGCTTGGGCTAGGTCTATGGTGAGCTTATGTTTAGGTTCACCACTAAAGCTGTGGCTCAACCTAGCACATGCATTAGGGCTAGAATTCCCCACACTTAGGGTTATGTTGGATGCTGCTGTTAGGTCTAGGGGTAAAGCTATGCTTAGATTTGGGTTAGGCTCAACGTTATGTTCTTATGCAGTGTTCTGTGTCAGGTAGGTTTAGGTTTATTTGCAGGAAGTGGGTAGAATTAGGAGTATGATGAGGTTTTGACCTGGCATCGTGTTAGGGTTAGAGCTATGAATGGGTGTGTGTTGAATTTGTAAGAGGGCTAGGCTAGGACATATTTTACCTTATATTTAGGGATAGGTCTCAGGCCAGGTGTAGAGATGGGGAGATGGGTCCCTGACCAGTTTGGAAGCCAGGGTACAGTGGGCATAGGGCTAAGGCTTAGAGTTCCAATATGGTTATGTTACATTACAGGATAAGTATAAATATATACGTATGAGGGCTCGTAGTAGACTTATGACCAGAGCTAGCTGGGCTTACATTTAGCGTTAAGGTTAGGGTTTAAAGTTTATGGGATAATGTAGTTTAAGGGTTACAGTTTAATATTTAAGGTTAGCATTAGGGATATGATGAGGTTCAGGATTAGTGGTTTACCATGCTTAGGATTAGGACTAGCTTCAGCATTGGATTTAGAAGCATGCTTAAAGTTAGGCTAGGACAATAGCTGAGATTCTATCGCCTTGTTGATTTCCGTGATTTCTAAGACAGCTTATGGAGAATGCCAACTGAATGGAGGACAGGTTTATTTTGGTGCACAATTCTTGGGGTGTTCTATATAGTCAGACACCTCCAAGTCAAGGCAGCATGACTGCACCATGGCCATGGACGAAACAGCTGTTAGCAGAACATAGGGACCCCTCCAGCAGTGAGCCTCCATTTTCCTGTTTATTGCATCCAAGCTACAAGCCTCTTGATTGTTGCCACCCATACTCCAAGAGAGTATTCTGCCTCCAGTCACTGCAAGGATTCTGCTAAACGAAACAGTTACCTAGGCTAGTACCACATACTCATATTCCAGGCATCTCTAAAAAGGCTGACTATGAGTGCATGAGAGGCTGGCATGGAGGAATTCTAGATACATGCCATAGCATATTGTGCATGCTTAGATTTCACTTTCAGGTTAGATTTTGGATTAGTGCTAGGACAAAGGTTAGTGATAGGGTTAAGACTGGCACTCCCCATGGCCTGACTTGGTCCAGGCTGAAGTTTTGGCATGAGATGGCAGTAGGTAAAGGTTTTCACAGACATAGGTTACCTTTCAGAGTTCTGTGTATGTTAGCAATAATTTTAGGTTTAGCCTTAGCTGTAGGGTAGTTGTTAATGTAGGTTTAGGTTTATCTTTAGGGTTCTACCTGTGTTAGTTTTAGTGTAAGATTTAGAGTCAGCTTGCTTCTTAGGACCATGGCTAGGTTTTGGTCTCTGACTAAGTTTCCTGTTTGGGATAGGGTTCAGTTTAGGGTTAGGGCTAGGCATTGGACCTGGGTATGGGCTGAAGCTAGGTTTATGGCAACTGATGTCTTTGCTTAAGAGAAGTTCTATGACTAAGCTTGGGTTCCTCCTGGATTAGCATTAGGGTTTAGGCAACAGCTAAGTAAGGCTAGAAATAAGTCTAGTGTTTACATGTCACCAGGTTGAGGGTATGGTTTAAGTTTAGGGTGAAGGTTCCTATGAACATTAATGTTAGTGCTAGTGTTAGTGTTAATGTTATGGTCAGTGTTAGTGTTAGTGAGAGTGTGTCAGTGTGTGAATGCTGAATAAGTCATAGGTGAGGGATACACTTAGTTTAGGGCAAGAATCAGGGATAGATTTATGTACAGATTCAGGGCTATGCTAGGATCAGAGATGTTTGCAGCATAGAGTAAGGGTTAGATAAAGTTTAGGGTCAGGATTAGGGTGTTGGTACTGGTTGATATAGGTTCAGGAAGGTTAAGGTTCTATCTATAGATAGGATTTGGGCTACAACAAAGGTTGCATTTAAATTGAGGTTTATGGCTAGACTCATGAAGAGGGTTTGGGCCAGGCCAGCATAGTGTTAGAGTCTTGTTTAGAGTTAGAGAAGAGTTTGGATTAGGGTTTGATTTATGTTAGAGTTAGGGCTGGGCTAGTATTAGTTTTCTTGTTAGTGTGAAGTATAACAGTTTGTAGGTGTAGTGTGAGGATTGCAGGTTGAGAAGCTGTTGTTCTAGGGACAGGGATATGGCTCGTGTTAGTGCTATGGCTTGTGTTGAAATTTTGGATTCATTATTGTATATTGCTAGGGTTGTCTTAGGGTGAGGGTGAAGGAGTCATTGAGAGTTAGGCTTAGGCTCATGGTTTCATCTGATTGAGGGGTAGGGTTAGGGTTAGGGTAGGGCTAGGAGTGGGGACAGGGTTAGATTTGAGGTTTTTGCTTGTTTGTTTAGCGCTAGTGTTACTTTGGGTTAAGGCTCAGCGTAGGGCTTGGCCTAGACCTAGGGTCAGATTATGTTTAGTTTCAGTGCTAATGCTATGGGAAGGACTGCACATGCAGTGAGATTAGAATTTCCTGGACTTAAGGTTATGTTGAGTGTTTCTGTTAGATCTATGTGTAAAGATATGGTTACATTTTGAGTTCGTCTCAGCTTAGTTTTATGTTTCCGTGTAGATTTCCAAAGCAGATAAGATCAAGTTTATGTGAAGTTATCCAGTAGAGTTAGCATTATGGTTAATTTTTTAACTGACATCATGTTAGGGTAAAGGTAATGAATAGGATTGGGCTGAGGTTGTTACAGGATTATGGCTAGGATAAATTTTATCTTTAGTTTTAGGTTTACGTTTGTGGACATGTTTCTATAAGTGTTAGGCTCAGTTTGAGATTTAGCATCAGGTTGCCTCTTAAGATCATATCTAGGATAAAGTTTCCTTTGTCGAACACGGTTCAGATTAGGGTTAGGGCTAAGCATTGGACCTGGGAAAGGGATAGAGCTCGGTTTATATCTCATGATAGGTCTTTGTTTAAGGGAAGGTCTATGTCTAGGCTAGGGTTCCACCAGGATTTATTACAGGTTTAGGGATAAGGCAAGGGCTAACATAAAAATTGGCCTAGAGTATAGATGGTACCAAGCTGAGGGTTTGGTTTAAAATTTGGGTGATGGTTTGTGTTAATCACAGTCTTAGTGCTACTGATACTGTCAGTGTTAGAGTTAGGTTCAATATTAAAGTTTGTGACGGTGTGTTAGTGTTTGAGTCACGAATAGAGCATATGCTAGGGATACACTTAGGTTAGAGCAATAATTAGGGTGAGGTTTTTGTATAGATTTAGGGCTATGTTAGTATCAGAGATGTGTGCAGTGTAGAGTAAGTACTAGCCATAAGATTATGGTCAGTGCAGCCACTGGTAGAGATAGGATAGGAGGCCTAGGCTTCTGTCTGTGGCCGGAGTCAAGGCTAAGATAAAGCTTATGTTTAAGTTGAGGTTTAGGTATAGGTTCATGATTAGGGTTTGGTCAAGGCTGGGTAGGGTTAGAGCCTTTCTTGTGTTAGGAATAGAAATTGGATTAGGTTTAGTTATATAATTAGGGTTAGCGTGAAGCTAGTGTGAGTTTTCTGGCTAGTCTAATGTATAATAGTTTCTATGTCTAATGTGTTAACTTTTAGTTAGAGATGATCTCATGTGAGTGCCTGAGACTGAGCTCTCACTAATGCTAGGACTTTTGTTGAAATTTTTTGTCATTTATGGATGTCACTAGGGTTGCCTTAGGGTGTGAGGGAAGGGGCCCTTCATAGTTAGGCTTAGGTTTGTGATTACAGCAGACTGAGCAGTAGCTTTAGTGTTTAGGCTAGGGCTAGGGCTAGGGCTGGGGTTAGATTTAAGGTTCTTGCATTGTTTGTGTAGTGCTAGTGTTACTCCTGGAATAAGGCTCAGAGTAGGGCTTGGGCTAGGTCTTGGCTCTGGTTATGTTTAGATTCAGCACTAAACCTATGACCAGGACTAACACATGCAGTATGTTTAGAATTCCCCAGCTTTAGGGTTATGTTTGATCTTGCTGTTTGGTCTAGATGTAAAGTTATGCTTAGGCTTTCAGTTAGGCTTAGCATTAGTTTTATGTTCTTATGTAGTGTTACAATGCTGATAGGATTAAGTTTACATGCAGCTAGTGGGTAGGGTTAAGAGTATGGTTAGGTTTCCTCCTGGTATTGTGTTAGGATTTAGGCTAATAATAGGAATCAGGTGGGGTGTCACAGGATTAGGACTAGGATAAATTCTACCTTTAATTTAGGGATCTGTCTGAGGTAAGGTTTAGAGATGGATCTCTGACCAAGTGTACAGATATGTGTACTGGCTGCATATGACTACGTTTTATGTTTCCAATATGATTAGGGTAAGTTTTAGGATATTGGTAAATAGATAGGGATAAGGGATAGTAGAAGTCTTATGAGTGAAATAAATCAATCTCGCATGTGTGAATACCGAATAGTTTCCCTAATGTAAGTAATGATTCAAATATATAAAAATATGTGGTAATCATGATTCCCCATTAGGTGGCCTTGAAGCCTTATAAAGTTTTCACTCATTAATTAGAAAGGCTTTATTCTGGGCTTCTTGATATGAAAATATTTGAAGCTAGAGTATATGAAGTTTTACCCAAATATTTCAAGGAAAAAGACACTATGGTAACTACTATTAAGTCAGGTTATAAGGTGGTGAAGTACTAGGTTATTGAAACAATCATGCTGTGACCTCTATTGTTATATTGTTATGTCCTGTTTTATCTCAATCTCCCCCTTATTGTTTCAAAAAAATTATTTAGTCATTTCTTATGTTTGTCTTAATTAAAGAAAAAATTCAAAAAAATTAGGATATATAAATAGTAACTCTTTTCGATTTCCTATTAACTTGTTTTGAAGTCCTGTAGTACTCCCACGATCTTGTTTTGACTGATTAGACTCTGTTCCATTCTATATGATAGTATCAAGTTTGAAGACATAAGCAACTACTTTGAAGACAATAAGATTCACTAAGATACCCATTCTGGTTTGACTATTGTCTTCTTTGGAAGTCCTGTAATGTTTACAATGCCTAAGTTTTATTGGTCTTGTTCTCTACTGTTTTGTCCAACTTTATAATATCTAATAAGATAGACAATTCTTTTTAAGGAAACAAGGGACAACGTTGATAACCATTGTTGATAAACTTGTACTCTGTTCTACACCATGTGCTATGTCTATTCTTGGTATTGACTGACAGCTTTGTTTTGCCATATTTGACTGTATTCTTCCCCCCCCCCAAAGAAAGTAATAAGCACTAAGGAGTAATAAAATCCAAGATGTGTAAATTTTGTTGTAAAAAAGAGAGGGGAAAAAAAAAAAGAAAAAGAGCTCTAACGGATATAACAGCAAGTGTGTTTGGGGGTGTTAAATAGCTGACTTTATCAATGTTTTTGGAACATTGAACACAGCTGTTTGCAGTCTCCCTGTTTGAATGTCCACCTTGTGTTCTTTGATACTGTGATTTGAGGAACTATTTTCAAGAAAATAGTGTGTAATCTACTAGCAGGTAATTTCTTACTGTTATGGTTTTTTGTTTTGTTTTGTTTTGTTTTGTTTTGTTTTGTTTTGTTTTGTTTTGTTTTGTAGTTCTGTATTGCGTGTACCCTTACGCCGCTTTGGTTTGTTTTGTGTTTTTCTCTTTTTCCTCTTAAATAAAAAAAAAAAGTCTTATGACTAGAGCTAGGAGGGCTTAGGCTTAGGTTTATGTTTAGGGTTTAATGTTTATGGTTGTTATTAGAATTAGGATGAGTTTCAGTGTTAGGTATCTACCATGCTTAGGATTAGGTCTAGCTTCAATTTTGGATTTAGGGATATTCTTAAGGTTAGACTAGGACCAGTTCTGAGATTCCAGTGTCTTATTGGTTTCTGTGATTGCTGAGACAACTCATTCAGCCTGACAATTTAAATTAGTAAAGGTTTCCTTTAGTGCACAGTTCTTGAGTTACCTATATTATATAGTCAGCTCCCTCCTAGGCATGGCAGCATGACAGAGGACCATGGCCAAGGACAAACAGCACATTTCAGGGCACATGAGTAGCCCCTCCAGTGAGCCTCTCTTTGCCTATTTATTGCATCCAAATTTCAAGCCTATTGGTTGTTGCCGCAGAGAACTCCCCAGAGTGTTGTGCCTCCAGTAATCTCATCCAGTCACTGGCAGGTCTCTGCCAAGGGAATGAGTTACCTATGCCAATGCCACATCCCCTGAGGCAGCCACCTCTAAAAAGGCGGGATTGTGTGCATGATAGGCTGGTGTGGAGGACATTTAGATACATGCCATTGCATATAGCATGCTTGGACTTCAATTTTAGTTTACATTTAGGATTAGTGGTAGGGTAAAGGATTAGTGATAGGGCTAGGATTGGGGCTATAAAATGTCTGACTTGGGCCAACCTGAAGGTTTGGAATGGGTTGGCAGTACGTATAGATCTTCATCAGCGTTATGGTACATTCCAGAGCTATGTGTATATTAGAGATGCATTTACACTTGGTGTTAGCTGTAGGTATAGTTGCTGGTTTAGGTTTTGGTTTGTGCTTAGGGTCTTACCCCTGTTAGCCTTAGTTTGAGAGTTGGAGTCAGGTTGTCTCTTAGGACAGTGGCTAGGATTTGGTGTCAGGCTGTTTCCTTTTTGGGTTAGGGTTCATATTTTTGGGCTGGACGTCAAACCTAGGTAAGAGCTAGAGCTAGGTTTATGGCTACTGATAGGTGTTTGCTTATAAGAGGCTGTATGTGTAGCCATAGAGTTCCACCAGGATTAGCGTTAGGGCTAGGGCTAGGGTGAGGGCTGGTAAAAGTTTAGATATAGATTGTAACAGGCGCAGGGCTTCTTTTAAGATTAGGCTGATGGTTCGTATTAACATTAGTGTTACTATTCATGTTAATTTCAGTGTTATGATCAGTGTTAGTGTTAGTTGCAGTGTGTTAGTATTTGGCTTATGAATAGAGCATAGGCTAGGGATCCACTTAGGTTAGGGCAGGAATGAGGGAGAGCTTTATGCATAGATTTAAGGCTATGCTAGGCTCAGAGATGTTTGCAGCATAGAGTAAGGACTCGGTATAAGGTTAAGGTCAGGAATAGTGTGCAGGTACTTGTAGGGATAGGGTCAGGAGGGTTAGGGTTTTGTCTATCAGTAGAATTAGGGCTAGTATAAAGCTCATGTTCAGGTTCACATTTAGAGCTAGGCTCATGATTATAATTTTGGCCCATGTTAGATAGGATTAGAAGTTTGTTTGATGTTAGGAACATAGTTTGAATTAGGATTAGGTATATAGTTAAGGCTAGGGCTGAGTTCTTAATAGTTTTCTTGTTAGTGTGAAGTGTCATAGTTTTTAGGTCTAGGGTGAGAGTTTTATAGTTAGAGAACATCTTGGGCTAGAGCCAGAAACAGAGCTCATGCTAAGGCTACAGCTGTTGTTGAGATCTTGATTTCATTTATGGATGTGGCTAGGCTTGTCTTAGGGTGAGGTTGAAAGGTCATGGAGAATTAGTTTTTGATACTTGGTTATATAAGATTGAGGATTAGGGTTAGTGTCAGAGTAGATCTAGGCCTAGGACCTGACTTAGATTTAAGGTTCTTCTATTGTTTGATTAGGGCTAGTGTTAGTACTGGACTAAGGCTCAGAGTAGGCTTTGAGCTAGATCTAAGTTTAGGTCATATTTAGGTTTAGTGCTAAAACATGCCCAGAAATAAGCCCATTGATTAGGGCTAGAATTCCCCAGACTTAGCGTTGTGGTTACTGCTGCTATTACAAACAGGTGTGAAGGTACAGTTATATTCTGAGTTAATTTGTGTTAGATGTGTTTTCTCATTTAATGTTCCAAGTGAATGGAGATTCTATTTTTTATCAAAGGTATACAAAATTTAGATTTGAGTTCACTTATTTTTTGTTTGCACGAGCCTATATTTGGTGTTAATATTATGATTACAATTACAGTGTGGTTAGTGTTAGGTATCCTGTAGCACTACTCTTAGTTTTAGGTTAAATGCTGTGATCTTTTTCTATGCTTAGACTTGCGGTTCCACCAGAAATTATGCTAAGATTTGGTTTATTGATAGGGTTAGATTTTGGGTTACAGTTTTGTTCCTTGGTTTTCATATGGTGGAGTCTGCTTCTCAAGGTAGTTTCAGGTTCTTTATATTTTGAGCCAAAAATTTGTCAAGAGAAGCCAAATGGTAATAATACCTAGCAGGTATTAATGGTGGACAATAAAATGATCTCTACAGAATTTGTTAGTTCCATGTAAAAGTGAGAGTAATAAATAATAACCCCTAATAGGCCCGAGTTGTGTCTTTCCATGAAGGCATATACCACTTTGATTGTAATTGTAGATGCTCTTCTCGTTTTTATTTTCTCTTTTTGTTCAATATTCCCCACATGCCATCAATCTTAGGTCTGCCTATTGAAAACCTGCTTGAGTTCTCCCAACACGTCAAGGTACAGGGCATTAGAAAATTTTCTGAGCACTTGTCATTAGCTTTTGTCATTAACTTGTCATAAGAATATCCCCAGACAGAGTTTCATGCCCTCCTTGGAGTCTTCAGTTATCAGATCATGCTTACTTTCTGGCCAGCCTTTGTCACAGCCTATCCTCCTGCCTCATTTCTCCCTGAGAGACACATGTTCCAATAATTCTCATGAGCTGTCAAGGTAGAAGAGGTGTTTATCTTATCTTATACTATAAGTATAAATACTTATAGGCCTATAGGTGGCTTACAGGTGCTGGAAGTGGCTGTAAGTTGTACTTAATGGGGATCATGTGTTGTGGAACTATGTTTGGATGATGTAGCTCACAGGCTGGGTTGATGAAGAAAAACAGTGAAAAAATAGTTATTGTTGAGCTGTCTTGTTCAGTGAGAAAAAGAAAGAAACTTTACTGCTTGGTTGAGGTTGTAGAGCCCAGAGAGGCATTCTAAGTATGGTTCCATGCTTTTTTTTGGAGGAGAAAGTGTAGCTAAGAAAGGTGTCTGGTAAATTGTTGAGAACCCAAGAGCCCCCGGCTTAGCATGACCCCATTTACTTACATATAATCAGAACAGAACTGCAGTCTTGCTCTTAAAGAAATGTCTCTTTTTTTCCAGCGAGTATTCTGGGTTATCTTTCTCTTTAGACAATTCAAGTGGGTATCATTTTATTCTAGAAAGTTGAATCCAGTTACTCTGTCACTTTTACTGCAGTGGGTGTGGATATTGTGAATAAAAAACTACCCTTCCATTTGTGTTTTAATTTGTCTGCAGGAGTCCCTTCTTTCCATATTGTAAGGACGGACTGGTCTTCAAGTGCTTAGGTCTCCCTCTGGGTAAGGTTTTGGCCGTCCATGCAGCTGGATGTTCTAGTATACTTGACCTAAGTGAGTAAGATATTGTAAGCATCTTGTCGGCTCTGAGTGTAGTATCACATCACATGATAGAAAAGCCTTCCCATTAACATTTCAGACAGACTAATATTTAGCCCCATTGTGGGGATTTAGAACCCTCATGAGGGCTATTGGCATTAATTAGAGACAAGACTCAGATGTTTCTTGGCACAGTGTTGGCAGAGCTCACTTTAGCATCTCATTTGCTTTTTTGACTTTTCCAAAACACTGAGGTCTCCTTGTAGAGTGGAGATGATAGTTTATTCCAAAATCCGTAGCCACTTCCTGATTTACCAAAGGGGTAAAGGAAGGCTCATTACCAGTCAGAAGGGAAATCCAAACCGGGGAATGATTTCTTTGAGCAACACCTTCACTACCTGTCTAGCCTCTTCTGAATGGTTAGGGAAAGCCTCAGGCTAAACCTGTAAGCTGTTTATTGGGACCAATATTTGTACAGATCCCCCACGTTGTGGCATGTGGGTGAAGTCTAGCTTTCATTCCTCCCCAAGTTAGGTCCTTCTCAGTACTGATTCTGACAGAGGAGGTGATCTTGCCAGAGTTCTTGTTGGCACACAATGGGCAAGTTTTGCTGGCCTGTTCAAGTACTTACTGCTCATCTTTGTCCTGTGAAATCTGGTGTGAGCATTTCTACTGTAATTATTTTCCCTGTATGGAAAGAATCATCAGTGTGTTTTATAGACTTCCACTGTGGAGGCTAGAGATACATAGCACAGTGCCACAAGTGCCTGCCTGGCAAGTTCAAGGTCCTGAGTTTGATTCCTGGTATAAAAAAATATAAATAATAAAAGGCCCCAAGATATAGTTTTCCACTGTGACCTTCCAGCAAATGCCACTTTATTTTCTATATGCCACCAAAGTCCCTTGTAAGGGCCATTTATGTTCCTGGGGATTATAGAGTGGTCTTAGTGGCTCCTCAGGAAATTAGAATAAGGCTAAGGTACTGAGCATCTGTAAGGTGCCCTTTGTTCTGCCTGTTAGCCTTTTGGTTACCCAAGAGAATTTAGATATATGTCCTCGGTGTCCCTTACAACGTATGACAGTGACTTGTTTAGGAAGATAGAACTGCCTTGAGTAGTTGTAGAATTACCTTTTTGTGCTGTATAGGTGATTGGTTATTGGTTAGAAAGTCTTCTTTTTCCCAGATGACTGCATGGGTGTGTAGCCCCAGAAAAGCATATTTTCAATCTGTATGGAGATTTAGTTTTTGCTTTTTTCTGTCAGTGCCCAAGTACCAAGTAAAAGAGGCAGGGAAGGGTTTGGCTCAATTGTGGGAGACAATTTGAGTGACTCCTTTTGAATATAGAACAATTTCTGCAACTTTGATTATATTGAGATTTTTTTATATTGATAGGTACAGAATTGAATATAGAATTTTTTCGTTAATTGGCTCTACGTATTATAAATAAGGCTAGCCAAGGTATTGGTATGTAATCTTTAAAGCCATCAGTCTCCTGTTTACTTGCATAGTGCTCTCTGTAAAATATATAAGCACAATAATTTGGTATAACCCGTCTCCTCTAAAAATGTCAACTAGATATGCACCTCAAGATAAAGAGGCTATGAGCCTCCAGGACCTAAATGTTTATGTATCAACAACTAAAACAACAACCTCTAAAACAATTTAGTTGCTACCCTAATTAAATTATCCAAATTGATCTTTCTGTACAACATTATCGCTACATTTTTCAAAGATACTCTCTTTACTACCTAACTAGTCAGCTCAAGTTACTCACATAGTTTCCATCATCTTCATTGTCACTCATCCTCGACTCTTCACAGGGCAATGAATTCTGGAAGAGGTCTCTAGCATCAGGGTCTTTGTCTGCACATCCTCGTGGAAATTAGACTTAGAGCACCTTGACTGTCCTTGACTTTGAATAACTTTTGATGTCTTTACTCTCCCTGTGGATTGTGTTGGAGGTAATAGATTAAAATTAACTTGCTGAGATTCCAATAGCATTTCAATGGGATTATGAACATAACTTTTTGGATTGTGAAGAAGACTAAAAAGGGATTAAAATCTTGGATTACCATACTCAATACTTGGGATTACAATACTCGGTGATCTGTTGTGGACTGACAACCGCATAACCTGCCTTTTGATGTCCTCCTTGGACAAAGCTACTTCCATTAGTGAGCTACACATCTTCAGGGTCAGAAAAGGCCCAGGAATGTCCTGCCTGCTTACATAGGTCAGGGAGATCATGTGTTCACAAGAATGGGTAACTTCTCGTCCTGTGCTAAGGCTCAGGCTAGGACCAGTTTTTGGTTTAAGGCTAAGTTTAGGCTTATTGTTAAGGCTACATTTAGAGCTTAGTTTTAGGTTTAGAATTTTTCCAGCGTTCAGATTAGACTGAGGACAGGTTAGTGTTATAGTTAGAGGTTTTTCATTGTTATGTTTAGCATTCTAGCATGTGGAGGGTTAGGTTTAAGGTTAGAATTACAGTTTGGGTTACAGGGTCCTACCAGGTTTAGTGTTATCATTATACTTAGTGTGTACTTTAGTGATAGTTCTAGGGTTAGGTATAAGACCTAGGGTTAGGACTAGGGCTAGGGATAGAGTTATGAATGTGGATGGGGATAGAGAATCATGGAAGAGTCTTTTCAGCACTAGGATTAGAATTTGGATTAAGGTTAGTGTTACAGTAAGTTTTCAAATTAGAATTCCATGTAAGATTAAGATTCACATCAGGGTTGTGATTCTGCCATGGTTATGTTTAGGGTTAGGCCTAAAGCTGGTACTAATGATAAGAGTAGGTCTAAGGTTTCACCGTGTTTAGGGTAGGATTTGGCATAGGAGTAGTGTTTGTGCCCAGATTCAGTTTGGTGATAGGGCCAGGGCCAGGCCTTTGGCTACTGTTAGACTGAAAGGCTATGGTTAGGCTTAGTGTTTATGTCAGTGTTAATATTAGTTTTAATGTGATTGTTAAAGTCAGGATTAAAGTTGAGATTAGAGTTCCACTAGGGTTATATTGAGGGTTGTGATAGCTGTTAGGGTTAAGGCTAGAGTTCTGATCATGGTTAGCTTTAGTGTTCTAGCCATGTTAAGGAAAGATTTATGTTGAAGATTATGGTAGGGTTAGCACAAGGTTTAAGGTTTGTGTTATTGCTAGGGTTAGGTGTAGGTTTAGTGATGAGAGTAGAACTAGAACTCGAGTTATGGGTAAGGGTAGAATCATGCTTAGTGTGCTAGGTTTTGGGTTAGTTAGGATTAAGTTTATTTTTAAAATTCCACTAAGGTTGAAACTCAGGTAGGGATGTCTTTAGTGTTAGGATTAGAATTATGATCAGTGTTAGTTTTTTGGAGTTTAGCATTAGGATAAGGTTATAATTATGGTTCCAAGAAGGTTAGTGTTAGCTTTAGGTTTAGTGGTCATTTTAGTATCAGCTTAGAGCACAGGCTACGCCTAGTCTTTTGATCACAGCTAGTATTAGTGCCAGGGCTATCACTATTGCTGTGGTTCTATCAGGAGTAGGTTTAGGGTTAGGGTTAGGTTCAGGTTCAAGGTGTCGGGTTTGCTTTACAGTTCCATGACAGTTATGATTAGTGTCAGAGTTAGGGTTGGTGCTAGGGTTAACATTAGGTTTTGTGTTCCACAAGACTAAAAGTAAAGTTAGATTTAAAGCTAGGGATAGGACCTGGATTAGTTCTAGGGTTAGTTGAAGGTTTAATGTTAGGGTTAGTGCAATTTTTTGGTACTAGGTCTATGGCTAGAAATACCTCTAACGGTAGACCACATTAGGGTTCTACCACGTTTGTGGTTAGAGTTAGCATTAGATAGGGCTCGTTATTTATTTCACCAGTATTATGATTATGTTTTGGTTTTGATTCCAGTTTCCATTTTGTTTTAGGGGTATGTTTTGTGTCCTAGGACTAAGGTTTAGACCTTAGGGTCCATTTTGGTTTAAGGTTTGTGTTAGGTCTTGGTTTAGACTGGGGCTAGGAGTAGTTTTGAGTTCCACTATGATAAGCGTAAGGGTTACAGCTAGGTTTAGGCTTAGAATTAGGTTTAAGTTCAGCTTTAAGGTTAGGGTTCCACCAGAATTTTTTGTTAAGGTCATTTTTAGCTTAGTGCTGGACTATTGCTGGATATATGATTACCGTTTAACTAGATTTAGGCATAGGCTAGTGTTATGTATTTAGTTTCATGACTATTATCTTAGGATTATGATTAGACCTAAGATTGGTGCTATAGATCAGCCTTGGAGTAGAAGTAGTTCTACAACTAGAGGTATAAAAATTAATGGTTATGATTCAGGTACAATTATGCACTATGAGGCCATTGGTGGCAAACTTATGTGTTACTTTTCTTTTAAGCAAAATATATTGATGTATAAATTGTTTTTCTAAACTAAAAACCTCAGTATTCATGATTAGTCACAGTGTTTGTACTTTGCAATAAATAGCTGGGTTTTAAGTTTCGTTTTGGTTACCTGCCTCTCCAATGTTTGCCATCACTGCTCTTGGTTTAGCTTTAAGCTTACAGTTAGTGTTGGCTAAGGATACTGTTAGGGCTAAATTATTTAGGGTTTGGTACAGAGCTAATGCTAAAGCTAGGTGTAGGTCAAGCCTTAGAACTAGTGTTCCACCATGGTTAGTGTAAAGATCGTGTTTTGGTATATGTAATCTACCACTACGGTTAGATTTAAGGTTTATTTAGGGTTACAGTTAGAGCAATGACTTCACTAAGGTTATACGTAGGGTTCGTGTTCGGCTCAGCCTAGTAGCAGGAATAGAGGGAAGTCTAAGTTCCCATGTGGTTAGGATAAGATTAGTTGTATGGCTAGTGTTAGTGTTAAGGTTATGTTTAGAGACAGGAGTAGGACTAAGGTTTAGAGTTAGAGTTAGATTTTAGGTTTGATTTAGGATATGGTTAGTATTAGAGTTCCCCAAACATACAGATAGGACAGGAATACATTTTAATGGCAGAGTTAGAGTTAAGGTCAGAGTTAGGCTTATGGTTCTGCCAGGATTGGGGTTAGTTTTAGGCTTAAGTCAAGGATTAGGGTTATAGTCCCACCACATTTAGGACTAATGTCATTTTAGTATTAGGCCTAGAGCCATGGCTAGGGCTAGGACTATCACCTGAGTTAGATATAGGCCTAGAGTTTGGGTCAGGCTTAAGTTTACAATTAAAGTTAGAACTACTTTAAAAAATGGGTTAGGTTTTGAGCAGCATTAGAGTTAATTTTGGGCTAGGACTAGCACTAGTTTTCCACCATAATTAGATCAGGATTTGTTTTCATGACAGAGCATTGTTAGTTTACATTTAGGATTGGGGTTAGGTTCAGTATTGGGCTTATGTTTATGTTTTCTTGAAATTTATTATTGTGTTTAGATCTGGGTTGAGTGGAAAGTCAGAATGAGTCTTCTAACATGGTTAGGTTAAGGTTGATGCTGAGATAGGGATGTGTTAAGGTTTGGACTAGGGTTTTGCAATATGATCATTAAGATTTCTTCTGATATTGTGTAATAGTTAGGAGAGGGAATGGTTAGAGTTAGGTTTAGTGTTTTACCTCGATTGTTTTAGGCTCAGAGTTACTGTTAGTTTTCGGTCTAGGGTTATGTCTAGCCCTTATTTCCAGTGATAGGGTTCCAGATAGTGGTAGTGTTAGATTTAGTGATCCATATTAGGTTAAGACAACAGTAGGGGTATGTTTAGACTTAGCCTTAGCTTAGGATTAGTTTTAGGGCTATGTTTAAGGTTAGCATTGCTTTTATACCACCATTTGGGTTAGGGTTAGTGTTGACATTAGAATTCTACCGAAGTCATGGCTAAGGTATTTTTAGGATTTTGTTTATTCCTAGTGCTAGTACTAGATCTAGGGCAGTTACTTGGTGTATGTTTCAGAGTAGTAATTCACGCAAACTAGTATTTTGATTGTGATAGGTTTAGTGTTAGAGTGGTCTAAGTCTAGGGCTAGCTTTAAGGCTAGTTATAAACATTGGGCTATGCTAGGGCTGGGTTTCCACCATCAGTAGGGTTAGGTTTATTTAAGCTTGGATTTAGGTTAGTGAAATAACTAAACCTAGAATTAATGCTACTGAAGGGCCTTTGGATAGGGTTTCAGTAGAGTTAGGATTGTTTCTAGGGTTAGGATTAAAGGTAAGTCTAGGAATAGAGCAAAGGATGTGAGTGGGGTCAAGGCTAAGAATATGTTCCAGCTGTGGTTAGAATTATGCTTATGGTTAACATTAGGGTTATTTTTAGGTTTGTGTTAGGGTTAGTTTTAAAGTCAGATTGAGGCCAAGGGCTGACCTGGTTAAGCAACCCCACCCCCAGCCACTGCTGCTATTAGGAGACTATTCTCATCCAGCAATTGGAGACCCAGAATGACATAGAGAGGCATGTGTGTCTTACTTCTGGCCACCATCACCAACAGAAGCAAAGTGTGTATGTACTCAGCCAGTGAGTACACCAACTGATCTGATCACCCCAACCCAGCCAATGTAGCTGGGACCTAGTCTCCTGGAGTCTTCTCAGCACAGGATAACAGAAATGTCAATCAAAATTGAAGAATGACCAACATGCAGGAAGAGAATTTTGCTTCAGCTGAAGGATTACTCTTGTCACAGACACCAGGTGAGCGTAAACTTTGGAAGACAGGCTTGGGAAGAGGGAATGTTAAAATAGAGATCTCCTGAAATTCCTTGAGAGGCTGTGAATCAGACTACAAATTTCAGTGACCTTTTAGGCCTTTATGGGAGGCCAGGTTTGAAGGATAAAATCATCGTTGGGAGTAACCCAAAAGAGCATTGCAGCTAGTGTAGTGTAGTGGTAACAAATCTAAGGCATGCATTCCACTGCAGTCATGCAATGCCCTCTCTATTTGCACACAAGGTCACTGTATTGTCCCATCAGCAGCCCATATAATGGCACAAATAAGAGTTGGTATTGTCACTTTGCCATAAATAAGTGGGTTTTGGATTGTAGTTTGCACACTTGGTCTCTCTGAAAGGTCCAGCCTCACTGGTCTGGTGGTAGTTTTAAGCTCTGGCACTGCTGCCTACATCCAGCAAAAATTAGTTCTCTGAACTTCTATTTTTTTTTTTTTTTTTTTTTACTGGTACCAGGGATCGAACTCATGACCACACACTTGCAAGGCAGGCACTTACACCACTGAGCTAAATCCCCAGCCCCAATTTGTCTGAGCTTTTATAAGCTTATATATGGTGGTTTAATATTCTTTAGTAAATCATAGTGGTTCATAAGGTTTGTCAATATCCAGTTGACATGTGATGTCATTGTTGCCACTGAATTTATCACTATAGCTAAGGTAACATTGTATTGGGTAAAAACTGATTCGGTCTCTTGGATAATATCTAGATTTCCTGGGGACCACAAAAAAATGGATATACATACACCAGAACATGGGATGACAAGCCAACAGAAGACCCTGAAGACTTCTAAGTCTCCTAATGCATCTCAAAGGGACACAATTGTAAAAGAAATCAAATACCAGGTAGCAGAACTTGATAAAGAGGTGTGAAGAAGATGTAGAATGTGCAGGAAACAGCTGAGCTGCAAAGGGAAGTGAACCAATAGTTCACTGAAATATTCCTTAAGCTATCTAAAGTGGATACAGGGGAAGTAAGTAAAAAATTAAAGAGTTGATCAAATCAGTTCAAACCGTGAATAACATATTCACCAGAGTTTTTAATATCCTCAGAATGATATCAGAAAGAAATATCTGAAATGAGGACAGGATGTTTGAAATTCAGAACAAAATGGTCAATGAAAAAAAGGACTAAGAGAAGCACAGAGAATGAGGGGACAAGAAAAGACCATGCAAAAGCTACTCAGTGACATAAAAAAGACCACAATAAGGCTAATATAGTTAGAGATAAAGAAGATAATACAGAAGAAATTATAGTATGTCTACAGAAATCATAGCGGTATACTCAAATATGAGAAAACAGTTCATCATACAAACAAGGAAGGGTCCAAGAACACTGAACAATTATAATAAAAAAAGAGGTCACCAAGACACATTGTGGTAAAGTCGTTTTCATCCCAGTGATGCAAGGATTGTTCAACACACACAAGCCAAGAACTGTAACACATCCCATAACCAGGAGCTAGGTCAAAAGTCACATGATCAAATCAATAGACACAGAAAAGGCTTTTGATAAAATCCAACATGCTGTCATGATAAAAAAAAAAAACCAACCCTGAAGACGACAGATATAGAGTGACCACACCTAAAAATTATACATGGTATTTATGACAAACCAATAGGCAGATCATACTAAATGCATTACCCTTAAAATCAGGAGCAAGACAAGGATGTGCAATATCTCTTTTGCTATTTAACATATTACTGGAAACTTTAACCAGAGCAATTAGGCAAGAGAAAAAAAAATAAAAAGATACATATGAGAAAGGAAGGCCTGAAATTACTGTTAGCCCATGATATGATACTCTACTACAAGAGCCAAAAGAACTACATCAAAAACTCTTAGAATTATAAGCAAGGTCAGCAAAGAAGTAGGATACAAGAACAACACAAAATAATTGTTAGCAGTTATGTACACCAGCAATGAATGGAATAAGAAGGAAATTATGAAAATAATACTATTCACAGTTGCTTCAAGAAAAATGAAAAAAATAGGACAGTACTCATTTTTTGGAGACAAGGTCTCCAAATAGTTCATATTGGCATATTCAGACACACACTTATTAAATTAATAGATATCCATCATGGAAATAATTTTTAAAGGAACCAGATTAAAACATAAAATCATATATAAATCTAAATCCATTTGAATTATATCAGATTTCACAACACAAACTTTAAAAGGCCAGAAGGGTCATAATGAAGTACTTCATGCTTAAAAGCAAATAACTTCCTGTTTAAATCAATCTACTTAACAAAGATTTCCTTCAAATAGATCAGAAATGTCATGAAGAAGAGCAACTCAAGAGATACATGTCTATGGAACTAGAATTCCAGAAAATACTCAAGAATTGCCTAGACAAAATTGATGAAATCCATAAAGCTAAAATGCAGATGAAATGAAAACATCAAGCAAGGTCGATAGATAAACAACAGCAAAAAAGGAAAATGAAAGAGTCCCCGAGAGATAGTACAATGATCATAAGTAATTAACATATGTCAGAAATATCTGTCAATATTAATTGCCTCAACTCTCCAACTCTCTAAGTTAAAAGACTTAGATTAGAAAATTGGATTAAAAAGATAGAATCCATGCCAGCTGTGGTGATGTACACCTGTAATCTCAGCACTTGGTTCACACTTTTTTTTTGTTTTTTGTACCAGGAATGGAACTTATGATCTCACACTAGCCAGTGAGGTGCTTACACCACTGAGCTAAATCCTTGGCCCTTGATCTCAGCACTTGGGAGGCTGAGGCAGGAGGATCATTGTGAGTTTGAGACCAATCTGGGCTACAAAGTGAGCTCAAGGCCATGCTGACATGCATAGAAAAACCCTATCTCAAAAAGAAGAAAAAAATCCAACAGTGTGTTGTAGTCAAGATATACATTAATTCAAAAATATATTCAGAGACTAAAAATCAAATCATAGAAAACTTTTCATGCATCAAGACCCACAAAACAAGTAGGAAAGCAATTTCAATTTCAGACATAATAAACGTAAAAATTAAGACTGACTAGAAGAGACAAAGATCATCTCTATGTATTAGTTAAGGGAACTATACAATAAGAAGAGATCATGGTTATATGTACACTAAATACTGAAGCACCTTTCTTCATAAAACATACAGCTGAACTTAAAACATCAATTAGCTCACAGAGAACAACTCAGGAAAATGGCAAGACAAAGAAGCAAAAGATAATCTCAGAAATCCACCCCATACAGAGTGAGTCTATTAGACATAGAAATAAAAGAAGTTGGGGGCTGCGGATTTAGCTCAGCAGCCTGGGCTCCTGTGTTGTTAGCATGCAGTTGTGAGTTCAGTCCACAAAACCAAAAAATGCAAATAAAAATAAAATTTAAAAAAGAAGTAGGAAGTTAAACACCTGAAATTTCTGAAAGAAACCAACCAAAGAAAAGAAATAACTTCTTGAGGCTGTAAAAGTAATTACATCAAAAATTCTATTTCAGATAAAAGAATAAATGACAAATGTAATGAAATAATGCTGAGCATATCTGAAGAAGTCATAAATAAACAAAAGAGGTGTTGGAAAATGATGGAAACCTTGAATGAACAATGCAGGAAAGAACTACAAAGCATGAAACAGATTCCAGGAAATTAAAACTCCACTGAAAGCTGGAAAAACCACTGTAAAGTAACTGAAGTTAGACTTTTAGACTTAGAAGACAAGCTTGCAGCTAGTGCTCATGAAAGGAAAGATCTCTTAAAAATAACAAAGAAACCAGGAAATAATATTCCCATGACTGCAAGATGACACAAGAAAAATAATTTAAGATTCATAAGTGTCATCGAAAAAGCAGGGGTCAGTACAAATGACTTTAAAAAGACTATTTACAGAGACAATAGCAGAAATCTTACAAATATGGGAAAGGAACTTGACATACAGATAAGCCATAATTAAACAAAATCTATATCCAGACATATAATAATCTCTCAGAAATTTAGTACAAGAACGGAATATTAAAAGCTGTTAGAGAAAATAAGGAGATCACCTATAAAGGAAATCCCATCAGATTCACAGCAGACATCTCAACACAAACCATCAAGTCACGGAGAGCTTGAGTGACGTGTTTCAGGTCCTGAAAGACAACAACAGATTGATGTATTCTGAAAAACCATCTTTCAAAATTAATGGAGAAATAAAATACTTTCATGATGAAGAATAACTGAAGGATTTCATGAGCACCAAACTGACCCTGCAGAGAGTGCTGAAGGATTTCTAGAGAGATAAAGAGGACCATGGTTCCAGGAACAGTAGCAGAGGGATTACCAAACATGGTAGGCAATTGAACAGTGGGGAAAATTGGAGGACCAATGGCAGGATAGCATGGTAGAGATGAACCTTCATTAGTTTTATCTATTTAAAAAAAGAGGTTTCAGACAAGAAAATAGGTTTCCACCAAAACAAAAAGGGCTATAGGCAGACCTAACAACAAGAAGAAGAGATTCAAAAGGCTTCCTCTGACAATAAGACTGTGGACAGCCAGAGCACCACACTGGTTTGTATACCAATATATTTGGAGAAACAAAAATTTGAAGTGACTGAAATGAGTGATGATAAAGATGATGAAATAGTCTTCAAATAGCCTGTGTGCAGCATAAAACAGATACAAGAGTCTCCAAAACTACTTTGTTCGGGGAAAAGAGACAAAGATAAAGAAAAAGCAAATAGTGACTCTGAATATACTATTGCAGCACATCGTACCAAAAAGTGTGATTTGTTGTAAACATTGACTATTGTGTTACACTATATACAATCAACTTAGCCAATAACGAGACTTCCTGAGGAAAAAGGCACTGGTTGGTTGCTCAAGGTCAGTATCAAAAGCAGTCAGTAATTTTGGCTCATCTGCCCTTGCTGAGATGTCCGTATACACTGCAGCCTACAGTGATTGTGCTGACAGTGTTTTATCACAAGGTACCAGAAAAAGTAGAGCAAATCAAGTCCCAAGCTCATAGAAGAGAGGAAATTATAACTATCATAGTGGTCCCCTACTTTTCTGTTTATATTCTTTTTTAACTCCCTTTGATTTACCCTGCCTAAACTTCACTATTAACTGCAGGTTTAACTACTCAAGTGATGTGGCCTGTTGCCTCCAGCAAATATAAATCAGCAATCTTGCTTGAAAAAAAAGAGATAACAAAGATTCCAAGTCTATGAACATCACTAGAAAAAATCCACCAGAGAAGGCAAAGAATTAAACAAAGGAGAAAAAAAATGGAGCCAACACTTGGAAAATAACAACACACATAAATCAATACATATCACTTATTACCATCTATATCAATGGATCTCAATTCAATCAAAAGAACCAACTGGCAGAATAGATCAGGAAGCTAGATCGAACAATAGGCTGCATAAAAGAAACACATGTATTTCAAAAAAGAGTGAGCTCAGATCAACAAACTAATGTTGAACCTCAACCTTCCAGAAAAAGAAGAGCAAGTCAAGCCAATGCTCATAGAAGGGAGGAAATTATAACAATCAGAGCAGAAGGCAATGCACTGGAGACTATCAAAACAACACAAAAAATCAGTGAATCCAAGAATTGGTTCTTGACAGATTCAAGAAACTTGACAAACCCTTAGATAACCTCATCAAAAAAAAACAGACTCAAGTCCATGCAATGAGGATTGAAAATGATTAAATCATAACAGATTTTGCAGAAATCCAAAAGATCATCAAGACCCATTTAAAGAACCCATAGTCCAATAATATGGAAACACAGAAGAAATGGACAGTTTCCTAGATACATATTTGAAAAAGAAATTCATAGACAAATCAAAGGATGTTATACAATATTTAATGTGACAGGAACTTGGTAAAAAGCAGGGGTAGCTATTTTACTTGCAGACAATGTAGGCTTCAAGCCAAGATGGATTGATACAAAGAACAGAATAATTCAAAAGGAAGAAATCACAATCATAGATATATATGCACCAAAGGCCAATGCACTTAATTACATAAAACAAATATTGACACATACAATTAAATAAGCACTAGTTCTCATTGTCACAGATAAATAGATCAACTAGATAAAAAATGAAAATACTAGAACTGAACAAAATTTTTGAACAAATGGACTTAGTATATGTCTACAGAGTGATCCACCCAACAACACCAGAACACACATTCTTCTCAGCTGTGCAGGGGATTTTCCCCCAAATGGGCCGCATATTAACTCATAGAACATGCCTACATAAATTTAAAGGAACTGAAGTTTTCCCACAGGTATTATCAGACTGTAGTACACTGAAACTGGAAATCAATGAAAAAGGAAACCATGAGAACTTCAGAAACATATTGAAATTAAATAGTACTCTCTTGATCAGCTAAGGAGCCACAGATGAAATTTATGAAAAAATAAAGTTTCTACAATTAAATGATGATGCCAGTACAACAAACTAGAAATTATGGGACACAATGAAAACAGCCCTTCCAGGGAAATTTATAGCTGTGAATTCTCATATCAGAAAAACACAACAAGCTCAAATCAACAACCTAATGTTGAACCTCAAGCTTCCAGAAAAGCAAGAGCAAGTCAATTACAAAGCTGCAGAAAAGAGGAAATTATAACATTCAGAGCTGATGGTAATGCAATGGAGACTAAGAAAACAATACAAAGAGCCAATAAATTCCAGAGTTGGTTGTTTGAAACAGTAAATAAAATTGACCAACCCTTAGACAACCTTATCAAAAAAAGGAGTGACAATACACAAATCCATGCAACTAGCATTGAAAAGAGTTAAATCACAACAGATTTTGCAGAAACCTAGAAGTTCATTCAATGTCTACTTCAGGCATCTGTACTCAAACAAGATGGAAAATACAAAAGAAGTGGATAGATTCCTACATACATAGGAATTATCAAAACTGGATCAAGAAAAAACAGAATCTTAAATAACCCAATGTCACTCAATGAAATTGCAGATGTAATAGAAAACCTACCAACAAAGAAAAGCTCAAGCTCTAACAGATTCACTGCTGAATTCTATAAGAAATTTAGAGAACATTTAATACCCCTATGCCACAAAGTCTTAACGAAACTGGAAGGGAAGCATAATCACAAATTCATTCAGGAAAGAAAATATTACCATGACTATAAAGCCAGAGACGTATCCAACTGAGAGAGGGAGAGAGAGAATCCCAAGCCAATCTTCTTAAAAACATAGATGAAAAGACATCAATAAGATTCTGTTAAACAGAATGCAACAGATCATCAAAAGATTACACAGCATGACCAAGCAGGATTCCTCCCAGGGATGCAGCGATGATTCAACTTATGTAAACCAATAAATGTAATCCACCATATTCACAGAGCCAAGGACAAAAGCATATGATCATCTCAATAGAATCAGAAAAAGCATTTGATGAAGTTCGACACCCATTCATGATAAAGAAATACATAGAAGCTGTTAAAGAAATGCATAAATACATAAAAATGGTATTTATCTCAATCTGATAAAAGTCATCTATAAGCTTTGAAGTTTAACAAAAAAAGTCTTCTATGAGAAATCCATATCATGCTAAATGGACAAGAACTGAAAGCTTTCACTCTAAAATCAGGAATAAGACAAAGGTGTCCACTGTCACCATTCTCATTCAATATAGTTCTGCAAACATTAGCAGAGCAATTAGACAAGACAATGAAATAAAAGTAATAAATAGGAAAGGAAATGTTAAATTATCATTATACGTGAGTGACATGATGTTCTACACAGAGGACTAAAAAAACTCAACCAAAAATGTTTAGAATTAATAATCAAAATCAGTAGCATAACTGGATATAAAGTCAACACTCCAAAATGAACAACCTGCCTATACACTCCTAAGAAACTCACTGAGAGACAAGTTAAAGAAAAATACCTTTCACAATAGCATCTAGAAAAATGAAATACATAGGAATCAATCTAATGAGAAAGGTAAAAGACTGCTACACTGAACACTATATTACTCTGAAAAATAAGATTGAAGAGGATATCAGAGAATGGAAAAATATGCCGTGTTCTTGGGTAGGAAGAACTAATATAGTGAAAATGGTCATACTTCCAAAATTGTGACATATTTAATGCAATTCTGATCAAAATTTCAACAGTATATCTCATGGAATTAGAGAAAATAATCCTAAAATTCCTTTGGAACCAGAAGAGACCTAGAATAGCAAAACCCATTTCAGGGCAATAAAGGCAAAGCAAAGGACATCACCATCTCTTACTTGAAACTCTACTAAAAAGCTGCTGTGATGAAAACAGCATAGTATTCTATCGACTTTTCATGAAAAAAAAAAAAAAAGAAAACAGCATGGTACTGTCAAAAAACAAAAAAACAATAACAACCACAACTACAAAAACCAGACCTGAAGATTAACGGAACAGATTTGAAGCTGAAGAACCACTCCAGACATACTCACTAGTGCAGCTATGCTTGAAACATGAGTCAAGCACCTTCATTTGACAAAAGATGGCCTCTTTCAAAATGGTTAAATGGCTTTCTACAAAATGAAGATTCAAAGAGACACATATCTTTCATGCATTAACTTAAAATCGACATGGATCAACATATTAAAACAAACACTAAATCTGCAGGAAGAAACAAAAATTAGAACACTTGAACACATTGATGTAAGTAAAGACTTTAAGATCAAAACTCCAATCAAATGGAACTATCACAAAAAATCAACAACTGGTATCTCATTTTATTTAAAAAAAAAAAAAAAGACTTGCACAGTAAATGAAACTGCTAATAGATTGAAGAGACAACCTCTAGAGCAGAAAAAGTGTTTGCTTGGTGTTCCTCAGACAAAAGGCTAATATCTAGAATACGTAAAGAACTGAAAACAATCAGAGACCAGCCCCTGCTATTTTAAGGCCAAATGTAAAAATGGCCATGTGTAACGAATAGAGACTTCTCGGATGGAGTAGAAATGACAAAAAATATATGAAAACATGTTCGACATCACTGATCAGTCAAGACATGCACATTAAAACAATGCTGAGATTCCATCAAAATATTTCTGGATGTCAGTGGCAATGCCACAACTCCCTCTCAACCTCTGGAGCGCTATGAAAGTGGTCCTAAGAGGGAAGTTGGTTGTAATTAGTCGTTACTTTAAGAAAACTAAATGGACTCAAATAAAAGGCATCATAAGAAACTTTAAGATATTCAAGAAATAACACCAACCTCGGCCCAAACCAACAATAAGAAGGGAAATCACAAGGTTTAGACTGAAAATCAACAAAATTGAAACTAAAAACAATACAAAGAATCAACAAATAGAAAAGCTGTTTCTTCAGAAGAATAAACAAAATAAACTCTTAGCCAAACTTATCATGAGAAAGAGAGTAAAAACTCACATCAATGTAATTAGAGGGGAAATCTCAATCCACACTATGGAAATTCAGAAGATAGTAGCTAATATGAAAAATTGCATTCCAATAAAGTAGAAAAATGGGAAGAAATAGATGCTTTCCTACTACAAGTTGCCAAAGCTAACCCAAGAAGGTACAAATATATTTATCCTCCTAACGAGCAAACAATTGAGAAAGTAAGAGAGTCTACCAACTACAAACTGCCCAGCCCCTGATGGACTGACTGCTGAATTCTACACGACATTAAGGATGTTACCTCACCTATCCTACCAAAGCCTTCAGAAGGTGAGTCACACAGGGCTGCAGCCCCTGGACTCAGGCTGTGGTTCCCAATTGCTGCACCACGGTCAGAAACAAACCCTCAGTGCGCTGTCAGCACTCCTCACAGCCTGTCTCCCCACTGGCCACGCACCAACCTCCATGCATTTGGTGACTTCAGGGACCCTGGATAGGACTCTGCCCTATCCTTCTCCTGCCCCAAACCAGACCTCCAAGAACCCCATATCCAAGGACCTCAGTGCCCGCTGTTGCTGGGTGGAGAAGAGACTGGGCACACTAGATTAGGAAAAGGGAGAAGGGGTAGAATGTGGCCAGTCCCAAACCCCTGGTCACTGTCATCACCTGTACACTGATCTTCATACCTGGTCCCCTAAAGTGTGTTTTCCCCTTCCCATTTTCTCTAGTGCAGGCACAAATTTCCAATTGCAAGCGGTTTGGGGTCATGGGAACCAGAACAGAGGTGAATTCGGTTGTCTCACTTCTTAACTGACAGTGACAACATGAAAATTTCACCAGGGAGCTGAACATTGGCAGTGTCTCTGAGTGACCATAGGAGAGCAGGTCTGTATTGGTTTTCTCCTCTCTAGAGAAAGTTTCTACGCTCAAGTTTCTACTCTCTAGAGATTTTAAAATTCTATGCTAAATTATTTCACATTCTCGTGTGTGTGTGTGTGTGTGTGTGTGTGCGTGTGTGTGTGTGTGTGTGTGCGTGTGTGTGTGTGTGTGTGTGTGTAACTTTTGATGGAGCTCAAGGCCTTCTTCACTTGTGGGGGGGTGGATAGTACTACTAGTGACTGAGTACAGGGATCACAGAGCTACATGCCAAGCCTCATTTCCTTAATTTGGTGTTTCTGTTTTAAGATTGTTTTGTTTTTTCTTTCAGGCTGTCTTCGCACTTACTATTGTCCTGTCCCAGTCACTACAGTGTATGAGATTCCAGGCCTACATCACTGTAAGCTTGCCTTTGTTTTTCTTTTTTCTTTGCCATACTAACAGGTCATTGCCTCAGCCATTAACTGATTGTTAGAGCACCTTTCAGGATTGTGGGTGGCACTGCAGGCTTTGACGTGCATACCAACATATTGCAAAAACTATGCAAGATGATGTGAATATGGGGATTTATTATTTTCATGAGCATCACTGATTTTTCTGTTCCACGGTTGAGACTACTTTCACTAAATAAATAGCATTAGTACTCTTATAGAAGAAGAAAAAGATTTAAAATAGCAGTCATCCTGGCACAGCCACTGCTGGTGATTGTTACACATCTGCAAAGTGAGTTTTAGGGGACCAGGCTGCCTGGAGTTCTATTGGCAGTAGAGGGTGACAGGGGGTGATGAGTCAGGTGAGAAAAGTGTCAGGTGCTGGTTTAGAATTCTGCATTTGGGAACTATGGGTGTTGTAGCTCAGTGGCTGAGTGTTTGACAAGGTTGTGTAAAGCCTTGGGTTTGATCTACAGAACTCTAAAAAACAGAGAAGGAGAGAAGACAAGAAGGAACATTTTATGTGTACTTGCACCATTCAAATGAAATCTTTTTTGTGAATTCAGCAGGGCCTAGTGGAAACATTCTGCAAATGGCAGTTGCTATTTGATTCTCCTCAATCAGGGAAGCCACACAGTGAGAACAGCTACTCATTTGCAGGCTTCTGAAAGCCCCTCAGTGTGTGAACTCTGGGTCCCAGGATTAGGAGGAGAATCTTTTAGTTCTATTTTCCACTGGCTTCCTGGATGACATCAGAAAAATCACTTCATGGGCCTCATTGTCTTTCAAAATTTATTTTTAGCTGCACCACTTGAGACCCAGTGGCTCCTTACTGAGGAACTCTGATTTTAAAATGCTGATGAGGGCAGGGTCAATGAGGCATTGAGTGTCTTTGAGGAACACAGTGCAGCACCCTGAGGCTGTCCCAGATCCCAGCCTGGACAGTCATTTACTGAGCTGCACACAGAGCAAGATCACGGGGGATCAGGAAGCAGACTGTCAGCCCTTGCTTTGAGCTTTGGACATATGCAATGCGAGCCTGTGGCCTGGAGCCTGGGGAGCCACATCCTCACTCCCAGTGTCACCCAGCATGGGTGACTGTATCCTGACTGCAGCAGCCCTGTCCTGCATGCTCTGTTCCATTGTACTATGGTGCTTAGATATCTTCTGTCTCCCTTGTTCCCCTTAAACCTGCCTCCTTCTGTGACAGGCTTGAAGACCAGTCTGCTCCTGCACGTCTTTCTGCTGATGACACTGTGTCACGTGGTGGGGTCCCTTCCCCGGGGGCTGCTCTCACTGGTGGCCTCATCTCAGGTCTGTGCTTTTTCCTTTTGCCTGCTGTCTTCCTTTATGCTCCCCCATCCTCCTTCCCAAAGAACTGTGCCCTCCACAGTTTCCTTTCCTCTCTCTGGGCAGCCTGGTGCCTAGAACTGTATGTTCTCCCTGGCGACTGAGATGAGGAGGCCACAATGAGGCTTGTCACTGTGGTGTGGGAAGATGGCTGACCTTACCCGGGTGATTCTTACAGGAGGTCAAATCACTGCCTCATAATTGTCTGTTTGGATGAACCAAACCATGCTGCCAGTGACTCCAATCCCACTGATAGAAGCAAGTGAACCTTTCCTACTGTGTCAGCAGTCATTAGGCTGAAGAGTCAGTGCAGGTCACTGCCCATGTGTCTGTGTCCCTTCTCTGTGTCATTTATGGGCTTACTCAGGAAGCAGCAAGTCATCCCTAGCCTCATGCCAGGCTCTTCCACAGATGGCACTCAAGAGCCAGGAGGCCCAGTGTCTGCAGCAACAGTGACACCAGCTCCTGTCCCACTTGTGGCAGCATGCAGAGGTCTGGTGTCAGCTGACCTCACAGAAAGACACTCAGCTCAAGTTCTGTTGCATTCAACAGCTCATGATGCTGCCGCTGTGTGAGGAGAATCCGGCAAGAGGAGACCCAGGTAAAGGAGTTGTCCAGGTTCCTGCATGGAGGACTCAGCCACCTCCCTGCCTTCTCCATGTTCTCATCCTACCCACCACAGCATCTGGAAGCCACCAAGCAGCAGAAGCAGCAGTCATCCCTGCAGAGCCTCCTCATTCTGCGTTGGCAAGGTGAGTGGAGGTGCCTAATGGAGCCTCAGGAGGACTTTTGGTGACAGAGGCCTTTATAGTGCTGCACTGGTCATTGTCTCCCAACAGCACACATCAGGGTCAGGGTGGAGAGCATCTGGTACTTCTCTTGTGGGGTTGACCAGAGATCATTCCGGCAGCTCCCAATAGAAGATGAAGGGGACAAAGAAGACAGGCATGTTCAATGTAGACCAGTGTGACCATGCCTGGGACAGCCTAGAGGCCAGGGTGAGCTGCAGTGGTCTTTGTCTTTTCTCTGTGCTACCTTGCCTGCTTCCCTTTACGGTCCCTTTGGACACCCCAATACCTTGGCCTTCCCCACCCTCTGATTTCCCTGGACCCCGTGCCTTCCCTGGGAGGCAGCAATCAGACCCCATCCCCTTTGGAACAACAGATGCTAGCAGCAGACAGGGAGCTTCTTTGTGCCCTTTGCTCCAGCTTGTCTTGAGCAGTCCTCCCACAAAATCACACTCTGCTTCCTTCAGGCAGCATTATTAATGAAGATTTTGCCAGTGCCCAGAAAGCACTCACTTGACAGCATCGGCAGCTGAGGGAACAGAAGCAGCCATGCCAGTGCCTGGCTTGCCTGGCAACCCTGACCCAGGGTGAGCCTGAGGAGGTGCTGGCTCCAGCAGAGAGGATGACTGCCTGTCTGGGCAAAGCCACCAGGCTCGAAAGCAGGCCATGGCAAAGCTGATGGTGAGTGCGTCTGCCCTGCTGGGCTGGGTAGAGAAGGTGGGAGGGGGGCCATCTGGCTCCATTTGGCAGTCATGCAGAAGATGGAGCTCAAGGAGAGCTGGAGGAACTGGAACATTGTTGCCTACAGCTCTCTGGGACCACATGTGCCTTCAGTGGGCTGGGCCCTGAAGCTGTGAAGTGTGGGGATCAGGGAGCCCTGCAGCTCTAGCCCACTGTCCCCCTCCCCACAGCAGAAAACACTGTAAAAAGTGTCTGCTCTCTTCAGCAGGGTTAAGTGGCATCTTCCATGCTTGTTGCCTGGATGCTGCTCTGAGATCACAAGGACGCTGCCACGTGTGCTCCAAGCGCATCTTACCACAATGGGCCACAGACTGCAGCCCAATCTAATGGGGAGGGAACGTGGGGTGCAGTCCCTGAGGTTGGTGACCTTGAGGCAGTCTTTCCTGTCAGATCCTGCCGAAGTCCCTCTCTAGTCCCATGCCCATGGGCTGGGGTTGGCAGTCCTGTCCCTAGTGGTAAGAAGTATTGGTACCATTTTTGTGAGTATTTTATGGGTAGTTGCATGCATTTCATGTTACATCGTGTTACAGCAGAGCACATCTTTGTTCTCTACATTAGGGGATGACTACAGGGTCCAGAATGAAAGCTGGTGTCCTAGAGGGGCTTAGGAAGACCCTGGAGGCACTCCATAAATTCCATCACAAGGATTGCGGACAAATTGGGAACAGAGTGATTAGAGCGACCGTCCTCCTTCACCAAGATGTTTGAGGACATCTGCATATTTCCAATCACATGTCAACATCTCCCTTTGTGTCCAGCTTGTGAACCTCCCTTTAAGCAATTGTTCTGTCAGTTAATTTGCAGCTACAAACCTATGTAGCAGCATTTAAAAAAAGTTAGCTTGCACAGTCTGATTTTACATTGAAGAAATGTAAATCATTGGATCATTCAAGACTCGCCATGGCTTGCCCTCACTTGGGATTTTTTGTTGTTGTTCTTTTTTTAGTACTTTCTTTTCTGTGGCAAGATAATGTTCATGTGCATACAGTAGTCCAAATGACAGAAAACTATACACAGGGTCAAAGTCTCCCGATTTCCATTTTTCCAGGCCCATAGTAGTTACCTTTACTTTCATAATTTATTAATATTAGCTCTCAGTAGTTTCCCTATAGTTTTACATTTAATTTATCAATGTGAACAACTGTTTTGCTGACTTTCATAAATATTTTATTTCTCATCACACATTACCCTTTTCCTCTTCCCACTTTCTGAAATGTGCTATGTGTGAATTTAAATTTAGCAATATTGATAAAAGCATAGGGGAGACTGATTAGACAACAGTATGGGACTATGGAAGAGAAGAAAATAAAATGGAGGTCAATTGTGGGGTTAGATATCATCAAAATATGTGACATGCATATATGAAATTAACACATTGAAACAAAATATTTTGCAAAAGTATATGTAACTAATAAAAACTCTATGAAATACCTATCTCGGCTGCATTTCCTTATTGTTTCTTATGCTCCCATGAATAGCAGTATGTTTGTGACTTAGAAGCCTTGCCCCTGGCTGATTCCTACAGGAGGCTGACTCGCCCCTCCAATATTCCTTTGTAAACAGCACTCTGACTCTGCCAGTGGGCCCAGGCTAATGACGTCAAGCAAGTGAATATCTCCTACTGGGGCATCAGTAGGACTGATCCAGGCAGGATATTACCCGTGATAGTCTTCCCGATCCGTCTATAATGGTAATTTTATAGCAAGAAATTTTAAAAATCAATCAACAGCCTATTACTGTGTTGAGACAAGATGTGCTCACCATGCTTGTCACGTAATTAGACTGCTGAACCTGGTCAGTCTTGACCATCCATGTACAGCTGCTTTTCATAGATAGCCTGGGCCATGTCAGCCTGTCCCACTACCAGCTGCAAGGACTATATTCTCTCACTTAAGAATATAGCCTGTTTCTCTAATGTGTTTCACAGACTTTCTACCCGGGACAAAATAACCCAGTCAAAGACACACTTAACTCTGTACACTCTGCTCACACCTCCTTTCCCAGATTGTCCCTGCCTCATAACAATTTCCTTTAGTTAGTACTGCCTGACAATGTATGACTTAGTGCATGTAACTAATTACATGATAACCACCTATCAGCTTTTGTACTGCCTGCTTACAAAATGTATATGAATTCCTGCTTGACTCTCAGTCAGGGCTGGTGATTTGGAACTGATGCCTACCAGGCTACTAATATAATAAATCGTTGTCTTCCAAACTCCTTGGTGCAAATTGCCTTCCTTTCAATTCAGTACCGGGTTTCTGCAAAACATCCACACGCACCCTTCCTTTAGTTACTTTTATGGTTGCTGAGTCAAAATATCCAACAGCCACAGATGAAAGCTCATAGTTTGTGGAGCTTTTGGTCCATAATCAGCTGGCCCCAAGGTACACTGCAATGACAGAGGGGCCATCACAGAGGAGAACAGTCCATGGCATGGAAGCAGGCAGTAAGCAGCAAGCAAGCAGCAAGCAAGCAGCAGCAGCAGCCTCCCTTCCCTTTCACACCCCATCCAGGCTGCAAACAGCTGCATTGAACCTTCCCATCTTCCACACCCAAAATTATGATAAACTAATTAGTGCACTAATTTAATGCCATATACTTAATCCCAGAATCATACACCGTATGTCAATGATGGCAAATCTTTTAGAGATGCTTGCCCAAAGTGTAATGCAAAACCCATTCATTCATTCATTTCAAAGTTTCCCCTCTGCAGTGTTTCCCCAAACACTGAGGTTTTAGTTTAGAAAAAACAATTCATACATTAACATTTTTCATTGTAAAAGAAAAACAACACATATTAGTTAGGTTGCTACCACTGGCCTAGATCCAGCCTTCTCTGAAATCCTCCACGTATGACTGCAGGAGATTTTTAGAAGCCATCTAGATCCAAGTCCTAACAACCATGACCCCGTGTCTCTCAGGTTCAGTGATTGTTAGGTTTAGGTTTAGGTTTAGGGTTAGGGTTAGGATTAGGGTTAGGTTAATGGAGGTAGGGATTGGTCTGGGGAAAAGGATAGGGCGATTCCAGCACCAGGTTTAGGATAAGATCAGGTTCACTAGGGTTTGTGATAGAATTAGTTTTATGGTTATATGTAATTTTCAGGAGTAACATTAAGAATAGGGCTAGGGATATGGGAGGAACAAGGGTGAAGGGTAGGGCAAGGAATAGGCCTGAGGTTTCAGAAGTTTTAGGGTTAAAGGCAGCAATCCACCAGTTAAGGGTTAATGCTGGAGTTGTTTTGTATTAGCATTAGGTTTCAGGTTAGGTTCTGTATGGGATTTGAGGTTAAACTTAAGGTTCATGTCAGGATTAGGATTAGGATTGGGACTAGGACTAGGTTTCCCCATGGTTAGGTTTAAGGTTAATGTTACATTTAGTATTAGGACTAGTGGTAGTGCTAGGGTAAGAGCTAGGCCTAAGGGTACCCTTAGGGTTACTATTAGATTTAGGGCTACCGTTACAATTAAGGATATGTGTATATTTAGGGTTAAATTTACAGTTAGCTTTATGGTTACATTTAGGGATATGTCTATAGCTAGGGCTGTGGTTAGGGCTAATTCTAAGTTGAAGTTAGGTTTACGTCTATGGTTTTGATAAGTTCAGGAGTCACCCCATCACTCCCTCAATCCTTGGGAGCTCAGCTACACATCCATATACCTTCCCTTTGGAGTTGATCCATAGCCTTTCACTTCCACTTGTCAGGCCTACGCCCTTTCCCAGGACACTCTTGGTCTAGGCTGACAGAATACAGACACCAGTTGTTCACCATCTGAGGGAGAAGGCTGGGGACCACACGCACAAGGCCATGAAACTGTCTAAGGAGGCTCTCAATCTGGAGGACACATGGCCAGCAGGGGAGGGGCTGAGGTAAGTGCCAGCTGAGCCACTCCTGGGCTCAGAGAGCCAAAAATACTTCTGTGTCCCTGGTCCAACCACTCTGCCTTGCCTCAGCCTCTTCAGATACACATGCATGCATGCACGTGCACACACACCTACACACACACACACACACACACACACACACACACACACACACCTATTTATATATGCAAATACAGAAATATGAACATGCATAATCATTCTTACAAACACTCAAGTAGGTACATAAAGATACAAGCATATCCTCAAGCTGTCAGTCTGTGGAGAGGGGAGATGGAGGTCTTGTTCTATTGCCCAGCTTAGTCTGGAACTCAAAATCCCCCTGTATCTGTCTCCAGAAGTAGCTGAGATTATGGGAATTCACCGCCCATTGCCCAGCTTCATGGGCTACTTTGGGGAAAGTGGCATCACCTGGGTCACTATTAGCAATTCACTCCTCTGTTGCTCAACTTTACTTTTACTTCCTGGAATTTGAGGCATCAGATGCTGTCTGAAGCTGGCTCTTCTTTGGGGTTTTGTCACTGCTGTGGGTAATTGTGGTTGAAAGGTGATGGCTGATTTCCAAGCAATTTAGGGAGCTCTTGTTTCAATATGGGAAGAGCCTGGTGCTGGATACAGCTGTATAAGAAAGCCTGTTTGTGAAGCTTACATTTTTCTGTAGGTTCTGTGGGATTCTTTACAGATTGTGCAAGCTGGGCTATTCATTGAGCAACAGATGGAAGGGCTTGAGCACCTGTGGTTTCCTGGGATGATCTTTCTTGAATGCTGTGCTGGAGACAGGGAGCAGGCAGGTTCCTCATGGTGGAGTCAGGCTGGTACAGGCCTTGTTAGAGGACGTACCTGATTAGTAAAGATATAGATTGTCTCAGGGAAGATTAAATTGTTCACACTGGTTACTTTTGGGGAAGGGACTTGAGCTTCTGGGAGCAGGGAACTGTGTCTTGAGAAGGACAGGGCTTTAAGAGTTCCCCAGTGGGAACACTTAGAAGAGGTAGGGCTCAAGGGTGTCAGCAGGTGAAGGAAAGGAATTAAGCTGGTCTGAGCCTGGCGTTTGACCTTGGATCTTCTCCAAGATTAGGGTGTAGATATGGGATGGAGAAGAGGCATTTCCCATTCTCAGCCATGTGATATGTCAGCCCAGGGAGGATTCTTTTATCTGCCTGATACAGGATCTCATCATGGCTTTTCCCTTGGGCAGAGGTCAGGCCCTGTGTGGGAGGAGAAGTTAGGGAAGTTCCACTTCGTGAATTTATGGTTTTTGTTTTTCTCTTTGGAGAAAGAAAGCCATTGGCCCGAGGAGTTTTGAATTGTTTTTGTCTTTATGAGACACGATCTCTCTATGCAGTTCTGGCTGATCTTGAGCTCACTTATGTAGTCCAGGCTAGCCTTGAACTCACAATGATCCTTCTGCCTCAGTCTCTCGAGTGCTGGAATTACAAGCATGCACCACCATGCCCAGCTTCCAAGGAGTTTCAGACCCATTCAACTCTTCTTCCCTTTGAGAGGTCCAGGTCTAATTTAAGACAGCAGGACTCCAATCCAAGCCCTGCTTGGTTGATAATCAAGCTCTGCGAGTGTCAGGGAGAAGCTCTGGTGTTTGCTAACAGCAATCAGAGAAAACTAGATGTGGAGAGAGGTATAGAGGAGGAGCCACAAACAAATTGATTTACTCTAAGTTTATCAAGTTCTAAAGTGGGAATAAATTGTAGTCACTGCGGTCACTTTGGCAAATAAGAAACAATGAGGTTTGCCTAGAGACGGGGAGGAAGGAGGCAGGGTTTTGGAAGAAAGCAGGATGGGCAGGTTCAGCTTGGGTCACAGGGAGCCTGAGCAGTCAAGTTGATTCAGTTATCATGTGTGAGTACAGGAAGGGAACGAGAATTTTTTAAAAGTTTTCATTTTTTGTGTGGGGAGGATTAGTGTGGTGGCTAATCTCACAGGTCAGCTTGACTCAGCTAAGAAAGGGCCAGGTAGCTGGAGACAGCATTTGTGGATGTGCCTGTGCGAGGGCTGCCAGGAGAAATTAGTATTTTCATAGGTAGACTGAGGGCCACCTCACCATCACAGGTGGGCATCCTCCAGGCTGTTGTTGGCCGGAATCTAACAAAAAGGCAGAGAAAGGGCAAATGTGCTTCCTCTTTTGGAGCTGCACCTCTGTCTTCTCCTGCACTCGGCCAGCAGCAATCCTGGATCTCAGGCTTTCTCACCTGACTGAATAGCACACCAGCTGTCCTGGGCCTCTGGCTTCTCAGCCTGTACTATCAAGGGAGCCAAACCCTCATTATAACTCTCCTTATGTATATCTACAGATCTCATATTCATTCTGTTTCTCTGGAAAGTGCTAAGACAAATAGAAATTATAGCTGGCTATGGTGGTGCACCCCTGTGACTGCAGCATTCTGGGAAACTTAGGCAGGCTGGCAAGTTTGAGCCAAGCCTGGGAATTTTAGTGACTTATTGAGATTCCATCTCAAAATTTAAAAAACGGAAAAGAGGCTGAGGTTGTAGCTCAGTGTGAAGGCAGTGCACTCGGTCCCCAGTACTGCAAATCCAAACCAAACCAACAACAAAAAAACAAATAAGAATTGCATTCTTATGTTTAAAACCTCAGGTAACAGAAGAATATACAATGAACCATTTCCCTTCTATTTTAAATCCCAGCCATTCAATTTTCTTCTCCAGCATCAATCAATTTTTATAATATTTTATTCTTCCACAAATAATTGATGCATCTCTAGGAAAGAAGTAAATAAGTATTTTCTCTTTTACACACAGATTATTCTGTATTATACATACTGAGTTATTTTGCGTTATCTTTTAATTCAAAATAAAAGAGAATACATGAGGCAAATACATTATTTTCTTCATTTTATAGATGGGGACATTGAAGCATGGAGTGGTTAAGAATCATAAATCTGAAATTAACAGATTTTGTAAGTGATAAAGATCTGAATCTGGGAAATCTGATTTCAGAGACACAAATTATTGGAATACATAAGAATATCATGTTTTTTTGTTCTTTATTTTCTTTTTCCTTCCTATTTTTTTTGATACTGAAGCCCTTGACATGATTTTGAGACAAGTTCTAGCCAAGTCGCCTGGGTAGTCGAAGTTGCCCGGGTAGGCTCAAGTTTACCAGCTTCTCTAAGCAGTGGATCACAGGCATGCACCATCATGCAGACTTCCAGGATTTGTTTTGCAACATTCCAACAGTAAAATTTGTAAGTCAGGAACATAAATCAAGGAGCTGATCTTTTTAACATTAACTGAAAAGTACTATGAGCATTAATTTCCAAAAGTAATTTTCTAGCTGATTATAGAATTTTCATTCCTGTTCAGAACTATGCATCAATAAATGAGCTATTTTTCCTACATACACAATTACTTTTCATATGTGTCTAGTTTAGCTCTTTTTTTCCCCTGTCCTGCAGATTGAATGCAGGGCCTTTGTATTGAACCACATCCCCAGGCCTTGTAGACGTGGTGGTGGTATTTGATTTTGAGACAAGACTTGATAAAATCACTAAGTTGTCCATTCCAGGCTCAAACTTGAGGTCCTCCTGCTTCACCTTCCCAGAGTGCTGGCATACAGGTATGACCACCATGCCCTGGATGCCTTTTCATTTTTAAAACCGGCGATTTGGCTACGAGAAGACTCTATGCCCATCTGTGACCATCCATATCTACATTATGGGACACGCATCTATAGGCAAGGCTGTATGACTTGTGAAACCCAAGGAGACAAATAATGATGTAGACTCATCACATTTAGAGACTCATCCCCTTTCTGTCCATTTTCAAGGCAACAATAAAGCATGCATTAAGGCCATAAATTATAACTGCTCTGAATGACACATTTCAGTGAAACACTATTGTATTCATTTGCACACCATTTTGAGTGCAGTATACCAAGATACTGCTCAACACTAAATGCTAAATACCGTATCCTTCCCCACCTCAACAAACACATTCTGATTCAATCTGTTTCTATCTAGTCAATAGACAATGGCACTTGGTCATTGCAGTTCATGCCTCTGTCTTCAGAATCTGGGAGGCTGGGGTAAGACCATCACATGTTGAATTCTAAGAAGGAGAACTCATGGAATTAGCAAGCTTTTAAGTGGGAACCCACAAAAAATAGGGATAGGTATTTAACTGAGTAAGAATGCACTACAGGCAATAAGCAGGAGTGAATGGAAATCTAACCAAAAACAGACACAGAGACTGCCAAGAGAGTGAGGGCAACATAGAGGGATCATACAGAGCAAGAGCAGGAGTGAGAGGGAGAGCCAGAGAAACAGAGAGAGAGAAAGAGAGAGAGACAGAGAGACATAGAGTGAGAAACACACACAGAGACAGAGAGAGAGAGAGAGAGAGAGAGAGAGAGAGAGAGCTCAAAATTGTGAGATAAATGAAAAGCTTTTACTCTAGAGGGTACCAAGATACATGTGTGGTATCTGTAAGCCTCAAGCCCGAGGCTTGCATGTTCAAAAGCAGCATGGACTATTGTGGGCACAGCTTGTCAAAGAATGAGAAGCATAGAATGAACCTAGCCATGTCAGTGCAATGAAAAGTAAGAAATATTTGTAAGGCTTCAGCCATGCCAGGAGCCTTGTGTGCGCTGGAATGTTTATATTGCTGTTGTTTTATTTTCCTTTTGCAGACGCCGAGTCCCTGTGTCTTGCAGGCTGGCCTCCAACTCACTGTGTATCCCAGAGTGTGGTTGAATTCATGATAATTATTGTCTCAGCCTGTCTGGTGCCATGATTATGGGCATGGGCTTCTACCAAGTCCGGGCTCATCTCTAGCAGATCTTGAAATGAAAAAGGAAGCAAAATCAAGGGATTCTTAATAGTGTTTTTTGGACTGTGGTCTTCAGTGGATCCATGATGGACTTCAGGCACCATGATGCTTCATGAACATACATAGGAGGATGAAAATCCCCCTTCTGTGAGCAAGGTGTGAGCACACACTTGCCTCTGACCTGAGAGCACCAGCATGCCAATGTCAAGGGTGCTCTTCATGGTCTCTGCAAACCCTGCATTAAGATTATGACACCTGCTCTTGCTGAGCAGGTGTCCCGACCTCCATGGAAGAAGCATGAGAAGAACACAGAACCCAGGGAGGCAGTGTGGTCCTGTGGTGGCCACCTCCACTCCCAGCTTTCCACACCAATTGCCTCCTGTCTGTCACCACCCAATGCAGCCAGCCACCCACATTCCTACCCATCTCACAGATAGGACCCACAAGAGAGCTGCCATCTTGAGGAACATACACAGGAGAAGGTGGATTTGATTTGGAAAAGGATGTGAGAGACCTGCTGCTGCCTCCATGTTTGAATTCTAAGTTGAAGCCTGAATTAAACGCCATTTTGTGTCCTCCTCTATGTGTCAGTGTTCATGCATTTACTTTGGAGTGTTGAGGCATTGTGTCACTGTTGGCTTGTGGCCAGCCTTGACTTCCCAACATATGCCAGGCTGGCTAATACCACCAGCAGTTCATTTGGGCCAACTTCCCAAAGAATGGGATTTAAGGCGGGGCCTCCAATCGAAAATTTGCATAGGATTGCACCTGTTTGGAAATTTGGGTGGAACTAGAGATTTAGTTCACAGGACATGTGAAATGGGTGCAGAGTCCTTGCAAGACACAGGGTCGAATGGGAAGGGCTAGGGAGCAGGTGGACAGGAGAAGTGGAAATTGCATTAGATGCGAGGTGAGGAAAGTCCAAAGAGAGAGAAGAACAGAGAGTCCTTGCTTTCTACCCAACAATTTCTGGTCTCTGTGAAGGCCACACTGCCTAAAGGGAACACCTGAGGGATGAAATGGAAGGTGTCTGCAGCAGGAGAGGCTAGGAAGCTAAGCTGCTGCTAGGTGGAGAAAGCTGCCCCAGCACCTGGAGGTGGCCCCACCCCGGGAAGGAGTGGCCAACATCTGGCTGGAATCTTCGGATCCGCCCACTGCACCTTAGGGCCTATAAAATCCCTGCACTACTCCTCCTGAAATTGAGAGGTCTTCTGGCCTGCCCCGCTGGGCTCCCTGCTCTGTGGAAGCTTCCAAACTGAGTGCAGCTGTCTGCCATCCCCATTCGACTTGGAAAGACACTTGCCTGGGTGTCCACACTTCTGGGGACACATTGCGGTGAGTCTCAACCACCAAACGTGTGGCCCACCAGTCCAGTCCCATGGCTGCTAGAACAGAAACTCCAAAGTGGAGACAATGGGATCTGTAGCAGGGGCTTGGTCCTAGCAGTAGGATCAGGTAAAACTGCTCCCTTTGCTCCAGATGCACTGTCCTAGTTGAATGTTCAAGAGAAATGAGCACAAATTTCTCAGTGCAAAAAGCAAACTTGCCATCCTCCTGCATGAGTCTGCCAAGGGCTGCTATATTGGGGCTGTTGTGTTCCCAGTGACATTATTTTTTCATTCAAAGGATTACACACACGCACAATCACAAGAAGGAAAAAAGCGTATACACAAATTATATATATATATATATATATATATATATATATATATGTATATATGTGTGTATAATGTAAGTCTTTATATCTATATCTTTCTATTTATATATACCAATTTTGGAATGTATTAACAAAAGATACATATGATTTTTCAAATAACACGATTGCCGTGTACTCCCTTTCTCTTTTTGAAATCTCTCCTGGGATGTGTTTGCCTGCCCTTCTGCCACATGCTTTAAAATCTATTTGTGCTGCAAATTCCTGATCTTGGATAGGAAGCCTGATGGTTTGCAAGCCTCATTTCAATATTTGACAAATTTCATTTAGCAATTTTGTGCAGCATCCAAGACAAGACATTTCAGATTTCACAGTATGGGTTATAGTCACCTAAAGGATCTTTTAGCTTCCCTGGTGATTTCTTCTTGGATCTTGGTCCAGCTGGTGTCTAGATGTTTTTGGAAAGCCCTCAGTGTTCAATGCAGGGCCTTTCTTTGGAGATACTTGATGGAGAGTGTGGAAGGCTGAGATAGGTTCCTGGTGTAATGCTAGGATGCAGTATACTAAGAATAAGGGTGTGAGTGTTACATGCCGTCAGTAGTGTAGTTCATATAGAAGTGGTAGAACCATTCACAGTCCTGCATTGCTTGTTGGCACTGGTAGATTTTCCCACCATGAACTGTGTCTCCTCTGCACTCCCTGTGTGCTATGCCATGGTGCTTTGGAGCCAGTCATGGACAAACTGAATCTCTAGAAACTGTAAATGAAATAAAACTTTTGACTTCTCACTTTGTGTGTAACAGATTTGTTGCAATCCTAATGATAGTCACAGATTCACAGGCAGAGAGACACAGACTGAGAGAGAGATACAGAGATGTAGAGAGACCTAAGTAAAAAACATACACACACACACACACATAGACACACACAGTGAGAAACTGAGAGAGAGAAACAGAAAGAGAGACAGAGAGAGAAACAGAGAGACACAAAATGAGAGAAAACCCAGAGAATGTGAGACATACTTACGTTTCCAAAGGAGGACGCTGTTGAATATTTATATTTTACAAAGAGATCCAGAGATGATTCCAAAGCAAAATGGGTACTAGGTGCTTGGTTTTTGGGGATGTGATTAAAGACTGATATTCCCTGGAGGGTTCTTAGTTGGAATGTCTTGAGTGGATGCAAATTTTGAGGATCTGGAGCCACATATATGCAGCCTATAAGACCCTTCTCCCTGGCCATGTCTTTCTAGCTTTCTGAACTTTTGTTTTGTCCCATTTGTAATTGCTGAGAAATTCTGGGCCTGGGGCTGTTTGCTTGTAATGCCAGCGGTCAGGACACTGAGGCAAGGGAAAAGGCCTTGAGTTGCAAGCCATTGTGAACGAGCTAGCAAAACTCTGTGTGAGAAATGGGAGTATTACAGGACTTCGAAATTGATCCCTTGGGGCTCCTTGGGCCTGGTGTCATGGGAGGCATTGAATGAGATCAGGATTGAAAGGACACTCTTTGGAAGAGATGCTAGTAAGATATGCAGGGAACAGGGTGTCTTTTCAAAGTGTTGGCCAGGAGCTCTCTGCAGGCAAGGCAGGGCACTTGTGCTTCCCTGTGCACCTTTACAGTACCTGGTAGACAGTCATATGGACAGCATTGCCCTGCAGAGAATTCTCCTAGGGTGTGGAAGGTGCGCAGGTCTAGTGTAGAGGTGTGAACAGGAGCAGTGGAAATTGCATTACATGAGACGTGAGGAAAGTCCAAAGAGAGAGAAGAACAGAGAGTCCTTCCCTTTTGCCCAAAGATTTCCGGTATCTCTGAAGGCCACCCTGCCTAAAGGGAACACCTGAGGGATGACATGGCAGGTGTCTGCAGCAGGTGAGGCTAGGAAGCTAAGCTGCTGCTGGGTGGAGAAAACTGCCCCAGGCCTGGAGGGGGACCCCACCCCCCGCTCCGGGTAGGCGTGGCCAACAGCTGGCTGGAATCTTCAGATACTTCCACTGCACCTGAGCGTCTATAAAAGCCCTGCACCACTCCTCCTGAAATTGAGAGGTCTTCTGGCCCTTCTCACTGGAGTCCCTGCTCTGTAGAAGCTTCCAAGCTGAGTGCAGCTGTCTGCCATCCCCATTTGACTTGGAAGGAGGCCTGGGTGTCAGCACTTCTGGGAGCACACTCTGGTGAGTGTCAACCACCAAACCTGTGGCCCACAGGTCCAGCGCCCATGGCTCCTAGAGCCGAAACTCCTAGGTGGACATAATGGGCTCTGTAGCAGGGGCATGGTCCATTTTTCGGTTGAAGATCTGCTAGAGATGAGCCCAGACTTGGTAGAAGCCCATTCCCATAATCACGGCACCAGACAGGCTGAGACAGCATGTTTGTCGTGAATTCAACCACACTCTGGAATACACAGTAAGTTAGAGGCCAGCCTGCAAGACACAGGCACTTGGTGCCTGCAAAAGAAAAAGAAAAACAATAGTATAAACATTCCAGTACACACAAGGCTCCTGGCATGGCTGAAGCCTTACACATGTTTATTGCTTTTGGTGGCACTAACATGTCCAGGTTCATTCTATGCTCTCATCCTTTGACAAGCTGCTCCCACAGCAGCCCACACTGCTCTTGAACACGCAAGCCTCGGGCCTCAGGCTCAGAGCTCCCACGCATGTACATTCGTGCCCTCTAGAGTAAAAGCTTTTCAATTATCTCAAGATTTTGAGCTCTCTCTGTCTTTTCAGCTCTCTCTCTCTCTCTCTCTCTCTCTCTCTCTCTCTCCATCTCTCTCTCTGTGCTTCTCTTTCTCGCCCTCTGTCTCTCTGTCTCTCTCTCTCTGACTCTCTCTGAGGCTCTCACTCTCACTCCTGCTCTTGCTCTCTATGATCCCTCTATGTTGCCCTCACTCTCTTGGCAATCTCTGTGTCTGTTTCTTTGTTACATTTCCATTCACTCCTGCTTATTGCCTGTGGTGCATTCTTACTCAATTAAATATCTAGCCCTATTTTTTGTGGGTTCCCATTAAAAGCTTGCTAATTCCCTCAGTTCTCCTTCCTAGAGTTCAGCATGTGATGGTCTTGGCCCAGCCTCCCAGATTCCGAAGACAGAGGCATGAACAGCAAATGACCATGTGGCATTGTCTATTGACTACATAGAAACAGATTGAATCAGAATGTGCTTGTTGAGGTGGGAAAGGATACGGTATTTAGCATTTAGTGTTGCAGAGTATCATGGTATACTGCACCTGAAATGATGTGCAAATGAATACAATAGAGTTTCACTGAAATATGTCATTCAGGTCAGTCACAATTAATGGCACGTAAAACCCGTTAATGCATGTTTTATTGTTGCTTTGAAAATGGAGGGAAATGGGTTGATACTCTCAATGTGATGAGTCTATGTCAGCATTTGTCTCCTTATGTTTCACGAGTCACAGAGTCTTGCCTATAGATGCATGTCCCATAAGGTAGATCTGGATGGTCGCAGATGGTCACAGCATTAAGTAAAGGTCAAGTGCACTCTCTATGCTTTTGGCCTCACATTCCCATGCTTGCTACATTCAGAAAACATAAAAATATATTTGAGAGGTGAAGGAGGGGCAGAGAAAAACGTTAATGTCCACAGCAATTGTAGTTTGTATCCTGAAGGTGATTTTCATGTGTCCACATTTTTTTTTTGTTTTTTTCCTCTTTATCGGTACCGGGGATCGAACTCATGACTGCCTGCTTTACAAGGCAGGCAGGCGCTTATGCCACTGAGCTAAATCCCCAGCCCCCATGTGTCCACATTGAAAGAATCGTCCCAAAGTCAGGCTGCTGTTGAGAGGGGCTGGGGTCCTTAGAAGGTGGATCCTGGAGCCAGGCAACGAGGTCCTAGTAAGAGGCCATTTAATGCGGCTAAGGTACCCAAGCCACCTTATGTCCACCATTTGATTCTGAGTCACCCTCTGAGGGTATTCCGCTCACATCCATCCCTTGGAAGGGCCATTGCTGAGCCACAGGCCACAAAGACATGGAGTTGATCAGTTCCCATCCAAAGTAAACCAAACCATCATGCCAAAGAAACCTTCCCCATTGATACTTGCCCATTCTAAGAGCTTAGTGAAACCTTAGAGCTTGGTCCTATTCTAAGAGCTTAGTTCAAGGGAAATGTCTCCTTGATTTTATGGTTCTGACTCTCAGCTCCTCAAACGGTGAGAGACTTCATCACCCACTTGTGAGTTGTACTGTCAGAGCATCTTGCCAAATCGCCAGGCTAAGTGTGTTTGGTGGCTCACAAAGCCATGCACATACATCTTTTTGAGAGGTGGATTCAAGATGATGGCAGCATCTGAGAGCTCTTCCTCACCTGCGTGGTGACACCATGTGGAAGCCACAGAGGATGGAATCCAAGTAATAAAGGATTTACTTAGATGGATCTGGGATTGCAGACTTCCTGCCTCAGAATCCCAGGTAGCTGGGAACACTGCTGTGTGCCACCACGCTCAGTAGAGGCCAAGGCAAAGAGTCTTGCCCTTTTCACACCAGAGATAGGATTGAAAGACTTAAAGGAAATAGTCACTTGGGCAGCCGTGCAAGGTGGCTCATGCCTGTAATTCCAGCACTGGGGAGGCTGAGTTGGGAGGATCATTGTGAGTTCGAGACCAGCCAAGGCTACAAAGTAAGCTCAAGTCCAACCTGAACTACATAGCCAGACCCCATCTCAAAAAAGATGAAAAAAATTGCTTGGACCAAAATGTGGATCAAGTGTATCATACCAGTACTGCCTCTAGAGAGCAAATCCTCGGATACACAGACCAGAAGCATCATTGCCTTAGAGAGGGAGATGAAAGAAGAGGGCTTCTGTAACTGTGAATGTGTACAGTGCTAAGTCTCTAAAGCCATAGCCACACAAGCCTTTTCCCTTGCTTGAGCAAATAATGAAAAGAGAAGCAAGTTGGCAGGTGTAAGCTATTTATTAGGCATTGGTAGAGTGGTGAGTAGACAGCAAGCGCAAAGGCCCAGGGGGAATGTCCAATGTATGCAGCGTTCCTGGTAGACTGCTGAGTGCCAGTTGGTGGGGAGATCAGTTGTGGACTCTCTGATGCTGTGTAACGTGATTGAACCTCGGAAACTTCTTCTGGTTGATGTGACTCATGTAGGGTTGCTCCCCAGTGGGCCTTCTCATGTGTCACTTCGGCTAATCTGAGTGGTTGAATCTCCACTCACATCCTTGAACACTGCATGCATAGGGCTTTTGGCCTAGGTGAGAGAGAGGGAGAGGGAGAGAAGGAGAGGGAGAGAGAGAGAGGGAGACAGGGAGAGAGAGAGAGGGAGCCAGGGAGAGAGAGAGAGGAGAGAGAGAGAGAGCAAGAGATGCTAGTTAGTTAGGCTAGTTAGGCTGTGCTGGGGTGTGAGGCAGTCATTTGGGAAAGAACCAGGGAAAGGCTAAGTAGGAAGGAGTTGGAGAAGGAGAGACAGGGGAAAGCAAACTGGAAGCCAGGGAAGAGGAAGAATTGTAGAACAAGATGAGCTGGAAGAACAAGAAGCAAGGCGTGGAGGACAGGAAGGAAGAAGAAAAGACAGCTGGAGATGGAGCTCCGTGGTAGAGCCTAGCATAAGGGAGAAGCTCTCATGGGGAGAAGCTAGATTGAAGGCCCAGCAACAGAGCAGCTGGAAACCACGAATGCCCAGGAAGCTCTGTGAAGCTTTATAAACACACCAGTCAGGGCCACTTGCACCTCCCTGGCACTTGAACCACACTTGCCACTGTGTGTTCAGTGGTGAACACACAAGTGAGTAGGCCTCATGTAAGATTATCCACAGTCCTGGTGTGGGCAGACACAGGGCCTGGATCTCTGCGAATTCATCCGCAGTTTGTACCTCCTCACCTGGAAACTCCCATTCTGGTTCTGGGAGTTGTTCCGTGATGCCAGGTATTCCTGCTAGTCTATGAGTCCAGGCTGTGGCACTGCTTCAAGCTGATATGCTCCACTGAGTTTCTGGCCATTGGTTAAAATCACTGTCTGGCCCCATTGAGCCTCGGACCACTCAAGGCATTTGTCACCTGCTTCACGTAGAGGCTCTGGTCACAAACATGGTTTGCCATGGCACCACAGTGGAAAATCTGCTGACACAAGTGGACTGTCATTGGGGCCACAGAGAGGGTCAGATTGTCCTAAAAGATGATAACAGGATCTTCCCACAATGCACTCATCTGGATGTCACTGAGTCTTCTGACCCCTTGTGTTATGCATCAGGCCGCCAGTCTCAGGGACAATTAGCTTGTTTGCAGTGACATGGCTCTTATGGTAATCGGGGAGTGATAAATGGGGAAAGCCAGGGAAGGAGGTCTTCTGTTAGCCTGCTGTGGGCCAGTTCTTTTCATGGTTCATGGCCTGAGCCTTCTGGTCAAAAAACTGTCAGCTCATCAAGGATTGCTTCAAGGCCTTCATCTGGAGCTGTTGATGCATTCTGGGTGTGCACACTCCTGAAGCCACCAGTCATCTCTGGGGACCTGCAGGGTGGCATGGCTTGGCTTTGACTTGCGAGCAGCTGTGGGAGGCATGCAGAGCTGTGGTTCTGGGATGCACTGGACTTTCCCATGCTCCCTGTATGGATGAGAGAACTCACATAGGATGTCGTCGATTTCTTCCATTGTCTCCAAGTAGAGGTTCATATTGCTATGGCCTGAGGACTCCATCAATTTGCAGCTGTGGGATTCTACCCGGAAAATGACAAGATCGAGGCTCCCTCCCAGCTTCAAGCCTAAGTGGACACACACTTCTCTCCATCCCACCCAGGCTATCCTAGTCCATTCAGCCTCCTCCCTGGCCTACATGCCTGGCACACCTCTACCCTGGGCCTGCACACTTTCCACAGGTACTAGGAATTCTCTGTGGGACAATTCTGCCCATGTGATTCTCTACCAGGCATGACAAAGCTGCACAGGGAAGTACCAGTGACCTGCCTTGCCTGCAGAGAGCTCCTGGCCAACACTTTGAAAAGACACCCTGTTCCCCGCATATCTTACTAGCATCTCTTTCCAAAGAGTGTCCTTTCAATCTTGATCTCATCCAGTGCCTGCCATGACACCAGGTCCAAGGAGCCCTGATGGATCAATTTCTTGCATTTCTCACACAGGCTTTAGTTAGCTCCTTCACAATGGCTTGCAACTCAAGGCCTTTTCCCTTGCCTCAGTGTCCTGACCGCTGGCATTGCAAGCAAACAGCCCCAGGCCCAGCATTTCTTAGCAAATGCAAATGGGGCAAAACAAAAGTTCAGAAAGCTGGAAAGACAGAGCCAGGGAGAAGGGTCTTATCATAGTCTGGACATATGTGGCTCCAGATCCTCATAGATTTATATCCACTCAAGACATTCCAACTAAGAACCCTCCAGGGAATCTCATTCTATAATCACATCCCCCAAACCCAACCATTCAGCAGCCATTTTGCTTTGGAATCAGTCTCTGGATCTCTCTGTAAAATTTCAGTACTCAACAGGTTCCTTCTAGTAGAAACATAAGTAGGTCTCACGTTCCCTGAGTTCTCTCTCTCTCTCTCTCTCTCTCTCTCTCTCTCTCTCTCTCTCTCTGTTTCCCTCTCTCTCTTTCTCTCACTGTGTGTGTGTGTGTGTGTGTGTGTGTGTGTGTGTGTGTGTGTGTGTTTCTTACTTAGGTCTCTCTACTTCTCTGTGTCTCTCTCATGGTCTGTGTCTCTCTTTCTGCCTGTGAATCTGTGACTATCATTAGGATTGAAAAAAGCCTCCTTGTCACACACAGTGAAAGGACAAAATTTTTCTCCTCATTTACAGTTTCTAGAGATTCAATTTGTTCATGGCTGACTCCAAATCACCACAGCATGGCACACTGGCATTGCAGAGGAGATAAAGTTCATGGTGGGATAAACTACCTGTGCCAACAAACAATGCAGGACCATAATTCGTTTTACCACTTCTATATGAACTACACACCTGAAGGCATATAATGCTCACAAAATTAAGCTTAGTACACTGCATCCTAGCATTACACCAGGAGCCTATCTCAGTTTTCCACACTCTCCATCAGGGCATTTTTCAAAGAAAGGCCCAACTTTGAAGAATGAGGGCTTTCCAGGAAACATCTAGACACCAGCTGGACCAACATCCAAGAAGAAATCACCAGGGAAGTTTGAAAATCCTTTAGGTAAATATAACCCAAACTGAGATATCTCAAACTTGACAGATGCCACAGAGCATAAATGTGAAATTTATCAAAATATTGAAGTGAGGATTGCAAGCCATCAGGATAACTCTCCAAGATCAGGAATTTGCAGCACAAGTAGATTTTAATGCATGGGGCAGAAAGAAAAGCAAACACATTGGAGGAGAGACCTCAAAAAGAAAAAGGTAGTAAAAGTCTTTTGTATGTATCTTTTGTTCACACATGCCAACATTGGTATATACAAATAGAAAGATATAGATAGAAACAGTTGTGTGGCTGGCCATCGGTCTGCAGAGGAGGAGCTGGGCAGATCTGGGGTGCCCTCACCGGCCTCCCTGCATGTCTGGAGGACTCTGGATATCTCCGCCCAGACTGCTGGAGTTCCCCCAGGCTTCCAGGTGCAGTGAAGGGGAGAGGTGGGTTTGAGGCTTCCACATTAGCCTCCCCATTCCGGTTACACTTGGAGAATTGCTGAGCTCCCGACGGGTGGGCGGGCCCACACTATCAGCCTAGCCCAGCCTGTTTAGCTGCCGCGCCTGGCCATTGGTCTGCAGAGGAGGAGCTGGGCAGATTTGGGGTGCCTGCATCGGCCTCTCCATGTGTCTGGAGGACTGTGGATATCTCTGCAACCAGGGAGGGTCCACAGGTTCCTGAGGCACTGCCGCCTGTGGTGAGTACCCTAACCTGGCTGCGATTGAAGAACTGTGGAGCTTCCAAGGGGCAGGTGGGCGCACAGTGTCCCTGAGGCCCAGCTTGTCTGGAACTGTGGAGTTCTGAGCAGGCAGAGGAGGGCCACTGGTTCTGTAGGCCCAATGGCTTGGGTAGCGTGGTGCCAGAGTCTCAGTAGCTCCAAACATAGAAGGGGATTTTCAACAAATCCTGAGGAAGCTTTCAAATAACACTTGAAACACAGAAATATAGGAAAATGACAAAACGAAAGACCAAATTACAACCTCAAACCTCCAGCCCATCTCAAGAAACATTAGGAGCGATGTATATAGAAGAAAATATATCCCATCCACCTCATATATCGGACACAATAGCCACTGAAATTGACAAGCAACTCCAGGAAGCTTTAAAGAAATTCAAACTCAAAATAATCTCCCAGATAAAAGAAGAAATGATAAAAGAAATGAAAGAGATTCTAAATATATCTAAAGAAAACACAGATAAAAAATTGGAGGAACTAAACAAAAAGATAGAAACCCTAGACGAGCAATATAAGAAACAAACAGAATACATAATGCAGATGCACAGAGATATACAGGAAATAAAAAACTCCACTGAAAGTTGTAAAAACCGCCTTAATGAAAGTGAAGATAGAATTTCAGACCTTGAAGACAGGATTGCAGCTAGTGAACAGGAAAGGAAAGATCTTTTAAAAATAACAAGGAATCAGGAAACAACAATTCAACAACTGCAAGACGATGCAAAGAAGAATAATATAAGAATGATAGGGATTAATGAAAGAGAGGGAGACAACATGAAGGATGTCAGGAGGATATTTAGAGAAATAATAGCTGAAAATTTCCCAAGCATGAGATCAGAAACTGACATCAGGATCAGTGAAGCATATAGAACTCCAAACAATCATAACCAAAATAAAACTACACCCAGACATATAATAATCACCATCCCAGAAATCCAACACAAGAATAGATTATTAAAAGCTGTCAGAGAGAAAAGACAGATCACTTATAAAGGAAAACCTATCAAAATCACAGCAGACTTCTCAGCACAAACGATAAAGTCAAGAAGAGCATGGAGTGAAGTATTCCAGATCCTAAAGCAAAATGATTTCCAACCAAGACTGATATAGCCTGCAAAATTATCATTCAAAATAGATGGTGCAATACGATACTTCCATGACAAAGAACAGCTGAAGAACTTCATGAACACCAAACCAACCCTGCAAAAAATATTGAAAGACAGTTTAGATACACAAAGGAAAAAACCACTAAGCAAAGCAAATAATTAAACAGAACAGAAAGATAAAGATGCAACAGCAGAGAGATAACATTCCTACAATTAACCAGCATTTAACAGTAATAACCATTAATGTAAATGGTCTCAATGCACCAATCAAAAGAAACAGACTAGCAGAACAAAATCCAACCATATGCTGTTTACAGGAAACCCATCTAACCCAGAAGGATACTCACAGACTGAAAGTCAAAGGATGTAAAACAATTCTTCATGCAGCAGGAATCCAAAAAAAGGCAGGAGTAGCCATTCTGTTTGCAGACAACGTGAACTTTAAACCAACAATGACCATAAAGGACAAAGAAGGTCACTACATACTCGTAAGGGGAAAACTCCAAGAGGAAGAGATAACTATCTTAAATATATATGCACCAAACTCCAGAGCACCTAGTTATATAAAACAATTATTAACAGAAATGAAAACTCAAATTATCAGTAACACAATTGTAACAGGAGACCTTAATACACCACTGACACCAAGGGACAGATCAACCAGACAGAAAATGAGCAAAGAAATAACAGAACTGAATCACACCTGTGAACAAATGGGTTTGATAGACATATACAGAATGTTCCACCCAACAACATCAGAATACACATTCTTCTCAGCAGTACATGGATCATTTTCTAAAATAGACCATATATTAGCTCACAGAACATATTTAAGCAAATGCAAAAGAGTTGAAATCATCCCTTGCATATTATCGGATCATAACACTCTGAAATTAGAAATTAATGATAAAAGATACTGCAAAAATTCCGCAAACACATGGAAACTAAATAACACACTCTTGAGTAATCAATGGGCCACAGAAGAAATTAAAGAAGAAATTAAACAATACCTAAAAGAAAATGAAAATGCAGATACAACTTACTGGAATCTGTGGGATGCAATGAAAGCCGTCCTGAGAGGAAAATTTATTGCACTGAGTTCCCACATCAGGAAAACAGAACGAATACAAATAAATAACTTGATGCTACACCTCAAACAGCTAGAAAAAGAAGAGCAAGTCAAGCCCAAAGCCAAAAGAAGAGAGGAAATTATAAAAATCAGAGCAGAAATCAATGCAATAGAGACTAAGAAAACGATCCAAAGAATCAACGAATTAAGAGTTGGTTCTTTGAAAGAATAAATAAAATCGATAAGCCCCTAGCCAACCTCATTTTAAAAAGGGAAGAAAAAGCTCAAATTCATGGAATAAGAAATGAAAAAGGAGAAATCACTACAGACCCAGTAGAAATACAGAGGATCATCAACACCTATTTCGAAAACCTCTACTCTCAAAAATTTGATAACACAGAAGAAATAGACAGATTCTTAGAAGCATATGAAGTACCAAAGCTAGATCAAGAAGATATAAAACTGTTGAATAACCCAATCTCTGCTAATGAAATTGAAAATGTAATTAAGTCCTTACCCACCAAGAAGAGCCCAGGCCCAGATGGATTCACTGCAGAATTCTACAAGAAATATAAAGAAGACCTAATGCCGACACTCCTCAAACTATTCAATGAAATTGAAAGGGAAGCAATCCTTCCTAAGTCATTCCTGGAAGCAAATATTACTCTAGTACCAAAACCTGAGAAAGACCCAACTATAAAAGAGAACTATAGACCAATCTCCCTAATGAACACAGATGCAAAAATCCTCAATAAAATATTGGCAAATAGGATCCAGCAAATCATCAAGAAGATTATACACCATGACCAAGTGGGATTCATCCCAGGAATGCAAGGATGGTTCAACATATGCAAATCAATAAATGTAATCCACCATATCAATAAAGCCAAAAACAAGAATCACATGATCATTTCTATAGATGCAGAAAAAGCCTTCAATAAGGTCCAACACTTATTCATGATAAGAACTTTACAGAAAATTGGAATAAATGGTCTTTACCTCAATATAATAAAGGCCATTTATGACAAACCAACAGCCAGCATCATACTAAATGGCCAAAAATTGAAAGCCTTTACTTTAAAATCGGGCACAAGACAAGGATGTCCGTTAGAGCTCTTTTTTTTTTTTTCCCTCCCTCTCTTTTTTATAACAAAATTTACACATTTTGGATTTTATTACTCCTCAGTTCTCATTACTCTCTTGGGGGGGAGATAATAAAGTCAAATATGGCAAAACAAAGCTGTAAGTCCAAACCAAGGATAGACATAGCACATGATGTAGAACAGAGTACAAGGTCATCAACAATGGTTATCAACATTGTCTCTTGTTTCCTTAAAAGGAATTGTCTATCTCATTAGATATTATAAAGTTGGACAAAACAGTGGAGAGCAAGACCAATAAAACTTAGGCATTGTGAACATTGCAGGACTTCCAAAGGAGACAATAGTCAAACCAGAATGGGCATCTTTGTGAATCTTATTGCCTTCAAATTAGTTGCCTATACCTTCAAACTTGCTACTGTCGCACAGAATGGAACAGAGTCTAATCAGTCAAAACAAGATCTTGGGAGTATTACAGGACTTCAAAACAAGTTAATAGGAGATCAAAAAGAGTTACTACTATATATCCTAATTTTTTAAGTTTTTCCCTTAATTAAAATAAACATAAGAAATAGCTAAATAATTTTTTTTAAAGAATAGTAGTTACCATAGTGTCTGTCTTTTTCCTTAAAATATTTGGATAAAACTTCATATACTATAGCTTCAAATATTTCCATATCAAAAAGCCCAGAGTAAAGCCTTTCTAATTAATAAGTGAAAATTTTATAAGGCTTCAAGGCCACATAATGGGGAATCATGATTATCACATATTTTTATATATTTGAATCATTACTTACATTAGGGAAACTATTCGGTATTCATACATGCGAGATTGATTTATTTCACTTATGAGTATGGTCTCAAGCTGCGCCCATTTATTGATAAATATCTCAATGCAAGAGCTCTAACGGATATAACAACAAGTGTGTTTAGGGATGTTAAATAGCTGACTATATTAATGTTTTTGGATCATTGAACACAGCTGTTTGCAGTCTCTCCGTTTGAATGTCTACTTTGTATTCTTTGATACTGTGATTTGAGCAACTATTTCCAAGATGATATTATGTAATCTATTAACAGGTGATTTCTTACTGTTATGTTTATTTTTTTTTGTAGTTCTGTATTATGTGTAACCTTACACTGCTTTGTCTTGTTTTGTGTTTTTCTCTTTTTCCTCTTAAATAAAAAAAAAAAAAAAAAAAAAGACAAGGATGTCCTTTATCACCACTCCTATTTAATATAGTACTGGAAGTACTAGCCAGAGCAATTAGGCAAGAAAGAGAAATAAAATGGGTAAAGATAGGAAAAGAAGAAGTTAAATTATCATTGTTTGCAGATGACATGATACTCTACATAGAAGACCCCCTAGATACAATAAATAAATTCAGTAATGTGGCTGGATACAAAATCAATACTCAGAAATCAATAGCATTCCTATACACGAACAACAAAATCACAGAGAGGGAAATAAGAGAAACTGGACTATTCACATTAGCAAGCAAAAAAATGAAATATTTAGGAATTACTCTTACGAAAGAAGTGAAAGGCTTATACAGTGAAAATTATAATACACTGAAAAAGGAAATTGAAGATGATCTCAGAAAATGGAAAGATATCCCTTGCTCATGGATAGGAAGAACAAACATTGTGAAGATGGCCATTCTCCCAAAACTGTTATACAGATTCAATGCAATCCCAATAGAAATACCATCAACATACCTTATAGATCTAGAGAAATCACTCCTAAATTTCATCTGGAACCAGAAGAGACCTAGAATCACAAAGGCAATTCTAAGCAGCAAAGACAAAGCAGGAGGCATCACAATCCCTGACTTGAAGTTATACTACAAAGCAACAGTAGTAAAATCAACATGGTATGGGAATCAAAACAGAGCCGAAGATCAGTGGAATAGATTAGAAGATACAACCACAACTACAAACACACTCAACCACCTTATCTTTGATAAAGGAGCCAAGCAGGTTCACCGGAAGAACGACAGTCTCTTTAATAAATGGTGCTGGAAAAACTGGCTCTCCATTTGCCGAAAACTAAAGCTAGACCCATGTCTATCACCATGTACTAAATTAAAATCTAAATGGGTCAAAGATCTGAATATTAAAACAGAAACACTAAATCTATTGGAAGACAAATTAGGTAGAAACCTTGGAGACATAGGAGTAGGTAAAGAATTCATGAACAGGACTCAAACCACATGGGAAATTCTTCCCAGAATCAATAACTGGGACCACTTCTTATTAAAAAGTTTCTGCATGTCAAAAGAAATCTCCAGCATAGTGAAAAGAAAACCCACAAAATGGGAAAAGATTTTAGTGAACTCTCTCTCAGACAAGGGACTCTTGTCTAAAACATATAAAGAATTAAAGAAACTCAGACCTCCAAAATTCAAAGATCCAATCCAAAAATGGGCATCTGAGATGAATACGCAATTCTCAGATGAAGAAATGCAAATGGCAAATAAATACATGAAAACATGCTCATCATCATTGGTCATTATAGAAATGCAAATTAAAACCACACTGAAATACCATCTCACTCCTGAAAGAATGGCCAGGATCAAGAAAACCGACGACAAATGCTGCAGAGGCTGTGGGGAAAAAGGAACTCTCCTGCACTGCTGGTGGGAGTGTAGACTGGTACAGCCTTTGTGGAGATCTGTCTGGAGATTTCTCAAAAAGTTGGGACTGGAAATCCCATTTATTCCAGCTATTCCACTTCTAGGCATATTCCCAGAAGAACTGAAAGCTTCATACCACAGTGATATATGTGCACCTATGTTTATAGCAGCACAATTTGTAATCACCAGATATTGGAAACAACCCAAGTGTCCATCAACTGAGGAATGGATAAAAAAGTTGTGGTATTTCTATACAATGGAGTATTATTCAGCTATAAAGAAGGATCACATTGAGATATTTATCAATAAATGGGCGCAGCTTGAGACCATACTCATAAGTGAAATAAATCAATCTCGCATGTGTGAATACCAAATAGTTTCCCTAATGTAAGTAATGATTCAAATATATAAAAATAAGTGGTAATCATGATTCCCCATTAGGTGGCCTTGAAGCCTTATAAAGTTTTCACTCATTAATTAGAAAGGCTTTATTCTGGGCTTCTTGATATGAAAATATTTGAAGCTAGAGTATATGAAGTTTTATCCAAACATTTCAAGGAAAAAGACAGACACTATGGTAACTACTATTAAGTCGGGTTATATGGTGGTGAAGTACTAGGTTGCTGAAACAGTCATGCTGTGACCTCTATTGTTATATTGTTATGTCCTGTTTTATCTTAATCTCCCCCTTATTGTTTTAAAAAAATTATTTAGTCATTTCTTATGTTTGTCTTAATTAAAGAAAAAATTTAAAAAATTAGGATATATAAATAGTAACTCTTTTTGATTTCCTATTAACTTGTTTTGAAGTCCTGTAGTACTCCCACGATCTTGTTTTGACCGATTAGACTCTGTTCCATTCTATATGATAGTATCAAGTTTGAAGACATAGGCAACTACTTTGAAGGCAATAAGATTCACTAAGATGCCCATTCTGGTTTGACTATTGTCTTCTTTGGAAGTCCTGTAATGTTTACAATGCCTAAGTTTTATTGGTCTTGTTCTCTACTGTTTTGTCCAACTTTATAATATCTAATGAGATAGACAATTCTTTTTAAGGAAACAAGGGACAACGTTGATAACCATTGTTGATAACCTTGTACTCTGTTCTACATCATGTGCTATGTCTATCCTTGGTTTTGACTGACAACTTTGTTTTGCCATATTTGACTTTATTCTCTCCCCCCCCAAAAAAGTAATAAGAACTAAGGAGTAATAAAATCCAAAATGTGTAAATTTTGTTGTAAAAAAGAGAGGGGAAAAAAAGAGCTCTAATGGATATAACAGCAAGTATGTTTAGGGGTGTTAAATAGCTGACTATATTAATGTTTTTGGATCATTGAACACAGCTGTTTGCAGTCTCCCTGTTTGAATGTCCACCTTGTATTCTTTGATACTGTGATTTGAGCAACTATTTTCAAGATGATAATATGTAATCTACTAACAGGTGATTTCTTACTGTTATGTTTTGTTTTGTTTTGTTTTGTTTTGTTTTGTTTTGTAGTTCTGTATTACGTGTACCCTTACAACGCTTTGTTTTGTTTTGTGTTTTTCTCTTTTTCCTCTTAAATAAAAAAAAAGAAAGAAACAGTTGTGTGTGTGTGTGTGTGTGTGTGTGTGTGTATTTCTGTATAGGTTTTATCCCATCTTATGATACTGTGTGTTTATAATCCTTTAAATGCAAAAATCAGGCCATTGAGAACATACCAGCCCCGATATAGCAGCCCTGGACAGACTCCTGCAGGAGGATGACAAGTTTGCCTCATGCAGTGAGAACTTTGTGCTCACTTCTCTTGAACATTCATCCAGGACAATGCATCTGGAAGAAAGGGAGTGCCTTTACCTCACCCTACTGCTTGGACCAAGCCCCTGCTACAGATCCCATCGTCGCCACCTAGGAATTTCTGCCCTCGCAGCCATGGGCACTGGACCTAGGACCACACGTTTGGTGGCTGAGACTCACCAGAGTGTGCTCCCAGAAGTGCGGACACCCAGGCCTCTTTCCAAGTCAAATGGGGATGGCAGACAGCTGCACTCAGCTTGGAAGCTTCTACAGAGTAGGGACACCAGTGGGATGGGTCAGAATACTTCTCAGTTTCAGGAGTGGTGTAGGGTTGTTATAGGCCCTCAGGTGCAGTGGGAGTATCCTAAGATTCCAGCCAGCTGTTGGCCACGCCTACCTGGGGCCAGGCCATCTCCAGGGGGCCTGGGGCAGCTTTCTCAACCCAGCAGCCCCTTAGCTGCCTAGCCTCACCTGCTGTAGTCACCTGTCATATCATCCCTCATGTGTTCCCTTTAGGCAGTGTGCTCACAGATATCGGAAATCATTGGGCAGAAGGAAAGGACTCTGTTCTTCTCTCTCTTTGGACTTTCCTCACCTCGCATCTAATGTAATTTCCACCATTTCTGTCCACCTGCTCTCTAGCCCTTCCATTGGATCCTGTGTCCTGCAAGGACACTGAACCCCTTTCCACATGTTCTGAGAACTAAATATCTAGTCCCACACAAATCTCCTAACAGGTGCCATCCGATGCAAATTTGACGGGATTGGAGGCTCTGCCTTATATCCCATCTTTTGGGAAGTTGCCTTATATCCCATCTTTTGGGAAGTTGGCCCAGATGAACTGCAGGCAGTTTCAGCCAGCCTGGCATATGTTATGAAGTCAAGGATACCCCCAAGCCAACAGTGACACAATGTGTCAACACTCCAAAGTAAATGCATGAACACTGATACATAGAGGAGGACCCAAAATGGCGTTTGATTCAGGCTTCAACTTAGAATTCAAACATGGAGGCAGCAGCAGGTCTCTCACATCCTTTTCCAATTCAAATCGATCTTGTACTATGTACCTCCTTCAAGATGGCAGTTCTCTTGTGGGTCCTATCTGTGAGATGGGTAGGAAGGCAGGTGGCTGGCTGCATATGGTGGTGATAGACAGGAGGTAATTGGTGTGGAGAGCTGGGAGTGGAGTTGGTCACAACACGACAGCACTGACTCCCTGGGTTCTGTGTTGTTCCCATGCCTCTTCCATGGAGCCCAGGACACCTGATCAACATGAGCAGGTGTCATATCTTTGTGTAGTGCTTGTAGAGACCATGCAGGGCACTCTTGACATTGGAATGCTGTGCTCTCAGGTCAGAGGCCAAATAGTGCTCACCTCTTGTCCACAGAAGGGGATTTTTCATCCTCTTATGTACTTTCATGAAGAATCATGTTGCCCAAATCCCATCATGGATCCACTCAAGACCACAGTCCAAAAAACACTAGTAAGAATCCTTTGATTGTGCTTCCATTTTTCATTTCAAGATCTGCTAGGGATTAGCCAGGACTTGGTAGAAGCCCATGTCCATAATCATGGCACCAGACAGGCTGAGACCACAATTTTGTCATTAATTCAACCACACTCTGTGATACACAGTGAGTTGGAGGCCAGCCTGCAAGACACAGGGACTCGGTGCCTGCAAAAGTAAAAGAAAAACAACAACAATATAAACATTGCAGCACACACAAGGCTCCTGGCATGGCTGAAGTCCTACAAATATTTCTTGCTTTTGGTGGCACTCACATGACTAGGTTCAGTCTGTGCTTCTCATCTTTGACCAGCTGTTCCCACAATAGCCCTGCTGCTATTGAACATACAACCGTCAGGTTCCAGGCACACAACTTTCGTGCATATTCCTTGGTATCCACTAGAGTAAAAGCTGTTCGTGTATCTCACAATTTCCTGCTCTCCTTGCTTTTCATCTCTCTCTCTCTCTCTCTCTCTCTCTCTCTCTCTCTCTCTCTGCTTCTGTTTTTTTCTCTCTTTCTCTCTGTCTCTCTACTTCTCTCTGTCTGCCTCACGCTCATATTTTCTCTCCATCTGAGTCTCTGTTCACCCTTTGCTATCACTCGTTTTTATCCTTCAGTCTTTCTCTCTTTTCCCATGTCTCTCTCATTTATTATCTATATGTCTCTCTGTCTGTCCATCTGTCTGTCTTTCTCTCTATCTCTGTCTCTCCATCTCTCTGTTCTCTCTCTCTCTCTCTCTCTCTCTCTCTCTCTCTCTCTCTCTCTCTCTCTCATCTTCTTTACCTTTCTGAATCTCATTACCTCTGATTTTGGCACTCTACTTCCCATTCTCAGTATCTCTCTCTCTGTGTCACCCTCTGTCTCTCTGTCTCTCTCTCTGTCTCTCTCTCTCTGACTCTCTCTGAGGCTCTCTCTCACACTCCTGCTCTTGCTCTGTATGATCCCTCTATGTTGCCCTCACTCTCTTGGCAATCCCTGTGTCTGTTTTTGGTTAGATTTCCATTCACTCCTGCTTATTGCCTGTAGTACATTCTTACTCAGTTAAATACCTAGCCTTATTTTTTGTGGGTTCCCACTAAAAGCTTGCTAATTCCATCAGTTCTCCTTCCTAGAATGCAGCATGTGATGGTCTTACCCCAGCCTCCCAGATTCTGAAGACAGAGGCATGAAACGCAATGACCATGTGGCATTGTCTATTGACTAGACAGAAACAGATTGAATCAGAATGTGTTTGTTGGGGTGGGGAAGGATATGGTATTTAGCATTTAGAGTTGCAGAGAATCATGGTATATTGCACTCAAAACGGTGTGCAAATGAATACAGTAGGGTTTCACTAAAATGAGTCATTCAGGGCAGTCAAAATTTATTGCAGGTGAAACCATTTAATGAATTCTTTATTGTTGCCTTGAAAATGGAGGAAAACTGTTTGAGTCTCTGAATGTGATGAGTACATCAGCATTTGTCTCCTTGTATTTCATGAGTCACAGAGCTTTGCCTATAGGTGCATGTCCCATAATGTAGATCTGGATGGTCGCAGATGGGCATAGAGTCTTCTCTTAGCTCACTTGCCAGCCTTAAGGTAAGGCCAACTGCACTCTCTATACTCTTGGCCTCTCATTCCCACCCTTGCTGTATTCAAAACACCGAACAGAAATTGAAATGATGGAAGAGGGGCTGAGAAAAATGTTGGTGTCCACAGCAAGTCTAGCTTGGGTGCTAAAGGTCATTATCATGTGCACATGTTGAAAGGATAGTTCCAAGGCCAGGCTGCTGTTGAGAAGGATTGGGGAACTTATAATGTGGATCCTGGAGCCAGGAAACAAGGTCTTAGCAAGAGGCCATTTAATGTCACTATGGTACCCAAGCCTCCGTTTATCCTCCATTTTATTGTGTCACTAGTTGAGGGCTTTCCTCTCACACCCACCCCTGGTAGGGCCATTGCTGAGCCACAGGCCACAAAGGCATGCAGTTGATCAGTCACCACCCAAAGCAGACCAAACCGTCATGCCAAAGAATCTTTCCCCATTGTTGCTTGCCCCTTGCCTGCTATCTTAAGAGCTTAGTGTAAGGGAAGTGTCTCCAGGATTTTACAGATAAGACCCAGGGTTCCTCTACCACTGAGGGACCTCATCACCCACTTGTGAGCTGTACTGTCAGAGCATCTTGCCAAACTGCCAGGCTAAGTGCGTTTGGTGGCTCACACGCCCATGCACACACATACCTTCTTGAGAGATGGATGCAAGATGATTGCAGTAATTCAGAGTTCTTCCTCAACTGCATAGTGACACCATGTGAAAGCCATAGAGGATAGAATCCAAGAAATAAAGGATTTACTCAGATGGATCTGGGATTTGTTGACTTTCTGCCTCAGCCTCCCAGTTATCTGGAAACATAATGGCATGCCACCACTGTCTTAATTAGTTTTTACTCATCGCTGAGACAAAATACCTGAAGCCCTAAGTTGGGAAAGGAAAAGTTTATTTCTTACAGTGTTTGGGGGTTTCAGTCCATACTCAGTTGGCTCCAAGGCAGGCAGACATGGCTGGGCCACAGTTCATGGTACCTGCAAACAGCAAGCAAGAACCAGCAAAGAGCTAGACACACCTTCTTCCTGCCATTACATCACATCCTGGCACAAGACAATGAACCATCACAAATGCACAATGCAAATTCATGAGGCCTGGGGGCCACAGACATAAACCATGACATTCCTCCCCTGGCCCCCAGTACTCATTAACTTACTTTTTGCAAAAGACATTTAGTCGACCTCCAAGAGTTGCCAAAGTCCTAAGTTTCAGCATTGAGGAAAAGTCCAAGTTCCAAGTCTCCTCCAAGATCTATGGCAAGCTCTTAACTGTAACTCCCTGTACAAATGAAACAAGGTTAAACATTTCTGAAATGCGAAGGCACAAGATAAACATTACCATTCCAAAAGTTATAGGCAGGGAAATATAAAGCATTGGAAACAAAGCAAGTCCAACATCCTTCAGGGCAAACATTAAGTCCTAGAATTCCATGCTCAGCATCTGAAGCAAACTGGTTGCAAGATCCAAAAGACTTGGGTGATTCCACCCCCACAGCACTTCTGGCAATTTCAACTCCTGCAGCTTTTCTCTTAAATTTTCTCTGCTCGCTTTTTTCAGCTTCCCTGGGAAGCTTCCAGGCTTTACCAAACTTCTGGGGTGTCCAATGTACCTTTGGCTTCACCTTTACATCTTCACAAATTGCCCTCTCAGGGACACATTGCTTTCCCTGCCAGACCCTTTGCAATTTAGGTAGAAGCTGTCTTACCCTCAGAATTTGTGCATTTTCTTTGCACCTAAAATCAGCACCTTGTGGATGCCCCTAAGGTTTGCTGATAGCTGGAGCAGTAGCTGGGCTTTTCTCTCTCGGCTGTAGGGGTCAGTTGCCTGGATCTCAGGGCTCTGTTTACTGATTATGAGGCAAAGCTTCTCTATTTTGCCACCATTCTGGAACATCATGTGGCCTCTGTCACCATTCTGAGACCTCATATGACCTCTGTCAACATTCTGGCATCTCATGTGGCCTCTGTCACCATTCTGAAACCTGGTGCTCTGCAGTTTTCTCCTCTGAGCAAATTCTTTTACCTTTGCAGTGAGGCTGCAAAGGGTGGGGGGAACCCCCTTCCTGGGATGCCCTGGGGCCATCTTTCTTATCTCTCTGTTTCTCCTCAGTAATCAAAATCTCAATTCTGTCTTTACAATACACAGTTTTCCTGGCATTTTCTTCCTGGCCAACCTCACAGAATTGTAAATTATCCTGCTGGGCTCTTTGCTCTTGATTTGCAACAAAGTTGGCTAAAAGCCCCCAACAATAGCTGTGCCACAGACTCAATGTTCGATTTCTTTTTAATTTCTTTTTCAAGATTAATCAGTCCATTGCCCTTTGTCTCAGTCTCAGGCAAAGTCTCTGGGAAGGAGCAAAATGCAGACAAACTTTCTGCCAAGCCATAACACAAATCATGGGGAGTCCAACAACCAATGCAGTCCTTCTTCCCAGCAGAAACCTCTTTACCATGAGGCTTTCTATCATCAGCCTTCTGGTCTCTTGAGCTCTGACCAGAATCTCCTCTACAGAACAGCCTAAGCTGCTCTAGCTCTATGCATCCAGGCGACATGTCCAAACCTTTCCAAACTCTGCCCACAAGCCATTTCCAAGCCATTTCCAACCCCACTACTTGGTACCAAATTCTTTCTTAGTTAGTTTTTACTCATCACTGTGACAAAATACCTGTAGCCCAAAATTGGGAAAGGAAAGGTTTATTTCTTACAGCTTTTGGAGTTTAAGTCCATACTCAGTTGGCTCCAAGGCAGGCTGGCATGGCAGGGCCACAGTTCACAGAGGATGCAAACAGCAAGCAGGAACCAGCAAAGATCAAGACACACCTTCTTCCTGCCATTACATCGCACCCTGGCTCCAAACCTATGTGGGTGGAGCACTGACACCATCAATCTGAGCACTAGACAATGAACCATCACAAATGCACAGTGCAAACTCATGAGGCCTGGGGGCCACAGACATAAACCATGACAACCACGCTCAGCTGAGGCCAAAGAAGAGTCTTTCACTTTTCATACCAGAGGTGGGATTGAAAGACTTACAGGAAATAGTCCAGCTGAGAAAATCACTGGGGCAGAAATGTGGATCAAGTGTATTAGACAAGTACTGCACCTAGAGAGCAAATCCTGAGATGCAGAGCCAGGTGCACCATTGCCCTGGAGAGGGAGATGAAACAAGAGTGCTTTTGTAACTCTGAATGTTCACAGTGCTAAGTCTCTACAGCCAAAGCCACAAAAGCCTTTTCCCTTTCTTGAGCAAATAATGAAAGAGAAGAGAGCTGGCAGGTGTAAGCTATTTATTAGGGACTGGTAGAGGGATGGGTAGGAATCAAGAGCAAAGGCTCAGGGGGAATGTCCCAAGTATGCAGTGTTCCTGGTAGACTGCCCGGTGCCAGTTGGTGAGGAGATCAGTCGTGGACTCTCTAATGCTGTGTTAGGTGATCAGACCTCGGAAACTTCTTCTGGCAGATGTGACACATGTAGGGTCACTCCCCACTGTGGCTTCTCATGTGTCACTTCAGCTCATCTGAGCAGTCGAATCTCTGCTCATATCCCTGCACATTGCACACATAGGGCTTCTGGCCTGAGAGAGAGAGAGAGAGAGAGAGAGAGAGAGAGAGAGAGAGAGAGAGAGAGAGAGAAAGCACCAGGCTGTGATGGGGTGTGAGGCAGTCATTTGGGAAATAACCAGGGAAAGGCTAAGTAGGAAGAAGTGGGAGAGGGAGAGACAGGGTGAAAGAGATTGGAAGCTGGGGAAGAGGAAGAGTTGTAGAACAAAATGAGCTGGAAGAACAAGAAGCAAGGTGTGGAGGACAGGAAGGAAGAGGAAAAGATAGCAGGAGATGAAGCTCACTGGTAGAGCATAGCATAAGAGTAAAGCTCTCATGGGGGAGAAGCTGCATTGAAGGCCCATCAGCAGTATACAAGTGGAAACCATGAATGCCCACGGAGCTCTGTGAAGCTTTGTAAACACACCCAGTCAGGGCCACTTGCACCTCCCTGGCACCCAAAACCACACTTACCATTGGGTGTGGCTAGCAGATACGCAGGTGAGTAGACATGTAAGATTTTCCACAGCCCTGGTGTGGGCAGACATAGGGCCTGGATCTCTGGGAATTCATCTGCAGTGGGTACCTCTTCATCTGGAAGTTCCAATTCTGTTCTGGGATTTGTTCCTGGATGCCAGTAATTCCTGGCAAGTCTACGAGTCCTGGTCATGGCACTGCTACAAGCTGATATCCTCTACTAAGTTTCTGGCTATTGGTTAAAGTCACCATCTGGTCCCCATTGAGCCTCTGACCAATTGAGGCATTTGTAATCTTTTTCATATAGAGGCTCTGATCACAAACAGGGTTTACCACAGCACTCAAGTGGAAGATCTGCTGACCCAAGGCGACTCTCATTGGGGTCCCAGAGAGGGTCTGATTCTCCTTGAGGCTGATGGTGTGACCTCCCAACAATGCACTCATGTGGATGCCATTGAGAGTCTTCTGACCCCTTGGATCTTGCATCTGGCCACCACCCTCAGGGACAGTCAACTTGCTTGTGCAGACATGGGTCTTCTGGCAATCAGAGAGTGATATCTGGGGGATGCCAGGGAAGGGGTGCTTGTGTAGCTTGCTGTGGGCCAATTCTGTTCATGGGTCATAGCGTGAGCCTTCTGGTGAAAAATCTCAGTCAGCTCATCAAGAATTGATTTCCTGGCTTCATCCAGGGCTGTTGCTGCATTCTGGGTGTGCACAATCTTGGGGATATCAGAGAAGCCACAAGTCATCTCTGGGGACCTGGAGGGTGGCATGGCTTGGCTCTGGCTTGAGCCCTGCCGGCTGCTTTCACAAGCAGCTGTGGGAGGCAGGCAGAGGTATGGCTCCATGATGCACTGGGCTTTCCCATGCTGCCTGTATAGATTAGAGAAGTCGCTCAGGCAGTCATCAATTTCTTCTAGTGTCTCCAACTAGGGGTTCATCTTGCTATGGCCTGAGGACTCAAGTCAATTTGCAGCTGTAAGATCCTACCAGTAAATGACAAGAGCAAGGCTCCATCCCAGCTCCAAGCCTAAGTGTGTGGTGCTTATGCTTATCACCCTAGGAACCAAGCACCAACCACACAGTTATAGTTTAACTGACCAAGACATCTTGCTGTTCTGTATATGTCATTACCCCCATCCCAGTAACCTGTTTGCTGTGTCAACTTTTGTTCCCCTTGTAAAAGATATATGATGCTGTATCAATCATTGTTCCCTTTATGAGAGACAAATGTTCCTAGAATTGGCAGAACAAGGGCTATGAACTGGCTAACCGCCCACTGTGAAATGCCTCTGACCTCAAGTAAAGGGGAACAAAGGCCCACCTTGTTTCTGTTTCTCATCACTATGTACTTAATGATCTATGAGCTAATCATAAATGAATTATACAAATTAGTCAAAATTCTAACTCAGTTGCACAGCTTTGCAAGTTCCATGTGCACTGTGTCACTGGGTTAGCTAAAATAAAAGTGCTTCTTTTAAAAAAGATGTCATCTTGCGCTGTTCATCATGGGGCCTTGTTTTTTAGGAGCTGTTACAACATTTGGGGGTTTGTCCAGGATTACACGGGGACCCCTCCCCACATTTTTTTTTCAATGATCGATCAGCTTGAACCATCTGTAAGTATTTGGGTCTTTTGTTCTTCGTAATTTGAGTACACACGTTTGAAGTTGCAGACGAGATTGGCTGACTTCTTCTGCACCACAGTGGGATGCCCTCTGGGAAAGGGCTTCTAGCCTATTTGTGATTTGGGGTTTTTGTCCATTTGGTTTTGTGCTTGGTATAGTTTTACTGTGGAGCCATTTGCTTGTTTGAATCTGTTACCTCAGTAGTAACATTCAGATTTCTTTTATTTCTCTGAAACTACTGTTGCAGGTTCCATGTGGCTTATTGGACTTAAGGGTCATAATGAAAATTTATTTCCCTTTAGGTCACTGAACCACAGACAGAAAAACCTTTGTTTGTGTCTTTAATGTCAGTCTTGTCTTTTGTGGTGCCTTGTTTAATGTTTTAGTCCTAACTGATTATGTACAACCTCAGCATGCCTTTAAAATATTTTTCTTTCTGATTAAAATGTAAATACATATGTGTGTGTGTGTGTGTGTGTGTGTGTGTGTGTGTGTGTGTACGATTTTTAAAATAACATTGACTTTACCAAGTAAAGCCAGGTCATACCATTCGTTATTGAGCCAGTTTTAAAAAGTTGCAGTTTTTAATGTGTACCATTTTAAGGTGATAAACAGACAAAAAATGATTTAATATATTTTATACTACTAAGAAAGTGACTTCAAGGATTTTGTTAAATATTTTAATGTTGTCTAAAAAGCTAGAAAAAAGGTAATTGACTGGTGTTATGGTTTGAAAACTGGTGGTCAACTTAAGCCAGCTGGATTACATCAGCATGCATTGAGAGAAGATGCTCCACCTGAGGAGGGGTGCCAGGATAAATAGGTGGAGAAGAAGAGAGATGGGGGGGGATTGAGGCATTAAGGAGGCATTGTGGGTTCTCCTATGAGTAGCTGTCTGAGCTGTTGGTTCTCCTGGAAAAGCTTTGCTCTTCACATCGAGCATTGCTTCCTGGCTCCAGAGGGGAAGACATGTGCTGCTTGGTCTCCAGGATGAACTCATCATGCTGCTTTCTGGCACGTACCCGACTGTGCTTGTCATCGGAGGAGCTCGGGGCCTCCGTGTTGTTGAGGACAGCTGTGGTGCCTTTCAGGACAGCCCTGGTCTTTGTTGTGAGTGTGACTTCTTGGCTCCAGTGTAGAACCCTCATCCCACTAGCACAGCTCCTTCATCCTGCTGGCACAGACTTTCTGGCTTCCACTGCTGACCCTTGGGTCTTCCCGGCATGAACCCATAAAAGAGACTGGTGTGAGTCCTTCTTGTGGGCTCTGGACTTCCAGTTGGACTCGTGGAGGCATTGTCCTGAGCTCTGGGTTTTTATCTGGACTCGTGGGACATTGCCGTGGGGTTTAGACTCTTGACTAATTAATTATGTCATTGGTGTTGCACATAGATTTCCTGCATTCTCCTTGTTAACTTCCGGTGACCATTATAAAAATATTATAAACTCCATGTCCTGATGTGAATTGTTCTCTGTGTACAACCCCTGACTACAACAACTGTTAATAATTACAAAATAGAAAAAAACAAAAGTATTCAGAATTTGACAGATTTATTGGATCAGTAAAATTTACTGCAAAATGTTTCCATTAAATAAGAGTATATTCTAAAAAGGGGTAAGATCTTTCTTCTCCATTCATCATCCCACTTGGGATGACTGCCAGCAGATGTTGCAGGTTCTGTTTACAGCAGAAGGGAAAGAGAACATTCGTGCTGTGAGATAAAAGGCAGAGTGAATTCCATATGAAAACCCATCCTCTGATCCGGAATGCCAGATCCTCTGATCCGGAAGCCAGAAGCTGCTGATATGGCTCTCTCTGCGGTGGCCTGCACATGCTGTTGACTCACGGGAAGGGCTTGCTTCTTGGTGATGTCTTGTTCTCTTCCCCCACATTCCACAAATGATGCTGACTCCCAGGAAAAGGCTGGCATCTGACTGTCCCCCAGTGGCCCGTGCATGGAATCGGTTTGCAGAGTGTGCTGGCTTCTTGGTGACTTCTCGTCCTCTTCCCCTGCAGTCTGACAATGGCACTGACTCATAGGGAAAGGCTGGTGTCTGGCTGTCCCCATGCAGCCCGTGCATGGCCCCTCCCATCCCCTGCTCTGACTCAATTGAAAGTGACCTATGATAAGACAAATGCAGAGACCTCCAGCTGACCATGCCCACAGGGTGAGGTAAAAAGCATTGACTGTGGAAGGCGAAGAGACTCCAAGGTCTCTCAAACCCCTTTGCCCCTTCCATCACTGGCAAGCAAGGCAATATCAATCGTAATAGTGGAGCCAGCCTGATGAGGTGCTCCTGTGGGTAGAAGTCCACTAAGAGGGAAGAAAGAAAGTACTTTATGGACTCAGCAATGATTGTGGAGTACTGTGGTGCAGAGAGAAGCCAGATCCAGCAGTACAACTGGGAGTACCTTCAAAAAGCTTTCCATTTCTGAACATTATGGGGAAAGAATATTGATTACAGTATAAATCCAGCTGAGAGAAAGAGTGAGGACAAGCACACCACAAGTAAGATGAGAACACAGCACCAAAGATTATAAAAACATTAATGAAATCATCAAGTTTTTTCAAATTCTAGGGAAAAAATTCAACTTTTGGATAAATGAGGGATATAGAGTTGAAATAACTTTTATCAGTAAAGAATTCCATGATAGTAAAGAATTCTATTATGGTAAAATCTCAGAAGTCTACCACAAGGACAGTATTTTAAAACATGTTAGAGAAAACCTTTAAATAACTTATCAAAGCAAATGTATCAGAATTATAGCACATTTCTCCATAGAAGCCTAGAAGGTCAAGAAATTTTAGAGTCAAGTTTTTGAGGCTCTGAAGGCAAGCAACTTTTAACATAGATTGATATAGCCTACAAAACTATCTTTACAAATGGACAAAAAATGCTGTCTATGGCAAAGAGAACTTTAAGAAATTCATGACTACCAAACCAACAGTATGGAAACCACTCAAAGAAATATTACAGACAATGAGGTCATCAAAGGCCAAAGGAGCCTAAAGGAAAGAGTGTATCTCGAAGGGGATTAACTAAGAAAAACAGAAGGGAATTAAGGATCAAGCAACTGAAAAATAATACATTTTCAGGATTTAGTCAATACATTTTAGCAATTAATCTCAATATCAGTAGTCTGAACTCCAGAATCAAGAGAGATAGATTGGCTGACTGGATGAAAACAACAAAGTTCAGACATATGCTTTATGTAAAAGTCACACATTTCCCATAAAGTAAATACAATAAAAGTCAGAGATGAGAAACGATGAATGAACCCAAATGCAATAGGAGCCTGATTGCAAATAGGAGAGACTATCCCAATTTTACCCAAAGGGAACTAAAACCCATCGCTGATCTAAAAAGATAAATATAAGTGACTACTTTCTAGTAAGAGAACATTTTTGCAAGAAGAGACAATAATTATACATATATGAATAGCAGTGCATCTAATTTTATAAAGCAAATTCTAATTGATATAAAATGTCAGAGAAATATCAATGTGATTAGATTAGTGAATTTTAATACATTATTATCACGAATAGTCAAGCTGTAAAAACATCAACAAAGAAATAACAAGTTGAGTCATAGAAGAAAGAAAACATGAACAGGTGAGCAAGAAAGAAAGGTGAAAAAGAATTATAATATATTAAGATATATAAAGTGCACAAAAAATTTAACATTCACTAATTAAGTATATTTTAAAATATTAGGTTAACAAAATAACATCTGAGGTTGTAAATCACACCTCACTGGTTACACTATTTTTGAAATTTATTTTCTTTAATTTTTTATGATCTTTCATAGTGAAACTGTGTTTGCTTCGCTAGAGTTGTTAAATGAACACATGATTTTAAGTGTGAGTGTCAGGGAACAGGACTAGAATCAACAGGCCAAACCTCACCTTCCTCTGGGCGTAGGGTGGCCATGGGGAATGGGAGAAAATCAAGAAGCCAAATCACAGATTCCCGTGAGCCTGGAGCAGTGATTGGGAACAAGAAGAGAATCAAGAAGCCAAACCACACCCTACTGTGAGCCAGCTGACAACAAAAATAGACCCCCCTCCCTTGTAAGCAACTGGATGATTCAGAAGGACTCAGGCTGAGATCAGAGAAACTAAGTTAAAAGGAAAAAATAACAATGTTTGTAGCTGTTTGAATGACTTCAGGCCAGAAGCTGGTAGTCTGAGAATACATTTGGAGGATAACAATGTGTATTATAGCAACTGTGGGGGATTTCCTTCTGTTTTTGAAATCAAATGGGTTTTTTTCTCATTTTTAAAAAAATATATTTTTTGTTCCATTTTATTGTTTTGCTTTATTCCTGTATGTGGCGACTTGAGCAACTATTTTGAAGATAACAATATGCAATATAACAACCACTGTTAAATTTTATCACCTTTGTTTTAAGAACCTGTTTTGCAATTATTTTGTTGTTGCTGTTGTTCTTTTGCTTTTGTTGTTTTATTTTTTGGTTTGTTTGCTTATTAAGTTTCTGTTTTTTCTCTTTAAAATAAAATATAAAACAAAACAAAAGTGTCATTTTATGTTTAGAAAATAAAGTGGTTTTGACTGTATATTATACTGATATTTTCACAACAATGTGAATGAAGTTAATGACACTGATATGCATTTTTAATATGGTTAAAATGGTAATGGTTTTGTTTTATATATTTTACTGCAAAAAATAGAAATTAAAAAGAGATGGACCTTCAGAAAAGAATACATAAATTATAGAAGTGAACGATACAGATAAACTTTGCCTGAGTGGAGAATGAATCTTAGACTTAGTAGAGCTGATTCCTCTTCCTCCTACAACTCTCCTCTTCCTCCTATTCTCTTCCTCCTTCTCTTTTTTCCTCTCTTCTCCTCCTTCTCTTGTGTCAGATAGTCCATAGTACATAAGTGTCAGGTAGTCCATAAAGATTTGTATATATAGACCAATTTTATTAATTAGTAGCTCTGTGCATTGTACCTTAAAGGTTATATAACATCAGATTGAGTCAAAAGCTCGTTTATTATCTCCAGTCCAGTGAATTCCATATCTGTATCATCTCCTCTATGGTTATCTGCAGCAAAAAATGCTAGTTGACATTTTAATCATATATTTGGTGAGGACAGGGCCTCCGCTTTCATGAGGCACCAGATGCAGGAGGGTCTTTGGATCTGGAGTTCCCAGTGATGACTCAAATAGAAACAACATAGTCCATAAGTTCAGAGAGTGTCTACAGATATCTGAAGACTCATGGAAATAGTATTCATGCATGTTCAGGACAACATGACAGTTTGCATAGATAGCTAGAAGGAAATTAATATAAAAATGTTACCTGTGAAGAATTTGAGGTTTGTATTTTGACTAGATTTCAGAGACATGTGAGAAACCTCATTTGAAATTGTTCTCCGCGTTTACTGGTACACACCACGGACATATCATACACAACAGCAAAGATATCTTTCTAAACCTAAGTGTTCCAAAAATTATGAAACTGTTTGTAAAGATGAAAATGATGAGAGTAAACATAATGTAATGAATTTTAAGGGACTTCCTAAGTACCAGGGATTGAGCCATGCGCTTTATAGCTTGTTTCATAAAGTGGTTTTCTCAATATTTGTAACCTGTAGTGAGCCATTAGATAGAATATGGTGAGTACCTCTTTTTCTTTGGCTGTGTGATTGTGTATACAGGGCATCACATCAGAATGATCTTGAAAGATTGTTACTAGATAAATCAAGCAGTGATTTAAGTTTCTGTCATTTCAGCTATGGGCCACTAATCAGTGTGTTTATGTTTTTGGATTCCTGGCATATCACAGTGCAGAGAAGAGAAGGGAAGGGAAGGGAAGGGAAGGGAAGGGAAGGGAAGGGAAGGGAAGGGAAGGGAAGGGAAGGGAAGGGAAGGGAAGAGGGTAGGGTTATTCACCACAAAAAGGATGAACATATATTGGTAGGCAAAACACACACAAACTATAGGCAAACTAGTGATTCAGCACAGATTTCTCCCTTGCTGCCATGCATGAAGTCTTGTAACTTTCCACTTCCTGCTCTGTGCATGTGGCTAGCTTGTACAATTGCGAGGAAACACAGTGTCAGGTCTTGAATACAGGGCTGCTTAAAGAAGTATGGCAAATCTGTAAGTTCATCAAAAAGAATAGTTTGTGCTCTTGTTATCTGAATGTTTGATCAATTTTTTCATGCCCCAATCTTGTAACCTGAACAACTATTTTTAAGATAATAATATGCAATACATTAACTAGTGTTAATTTCCTACTATTTTTGAGATTCTGTATCATTTCTTTTTTGTTTTCTTTTAATTAAAAGAAAAAGAACTACAATGAGTTTCACAAATGTACCTGAGATATACCTGTGATTAAGGTATTGAGCTGACTGTTTAAAGCTTTCTGTGTTGGGGTACCAGAAATATTTTGTGTATAACACAGAATATGCTATCTAATTTTCAGTTCTTTTGACTGTACTTATTATTCCTGTGTTGTATGGCAAGCTTTTAGTACGTCTGAGGCACAGTATCGTCATCTGTATTTATTTATTTTTCATTTCCATTTTATTTTTTTATTTTTATTTTTTATTTTAAAGAGATTAAGACAAAAGAGGACACAACAAAGCAAATCAGATCACAACAATGCAAGCAACACAGCATTTTACCACAAGATAAACCATAATTAACAGTAAATACTATAATATCTCTTTCTTTCAAGTAGTTGAGCATAACTTCATATATGATAGCATCAAACATAACAAAACAATATAAAATCATTCAAGAGAATGAAAGTATTACAGGGCTTTCAGAACCAATTAACAGAGAATGAACAATGGCTACTATATTATCTCATTTTCCATAGAAAATCCGTTTATACTATCACACACGATAATATCCAATTAGATATAACATGATAGAACCAAAGGAAACAGAAGAACAAAAGCATAATAGGAATTCAGAGTAAGATGATATTAAAGAAGCACTGGCTTTTCTAATGTCTTGCTTTCTTCAAAACAGCTGTTCATACTATTATAGACAATAAAATCAAACAAACCAGAATAAAACCATTCCAAGTAATGAATGAAAACATTATAAGGCTTCAAAGCAGTGTGATGGGGAATCATGATGATTACCATAAACTCTTATGTACTCTTACCATTTCTCACACTAGGGAGACTATATGGTATTTATACATGTGAGTTTGATTTATTTTGCTTATGAGTATGGTCTCAGGCTGCATCCATTTATTTATAAATATATCAATGTGATCATTCTTTATAGCTGAGTAGTATTCCATTGTATTAAAATATCACATTTTTTTTATCCATTCCTTGGTTTATGGATATTTAGGTTGTTTCCAAGATCTGGCTGTTACAAATTTGGCTTCTATAAACATGGGTGCACATATATCACTGTGGTATGATGTTCAGTTCTTCTGGGAATATGCCTAGAAATGAAATAGCTGAGTCTAATGGGACTTCCAATCATAGCTTTTTGAGGAGTCTACAGACTGATCTCCATAGTGGTTGCACCAGTCTAAACTCCCACAAACAGTGCAAAAGAGTTCCCTTTTCCCCACGGCCTCTCCAGCATTTATTGTTGGTACTTTCTTGACCCTGGCCATGCTTTCTGGAGTGAGATGAAATCACAGTGTTGTTTTACTTTGCATTTCTCTAATGAGTAATGATGATGAACATTTTTTAATGTATTTATTTTCCATTTATATTTCTTCATCTGAAAACTGTGTATTCATCTCAGATGCTCATTTTTTTATTGTGTGTTTGAATTCCAGGGGTCTGATTTTTTTAATTCTTTTTATGTTTTAGACAAAAGTCATTTGTCTTAGGCTCAGTTCACTAAAATTTTTTCCCAGCTTGTGGGTTTCTTTTCACTATGCTGCAGATTTCTTTTGACTGCAGAAAATTTTAATAAGCTGTGATCCCAGCTATTGATTCTGGGAAGCGTTTCCTGTGCAGTTTGATTCCTGTTCATGAATTGTATACCTACCCCTATGTCTTCCAGATTTTTACCTAGTTTGTCTTCCAAAAGATTTACTGTTTCTGTTTTAATATTCATATCTTTGATCCATTTAGATTTTCACTTAGTACATGGTGATAGGTAGGGGTCTAGTTTTAGTATTCAGCATGTGGAGAGCCAGTCTTTTCAGCATGATTTACTAAAGAGACTGTCATTCTTCCAGTGAACATCAAAGATAAGGTGGTTGAGTGTGTTTGTGATTGTATCTTCTAATCTATCCCATTGATCTTCAGATCTGTTTTTATTCCAGTACCATGCAGATTTTATTACAGTACATTTGTAGTATAACTTCCAGTCAGGAATTGTAATGTGTCCTGCCTTGCCTTTTCTGCTTAGAATTGCCTTTTGTATTCTAGGTCTCTTCTGGTTCCACATGAATTTTAGGAGTGATTTCTCTAAATCTATGAGGTATCTTGATGGTACCTTGAATCTGCAGAATGGTGCTTGCAGTGGTTATAATGACTACAAAGTTGAAGTAACGGGTTTAAAATAAACATGAAATTTCAGTTTCAAAAAGTGAACATTTTTCAATTTTATCTCAATTTTCAGAAGGAAATAATTCCCACTGTGAGCCAAGCATCATGGTGAGTACCTAGCACTTGGAAGGCTAAGGCAGGAAGATTGATGTGAATTCAAGGACAGCCTGGCTACAAGCCATAAAGTGAGTTGAAACCAGCCTAAACTGCCTAGCAAGACCCTGTCTCAAAAAAAAAAAGTGCCATTTTATTTAAATTGTTCTTTTTGCATTTACAGTGTGCATTTTTTCCTATTGCATCATAGTAATTAATGTGAATTTTCTGTAGGGGCTGAAGTATTGTTTTGGAAGGACTCAGGACAAAAGATTACAAAAGGATGAAGAAATGTTATGTTCATGGAATTTCTCGCTAATATGAAAGTAAACTTCAATGCTACAGAAATGCAGCAATAAAATACAATTTAAAATTAATAAATAAATGAAATTATAAAGAAATTTATAGGGCTGGAATATAATCAGTGCCAAGGTTGTGAGTTCAATCGTCAGAAATAAATAAATGCATAAAAATACAGTAATGCCTTGGCTGTGTCTTTTTGACAAAAAAAGCACTTATCAGAATGTTTGAGTGTATCTATGCAATTTGTTAATTTTATGTTCTTAGTAAACTAGTAAATTATTTTCAAAGTCATTTTCATATGAATAGATTCAAATAGATAACTTTATTTGCCTAATCAGTTCTTGAATTTATTATTGACATGGACCAAGACTGGATACTCAACTGTGAAGCTTTTAATTTTAACTTTTAGTGATTGTTGCTTACGTACATTTGTTTTCAAAAGCAAAGTAAGTGAACACTGAAAGAACTCATTAAGGACAAAATCATTGTTACTGATTCAAGTTTGGTGCCAGTTTGAAAAATTAACTGGACTTTAAGAGTGTTTTAACTTTGGATGCCTGACAGACTTTTACATTTTTATGTTTACAGATGAGGTTTAACAGTCTAGGAAATAGGGTGAACATCATTCTTTTGTATATCACATGCACACTATTGAGTAAGTTATTAACTATCTTACAAGGATAAGCAATGGCAGTGCATGATACATATATCCTATGTACTTTTTTCCTTGAGTACCTGTAACTTCTATACAAATATCCTAGAAATCCCAAGAGAAGACACTTAGAGTTTTTTATTTATTATATTTTAGTGAGTATTCAAGATAATAAAGCTATCTTTATTAGCAATAATAAAATAAATTTACAGAAATATGGTAGGATTTGAAATAATATAGAGGTAAAATAGGGACAGCAGACATAACTTACCATCAATCTTAAAAATGAAATCTGAGAAGTTCATGTCCTACCTGGTTTTTGCATTCATATATTACTGTGAGTGTAGGTAAAAACACACAATCACTAATTTCATCATGCAAACATAAAATACTGGTATTTTTCCTATATAGCAACATGTCATTTTTTATTCAGTATTCAAGTTAGTTGGACATACGATTAATTTTTACTCAAATCTGTTAAGGACAAACTGACCCCTGAGATCCTTACCTAGAGTTCTCTGAGCCTGGATAACGATACGGATATGGAAGACTGCCAAGGAACATCTTCTTGTAAAACTTGTCCTATCAACTAGAAAAACAGAGGGACCAAAAGCAGGTCTATTTTCAATTTCAGGGCCAGTGAACAGAAAGTAAGACAAAGAAAAAAGTACTCAGAATCAACTTTGTGCTCTTACTAGAAGATCAGAAATCACAAGTAGAAGCTCTTGTTTAATATGTGGTGTGAAATTGCCAGAAAGACCCTACTGATGAAAGGAAATCAACACTTCCTTCTTCTGTCTATGTGGACTGGAAAATAACAGCACTAGGGTCTCCAGAAATACAAAAATCAGAAGCAATTTCTAACCATGTACCACATTTTCTGCAGAGAAATTTTGCGGGGCTTATGGTAGTGTGACGGATTCTGGATTATGATGGAGATCAGGATAAGATCTTTAAAAAAATGTTATACTGAGAAGCCAACCATGAAGTAAGACATGTGCAGAAACTTGATTCAATATGCTCCCAACCTCGACCTCTGCTATGTGGAACATGACACAAAACTGTCGCCTTAAATGTGCCCGCACCAACCAATGAAATACAGTTCTGAGGTTAAGGAATAGTAAGACTACAGACTGTAACTCTGTGGCTGTCTGTGTCTCTGCTTGCTTGCTTGCTTGGAATGTAGCTGTTACATTGTGATCTGCTCATGACAGATTCCATGACAAGGGTACAGGGATTCTTCTGGCCAACATCCTGGACGGAACTCAGCCCTTTAAAAGACACATGAGTGAGCTAGAAGAAAGAATAGGCCATATATGTCTCCCTCCAGCAGTAGATAAATGTGGTGGCTGCAACCATAGCAAAACTTGATGTTAGCCTGCTGTGGTATTCTGAGTTACTTAATGGAAGAAGCAAGTTATTAATAAGATAAAAATCAGTAGCTCTCTAATATGTCAACTTATCTCAATTAAAAAGAAAAACCAGACTCCAACTGTCATTTAAGTCAGTAAAATATATAAATACACAATGCATATAACTACTATGTTTGATAAAATAGAAGGCTTCTCTAAGAGATAATTCTCCAACACAATGGAAATGCTGTAGGATTCTAAAAGAATTCATAATTCATCTTAAATTACATGATTCACACTATTGATGCTAAAATTCAAAGTCATAAATTAGGTTTTAGAAAATGAGAAATTAGATGTACTCATGAGATTCCTCCTGAGAAGAAGGCCCTAGATATTTTTCCAGGTATACTCATGGTTCACTTCCTTCTTTTTCACTCAAATTTTCATGTCCTTAGATTTTAGAAAAACACCACCAATGTGAACTCTGAGCAGTGACCTCTTTCAGTCGTACAAGTATAAATCACTGTTCTGTTTGCCTGTCATTCAAGTTGCCTATCCCAGTCCAGTGGTCTGTGTACTTGTGTGTCCTCACAGGGCCACTTCTGGACTTTAGGTGTTCACGTCTTACTCTGCCTTCCTGAGAATGCTGAGGGCAATCCTATTCCTCAAGTCACATTAAGCATGGAGAGCAATGGCTTCAGATCTAGTAATCGTAAGCACTGAGAACCAGAGTAGACCAGTAAGTTTTCAGGGAGACAGTGGCTGGAGGAGAGACTGGTGGGGGCATAATTTCATCTGTTCAAGGAACATACTTGGGATAGCCACCTTGGAAGGCACCTAAGTGCAACACTTCATCTCTAAGATCCGTGAATCTTTGATCTTTCAGGAGGATTTTAGTACAGAGATTTATGAGTCCCACTAAATGATGCTTTAAATGATCATCCAAAGGATCATAAAGCTGAGTGCATCATAAAGATGAAAATAATGGTAGTAACTATCTTACTATGAACTTTAAATAGGGCTTCAATGCCAGCCTTTGAGCTAAGATTTTAATGTAATTCCTGACTTTTTGTCATGCTCCCCTGCTCATTATAAAACCACCTTTTATACAGTGCAACATACATTATGTCCATTACTTAGTTGAGGATAAGAACACAAAATTAGAGAATGATAGTCCAGTAATAGGACACATTGATCATACTCTCTTTTGTCAATACCATTATACTATCTCTCCTCTCTTTCAAAGCAATTACTTTCATTCACTAAGCTCTATCATTTGGACTGCTAGTAGACCAAAGTAGATTAATTTTGGTGCAGCAAACATAGGAAGATTAGCAGATACTCTGACAAGTACAAAAAGGTTTTAACAGATTTTGCTTCGATTGTCTGTTCTTTTTTTAAATTCTTATTTTAAAGGAAATTGATGGAAAAACAAGGTGCTTCCAGGATAAAGAGGAACTAGGGGAATATGCAACCACCAATTCAACTCTACAGACAATACTACAGGATATTCTAAAAAAGAAATATACAATCCAGAAATAGTGGCAGAGAGGCCACAATGAATGGAGCAGAGAACAAAATGAAGAAGACAAACTGACAACTAATGACAGAAAAAGAGCTCAACAGAAATGAGGCAAAGAAGATTGCTATTTTGGAGAAAATGACATCTTAATAGGTAATACTGATTTAGTATCATCTTGTTTTGAAGTCTCTCAAGCTTTTGTTCTTCTGTCTCCACTGGTCTAAACAGGTTGTATCTTATTGGATTTTATTATGTTGGTTGATTCTAAATACCCTGTAATGCTGTCATTCTCTTAAATGGTTTTACATTGTTTTGATATATTTGATGCTACTGTATACGAAGTTATACTCAAAGATTTCAAGGAAAGAGACAATATGGTAACTACTTTTATGTCAGGATTATCTATTCTGCTTAAACACTATTCTGCTTAAACGGTTATGTTTTGATCTGTGCTGTTTTGCTGTTGTGCCCTCTTTTATCTCAATCTCCACTTAATTATTTACTTTTTTATTTTTATCCTTTTAACTAAGGCAAAAATAAAAAATAGCAGGATATATTATAGTAACCCACTTTGACTTTCCATTATCTTGATTTAAAGCCCTGTATTACTCTCACCATCTTGTTTTTGACTGATGTCCCCCTATTCTGTTTTGCTTGATAGTACCAGGTTCAAAAGTTTAAGCAACAGGTGTGAAGATAGTGAGATTCATTATAACGTCCATTCTCGTTGACTATTATCTACTTTTGAAGACCTATAATGTCTCCAATGTTTTGGTTTTGTCGGTTTTGTTCTTTACTGTTTTGTTCAATTTTATTATAACTGATGATATAGGCAATTCTATTAAGAGATAGCGGGAGGCATTATGGTAACCATTGTTGATCACCTTGTATTATGCTTTTACATTATCTATTATGTCCACCCTTTTGATTTGATTGACTCTGTTCTGGTATATCACATTTGGTTCTACTCCCTTCCAAAAAAGTAATAAGAACTGTGGGAGCAACAAAGCCCAAAACGTGCAATTGTCATTGTACAAAAGAGAGGAAAAGAAAGTGCTCTAAATGATATAACTGCATGTATATATAAGTGTATAAGATAGATAATGATATCACTGAGTTTTGTTGGATCATTGAACAGAACTATTTGCAGTCTCACTGTTGGAATGTCCACTTTACAAGCTTTAATTTTGTGACTTGAACAATTATTTCTAAGATGACAATATGTAATCCATTGACTAGTGATTTCCTACTGTTTATTTTTTTCTGTAAATCTGTATAACTTGTATCCTTTCTCTGCTTTTTTTCTCCTTAAATAAAATTTTTTAAAAAAGAATCAAATCAGCATAAACATACATATAACAGAAATCAGTACAATAGTATAACAGTAAATCCACATATTTGTTTAATTGCATTGCGAAAAATGCCTAGAAAACACTACTCTTTAATAAATGATGCTTGGAAGGTAGATATTAAGTTTAAAAAAAGAATGAGAATAGACCCTTATCTCACACCATTTACAACAATCATTGAAAGTCTGAAATTACAAAACCAGTAACAGAAAACATAGAGGGGAATTCCCTTCACATTATTCTAGGCAATGACTTTTTGGATATAAACCCGAAAGCACAAGCAACAAAAGCAAAAAAAAAATCTCAATTATAAATGGAACCTTAAACAACTTGAACTCAGAAAAGTAAAGAGTGGCTATTTTTGTGGTTTGAAGTCAAGGCCTAGGAATTCATGCTGACCTGCGAATCATGGACAATACAAAAATTAGGTTAAAAAGAAAGTATAGTTTAAGAGATCTGCTTGTAATGTGGTGGCTGTGATCAGTAACAATGCCCTGTATTTTTGAAAATTGCTGATTGCTTTTATGTGTTAAAAGTATGAGGATAATTCAAATGTTCATATGATTGATTTAGTCATTTCACATTACATATCTATTTCAAAACTTCATGTTTACATGACAAATATTGAAATGATTTCATTTTTAAATTAAAAATAAATAAATTTCAGTTACAGGATCCCTTAAAAAGAATTTAGGAATTGTGAATAAAATACTCAAGTAAAAATTTGAGGTTTCAAAATTTGATTCTTGTAAAATGTTTTGGTAAGAGCTCAGCTATCCAAAACCAGAACTATTAACAGATTTGCCTTTTCATAATCCAGTTGAAAATTTAGAAAAATGTATCAAAGTTTTGATCTGCCAAAAATATTAAGTAAAAAGAAAGACTAATTAGATTATATCTGAAAGGCTTCATATAGCAAGGAGACAGATTTGTACTTTCTTAGTTTACTTTTGCAATCCACACATACTTCTAACAAAGTTGGCATCTCATTTCCTATCTGGTAAAGATTAGAAATAGTAAGTAAGTAGAAGTGGTAGTAGTGAAAAGAAAGACAGGATCCTGCCACCAATGGTCTCTGGGGCAAAGAGAAAGGAAATTCACTCAAACCCTAACTAGCAGGAAAGCAAGTGGAAATTCTAAAATGCACCTCATTGAGGAATTCAGAATGGATTTCAAGCACTTTGGCATTGAGGAAACCAGCTAGAAAAGTCAAAAGACTTTAAAGATACGTATGAAATAATAATTCAAAGAACAATAATAAAGTGATACATGAGGGATAAATTCAGTTGAACTGAGAGAAAAACCTGAAACAATAAAACTAGTAATAGGAATCATACAGAAAATTTAGTCCAATTAAATCCATTGGGCTCAGGATGTCAAAGAACAAAGAACATCACAACACAAAAAAAAATGTTCCTCAATTCTAGTGAAAGGATTTTGCCCTGGATGCTGCAGCAGTGGGAGGCTGGGAGGCGGAAGCAAAGGGGCTCTATCTAGAGGTCATCTTCCCCACCCTAGGCATTTACCTGTGGCATGAAATGAATTCCAGTGGGCTACCTGTGCATCAGTAATGCCCCTTAGACACCACCCCAAACCAAAGCTATATGTATGCCCTCACAACACTTGCCTGGCAGAGAGAAAAGACAGACCTCAGTGGTCATGGGGTTCTCTCTCTCTGCATTCTTAAAATAAAGGTCGCTTTTATTTCATATTTCTATCTTTTTAGCCATGCCAAAAATTCTATCAGTTGGTTCTCTGAGAACGGCAGGCGAGTGACTCCTGGGGTTGACCCAGTTTGAGTCCCCCGCCGATTCATGGACTGGACTGCATCTTGGATTAATTCCTCACTTCTCAACGTGCAGGAGCTGCTCAACTTGTTGCTGCTGGCTTGCAAACAACACCGGTCTAATTCATTTACCACCGATGAGCCAAGTCCTGTCCGAGGATTACTCCAGGGTGGGCTGCGCCCCATACTAAATCTTCCAACTCTGGACTGGGGTAGAGGTTCTCATGTCCCTTGGGCAGCCCCAAGGCAGAGCCGTTACTATAATCCACTGGGAATCCACTTGTGCATTTTGGTGACAATTAAAAAGCACAAGTTGGAACCGATTAAATGTGCATCCAAAAATTAGGTGACTACCTCTTACACTGGCCATGGTCCAGGTTGGCTCATTATACCTTACTTGAACACACCTCTGTGGTGCCTGGTTCAAAAGGTTACCAAAACCAAAAAGCTAATCTTTTATTTTGCTTTTATTATAATGGCAGCAAGTTGGCAAACACTCTGGATCATTAGGCCTTTGTTTTAAGGCTGTGTCCCTCTCTCCCTCTGCTCCTCCAGGATCCCTCCCCCTCCCCACACTTAGGAGGTGGCTCCTTTCTTTACAGTTTCTGCCCTGTATCTCACCCAGCAAATCCATCAGCTTTCTCAGTGTTGTTCTTTCCTCTCTGCTCATCCATTTCTCAATCCTCCCCTGCTGTATGCCAGCCCACCTCTCCCTGAGCATGCAATCAGGATGGGGGGAGGCGCTTGTGAACAGCATTGGGCTGTGCACAGGTGGGGCAGGCATGGTGTGCACTGACAGGCCTGCGTGGGCTGCTCTGGGCTCTCACACCATGCACCAATTCCGCACTCCCCTGCGGGCTCTGTGCTCCTCCTGAGTAGCCCCATCCCTGAGCCCCAGCCCCAGAGACCAGCTTGGCTCAGGCCAAACCCTAAGTGTGGCTCCAGGCGGTGCTGAAGAAGAGGCTGCGGGATGCCATGGGAAGAAAGGGGGCCAATGGCTGCCTGGTGAGGCAGGGCGCCTAGGCATTCCTTCTTAACTCTCTTGAGCTAACCAGGTTAATTTTATGGTATTCTTATTTCAAGAGATTTTTGCTAATTACTCTACAAAAAGTTTCCCACCAGTCTTATTTATTATAGTTCAAATTAGCCCAATATATTTGAGTGCACTCTGATTTTATAAGATGATTGTCAGTCTGTGTATGTTGTTTTTTCAGTCCGTTTATAGTGTACAAACCATTTGTCCATGTTTGTCCATTGGCCTGCTCTATAAATAGCTGTTCCTTTTATTTGAGCTCAACATTTTTTTTCCTTTTTTACATTTTCAAACCATTTAATCAAGGTTTGTTTATGACTTAAAAAACATCCTTCCACCTAGTTTGCCTGCTGGTCAAAATGGTGCCTGAAACTATTTAAATAAAATCTCTTGAGGTGAGGTGACATTGGACAAGACATCAATTGATAAACAGGAAAAGTGGCCACCTGGTAATTTTACCAGCTTATTAATTGGAGCCTCCAATAATCTCCATAGCCTTATGAGAGACACCTCAACTAAAGTTCATAAGACAATTCACTGTTGCTGATCTGATGGTATATTCATGCTTTCAAATATAAAATTGGGATTATTTCTGCTGCCTTTTTCTTGTGTTCCAGCTAACAAATTCAGATCAAACCAACACTAGGTCACCAGTCAAATAATAACTTCTAAGCAAAAATTTATGTAATATATAATGACAAGTGCTTTCTTTCAGATCCAGACATATGTTTGAGTTGTTTCACAAATTTCTTCAGTGCTCAAATGTTAAAATACCCATGGTTAATAGCCATTTAATGTTCTATGTTAAGCTTACTGCCTATACTGCACTCGACTGTTATCAATCTTCTGGATGTTCAACAATTGAAATTAAGAGATAATTATAAATTCCTTTTGGATTCCTTTTGCTGGGATCCACCAGATCTTTTCCAGAAAAAGATTAAATGATACATGCTGAACAATGAGACCAGCACTGGGGCAGGGGCCAGGTATGAGCCTTTCCCAGCCCATCCACTGGCCCTGGCTCAACCCTCCACCGAGCAGTAATTAACTATACTTAACTGGCATTAAATGACACCATAGCTGATATCTCTCCTAAATAAGAAAGTAAAATTAATAAATGGTATTAGACATTCTAACAGCATAAAGAGGTACTTATATATGACAAATAAATGACATGTCAGCTCCTAAAATTCCCTAGGTAGCCATTCCTAAAGTTATGATCATAAATACCCTATTGATTGTATTATGTGACTCCTGCATACTTAATTAATACTACAGATACCTTCCACTGTGGGCCAGATCTCAAGACAAAAGGCTAACCTTGGCCCTCAGACCCCACAGGGAGACCTTCTTAATATGGCTTTTCATATTTTCAACACAGAGATAAAAAAAAATAACAATCTGGTCTTTTAGCAGTGACACTTGAAGCTCTGAGGCAGGCAAACTGACACAAGGTAGAGCTGCCTGAGCCCCTCCTGGACCATGCTTCAAATGCAGCCAAAAAAGAAATGCTGGGCAAGAAAATGCCCCAAGCTTGGACTTTCTTTGGGGCCTTGTCCCAGGGCCACTGGACTGCCCTAGCTACCAGAGCGCAGGTAAGCCATCCTCTTAACTCCTAGCCCTCACCGGAAATGCCATCACAACCAGATTCATCGCTGACAGATCTGTTTGTTCTTGCTTCTGAAGACTGATGAGGCTCGGGGCCCACAGCCCCCATTAAGGTGTGCTTCTCAGAGCCCCAAGTCCCACTGAAGGTCTCAGGTAAAACATTCTCTGTACTTGTATACATAGAGGCCATGTATAGGGTTCTTCCTGAGTTTTCAGGATGCTATATTAAGTCCTCAGTCTCTATAGGGGGTGTTGATGGCCAACCTATCCAGCCTTTACAGACAGAGCCTACTTCATACAGGTCCCAGACTCGCTCCTTTTCTGATTGATCCCATAGTTTGAGATACATCCAATCCCACCTGCACTGACCATGCCATGCCTATTTTAATTTGTCTCAGGGATCCTTCAATTTTTCCTTGTGTTCCCAAATATGCCATATCTTCCAAACATTTACAGGAACTTAAACCTATAATTAAGCACCCTTTAGACAATGGGTTTCTTAAACCTACCCATTCACCGTATAATACTCCCATTCTCCTGGTAGTCAATCCTGATGGGTCTTACCCTCTAGTACAAGACCTTAAGATACTCAGCCCACCCAGTGGTGCCAATCCCTTATACCATGCTCTCTCATTTTCCTCCCTCCACCACACAATTTACAGTCCTAGATCTTAAAAATGCCTATTTATTCCTTTGTATTTATGCAGGCCAACCCAGACACTCTGAGGTCTCAACAGCTTACACCTGTTATCCCTAGTGAAACCTCTCCTCAGGGATACATACCACCCCCTTCCTTTCCTAGTCATCAATTTCTCAGACACAACCCTGGTCAAGATTGACAGATAAATTTTACACTCATATCTTGCCACAAAACTCTCAAATACCTTCTCACATTTGTTTGTACTTTTTCAGAATAAATCAAAGCCTTTCCCACAACCAGGGAGACTGCTGATATACTTACTAAAATCCTGTTACATGAAATCATCCCAAGGACTACAACCAAGGTGGAGTGGCCCATACCTGGTCTTCTTGGCAACCTCAACAGTGGTCAAAGTTGCTAGACTGCCATCCTGGTTCCACATCACTCAAGTGGTGCCCTTCCAGCCCTAGATCTAACCATCCTTTTGCCCACTCATCTCCACCTCACCAAGGCCTCACAGCCACAACTCTCAGGCTGTCAGGTTTTGTTACCCAAATTGGTTCCTAATTTCTTACATTTTATTAATCTTTTTACAGCAGGACTCTCAACAGTCTTTCCTGAAGACTCCCACATCATGCATACCAGAGACAAGCCCTCCTACCTACCCTCTTAACTTTTACCCTTTCAGATGGGGGAATAATCACCTCTCATAACTTCACTCCTCCTACCCCCACACTTACTTTTCAGAATTCTACCTCATGTGGTAATAATTTTACATATCTACATCAAAGACACCTTTTCTTCTACCTCACCTGGGTCCTTAAATATGATAGTGGCCTGCCTCCTCATAACACCTTGTCTCTGTGTTTTTCTAGTCTCACATGTGAGCATTCACCAATGATAAAGTTGTCCTGGCTAAGACACCTGGCTCCAGCTTCTACATGGGCATCAACCGTCATCCTGTCAACCGTTCTAAACCCCAATATGGCATACCTTTCAGCAGAAAATAGAAAATAAAGAAAAACTTCCCTATTTTCCTATTAATAAAAAAGATGGGAAAGAAAGGATTTTGCCCTGGATGCTGCAGCAATGGGAGGCTGGGAGGGGAACCAAGGGGCTCTATCTTGAGGTCATCTTTCCCACCCCTAGGCAATTTACCCGTGATGTCAAATGAATTCCAGTGGGCTACTCGTGCATCAGTAATGCCCCTTAGGCACCACCCCAAACCAAAACTATATGTATGCCCCTTCAACATGTGCCCGTCAGAGAAAAGCCAGACCTCAGTGGTCATGGGGTTCTCTCTCCACATTCTTAAAACAAAGGCCAGTTTTATTTCATATTTGTATCTTTTAAGCCTTGCCAAAAGTTCTACCAATAGGGTACTTACATTAATTTATTGCATAATTTATTTATTTTATCTCAGTAGAAAATTATATGATACTTTTTAATGACAGTTGTAAATGGTGGTGTGTTATAATGTGTATGCATATGTGTGTGTGTGAAAAATGCACACTGTGAAACTAGAAAAATAAAGAATTATTTTTAAAATAAATAATGTGGATTAAAAATGAGAGCTATTACTTGAGTGATCATGGGAACATTAAGAAATTAGTTAATCGACAAGCAAAGGATTGTTGCCAAGAACATTTCAAATAAATGCTTACAATAAAAAGAAACATATATTTTATGAGGTGAAAGTAGAAGCATTGTTATTCCATTAGATTTACACAAAAGCATTTAGAGCCAGAGAGAGTGTCATTTGTGTTTAACTAAACACAAAAGACTGCGCCTGCCCTTAGAGTTTCTGATGTAACAGGACTAGGATGGAACCCAAAACTGCATACATTTAATAAGTTCACAGGCCGTGTTCGTCCTGCTAATATGGAGCCAAATCCTTGAGAACAATTACTTTTTTTGGTCCTAGTGTTCAAATCTAATGCAAACTTTCTCTTCCTTGTTAACTTCTGCCCCACTCTTATCTCAGTGCATGTAGGATGACCACTCTCAGGCAGTGCTGTGAAATTTCCTGTTTCCCAAAGAGCTTGCTCTTTCTCTCCAATGACTTTTTCTGGGAAATTCTAGGGGGATGTTCAAGTCAGGGAGTTCTAGCTTCTCTCTGTAGGACTTACATGATGGTTTTGTCTTGGGGATTCAGCGAGGTTAAACTTTCCAGGACACTGTGGACTGAGTTCTCAAATCATCTCTTTCAATCGGTTATTCTATCATGCGAGGCTTTAAACAAGCATGGTGCCTTGGAATGGAGAAACTTTCTGCTACCCCTATCTCCAGGAAGACAACTGTAATTAAAGGCAAATTGATGTTCTCCAATTATCCCTTACTTTTTCTAATTTGTATAACCATTTACAGAAAACAAGATCACTCTCCTGGAGATTAAAGTAACTCCTTTATCTTTCTTCATAAAAGACTCCCAGGATCATTAAGATAATTGCCTTGTTGTTGCTTTCTCTTAACAAAATTTGATTTCAAAGGTAGAAATTCCTCCCTGAGTGTTGTGTTAATGCTTCAAGAACTCCCAGTAGAACTGACTCTGGGAATTACCCTGCATGAGAAGTGATATGTGTAAGAAAAGGTCTCTATTCCAAGAGAGACTGTATTCTTTAATGACATTGCTACTAATTAGTCAAGTAGCTTGCAAAATGGAAATGTCTCTTATTACTAGGGAGGTGCAGATACCACTGTACACCTCTGGGAGAGCTTTTGTGGTGAATGTGGGAACCCTTCATGTTGTTTTTATATTCATTCACCTAATTTGTGATTGATTATGCTTACAAACATCCATAAATTACACTGGTTTCTATTTCTATAATTGGTATTAATTATTCAATGTATAATCTTCTATTTTTCAATGCTGAGTATGAATATTAAATACCTGAATATTCTAGGGCTGCTTTTTTTAGACTGAGCTGTACCCATAGCCCTAAAAATAGACATAACTCTGTCCTACTGATTGTGTACTTCTGATTCTTCTGTATACATTCATACATACCTCAAGTGGGAAGGTTTGCTATTGTGATGCAACTGACATTTTGGTCTCTATTTGTTATACATTAAATATTTGTGTTTGGTTAGAGCCCGTAATACAACAGGTCCACGCGAGTTCTTAGAAAGACATATGCTAAGCCAGAATTGTCACAACACTGGACCCCAAAGCAAACATAAATTTACTGAGGAAACTCTTTTTTTCTTTTTTGGTCTTTTTCATTTTTATCGGTACCAGGGATCAAACTCACGACTGCCTGCTTGCAAGGCAGATGCTTATGCCGCTGAGCTAAATCCCAGCCCCTACTGAGGAAACTCTTAAAGAGGAGTAAAGGAAGCTGCACCATGGGCTTCATACCATCTGTCTGTCTTGACCTTATCCTGTACTGCCCACCACACAACCTTTCAAGTACTTTCCTGAAGCAAGCTCTGATTTAACAGGACAACTTGCACATTAAGTCTCTTCGGCCAGGAATTTTTTCTTTCTTTAATTTCTCTCTTTAACAATAACCCATCCCTCCTCTCTTGGCATGAATTTTCCCCACAGCCTCTCCAGCATTTGTTGTTGGTTTTCTTGATCCTGGCCATTCTTTCAGGAGTGAGATGGTATCTCAGTGTGGTTTTAATTTGCATTTCTCTAATGACCAATGATGATGAGCATTTTTTCATGTATTTATTTGCCATTTGCATTTCTTCATCTGAGAATTGCGTATTCATCTCAGATGCCCATTTTTGGATTGGATCTTTGAATTTTGGAGGTCTGAGTTTTTTTAATTCTTTATATGTTTTAGACAAGAGTCCCTTGTCTGAGAGAGAGTTCACTAAAATCTTTTCCCAGTTTGTGGGTTTTCTTTTCACTATGCTGGAGATTTCTTTTGACATGCAGAAACTTTTTAATAATAAGTGGTCCCAGTTATTGATTCTGGGAAGTATTTCCCGTATGGTTTGAGTCCTGTTCATGAATTCTCTACCTACTCCTATGTCTCCAAGGTTTCTACCCAATTTGTCTTCCAATAGATTTAGTGTTTCTGTTTTAATATTCAGATCTTTGACCCATTTAGATTTTAATTTAGTACATGGTGATAGACATGGGTCTAGCTTTAGTTTTCGGCAAATGGAGAGCCAGTTTTTCCAGCACCATTTATTAAAGAGACTGTCTGTCGTTCTTCCAGTGAACCTGCTTGGCTCCTTTATCAAAGATAAGGTGGTTGAGTGTGTTTGTAGTTGTGGTTGTATCTTCTAATCTATTCCATTGATCTTCGGCTCTGTTTTGATTCCAATACCATGTTGATTTTACTACTGTTGCTTTGTAGTATAGCTTCAAGTCAGGGATTGTGATGCCTCCTGCTTTGTCTTTGCTGCTTAGAATTGCCTTTGCGATTCTAGGTCTCTTCTGGTTCCAGATGAAATTTAGGAGTGATTTCTCTAGATCTATAAGGTATGTTGATGGTATTTCTATTGGGATTGCATTGAATCTGTATAACAGTTTTGGGAGAATGGCCATCTTCACAATGTTTGTTCTTCCTATCCATGAGCAAGGGATGTCTTTCCATTTTCTAAGATCATCTTCAATTTCCTTTTTCAGTGTATTATAATTTTCACTGTATAAGTCTTTCACTTCTTTCATAAGAGTAATTCCTAAATATTTCATTTTTTTGCTTGCTAATGTGAATAGTCCAGTTTCTCTTATTTCCCTCTCTGTGATTTTGTTGTTCGTGTATAGGAATGCTATTGATTTCTGAGTATTGATTTTGTATCCAGCCACATTACTGAATTTATTTATTGTATCTAAGAGTCTTTCAATGGAGTTTAGGGGGTCTTCTATGTAGAGTATCATGTCATCTGCAAACAATGATAACTTAACTTCTTCTTTTCCTATCTTTACCCATTTTATTTCTCTTTCTTGTGTAATTGCTCTGGCTAGTGCTTCCAGTACTATATTAAATAGGAGTGGTGATAAAGGACATCCTTGTCTTGTGCCTGATTTTAAAGTAAAGGCTTTCAATTTTTGGCCATTTAGTATGATGCTGGCTGTTGGTTTGTCATAAATGGCCTTTATTATATTGAGGTAAAGACCATCTATTCCAATTTTCTGTAAAGTTTTTATCATGAATAAATGTTGGACCTTATCAGAGGCTTTTTCTGCATCTATAGAAATGATCATGTGATTCTTATTTTTGGCTTTATTGATATGGTGGATTACATTTATTGATTTGCGTATGTTGAACCATCCTTGCATTCCTGAGATGAATCCCACTTGGTCATGGTGTATAATCTTCTTGATGATTTGCTGCATCCTATTTGCCAATATTTTATTGAGGATTTTTGCATCTGTGTTCATTAGGGAGATCGGTCTATAGTTCTCTTTTTTAGTTGGGTCTTTCTCAGGTTTTGGTACTAGAGTAATATTTGCTTCCAGGAATGACTTAGGAAGGATTGCTTCCCTTGCAATTTCATTGAATAGTTTGAGGAGTGTTGGCATTAGGTCTTCTTTGTATTTCTTGTAGAATTCTGCAGTGAATCCATCTGGGCCTGGGCTCTTCTTGGTGGGTAAGGACTTAATTACATTTTCAATTTCATTAACAGAGATTGGGTTATTCAACAGTTTTACATCCTCTTGATCTAGCTTTGGTACTTCATATGCTTCTAAGAATCTGTCTACTTCTTCTGCGTTATCAAACTTTTGAGAGTAGAGGTTTTCGAAATAGGTGTTGATGATCTTCTGTATTTCTATGAGGTCTGTAGTGATTTCACCTTTTTCATTTCTTATTGCATGAATTTGAGCTTTTTCTTCCCTTTTTTTAATAAGGTTGGCTAGGGGCTTATCGATTTTATTTATTCTTTCAAAGAACCAACTCTTTGATTTGTTGATTCTTTGGATCGTTTTCTTAGTCTCTATTGCATTGATTTCTGCTCTGATTTTTATAATTTCCTCTCTTCTTTTGGCTTTGGGCTTGACTTGCTCTTCTTTTTCTAGCTGTTTGAGGTGTAGCATCAAGTTATTTATTTGTATTCGTTCTGTTTTCCTGATGTGGGAACTCAGTACAATAAATTTTCCTCTCAGGACGGCTTTCATTGCATCCCACAGATTCCAGTAAGTTGTATCTGCATTTTCATTTTCTTTTAGGTATTGTTTAATTTCTTCTTTAATCTCTTCTGTGACCCACAGATTACTCAAGAGTGTGTTATTCAGTTTCCATGTGTTTGCGGGATTTTTGCAGTATCTTTTATCGTTAATTTCTAATTTCAGAGCGCTATGATCCGATAACATGCAAGGGATGATTTCAGCTCTTTTGCATTTGTTTAAATATGTTCTGTGAGCTAATATATGGTCTATTTTAGAAAATGATCCATGTACTGCTGAGAAGAATGTGTATTCTGATGTTGTTGGGTGGAACATTCTGTATATGTCTATCAAACCCATTTGTTCACAGGTGTGATTCAGTTCTTGTATTTCTTTGCTCATTTTCTGTCTGGTTGATCTGGCCCTTGGTGTCAATGGCATATTAAGGTCTCCTGTTACAATTGTGTTACTGATAATTTGAGTTTTCATTTCTGTTAATAATTGTTTTATATAACTGGGTGTTCTGGAGTTTGGTGCATATATATTTAAGATAGTTATCTCTTTCTCTTGGAGTTTTCCCCTTACGAGTATGTAGTGACCTTCTTTGTCCTTTATTGTCATTGTTGGCTTAAAGTTCACGTTGTCTGCAAACAGAATGGCTACTCCTGCCTTTTTTGGATTCCTGCTGCATGAAGAATTGTTTTCCATCCTTTGACTTTCAGTCTGTGAGTATCCTTCTGGGTTAGATGGGTTTCCTGTAAACAGCATATGGTTGGATTTTGTTTCTTGATCCATTCTGCTAGTCTGTTTCTTTTGATTGGTGCATTGAGACCATTTATATTAATGGTTATTACTGTTAAGTGCTGGTTAATTGTAAGAATGTTCTCTCTCTGCTGTTGCATCTTTATCTTTCTGTTCTGTTTAATTATTTGCTTTGCTTAGTGGTTTTTTCCTTTGTGTATCTAAACTGTCTTTCAATATTTTTTGCAGGGTTGGTTTGGTGTTCATGAAGTTCTTCAGCTGTTCTTTGTCATGGAAGTATCGTATTTCACCATCTATTTTGAATGATAGTTTTGCAGGATATATCAGTCTAGGTTGGAAATCATTTTGCTTTAGGATCTGGAATACTTCACTCCATGCTCTTCTTGACTTTATTGTTTGTGCTGAGAAGTCTGCTGTGATTCTGATAGGTTTTCCTTTATAAGTGATCTGTCTTTTCTCTCTGACAGCTTTTAATAATCTATTCTTGTGTTGGATTTCTGGGATGGTGATTATTATATGTCTGGGTGTACTTTTATTTTGGTTATGACTATTTGGAGTTCTATATGCTTCACTGATCCTGATGTCAGTTTCTGATCTCATGCTTGGGAAATTTTCAGCTATTACTTCTCTAAATAGCCTCTTGACATCCTTTATGTTGTCTCCTTCTTTTTCATTAATCCCTATCATTCTTATGTTATTCTTCTTTGCATTGTCTTGCAGTTGTTGAATTGTTGTTTCCTGATTCCTTGTTATTTTTAAAAGTTCTTTCCTTTCCTGTTCACTAGCTGCAATCCTGTCTTCAAGGTCTGAAATTCTATCTTCACTTTCATTAAGGCGGTTTTTACAACTTTCAGTGGAGGTTTTTATTTCCTGTATATCTCTGTGCATCTGCATTATGTGTTGGGAGCCACGGCCGAGCCCGGTCGCCTTACTTGGTGGACGTGAGGCCTGTAGAAAAGAGCAAAGCCCGAGCTAGATTACCCCTCCCATCGAGTGAGCCAAGTTGGCGCCTGCTTCCTGCCCCCTGATTGCCCTGGCGACTTAAACAACCCACTCTGTAAGATAGTCTGCCTAGCAACAACTGATGTTAGCCAGTCAGCCCGCATCGCGTGCTTTGAACTGATTGGCCACTGTTACCCTATAAAAGTGAGTGCCTCTCCCGCTACAAGAGGGAAGCACGAGAGAGATAGAGAAAGTCCACCGGTAAGAAAGGACTGGTGGCAGAGCAGAGGCCTCGCGGGGCCCACGCGGAGACAAATAAAGACAAGGTTGCACACCGTCAGAATCTGTCGTGTGTTTTTCCTGCCGGCCGGGAGCGACACCGACAATTATGTATTCTGTTTGTTTCTTATATTGCTCATCTAGGGATTCTATCTTTTTGTTTAGTTCCTCCAATTTTTATCTGTGTTTTCTTTAGAAATATTCAGAATCTCTTTCATTTCTTTTATCATTTCTTCTTTTATCTGGGAGATTATTTCGAGTTTGAATTTCTTTAAAGCTTCCTGGAGTTGCTTGTCAATTTCAGTAGCTATTGTGTCCGATATATGAGGTGGATGGGATATATTTTCTTCTAAATACATTCCTCCTAGGGTTTCTTGAGATGGGCTGGAGGTTTGAGGTTGTAATTTGGTCTTTCGTTTTGTCATTTTCCTACATTTCTGTGTTTCAAGTGTTATTTGAAAGCTTCCTCAGGATCTGTTGAAAATCCCCTTCTACGTTTGCAGCTACTGAGACTCTGGCACCACGCTACCCCAAGCCATTGGGCCTGCAGAACCAATGGCTCTCCTCTGCCTGCTCAGAACTCCGCAGTTCCAGACAAGCTGGGCCTCAGGGACACTGTGCGCCCACCTGCCCTTGGAAGCTCCACAGCTCTTCAATCGCAGCCGGATTAGGGTACTCACCACAGGCCGTGGTGCCTCAGGAACCTGTGATCCCTCCCTGCTTGCAGAGATATCCACAGTCCTCCAGACACATGGAGAGGCCGATGCAGGCACCCCAGATCCGCCCAGCTCCTCCTCTGCACACCGATGGCTAGGCGCAGCAGCAAAACAGGCTGGGCTGGGGGATAGTGTGGGCCCGCCCACCTGTCAGAAGCTCAGCAGTTCTCCAAGTGCAGCCGGGATGGGGAGGTGGATGTAGAGGCCTCTAACCCACTGCTCCACTTCACTGCACCCGGAAGTCTGGAGGGTCCGGAACAGTCTGAGATTTGGGCAGAGTGTGCTGAGCACTCACCACAGGTCGAGGTGCCTCAGGAACCTGGGATCCCTCCCTGCTTGCAGAGATATTCACAGTCCTCCATATAGTTAGTCTTATAATTCATATAAGATTATAAGAATATAAGAATATATTATGATATTAACAATCATAGCAATAAGAATCAAATCATACAATAAAAATTAAGCTCAAAGTCTATGCTTATTTAATATGTTAAAGTTATTAGACTAATGAACTATAAATGTTGTAAAAAAGAGAGGAGAAAAAAATACTCTAAAGGATACAACTGCAAGTGTTTTTAGGTGTGTTAAGATAGATGACCATATCACTAAGTTTTGTTGGATCATTGAACACAACTGTTTTCAGCCTCACTGTTTGAATGTCCACTTTGTATGCTTTAATCCTGTAACTTGAACAACCATTTCAAAGATGAAAATATGTAATCTATTAACTAGTGATTTCTTACTGTTTTTTTTTTTTTGAAATTCTGTATAACTTGTACCCTTAAAATGTTTTAGGTTTTTTTTTTCTCCTTTAAATAAAATTTTTTTAAAAAGAAAATATGTGTTCGATTATTTTGGACACTATATGTCCAGGAAAATATCAGTTATGCTACTGGTACATATAGGAAAATTAAAACTAGGGAATATATGACAGGAGAGACTTCTCCTAAAATAAACAAATTAGCACACTTAAAATTGAAAAAGGGTCACTTGACTTAGCAAACGACTCTCATTAGCCAGATTCAAGAGAATATAAGTAATTCAACTAATGGATGGCACTGGAAAGTCATAACTATTCAAGCTGTCAATTTCTTTTTCTTGGAATTTTGCATTTGACTCGTATCCCTGCAGATTCATCAGTGATTTGAGAACAGAAAAGCATACAAGCACATCACAGTTCCTCCTCCCTGGCCTCTCAAATGATCTTGAGCTGCAGCCCTTTCTCTTTGGGCTGTTCCTGGCTGTGTGCCTGGTCACAGTGCTCAGGAATCTTTCCTCATCTTGGCCTTCAGCTCTGATTCCAGCCTCCACACTCCCATGTGCTTTTTCCTCTCCAGCCTGTCCTTGATTGACATCTGTTTCACATCTACCACAGTCCCCAACATGTTACTGAACATCCAGACACAGATTAAAGACATCTACATAGAATGCCTTACTAAGGTATTTTTAAATGATTTTTGCTGGAGTGGATGATTTCCTACTGACCACCACGGTCTGTGACCACTTTGTGGCCATCTGTAGTGCCCTGAAGTATGTGGTTATCATGAATCCTGGCCTGTGTTGCTTCCTTGTTCTGACTTCTTGGTTCATCATCTTCTGGGAGGTCCTGCTCCACTTCCTATTGATAATGCATCTGACCTTCTCTAGAGACACTGAAATCCCACATTTTGTCTGTGAACTATCTCCATTTTTCAAGGTAGCCAGCTCTGATCTCTACATCAATAACAAGGCTGGGTGTGTTTCCTGACACCAGAATCCTCTTCTTTTATGCTCAGAATTTCTCCACAGTAATGAGAATGTCTTTCAGGGCAGTAAAGTACAAATCATTTTCCTCCTGTGGGTCTCATCTCTATGTGGCCTCCTTGTTCTATGGAACAGGCCTTGGGATGAACGCAGTTCTTATGTAACCCGTTCTTCTCAAGGAAACAAAGGTTCTTCTGTGATGTACACTGTGGTCCCTCCTGTGATGAACTTCTTTCATCTAGAGCCCGAGGAACAAAGACATCAGAGGAGCTATAGGAAGACTCCTCAGTAGAGCAGAATCTGGTCTTTGATTGTCCATTTTCTTTAGAAATCAGTTGGCATTTCATTCTATAAGGCAAATTTTGTGATTTTCAATATCCTGATTTCACTGCTTTTCTAAAATATGTGGAATAATTTTTCTATTCCTAAGCACTTAGACCTGCCTATAGCCCTTCCAGTCTAATGGGTGCAATTCCATTCTTCCAGTTGTCCATACCCATAACCCAGAAGTTATACTGTGTTCCTCCTGCCTTGAAGCAATATTCTTCATTTTACTTAAAATTAGCCCAAATTGGCCACTTCTGAACTTGTTCCTTACTTGTTTGATTCTTATCTTTCCTACACATCACACCTAAATAGGTACATCAGCTTTAACAAGCTTATTCTTTAGAACTCATTTTTTACTCTTTAGATAGAACATCTTTACATCTTAAGGGTAGATAATGTTATACACCTCTTCAAAGCCTTGAAATGACTCACTCCTTGGAGCAAAAGTCTACCATTGCTGGGTATCATAGTGCATTTCTGTAATCTCAGCCCTCAGGAGGTAGGCGGATTGTCATGACTTTGAGGCCAGCCTGGGACACTTAGTGATTACAGTCAGCCTGAACCACATCGTAAGACCCTATCTCAAAAAAAGTCTGCCATTAGTAGAAAAAGTCTCACGTGATAAGAACTTGATTCATGTTACAACATTACTTAAAACCTAGTACATCTCTTTTCCCAAATATGCTCTAATTGTTATGGAATTAGATAAGGTTGAACCAGGTCATGATCTCTTCCTTCAAAACTGTCTCCACAGCCTCCTAATTGCTTCCTCTACCTCCAGTTGCCCCACTTTCCATTTCCTTACTGTGTTATATGTGTGTCGATGACACAGTCCATAATGTCACTAAGTATGTGTATAAAGACATCACTTCAGAATGTGTTTTGGGTCCAGGCACAGCACCTGATCCTAAGTGTGATTCTTGGTACTAAAAACAAAACAAAATAAACAATAACAAACAAACAAATGGTATTTTGATTGGGATTTCATTAAACCTCTGTAACAATTTTGGAAGTATGGTCACTATGTTGGGTCTTCCTGCCAAAGAGTAAGAAATATTTATTCCTGGTCTGATATTATCTTCATTCTCCTTTCTTAGAGTACTGTGATTTTTAATGTAACTATCTTCTTTTACTTCTCTTGTTAGATTGATCCCCAAGCATTTCATTTTTTGATGTTATTATGAACGGTGTGGTTTCGCTAATTTGTTCCTTGGTGAGTTTGCTATTTGCCTACAGGAATTATGTTGGCTTTGAATCTTGACTTTTTGTCTAACTACATGACTGAATTTTGATTTAAATCTACAAATGTTGTGGTAGAGTTTTGGGGGTTTTCTAAGAATCATATAATGTCATTTGCAAACAATATTAATTATAATTCTTCTTTTTCTATTTTTATTCATTTTATTTCTTTCTCTTGTCTAACTCTTCTGGATATTGTTCCTAAAACTATATTGAACAGAATAGAGACAGAGAACATTTTTGTCATGTTCTTAACTTTAGAGTAAAAACTTTCAGTTTCTGACAATTTAGTGTGATGTTGGCTGTTCACTTCTCATAGATGACTTATAATAGATTGAGATAAAGATGATCTTTTCTAATTTCCTATAGAGTTTTTACATGAATGGGTGTTGGATTTTGACAAATTCAATTTCTGCATATATTGAGAAGATCATATGATTTTTGTTTTTATGTGTGTTGATATGGTTTACTGCATTTATTGATTCTCATATGTTGAAATATTCCTGCATCTCTGGGATGAATCCTACTTGGTCATGATGTATAAGCCTCTTGACAATTTGTTGCATCCTGTTTGCCAGTATTTTATTAAGGACTTTTCCATCTGTGTTCCTTAGGGAGTCTGAACTGAAGTGGTTTGTGTGTGTGTGTGTGTGTGTGTGTGTGTGTGTGTGTGATTTTGTTTTTACTTTTGGAAAGCTCCTTCTTTGATTTTGGTACTAGGATTATACTTGCTCCCAAGAATGAGTTTGGGAGTGTTGCTTCCCTTTCAATTACATTAAACAATTTGAGGAGTACTGACACTAGAACTCTAAATTTCTTGTGGAATTTAGCACTGAATCCATCAGGACCTGGGCTTGTCTTTGTTGGTAGATTTTTAATTACATCTTTAATTTCATTAACTGATATTAGGCTATTTAGAATTTTTATATCTTCTTGATCAAGCTTCAGTAATTCATATGTATCTAAGAATCTATTTCTTCTGTGTTAACCAAAACATACCTCATAGAATTATAGAAAACAATCCTAAAATTAAATGGAGCCACAAAAGACCTAGACTAGTAAAAACATTTCTAGGCCATACAGGCAAAGAAAGGGTCCTCATAATAGCTGACTTGAAATTATACTATAAAGCTGCTGTGATAAAAATAAGCATGGTACTGGCAAGAATACACACCCAAGAGTCAAAGGAACAAATTAGAAGAAGCAGAACTAGCTCCAAAAACATTCAGCCACCTCCTCTTTGACAAAGGGGCCAAACCTGCTCTTTGGAAGAAACATTGTATCTTTAATAAATGGTGCTAGAAAGATTGGCTTTCCACATGCTGAAGACTAAAACTAGACCATGTTTCTCACCATGCACTGACCTGAAATCAAAATGGATCAATGATCTAAATATTAAAACAGAAACACTACATCTCCTGACAATTAGAATGGGTATAACTCTGGAAGACATGGGTGTTGGCAAAAGCTTTATAAACAAAACCCTGACTGCATGGGAATCAACAACTGGAACCTTGTCATATTAAAAAGTACACCACAAAATAAATCACCATCAAAGTGAAAAGCCAACATACAGAGTGGAAAGTATTTAGTCAGTGTTTCTTCAGACAAAGGAGAAATATCTAGAATATATAAAGAAGTCAAAATAATCATATCTCCTAAATTTAAAGACCAAACCCAAATGTGGGCATCTGAGACATTATCAGATGAAGTACAAGGCAAATAAATATATGAAAACACGTCCAACAACGCGGATATTTCAAGAGATACAGATTAAAACAACACTGAATTTCTCGCTCCTGAAGAATGTTTATACATCAATAAATCAACTAGTAACAAATGCTGGAGAGGTTGTGGAGAAAAAGGAACACTTCTCCACTGCTGGTGGGACTGTAGACTGATAAAACCAGTGTGGAGCTCAATGTGGAAATTATTCAAAAACTAGGACTGGAGATTTCACACGACCCAGTTATTTCCCTTCTTTGTATCTTTGCAAAAGGATTAAAAATATCAAACTGTGCAGATAAATGCACACTCATGTTTATAGCAGCAGTTTGTAGTAGTTAAATCTTAGGCTCAACCAAAATGCCCAACAACCCACTAATGTATAAAGAAGATTTTGACATAAGGGAGCTCTACTCTGCTGTACTGAAGGATAAAATAGAGATATTTATGAATAAATAGAGGCACCTATATTCTTAAGTGAAATAAATCAAACACAAATAGGTAACTATCTGATTGTTACTCTCATGTGAGATACTGAAAGTGTAAATAAGAACTGGAATATAAACTAGACATAAAATAGGAAGAAAATTTTCAAATAGGAAGAGGAATTAGAGGAGAAGATGGAGAAAGCGAAGGAAGGAAAAAAATGATGAGAAGAGAGGGATAAATGGAAACAAAGGTTTTGTAACTAGGGATGGGAAGAGGAGGTGAAGGGAGGGGACAGAAATGTGGAAAAAGGAAAATCAAGTTGTATCATGTTGCTAGGCACGGCGGCACACAACTGCGATCCCAGAAATCAAGAACTGAAACAGGACTGCTGGACGTTCAAGGACAGAGTGGGCTACAAAGTGAGTTCAAGACCAGCCAGAACTGCACAGAGAAACTCTGTCTCAAGAAGACCATAAAAAAGATATACATGTAGAGTTACAAATTCCCTATGATGAATGCGAATATTATTTATGTTTAAAATGTATCATTGAGGGCCAAGGATTTAGCTCAGTGGCATAAAATCCTGCCTGGCAAGCGTTAGGTCATGAGTTCGATCCCCAGTACCAAAAATAAAATAAACCAATAAATTTAACTTTAAAAAACTTCAGTTAGAACAGCAAAAGAGAAAGAAGAAAAAGGAACAGAAAGAAAATGAAAGCATGAATGAAAGAGAGAAAGAAGAAAATGGATAAAAAGAAATATATAAAATGGAAAATTATAAAGATCCAGAAATAAGAACACACATTAATGCATTAATTCATTTTGACAAATTTCTAAGGCTACTGAGTGGGCAGTGGAGCACCTCGTCAGTAAATGGTGCCTGGAAAACTCGATATATATAAATAGATAGATAGATAGATAGATAGATAGATAGATAATGAGATTGAGATAAGTCTCATCTCCAACTTACATAAACATCAAATCACATCAAAACGAATTCAAACCTAACTGTAAGGTCCCGCCCCTCTGCCCCCTCCCCTTCCTGCACTCTCCGTTTAGTTCCCCCCCTCCCTGTCTTCCTCATTAGTACCAGAGTTTGGGCCCAAGACCTTTAAGTTGGCTACATCCCCAGAGCTCCTTTGTTTGATTGTTTTAATTTTTAAGGCTCCTCTTAGATTGTTAAGTTGCGTCGGCTAGATGAGCCTTTTCTCTACAGAAGATTTATAAATTGCTAAAAACTGTGATACCCTTGGGTGGTTTTCTGCTCCCATGTCACCAGGTTTTCTGCGTAGGTAGGAAACAGAAGTTAAGTTGAAAACGTAGACAATTGGGAATTCAGGAAGTTATTGCTTCTTAGCATCACCTCTGGCTGGAGATCCATACTCTCCGGGAGAGATTCTGACGACAGTGGTTCAGTGAGCAAAGCTTGTTACTTTTTAAAATTTCTGTATAGCACATTAAAGTAATGATGATCCTTGTGACTTTTTTGTTCAGATAATATCTGTCTTGTGACTTCTTCTGAGAACAGGAAACACACATGGACTACATACATAAGAGGAGAGAAGAAAACCACATAATCATTAGTATCAAACAGAAGGCACCAGTAAGAGTGTAATGTGTTCTTGCTCTTCTGTTGGGAAATGTGCTGTATTATAGAAACAGAGAAGAGAGACAAAATATATCATTGATGGGTTTGATTTTAATATTCACAAGTGCTCAAATTGCACTGTCCTATAGCAATAAAAAGCCCAATTTATGTTCTTAAATAGACCTCTGAGGTAGGAAAGTTGCCAATAGTATATATGCTTAAGAATATCAGTTAAAGGTAAAAGAGTTATAGAGGAACAGTTTATTCTGGTGAAGTTATCTACTAAGGGGTACTTTCCTAGAATAGAAATATTTCAGCTAAGAGAGTAATAATTGTCGGTGTTAATCAAAAAAAATTAGAATTTGAAAACTATTTGATCAAATCCAACTGTAATTGCTAAGCATCCTAAACAGAGATTGTTAGTAAGCAAAAAGCCAGCAACAACTTCCTGACCCACCTCAAGTAAAAAGAAAATGCTACTTGAAAGCACCACAATATTTGTGTTTAATTTACAATCATGCTCCCCTTTTTTCTTTCATGTTTGATACTAAGAGTATTGGTAATATGAGAAAAGAAAATTTGACTGAGTGTTGAAAATCATAATTAATTAAATTAATGGTAAATATAATGCAGGTCTTAAGGAGAAATGAGAATACAGTACTACAGAACTATCAAAGAACTATGTCAAACATGTCAAGAAAACAATACAGAATGTAATAAGTAACAAAGTACATGATACTTTGTGCATGACAAGTCCTTGGTGAATAGTTACTAAATTCATAAATGTATGAAAAAATCATAAAAAAGGAGTTACAGTTTGTAGAATAGAGTGCAGAAGGTTTGGAGCCTCTCAGAAAAAATGTTTTGGAGATAGAGTAGAGCTTCCAAAAAGTGAAAGGAAGAAACATTAAGAGCTTGCAAACACAAGTCTTGATAGGGAAAAAATACTTTGTACCTTCTAAGTACAAAGACTTCATCTTCACAGACTAAGAAAACATTGAACTTTTCGGTTCTCATTATTTAGAGGGAAAATTGAGGACCCGCATTCGCTCCTCTTTTCCTTCTCCCTGCATCAGCTTGAGTTGTACACAGTGGCTTTCTCAGATGGCTGATCCTGAGACTCTTTCGTCTCCAAGATGTAAACTAAAGTAGATACTTTGGGTTTTTCAGAAGAGAGATCATAAAATTACAGGTGATCTTCAACAGGGACATGTTTAAATTTTCTACTGTCTCAATAAGCAAATCCCCAGAGTGTCATTAGACATGTCCTATTACCTTCCTTTTATCAGAACAAACCAACCCCCAAGAATACAAAGTGCAGAATGGAAATGTTTCAGTCAACTCCTACCCATGTAGGGAGCAATAGGGAGAAGTTTACTTTCTGAAAGGAAAAGTTAGGATTTTTTGCTTGCTTCTTTGATGTGTAAGTCAAAAGGTGCTCCCGAGGAAATAATTTAACTTCTGTAGCAACCAGTCAGGAATGATTCCTGTGTTATGTGCTTCTCTTGAAGAAACACTGGAGATTTTATGGACCATTTGATGTCTCAGTACTAGGGAAACTGGTTAATGCATTGCATATTGTTATCTTCAAAATGGTTGTTTAGATGACAAGACACACACGTGAAACAATGATCAATCAAACAATGAAAGCACAATCTTTCTGATGAATTGAGATTAGTGGTGCAGTTACCTCCCTGTATATGTACATGTACATACAGGCAGATACATGATCTTTCCTCTTGGTTTTACTTCTGTCAGCTATCCCAGCTGTTCTTGCCTGTTGAGCTCTTTCTTTCTTTCCACTTCACAATATTTTTTTTTACACTTTGGATTTTATTTACTGTTTTGACTGCGTGATTTTCATACGTGCGCGTGTTGTACTGGCTTGCACCCGCCCATCCTGCTGCCTTCTCTCGGGCTCTCCTGGTCACACTTCCTTCCTGTCCATGAGTTTTCCCTCTCCTGCTTTGAGGTCAACATCCTTATCACAGTTAACGCAGCGACTCACAATGATTCTGATTTAACTCTGAATGGCACTGTTTTGTCCTGTGTGTCTGAATGATGCTCCACTGTGTGTGGGCCATCCCTATTAACAGATTTGAGAGAATATCTCAAGGTGATTTTGACTTGCGTTTCCAGGTTAATCAGATACGTTCAACAGCTTTTCATATATCTAAGTGTCGTTTGTACATCTTTATTTACTTATTAAGTTTACTGTACATTTTACACATAATTGTCATATTCCCCGGAGGGAGTTTGTCTGCTCACATGGTGTATCTTCATTCTTCATTGTTTCCCTACACCGTCCTTCTTTAGTCCATCTTCTCCACCCATTTACAGAGCTTTGTTCACCTTCTATCCTCTTACTAAAGTCACTTTTTTCTCATACTTCCTTTCCCTCTTCTCTAGTTTTAGTTTTCTTTTGGACAATTTGCTCCCGTTTCACCTACTGGGCATGTGGTCTCGCTTTACTCTTTCATTTTCCCACACCAGGGAGACAAGGTGATGCTGATGCATGTGAAGTCTGATTTCTCACTGAAGAGTATGGTCTCAAATTGTATCTATTTACTGGGAAATGCCTCAAGCATATCCTTCATTATGGCTTAATAGTACTCCATTATATCTAAAAACCATCTTCTTTATCACTTCCTTGGTTAATGGGCATTTGGGTTGTTTCCACAATTTAACTATTACAAATTGTGCTTTTATAAACATGAGTGTGCATGTATTGCTGTGGTATGATATTTTTAATTCTCACAGGAAAATACACAGGAGTAGGTCTTGTTTGAGAACCATCTATTCAGGTAATTTATCCATTGATAACTATTGTAAATGGAATTATTTTCTTATTTTCAATTTCAGATTATTTGTGATTAGTTTATAGAAGTTCACTGATAGGTGAATGTTGATTTTTATATGGTAACTTTATTTAATTCATTTATCCCTTGAAAGAGTTTTTGGTGACATTGGGGTTATCTACATAAAAGTTCATATCATCCGCATGGAAATACAATAGAGCTTCAATCATTCTAATGTCAATGGATTTGATTTCTTTCTGCTCTTAAATCTCCGGCTAGCACTTCTAGTACCTGGAAATAGTGGCAAGGCCAGGGATTTGGCTCAGTGGCTCAAGGGCATTCCTGGTGAGTGCAAGGTTGTAAATTCGATCTCTGGAACCAAAACAACAACAACAAATCTTAGTGATAGAAGTGGTGGCAAGAGTGGGCATCCATGTCTTGTTTCAGACACTAGAGAAGACATTGAGGATTTCTACCAATAGAGTGAGATGTAAGCTAGTGTAGGCCCTAAATCCCTTCTCTTGTGCTAGTAGTATGCATTAATTCTATACCTACATTTTAGAAAACTTTTATCCCTAAAGGATGCTAAATTCAGATTCACCTTCACTCTCTATTGACTTAACAAGATTTTGTTCTTCATTTTGTTAATGTGCCATATTGTATTGATTTTATTGCCATTTCCTCTTTTCTATCTACCTCCACCATTTTATTTATTATTTAAATATCACAATTTATATGCCAATATTGTTGCATGATATGAATTAAGTTGTAGTGCTGACATAAATTCACATAGGCTTATGAACACCTAAAGAGGACCCAACACAAAACTATGCATTCACACTCAATTGATTTTTGACAAATTTGAAAGAACACAAAATGGAACAAAGGAATATGCTTTAAAAATTGTTTTAGGAAAAGCAGACATTAACCTTCAAAAGAAGAAAGTAAGAACAACATACAATATATTAAAATAAATACAACATATGAAAAATATAAAAGTGATACCTGGAAACGTATACTAAGGAGGACTCATAGGGAAAACTCTCAATAACACTGATGTGGGAAAATATTTTTGGTTACAACTTCAAAAGAATCAGTGAAAATATAGTTAAAATTTTATCAAACTGAAAATCTTGCGAATAACAAAGAAAATTGTCAAAAGAATGAAGAAAGTGCTACAAAATTGGAGGTAATATTTGCATAAAAAGATGATCCTTTAATACCCAAACTATATAAACAACATAAATAGCCCATTTGAATGGTAATATGCTGAAGAAATTGGCAAGTAATCTGAAGAGACATTTCTGAAGTGAAGACACCCAAGTGGACATCACCTATATGAAAAATTGTTCAGCATGACTTACTAAACAGTAGATGCCTATCAAAAATCTCAATAGAATCCTTGTCATAACTGTTAAAATGGAAGGTGTCTTAGTTACTTTTTACTCGTCGCTGAGACAAAATACCTGAAGCCCAAGTTGGGAAAGGAAAGATTTATTTCTTACTGTTTTTGGAGGTTTCAATCCATACTCAGTTAGCTCCAAGGCAGGGTGACATGGCTGGGCCCCAGGTCATGATGGCTGCAAACAGCAAACAGGAACCAGCAAAGAGCAAGACACACCTTCTTCCTGCCATTACATCACATCCTGGCTCCACCCCTATGTGGGTGGAGCACTAACACCATCAATCCAAGCACTAGACAATGAAATGCACAAATGCACAATGCAAACTCATGAGGCCTGGGGGACACAGACATAAACCATGACAGAAGGTATTTATGCATAAAGACATATTATTCACAGATAGGATGAAGTAAGAAGAGAAAAAAATATAATCAACTTAGAGTAAATGGACAGAACGGAATTCCTCAGGTTAACTCTAGTACTGATGCTGACTGGAAGGGAGAAGAGGAAAGGACTGGTGGCCAGAGTGAGAGCAGCGGAGAAGGTAGCAGGGAGGGCGCTGTGATCAAAGTATGACGTACGTTTGTGTGGAAATTGTACAGTCTGAAACACTGAAGTTAAGTAAAATAAGGCAAAAAATGTTAAATATGGCACGGTTTCTCTTATCTTTCTTAAGAAAATGTAAGTATTAATAATTCAAAGCAAAATATGATGATAGGAATGAGGGACATAGACCTTATGCAGATGTAGAGGGGATCTAGGACAGGGAAAGGCTGAGATGGGAGTATAACGGACTAAGAGTCAGTGTGTGTATGTCCCATATCCCTATGATCATTGTGCTCACCATGTGTGACCAATATGCAGGCTTGGTATCTGACTATTGGCTCTCTGGTGTAAGTGTGACTCTCTGGTGTAAGCCCTCTGGAGGGATGGTGAAACTGAAGACCAGTGTCCAAAAGCATTGGTAGAGACTGGAGCTCTTGCAAAATGAGAGCACTTCACTTTTTCTCTTTTTATTCTGTCCTGGAGACAAACTTCTGTGACTGTTCCATCCACATCAGGGTTGGGTACTTCTACTTCAGTTTTCTGAGGCATATGTCAATCATCTACAGTTATATCTGTTGATTTCCTAATCTACAAGGTGGTTCTTACTCAGGTCAAGCTGACATCACAATCAACAATCACAACATGGAACCATATTGTGTCTGATATTAGACGAACTGGTGAGGAAAAAGTGGCACATCTACATAATGTAATACTAATCAGCCTTTAAAAAGAAGAAAATCCTGGCATTAGCTATCATGTAGATAGATGTTGAAGACCTTGTTTTAAAAGAAATATTCAGGCATAAATAAATAAACAATATTGCATTAAATTACTGAAATGTGAATGCTTAAGAGTTTAGCTCTGAACAAAATGGTGACTACCAACTGTGAGTGGGGACATTAGGTGGGCATTAGTGAAAAGGCATTCATTTAAGTTAGATAAGAGAAATAACTAAAAGGTATCCCTTTATATCATAATGAATATAGTTAAAATAAATTGTATACTTGAAAACAACAGAATGATCTTATAAAGAAAAAGGACAATATGTCCAAAATATGCCTCATATAATGTGTAAAGACATCCAAAATGTACATAAGTCAGAAATAAAAATATGCAGTAGATAATAAGAAAATAAGAGGTATGTAAAGTATTTATCACCAGAAGATACATTAATTGTCATAAAGCATACATGGAGACATTTAATTAATCCTATGGTAAATGAAAATAAACAATTCAGTCATAAAAACTGATATGCAACCCAATGAAATGAAATGATAATATGATTTCATTTGCAAGAAAATTGAGAGAAGTGGGAGCCATCCTGCTGAGGGACATGACACTGATGTGGCAAATGGCACATGATTTCCCTACTTTAACGATTCTAAAGAAGTGACGAGAAAGTAAAATCAGAACTATGAGACAAGAGGAAATAAGTAAGAGGGAGAATACTTATTAGGAACAAAATATTCAGTACACACTGAATCCCCCTCCCCAACTGTGAAGCTGGGCAGGGGCGGGCATGCAGAAGGATGAGGGACACGACAACGATGGAAGTGTAGAAGGAAACACCAAAAACAAGCGTAAAATACAGTGCAATGATGTATCATTCTGTATAAACAAGGATGCTGTGATTCCTTTTTGTTTTACGTAAAATAAAGCAATAACAAAATGCTAAGAGAATATCAATAGTTAGTAAACCATGTATCATTATTTTCAAAGTATTTAGTAGACAAGACTTATACAGAAAAAGATTCTCTCTGACAAAGATGAAACAATGTCATAAGACTGTGTTTTCTGTGAATTAAGAGAAACTAGTAGCATAAAAACAGCATATATATACACACACACACACACACACACACACACACACACACACACACCATGGAATAAGTAATTTAGGAAATTGAAATTCCATCTATTTCCTGTGTTTCATACATGTGTGTGTGTGTCTCTTTTAAGACAACATTGTAATATTTGAACTTTGTGTCTGACTTCACTTAATTTTATGCTCTTAAATTATATCAATATCCCTATGAATGCCTCTTCGTGACAGAGAAGTATTCCACTGTGGATAAAGACCATAATTTCTCTATCGCTTCATCTATTGGTGGCCATACATGCTGTTTCCAAGATCTAGCTGTTATAACATATGCTACTATAAATGCGGTATGCATCTATCTTGTACCATGATGATTTTAACCTTTTTGAAAAGATACCTAGAAAAGGGATAGCTGGGTCAAACAAAATTGTTAGTTTTAGTTTTTTAAGAATCTCTTATTGCTTTTTAAAGGAGGAAAATGATATAATTAATCTGGATATTGTAATGTGACAAGTACAGTGGATATAGAAAATGTCATCCACTTTAAAAACTGGTGACCTGCAAAAAAAATCATGTAATTTCCACATGATTACAGTAGCATGCCTTCTCCCAGGTAGATTTCTAAGATGGAAAATGCTTGCTCAAACAAGAAATATGCATAAAAATCCATATCGGTATTTACGATAGCTAAAATACATGAAATATTTTAATCCATAACAATGCATGAAAACACATGGTGTGTATGCAAGTATGGTAGAATGTTATTCAGTCAGAAAAGAAACTACAGGAGTCAAAAATAAGAAAAAAGGAAAGGAGAAACTGAAAAAAGAGACGAAGGAAAGAAGGAATGAGAAAATAAAGGGAAAAATAAGAAGGAAAAGTGGAAGAAAAGAATGAAGGAATAAAAAAGGAGGTGGAGAAATGTGGTTGAATGAAGAAGCTAAAAAACAGAAGATCCCAGAAAATACAGCCATATTTCAGGTTTGGTCTTGGAATGGTGTCAGTATGCATCAAATGAGCAAACACTCTTTGAAGAATAATTTTCCTATAAAAATCCAATCACTGTTTTTACAAAACACAATATACCAATTTTAAGGGTAAAATCTATGTCAGTTCACTAACAAGTGTAATAAACTACCTTCACGTCAGTCTCCTCATTTGAGAAATGAGATAAATTAGAGAAAATATCTCAGATATTTTCGGGATTAAATGAGACCAATAAACATAACTTGTATGATGAGAAATTTAACTAGACTACTGAGTTATTTTTATTGCATTTCTTCCAAGTAATACAAGAACAAGATCAAATTAAGGTGAAAATCATTAACACTGAAATGTTACAAAATAATTTTATGTAATTGGGTACAGTGTGATACTTTGATAAATGTACACATTTTGTAATGATCAAAACAGGCTATGTAACATGTGCAGCACCTAAATATTTATTATTTCTTTCTTTTGATAAGAATATTTAAGATTATTGAAGAGATAAAGTTGGAGAACATCAAGGCAACGCTGACTATATTAGGCACATTAAAATGAAATTAGAAATATCACAAATACCTCTAAGTAAACAGATCAAAGATGAAATATTAAGAAACATGAGAAGGGAAGAAATAATTTTAATGAGAAGGCTGTTAAGAAACAAATGAAAAGTCATATACACAAATGTCATTTGCAAGTGTTCTTACAGACAAAATGACACATAGATTTTTGGAGAATACAAAGAACAAGATTATTAAAATTTCAGATATTTGCCTTTTAAAGAGATACAAAATTCCCTTAAGTTTTAAGGTCAGTGGTCCATCCAGGAAAACAGATTGTCCTGCTGAGTAATCTGCCCAGGGCCCTCTTCACATCCTTGTTCCTCAGGCTGTAGATGAAGGGGTTCAGCATGGGGGTCACCACAGTGTACATCACTGAGGCAGTCATGCTTGCCTGGGAAGAAGGAGTGAATGTGAAGCTAAGGTATTCTGCAAGGCCTGTCCCATAGTACAAAGACACCATACACAGGTGAGACCCGCAGGTGGAAAATGCCTTAGACTTGCTTTCAGAAGAAGACATCCTCATTAAAGAGGAAACAATCCGAGAGTAAGAGAAGAGGATCCCGGTGGCAGGAAACACACCCAGCAGGACAGTTGCTACATACAAGACAGCATCATTGATGTGGGTGTCAGAGCTGGCCACTTGGAGCAGAGCAGGCAGATCACAGAAGAAATGTAGGATTTCTGTGCCTCTGGTGAAGGTTAGATGCAAAATCAATAGAAGGTGCATCAAGGCAACCCAGAAAATGATGAACCAAGACACCAGGATGAGGAGGACACAGAGCTGGGAATTCATGATAATTATGTATTTCAGGGGGTGGCAGATGGCCACAAAGCGGTCATAGGCCATCACTGTCAGGAGGAAATTATCCATTCCATCAAAAATCATAAAAAAATATACCTGAGTGAGACATTCAGTGTAGGAGATACCTTTGTTCTGTGCCTGGATGTTCAGCAGCATCTTTGGGATGATGGTGGAGGTTAAACAGATGTCCACAAAGGACAGGTTGGAGAGGAAGAAGTACATGGGCGTGTGGAGGTGGGAGTCAGAGCTGACGGCCAGAATGATGAGCAGGTTCCCAATCACTGTGAGCAGGCACACGGACAAGAAGAGCGAGAAGAGGGCGGGTTGCAGGGCCGGATCATCTGAGAGGCCCAGCAGAAGGAACTGTGCTGTATGTGAGTTGTTCTCTCTTTCCATGTGTCTGCTGTAACTGGTGGAGCGGAAGACAAAAGCACTGTTTAAAGAGCACAGAACCAGTCCGTTCATAGTTATCACTGCACTCCGCCACCCTGGATGGATGCCCTTCACCGTCCCCTGGATCCTGCCAGAAAGGGTGACACACTCAGCCCCGTTATGTTTCCATTTTCCAATTTAACTCTCGATTCTTATTTATGTTTGTTTTTCTTTAATTTTCTGTGGAACTGAGGATGGATCCAGGGCCTTGTGTTTGCTGAGCAAGTGCTCTACTACTGCAGCATATCTTCCGCCCTTCTGATTCTTATTTTTTCAGTTTTCAAATAGTTTCTAATTAATTGCCCAAGCTGGCATCAGCCTTGGGGCCCTGTTGTCTTAGCCTCCCATGTGCTACCTTTCTCTTTATTTCTACAGTAACCCTTCTATTTTGTCAGATTCACTAGTTTTCATTTTACTATGTAATCTATAGACCTAACAAATTTCCTCTGTTATGACTGATGAAAATAATGACCACAGCTCATATATTTTTGACTTCCCTATGTTTCTTCATACGAATGGCTCTTTAATGTATGGGTTTTTTCAAGCAAGCTTTTTTCCTGCAATGACACTTCCTAGCCACGTAACAGTTTACTGTCAACACCTTTGCTTTCTCCCTAAAAATGTGGCTACTGCTACTATGTCATCTGTGATACTTAAAAATGCTCCTGTACAAGTAGGATCTCAATAAATCTTTATTACCATTGTTGTAATTATTATTAAAATTGTTGAAATTCTCCCCTAAAATACATTGGTTTGGACGTCTGTCTTAAAGAATTGTATTGCCTTAAAAAGTTGTGTTCCTTTTAAAAATTTATTCTTGTTTTATTTCTATTGTTAATTTTCACTTTTACAGGTACACATGTGACATGTATCTTCATCATACTCATCATAAGGAATTTATACTCATGCCTAACATGTCTTGGCTATTTCTCTCTCCCTTCCCCTCCCCACTCTTCTGAACCTTGGGACCATACTTTTAAATGAAATAAACCATTCACGTAGGCTTCAATGTCACATTATCTCTCTTGTATTATAGAACAAAAGCATAAATAAGGGCCAAAATGCACGTTAGATATTGGGAACTAGAAAAAGATTTTCACATAAGAAAAAGAACAAGGGAGGAAGAGGGAAACGGAAAGAAGGGAAATTAAGTCAGACTTCAGTGAAAGTAATTTTTCCATCTTTTTAACATTTTTGTGACCCTAAGAATGTTATTTAATTCTATTATTCAATTGCAAATACCTCACCTCTGCATTATGCTTTGTAAATGTGTAGTGAAATGTTACAGTGTAAAATTAATTGATATAACTCAAAAGTTTTCTACTTTGATTCCCATAAAATGTAATTGACATTTCAAAGTGGGAATTTCTGTTCATAATACAAAAATAAACCTTTCTTGCATGGCTATCATTTATCAAACCTCCCTTTAAACTGGGATAAACATAAGGAAAACAATGTGATTCTTTTTTTTTTTTTTTCTGTACCAAAAATCAAACTCACAACCTCGCACTTGCCAAGAAAGGGCTGTGCCAAGGTGCTCTATCTTTGGCCCCTAATTGTGATTCTAGTTAGTCTAATATTTTTATTTTTATTAGTACTTCCTTGAAGTACCTGATGCCATTCGTCATGGTGAGTTGGTACAAGCATGTAACACATCTTAATTCATACAAGCACAACAGTCAGATTACTACATTTGACCACTGTGTATCATTTCTGATTGATGTAGATCTTTAAGGCACCCTAAATCAGAGACTACCCAATGAATTCTTCCAAGAAGAGGAAGGAATATGTGTACTATATAGGTAGAAGTGAAAACAATGCACTAACATTAAAATTAAATACAAGACATGTATGAGAGTCTGTTCTCATTCATGCATACATTTGAGGGTGGATATAGTTTGTCAAAATTGTAAGAATTCATTGCTAATACATATGTTTGATGGACTAATTGATAGTATTCCAGATGTATATATCAAAGAACCTAAAATATTAAAAGACAAATGTAAACATTAAGTCAAAGAACCTAAAATATTAAAAGACAAATATAAACAAAAATACACATGTATAATTTTTATGCTAGGATAGGATCAATATTATTATTGCCTACAACATGAAAATTACCAGAGACTGAAAAAGGAACAACTTATTGTGGGGTGTGGAATGTCATGATCTTCTGTAAGATAAGGAAATTCTGAATGAGACGGGAAGAAATCATTGTTAATAAGAGAAATTAAGTGCAGAAGAAACATTCTAGGCTGAGAGAACAGAATGTGTAGTTTCCCTGTCGAGTGAGAGCTTGGTATAAGATGAGGACGAGAAGCCAGCATGGTGCAGAGCAGAGAATGAGGGTCAGGTCCAAGAGAGTTCATTTTCTATTGATTCCTTGCCACGTTGGTAAATTAATGTTTACTTTAAGACAGATGTCTTATATCAATATGATTTTTCTGGAATTTTTAGTGGATTTATATGATACCTGTTATGTTATAGACACTGTAGAAAACAAATGTTTAAGTGTAAGTTCACTACTGAGACAAAAAGATAAGTATATTATGAACAGTCTTCCAGCTTTTCACATTCTTGACTACAGATGACAGGCACAGTAATAAAATTAAATGAAATTCATTCACCTGTGTCAGACAGCTGGAGTATGGACTAAAGGTAAAATGTTTCTCTGGAAAGTCATTGGTTACATTTCAAGCATCACAAACAAAAATTAAAAATACAATGAATATTTAATTCAATTAGAGAAATGGAAGCCGGTTTGACATAAGGAAGTTTGAAAACTGACTCAATTACAGAAATCAGCCGGTGATGACAAATAACTGTATTATTAAAATCTGAAAAAGTATAACAGGCACAACTGTGGTTAATGACCATGATCAAGGCTCTCTATAAATGAAGAAAACCAAAGGCGTTTTCATAATTCAGCAAAGACTAGAAATTTCCAAATCAGTGAATAGAAGATCATTTGTGACCAATACATTAACGTGAACAGAGAAGTCCTTCTAAAACTTTACTTACTAATATTTTACTGAACATTTAAGTAATTTAGTAAAATAGGAGGAGAGAGAGATGCCATATGGAAGTATTGGGCTCAGGAAATAATCACCATGTTACACATGTTGTAGACACTCAGGTAAAATGGTGACAGGAATACTGAAAAATGTACAAGACACAGTAACATCTGCAAGAAAACTTTGGAACTATAATAGTAAAATCTAATCAAATATACAAAAGTTTAGGCAATACCTTATATGTGATTGAGCTTCAGCAGGAAGATAAACAACAAATAATCAAATTTGGAAAGTTTAATTTATAGGAAAGAATAAAGTGGTGGAGACTCTTGAAAAGTTAATTCTTGTTGGAAATAGGCAATAGATTCTGGAGAATAAAGGAAACAGAAAAATGACCACATAAGAGCAAGCTCAATGAACATGAGTTTCTTCAAAATACTGTAGAACAGTCTCACCTCAGACTCTCTCTTCTCATTCTAGAGTCAGAACCGCATTGCTTTCTCGGTGCTCCACTTTCCCCTTTGGGACGCACCACGTTTCTCACATGGCTGCCAGTGAAGCTTTCTTCTCTCACTATCTGTACCTGGAAAGCCATCTGAATTTTCTTGGAGACCGAATGAGAGAATGACAGGTAAGGGGCACCTGGGATGTGTTTAAATTGTCCGCCGTGGGAGGGATTGAACTCTCACAGCTCCTTGATTGCAGTCCCATGAGGTAGAGAGCATATACAGGATGAAACATTTCAGTAAATGATGTGTCAGTGTAAAATGTTAAGGGAGATGAAGTAATGGCCTCTAAGGAAGACGCACTTTTTTTCTTTCCTTTGATCTAAATGTCATATAATCTCCCATGAAGAAAGTTTAATTTCAGCAAAAAGAAAATCCCAAGCACCATTTCTTTATCATATGCCTCCCTTGGTAACATTGGTAACATTTGCAGACTTTGTTTATCTTTTTATCTCCACAATGTATATCTTCATGGAGTTTTTTTTATTTCATTCACTATCATTTTAAAGATTTCCATTGTGTTACTTTTGAAGTCCTCTATTTCAGTGTCTCCTGTACTTGCTCCTGGTGGATTAGATGTTTGAGACTGCATTTTGCTTTTTCATTTTGCCATTTTCCTTTTTTGAGTTAATATTTGGTCTTTCAATCCCACTAGTGGCAACTGTTGGTAGTGTGCATCTTGGGGTCCTAATGTAAGGTTGATATTTGTACAGTTGCTGGGTCCCACAATGAAGAGGCAGGCCAGTTACCTGACATCCACCTGCAGGGCCTGTTGGGTGAGTCCTATAGTCTTCCTGGCTGACAAGCCTAGTAGTGTTGATGTAGGTCAATTTTAGTTCCTGCTATTACTTTATCTTCAGATTATTCCAGGTCACAAAATCTCCCTGTCTATAGTGTTTGTGTCAGCTGAGGCCCTACTGAGTCCCTATTGTGTGCCTGAGTATCTCATAATCTCTTTTGATTTTCTCCACTTTGAGGGAGTCCTTGTTGGCACACTCTTCACTCTGCCTGATGGTTTTTTTGTGTGTGCAGGAAGGAGTCACCCACACTCTTGCCAGACTCATCAAAGTCTGACAATTAGTTGGTGTGAGCTTTACTACTGGCCCTATTTGCCCAATGTACACCTCTATTTTACGGGCACACTCACCACACTGACTGGAGCCTGCTGAAATCTTCTCTTTGAGTGAGGCAGTTACTGAATCCCCCTTCAAGCTAGCCCAGTTAATCCGCTGTAGTTCAAGGTTCTGGCAGAAAGAGTGGGAGCTGAAGGTCAAAAACAGTATTAGGTCCAGGAGGTAGAGTGTCCCCGAGGGGTCAGCAGATGTCCTGTGTCTGAGTGTCTGCTAGGCATAGACCAAGGTCCCAGGTCAGCATAGCTTTCATTAGTGCTGACTGGAGTTGTGTTGGAAGTGGGGTGCTTTGCAGGTCAAGGTCTGAGGGCAGCATTCACTCCACAGGATCAGTGGGAGTTGCACAGGAAGTTTGCAGTGGTGTGATCCAGAGTCTCAGGGAGGCATGGCATTCCTCAATGCCAGCTGGAGTCGCTTAGGAAGCAGGTGGCTGTTTGGTCCGTGGTCCAAGGGCAGCAAGCATTCCCCAGGGATCACCAGAGTCACACAGGAACGATGGTGTGAGCCAAAGCCCCAGGGTAGCATGACGTTCCTCAGTGCCAGCTGGAGTTGTGCCTGTTTCTGGGTTTTGAGCAATGTTTTAAAGTTTCCTCAGTGCACTGGGAATCACCTGGCCCACTTTTGGTTCCTGGAGCAGACTTATGGTAGCGGCTTTACACTTGGAGCTCGCTGGGTGAGGGCAAGTTGAGCCCGTAGGGATTCTGTGTGTCTTCTGGAGATTTCAGGTGCAGGGCATGGTCTTACTGTCGGGGAGCAAAGTTCTAAGGCTTTCCCATATCCTGGGATTCAATCTGCGTGTGGTCAGGACCCACTACTGGATTTTGGGCCCTGCTTGCTGCTTGCAGTTTGCTGGGCATGGTCCAGTTAGGCACGCAGGTACCTCTCATGCATCTTAGTGTGATCTCAGTTGCAGGGCATGGACTTGCAGCCTGGGAGTGAAGTTCTAAGGTTTCCCCATGCACTGGAATTTAACCCCTGTGCAGTCAGGCCCTGGGCTATATACTACTTTTTTAAAAGAAGGATAAAAGAAAAAAATGTTGGTGAGGACAACAGGACCACGAACTCTCCTACTTGCCGGAAGGAATACAGTCTTTTATGACCACTGTGGAAGACAATAGATAGAATCCTTGGGAACTAAAAATGGAAAGTCTACTGTTCCAAGCATACTTCTCCTGACTATATTCTCCAAACAATTACACATCTCATGCTATCCATATCCTTATGTATAGCAGCATAATTAATAAATAAGCTCTGGAGACAGTTTAGATACCTATCAACAGAAAATAGTCAAAGAAGTTATTCTGCTATACACAGATAAAATCAGATTATTTGGTGAAAATGCATGAGAAATTTGAGACCATAATGTTAACTGAAATGTGTCCTGAAATTAAATATTATATGGTTTTATTCATATGAGAAACTCAAAATATACATAAGAAGGTTAGAATGAAAGGGAAATAATAGGAAACTGTCAGGCAGAGATTGGTGATGGGGAATGGAGCATAGAAATAGAGGAGGCAGAAGCATGGAGAACATTGTAAAGGAATTGAAAACTATCAAAATACATTATATACTTGTGCCAATTCTCTGACACAAATGCAACTATTATGTATTATAAGCATTCAGTTGCAAACATTTTAAATAAATCCACGAAGACAAATGAAGGAGAGAGAGTATCATAACTTTTTACTTACAAAAGTTCTTGGCAGACTGAGTATTTACCTCAGTGGCCCAAGTGCCTGCCTTGCAAGCCTGTGGTCATGAGGGCTATCTCCCATACAAAAAAATATCCCTGGCTATCAATTAGATGTAAAAACATAGCTTACTTTGGCTGGTATCAAGTACAATTGCAATCTTGGAGCAACATAAAAAGACAGAAGGTTAATTTATGTACTACTGAAAGTTGACTAATCCTCAAACAAAACTAGAGCCACACACTAACTAGAAACACAAGAACCTTACTGTCCCCTCAGTTGGACACCTGAACACAGCCATGTATTGAAAACCAACTTTACTTTTTTAGTGTATTTTGAAATGTTTCAGTTGTCAACAGTTATCAACATCTTTTTTATCAACATGCTTTGATTTGTATTCAATGTTCAGAAAATGCAAGCAAATCTAGTTAATATAATGGAGAAATCTGAATATGGGCAATTGTTTAGATAGTAACTTCAGGACAAAGGCACGGAGGGTCCATTAAGATACAATACAGATGTTAATGGAAAGGGATCTTCTAAAACACAGAGGGTTCATGGGTATGAAAGCAATGAGACCTACTGACTTTTCAATGTAATGAAATGTAGTGACCACGAGTGAAAGTGTACGACTATTTAGAGTCAAGAAAGCACAGGTTAGTGATATCCAGAGGCCCCACACAGCATTAAAAATATCTTTTAATGGAAACATGATAATGGAACAGTATAATAATAAATCAAAACTGAACTATAATAATAATAAGCTACATTGAGAAGCAATGTATTTGAACATGATATTTAAGGAAAACCAAATCAGCTGCTACAAGAACTGAATTTATGACTCGTGTTTTGAATTTGATCCATTTAGGAACTGAATATGAAATGGTTTTGAAGTTTCTAAAACCCTTAAAGTCAGACCCACATATATCAAAGTCTCTGGTGATAATACCCATTAATCAGTAATTTTATGCTTCTTAGGTGATTCCAATAAAAGCCAAACTTGGGAATCAGTGATATGGCTTCTGACTACAATAAGCCTAAATAGATAACATCAGTGTAATTTTCAAATAAAATGAACATGTATTTTGAAAACAGTTGCCAATTTTAAATATATAGACATTTTAGCCTTTCATCTGGAGGTTGTTATTTCTCAGAAACTACAGTGTCTGCCTGTTTAGAATGATTTAGTCATGATATTTGTGATGAAAAGAAGATTCAAGAACATGTGTGCAATATAGTTAAAGATGAACCAAAGGAAACAACATTTAACTATTCAACACTGAATAAAAAGAAAGTCATACATCTGTAAGTGTGGACAAAGAGTCAGAATATGCAAATCTAGATGGCTGGATGATTTGGAAGTCTAGATGATTGGATTTTACAACACAAACTACAAATGGAAAGAAGAGATAATAAGACTACACTGTTCTGCTCTGTAGCCTTCACAGGGCACGTTTCATGTCTTTGTTCTTCAGGCTATAGATGAAAGGATTTAACATTGGAATAACCACTGTATACATCACTGAAGCCACTGAAATATTTGCACGAGAATGTAACACAGAGGATGTAAGATAAACACCAATGGCTGTTCCATAAAATAAGCAAACAACTGAAAGGGGAGACCCACAAGTGGAACAGGCTTGATGCTTCCCACTTGAGGATGGCATTTCTGTAATTGAGGAAATAATTTTATAGTAAGAGAAAATGATCCCTGAAAGGGGAAGAAATACATAGATGACACCTACAAAATACATGACTATATTTTTGGTAAAGTTATCACAACAGGTGAGATGTAGAAACTGAGAAGGTTCACAGAAGAAATTAGAAATGTTCATGTGCTCAAAATAGGTAAAGTGCAAGAAAATCAAATTGTATAGCTGGGATTCTAAAACACTAAACAAAAGAGACACCATGACTAAGCAGACACAGAGGCAGGGGTTCATGATACATGGTATTGCCGGGTTGACAGATGGCCACAAACTGGTCATAGGCCATCATAGTGAGGAGCATGTCATCCATACATCCAGAAGTTAGAAAAAGAGACATCTGTGCCAAGCAACCTCTGTAGGAGATTTCCTTACTCTGTAACTGAATGTCCATAATCAGGTTAGGGACCGTAGTAGAGATGAAACAGAAGTCAACCAAAGACAAGTTAAAGAGAAATAAGTACATTGAGGTGTGGAGATGGGAGTCTGAGATGATGGCCAGAATGATGCGCAGGTTCCCAAGCACAGCCAAGAGGTACAAAGACAGACAGAGTCCAAAGAGGATGGGCTGCATTTCTGGATTCTTTGAGAGACCCTTGAGATGAAATTCTGAGATGTGTATTAGATTTTGTTCTTCCAAACTTCTTGGGCACCTTATGAAAGAGAATGAAAAAAAACAGAGTGATAGTTGAGTGCTGCAAGAAAGAAACAAACAGCAAGAACTCAGACAGTAGTTCTACTTGCCGCATTTTGGATATTTAATGCACTGTGCAAGAGTTTGGAGACATAACACTGTTTTATCTGAACCCTAAAGTGGACAACTCATATTCAGGAAATATTTGTCTGTGTCACTTATCTTGCAGGATGCTTTCTATTTTCCTTTATTTTATGACAATCCTCTTAGAGGAAGTGCTCAGTCTACATTTTTTAAAAGTTGTTTAATATATAACTTACATCCTTACCTCTGGTGGATCTCACCTTGTGATAGGTCTGTTTAAGTTTAACACACATCACCAACATCATTGCTGACCATGGATGAAGTATCGGTGTAAACTTAGTGTTAGTAAAAAAGAATACAGGAAGGTGACTCTGCTTTTTTTCTCTTCTGTATTCCACAGTGAGGAACATCAGAAAACTTCCTGATTTCTAATTGTAATGTCTATTGCATATGTTTAAAGACTTTACTACCAAGAAAAAAGTCAAAATGTAACTTGAGCCTAACAATTCTTATAGAATCTAATAGAAATTCCTGGTTCGTGGGTTGTAATTTTTTCTTCAAATAGTTGAAAATAATTTTTACTTATTTTTAGTCAGTTCACAATACAGTCATAAAGGGCAAGTATATAAAACATAGAACTATAAAAATAATGAAAATACACAACCACAGTTTAGCCATTGCTTCCCAAAAGAACTACTACCATGACTTCAGTAAAAATATTGTGATATTTTAACATTGTATGAATATCAGTGCTCATCTAGATAGAGTACAATCCAACAATATCTAACTCTCTTGAAAGATGCTAGATAAATCATTACATTTTCTGTTCAATAAAGATTAATCCTTATCCGATATAACCTGCATATTACTGTTCATGTATACTGACAAAGCTTCGCAGGCATATATCAGTGGCAATTCTTGTGTACTTATTGACCACAAAATATCAACTTGTGTAGAGAATAATAAATCCATTAGACTTCAAAAGTGGAGCTAGTGTCCTGTGACAGGAGTTAATAAATCAACAGTATCATCCTGTATCACTGATCTTGTGCCTTATATACAATGAATGGAATCTCTCCAACTTCCGCTGAGTAAGATAAAATGGGAAAATACAAATGATTTTTCCAATATGTGTAGCATCTAAAGGGTTTCTGGAACTTGGTAAAATTTTCCCTTTGTTTGTTTCAAATAAGGAATTCCATGGAAACCGTGGTGACTGATGAAAACAAATGTCAAACCAGTGAAACCAGAGCAATCCAGTTCTAAGATTTGTATAAAAAATCCTGAATGAAGTTTTAAACTTTTGTCTTTTTCTTTTTCTTTTTATAATACTCATGATTTTTGTTATGTGTTTAATAACTGAACAGTGTGGGTGTTGATAAAACTTTCGGGACACCCTTGCTTGTTTCATGATACAGTCACAAATAAGACTATTACTTTTTCCTACTGGTTATTGCATATTTCCATGGAAGATGACAGTTTAGATGGGAAGGAACCAAATGTGCTGGAGCCACACGGATTACCATCAATTTTTTGTGAGGCAAACAATCACTTATTCAGTGTATAAGACACACTTTTATTTTCAATGTCTCTTCTGTACCAGTCATGTTATAAACTTTGGGGAAACACAGAAATTATTTTTTTCTTTTTTCAAAAAAACACAAAGATTACATTTTATTCCAGAAAAAAACACTCATGAAGTAAGTCTTTTTACAAATGCACAACATATATAAGGACAAAAATTAATGTCTCAGTTACACAAAAAGTATAATTTCAAGTAACAGGATATTTTCGGTGAGCGATAAGAACTCATAATTAAAAGCAAAATTATATCTAAATTACATTTTGTCCTTATTTTATACATTCATCACATATGAATAAAGTGGTAAAGAGCCATATTTGTTTATTTCTTCCTCAATTTCATTTCATCAAACTGAAACCAACTCACTATATCAATGTTCAGGCTCAGAGATATAACTAACATGCTCACATTACAGGGATGGTAAAGGGGACTAAGAGATTCAAAATTAAATTGTCAGACTCTGGGCCCCATTCATTAATCTGAATTTTTCCCAATCACTAGACTGCATTTAGGAGATACTAAAGTTTCTAACAATACACAGACTTGAGGTCCTCTGGCCAGTTTCCTTAGTAGTAATGAAATCAGCTCCCTGGTTGTATCTGTCCTTTTGAGGTTGAGCTACCAGATAACAGGAGTTGAGGGATGTGATAACAGCAACACAAAGGCATGAGAGTGTGAATTATACTGCTCCTGCCCTTTCTGTTATCTTCCTCTGTGATCTAAGGCTTTCCTTCCTGTGGAGGGTGAAGCTGGTGCCAACCACTATTCTGTGATCTAACTGGAATCCCCAAAGGAAGCACCACAGCGCACTAAAGTCACTCCCCTACCCTAGAGTGACAGGGAAATGACATAACTTGGGCTGTTAGTAGGAAACTTTGCCAGCAATCTCCTGGTAGGATATTCAACTCATGGTGCCAACATTTCTGTCAGTCTCCTCCTCCTCCTCATGAACTTTATCCATTTCACAAGTGTAATTTCAAGGGCCACTGTAGAGAGAACCACTTTATCCTTTTGCAGGTGAAATGTTGGTGGCAAGCGTAATAAATGAGGGAGGTAATTAAAGATTTGAATTAGACATCAGAAGTGAAAAATGCTAAGAAATCCCATAAAGTTCACAGTAATTATGACTGAAATTGTGCAAATATTATCCTTCCATATTATCCTTCTCAGGTGTTTGTTTTTCTGGGTGTTTAGGAAATAAAGTTTCTGAGAGAAGGATAATATTATCCTTCTTAGGTGTTTGTTTTTCTGGGTGTTTAGGAAATAAAGTTTCTGAGAGCTCTGCACCCATCCACCTAGCCCCCAGTGCTTACTAGGTAAAGTGGCTTTCCTGTTGGATCATGACAGAGCAGTGCAGATCCAAAGCTATTTCCCTGACTTGGGCTCTGAAGGTGCTCTTCTCTTCCTCACCTTGATATGAATGTATTGCCAGATACAAGCGTCCTGACATAGATACCTTAAATGAGGATATGCTGTAGATGCTCTTTGACTGATAAAATCAAACTGAAGTCTGGGGGATACATACTGACACTGAAGACTACATGACGTTGGAGGCTCAATTCCCAGAGCTCACAATCAGCCACACCAGTCTATGTATTGCAACCACCATGGGTATCCTAATATTGCTGAGGAAAAGAATAAGAAACTGAAGTGTCCATCAAATTTTGGGCTCTTTCTCCATTCAGGTGAACTTATTTTCATATTATTCATGGATTTATTTTTTTCTATTTCATTTTGAAAGGATTTTTTGTATTTTACTTCGGTTGTGATTGTAGTAACAAGTAACAAGTTACCACTTTCATCAATTTTATGTGCACTAATCAGAGATACCTAACTTGCTCCTCAAATGTAAATATAACCAACATCCATTTCCAGAAATATTTCCCCTTGCAGAACTGAAAATTAGTATCCATTTTAAAAACCCCCATTGACTCATCTCCTAACCTTGACAATGACAATGGTGTAACATGTTCAAAAAACAAATCTTGCAATCTACCGCAATTACGTGAACAGGGAGACATGACTTATAGATCGACATGTTTTATTTTGCTGCAAGTGCAAATAAACGCCAAAGCCCCCAAACTACATTGTTCTACTGTGGCTTCCCCTTGAGGGGAAGTATTTAGTATTCCTCTTCCTCACATTGCTTATGAAGAAATTTCACATAGAAGTGGCCAAGAGGGAAGATCACTGAGGCCACGATGTGCCTTGTGGGAGACACCAAAAGAGCTGAACTCCAAGCACTATACTCCATGCCCCGTTCAAAAAAAAAGAAGGAAAGAACAAAGAAAAGAAAAAAATGAATGAATGAATGAATGAATAAAAAAGTAGATAACTAATATGTGATACCACAGATAGAGAAAATACTATTTTTCCTATGATCATTGGTTTTGAACAATGAAGGAAAAAATGTCAGGAAGAGAGAGGTGTGAGCAGAGGGCCTGCGTACCAAACTCTGCTTGGTTGTGCAACCTCAGAACCTCTCTCAAAACCAGATAGGGCCTCTCTCAACTTCCCCAAAGAGCTGGGGAGCTTTGGTGGGCCTTTTGGGTCCTGGTTGGGCCCTGCGCAGTGACCCGAGTGGCAGAAGAATCTCCTACACTGAGCAACGTGAGCTGAAGTCATGCAAAGCAAACTCCACATAGCCGTGAAACCTCAGCCTCTCACTTGGAACCTGTTAAGGCCCCACGAAGTGACTCCAAGCAGCTGCGGAGTTTGGGAGCACCATGTGACAGGAGCTGAATGCCTGCACAGAATACTCCATCTAGCTGTTCAGCCTTGGTACACTACTCAGAAGATGGTAGAGTCCCACCCAGCAACCCCAAGCAGCTGCAGAGCTTTGGAGTGCCACACGGTGTGGGCTGAAGTGCCACACAGTGTACTCCTCCTCAATTGAAGAGCATTTGAGGGCCACTAGAGACTGGTAAGGCCCACCTGATGACCTTCACTGAGCTGGGCAAATGCATAAACACTCTCCTTGCAGTATAGACAGACATTATTAACCCAGGAAGCAACTGAGACCTTGCATTCCACTTCCCCAGGGGAATACAGGAAAATGACAAAATGAAAGAGTAAAATGCAACCCCAAAACTCCAGCCCATCCCAAACACACCTAGGAGACGTGGATGTAGAAGAAAATGTAGGCCATACACCTGAAACATCTAAAATGATAGCAACTGAAGTAAAGCAACAACTTCATGAAGCTGTAAATTCCATCAAAAGCTGGCAAAACTGCCTCAGTGAAAATGAAGATAGACTTTCAGACCTCGGAGACAAGATTGTAGCTAGGAAACAGGAAAAAAAGATCTTTTTTGTTTAGTGAAAATATCAAAACAAAAAAGGATAGAAATAGTACAAAATTTCAAAAAAGTAACAGTAAGAAATCACTAGATGATAAATTACATATTGACATCTGAGAAGTTAAATTATAAAGGCAAAGCATAAAAATAGATAATGAAAGTACAAACTGCTCTGTTTGATAAGTTAACAAAACCTTAGTAATATGGTTATCTATCTTGCACACTTAAACAAACATCCATACAATAATACACTTTAGAACACTTTCTCTCCCTTTCATTATAACAATATCTATTATATATTTTGCATCTTATTACTCTCTCAATTTTTTCTTATTTTTATACTAGAGAGATGATGTGAGATTTGCAAATGTGAGTCTGATTTATTCACTTATAACGATAGTCACATGTTGCCTCCATTTACCTACAAAAGCCTCAAGATCACCCTTTTTATAGCTGAGTAATAGTCCATTGCATAAAAATACTACATCTTTTTCATCCATTGTGTGGTTGATGGGCATTTTGGTTATTTCCAAGATTTAGCTATCACAAATTGTGCTGCCATAGGTGTACATATATCTCTGTGACATGACCTTTTTATTTTTTCTGGTAAAATACCCAGGAAGACAATAGCTTGCATTGGATGAAACTTTTAATCCTAAAGTTTTAAGGAATCTCCATACTGATTTCCACAGTGGCTGCACCAGTCTACACTCCCACCAACAGTGGAGCAGGGTTCCTTTTTTCCCACAGGCCCACCAACATTTATCAGTTGATTTATTGATGGCAGCCATTCTTTCCGGAGTGAGATGAAATATCAATGTTGTTTTAATTTGCATTTCTCAAATGACCAGTGATGGTGAATATTTCTTCATGTATTAATTTCGCATTTGTGTATCTTCATCTGATAAATGTGTATTCATTTCAGATGCCCATTTTTGGAGAGGGTATTTGATTTGGGGGGGGTTGATGTTTTCAATTCTTTATATGTTCTGGATATAAGTCCTTTCTCTGAGAGACTGCTGGCTAAAATTCTTTCCCATTCTGTGGGTTTTCTTTTTAACTTTACTGGTGATTTCTTTTGAAGCACAAAATCTTTTTAATAAGATGAGATCCCAGATGTTGATTCTTTGAACTACTTCCCGTGTAGTTTGTGTTTTGTCCAAGAGTTCTTTGCCTACCCCAATGTATCCAAGATTTTTACCTACCTTGTCTTCCTGGGAATTTAGTGTTTCTGTTTTAATATTTAGATCTTTGATCCATTTTGACTTTAGTTCATGGTAATATACATGGGTCTAGTTTCATTTTTTGGCATGCTGAAAGCCAGCTTTTCCAACACCATTTATTAAAGAGGCTATCCTTCCAGTGAACATGTTTAGCCCCTTTTGATACATATAAGGTAGCTGAATGTCCTTGTGGTTGTGTTTGCATCTTCTCATCTGTTCCATTGATCCTCAGGTCTATTTGTTTGCCAGTCCTGTGCCTTTATCACTGTGGCTTTGTAGTATAATTTCAAGTTAGGAATTGAGATGCCTCCTGCCTTGCCTTTGTTGTCCAGAATCACCTTTGCCATTCTAGGTCTCTTCTGTTTCCAAATGAATATTGGGGATGTTTTCTCTAGATCTGTAAAGTATGTGAATGGTATTTGCATTGGGATTGCATTAAATCTGTGTAACAGTTTTGTGAGTATGGCCATTTTCATAATGTTGGTCCTTCTAACCAAGAGAAAGCAATATCCTTCCATTTTCTAATATTGTCTTCAATCTCTTCTGCATTCCTGGGGTAAATCCCACTTGGTTGTGATGTATATTCTTCTTGATGATTTGCTGAATTCTACTTGCCAATATTTTATTGAGAATCTTTGCCTCAATTTTCATTAGTGAGATTGGCCTATAGTTCTCCTTTTTGTTTGGGTTTCTCTGGTTTTGGTATCAGAATAATAATTGCCCCCAGGAATGAGTTAGGGAGGAGTGCTTCCTTTTCAATTTCATTGAAGAGTTTAAGGAGTATTGGCATCAAATCTTCTCTACATTTCTCACAGAATTCAGCCATGAATCCATCAGGACCTGGGCTTTTCTCTGTTGTTAAGTTTTTATTTATGTTTTTAATTTCAATAGCTGATGTTGAGTTATTCAAAATTTTTATATCTTCTTGATTGAGCTTTGGCCATTCATACATTTCTAGAAAATTTTTCCATTTCCTCGGTGTTTTCTACAGTATGTGACTAAAATTTTTCAAAGTAGGTGTTCATGATCTTTTGAATTTCCATGGGATCTGTAGTAATTCTCTCCTTTCAGTCCTTATTTTGTGAATTTAAATTTTTTCTTCCTTTTTCTTGATAAAGTTGGCTAAAAGTTTATTGATATTGTTATTTGCTAAAAAAACTCTGTGATTCATTAATTTTTTGTATTTTTTTAGTCTCATTACATTAATTTCTTCTCTGATCTTTACAGTTTCCTCTCTTCTTTGATATTTGGGTTTAGCTTGCTCTTTGTTTTTCTAGAAGCTTGAGATGTAGCTCTAGGTTGTTTATTTGTGCTCATTCTGTTTTCTTGACATGGTGACTTATTGCTGTATATTTCCCTCTTAGAACTGCATTAATTAAACCTGCATCCCACAGGTTTCAATGTGTTGTGTCCACATTTTCACTGAACTGTAATTATTGTTTAATTTTTTCATTAATTTTACCTGTAACCCATTGATTGTTCAGGAGGTTGTTATGTAATTTCCATATAATCATGCAGGCTTTGCAATTACTTTTGCCATTAATTTCCAATTCAAGTGCATCATGGTCAGATAATATGCATGGGATAATTTCAAACATTTTACATTTACTTAAGAATATTTTATAGTCTAATATGTGCCTATTTTGGAGAATGTCCCATGTGCCCCTGAAAAGAATGTGTATTCTGATGTGGTTGAGTTGAACACTCTATAAATGTCTACTAAGCCCATTTGCTCACAGGTTTGATTCAGTTCTGTCATTTGTTTGCTGGCCTTTTGTTTAGTTGATCTATCTCTTTGTGACAATGGGGTATTAAGGTCCCCTATTAAATTTGTACTGTTGCTTATTTGGCATTTTCTATTTGTTAGTATTTTTCTTATATAATTGGGAGCTCTTGTGTTTGGTGCATATATATTTATGATTGTAAGATGTTCTCCTTGAATTATTCCCTTGACAGGTATGTGGTGATCTATTTATCTCTTTTGATCATATTTGGTTTGAAGTTCACATTGTCTGCAAATAGAATACTATTCCTTTTTTCTGATTTCTTGTTGCAAAGAATATTGTTTTCCATCCTTTGACTTTTATTCTATGAGTTTCCTTTTGAGTCAAATGTGTTTTGTGTATACAGCATATTGTGTGATAATGTTTCTTGATGCATTCTGTTAATAAATTTCTTTTAATAGGTGAATTGAGGACATTTGCATTGATGTATATAACTGATATGCATGGCTTAATTTTGTCACATTAATTTCCTGCTGTTGACTTTCTGTTTTTCCTCCTTGTTTAATTGCGTGTGCTGTTTGGTGGTTTCTTTCTGCTTTGGTTTTTGAAATTGTAGTCATTTTTATCTATATCTAATATGTCTTTCTGTACTATCCCTAGAGTTGGTTTGGTTGACATGAATTTATTTGTCATGGAAGGATGTCTATTCTCCACTACATTTCAAAGAATGTTTTTCTGGATACATTAGTCTGGGTTGAAAGTTGTTTTCTTTCAGGGCTTGCAATGTTTCACTCCAAGCTTGTCTTAAGGGTTTGTGCTGAGAAGTCTGCCAGGATTCTAATGGGCTTCCTTTGATAGGTGAGTTGTCTTTTCTCTAACAGCTTTTAGTATTCTGTTTTTATGTTTTATGTCTAGGATTCTAATTATTATATGTCTGGGTGTAGATTTATGTAGTTTGTGACTGTTTGGCATTCTATATACCTCACTTATCTGCATATTAGATTCTTTTCCTTTGTCTGGGAAATTTTCTGCTATTACTTCTATGAATGGTTTATCAATGCCATTCATGTTGATTCCTGCATCTTCATTGATACCTGTTAGTCTTATATTGTTTCTCTTGGCATCATCTTGAAGTTGTTGAATTGTCATTTCATGTTGGCTTGTTATTTTAAAAGTTCTAGCCTTGCATGATAGCTAGTTGAGGTCCTGTTCTCAAGGTCCAAAATGCTATCCTCAGCTTCATTTAAACCCTTTCACCAGCATTCAGTAGAATTTTTTTATTTCTTGTATATGTCTTTGAATTTGTTTCATGAATTCTACTTGTTTTCTGTATTTTGCATTCAAGGTTTCAATCATCTTCCAGTGCTCTTGTACTTTTTATCTATACCTTCTCTAGCTATGCTGAGCCACTCCTTTATTAAGGTTTTCATTTCTGTCTTTACATGAGAAATCATTTCTAATTTAATTTCCTGTATAGCCTTGTCAGTTTGTTTCTTCATTTCACTTCCTATGTTTTCAGAAATTTCAGGTGTATGACTTTCAAAGTCCTCTATTTCAGTGTCTCCTGTACTTTCTCCTGATGGATTAGATGTTTGAGATTGCATTGTTCTTTTATTTTGTCATTTTCACTTTTCAGTCTAATATTTGGTTTCAGGTTAGTTAGTGGTTTTGATCCCACTAGTCTCAACTTTTGGCAGTGCATATCTTATGGTCTTACTGTGTGGTTGATGTTTGCAGTTTCTGGGTACCACAATGAAGAGGAGGACCAGTCACCTGAATTTCCCCAGTAGGGTCACATTGAAAGAAGCCTACTGAGGTCCTCTGTTTGCATGAGGGCTTACTGAGTCTCCCATAAATCCAGAAATGTTAATCCACTGCAGTCTAAGGTTCTGGGAGGAAGAGAGGCAGCCAAAGGTCCACAACAATACTAAGTCCAGGAGGTCGGGGGGTGCAGGTGCAGAGTGGCACCCTCTGAGCTGGAGGTCCAGGGTCTAATAGGGAAAGGCAGGTGCCAAAGCAAGAGATGGAGATCCAAGGTCAGAGGTGGGAGGACAGGCACTGGAGTGGCCCCCCCAAGGTGGAGGTCTGGGGTCACAATGATCTTTTATAAATAACCAGGAATCCTGAAATAACAATTAAGAAGTTGCAAGATGATGCAAAGAAACACAGTGTAATGTTGATAGTTGTCAACAAAAAAGAAGATAACAGCACAAAAAGTATAAAAGACTACTTACAAAAGTAATAACTGAAGAGTTCCCAAACATGGGAAAGAAAACTGATATACACATAAGTGAAGCATATAGAACTCCAATTAGATATAACCAAAATAAATTGACACTCAGAAACATAATAACCAGTGTCCCAGAAATCAGCATAAGAACAGAATATTAAAAGCTGTTAGAGAAAAGAGACAGATTACCTATGAAGGCAAGCTCATCATAATCACGGAAGACTTCTCCATATAAAAATTCAAGTCAAAAAGAGCATGAAGTCAACTATTTCAAATCCTAAAGGAAAAATACTTCCCACCCAGACTGATGTGTCCTGCAAAACTATCCTTCACAATTGATGGAAAAATAAGATACTTCCACATCAAACAAAAACTGAAGAAATTCATGAGCATCAAAACAACCCTGCAAAGAATACTGAAAGACACTCTAGATAGACATAAAAATGACTATGACTTCAAGAACAGAAAAAAACCATTAAGCAAGGCAAACAATTAAACAGAGGGGAAAGGTAAAGAGCCAACAGCAGAAAGGTAACATGAAAATGAGCCTATAAATATCATTTATAATCATTGATGTAAATGGCCTCAATTCATTGGTTAAAAGAAACAGTCTGACATAATAGAACACAAAACAACATCCAATCATACGCTGTACACAAGAAACCAACGAGAAACCTTGTCTAGACTGAAAAGATCATCCTGGCAATTTCAACAGCTTTTCAAGTACAGACTGACTTATCCACTAGAAAGAAGTTTTTAGGGAAACATCAGACAATTTTTACTTCTGATTAAATCAAAACAAAATTAAAATAAATTTTGAAAAGAAACTACCTCAATATTTTCCCTGTATATCAACAATGTATTGCAAAAAATGAGTTTAATATTTTCCAAGAGGAGATGGTCCATGTATTCAGAAATGCCATGGTTCAAACAACTAAAATATTCAAAAAAATGTTAGATTTTTATACATCCACATATTGAAGTTGGATGTACTGTTTCTATGGTGCTGCAAATCATGTTTCTTACACAATGTATTTTGACATATACATCAAAGTAAAGCCTTTCCACTACTTCAAAAATACTTTAGATGTTTATCAAAGTATAAATTTGTTAACCATGCCCTATATTGTAAAATGTTTAACTGGGCTCATTGCAAATATCTTGCATATATCATTTTAAAGCTGAAATAAGCAGGAAATTTTACTTAGGAAAAATTAACTTATCTTTTGACTTTTTACTCCTCTTTACCATTTATTTCAATTTTAATTGTATGTGTATTAATCCAGAAATTATTTATTGCCTCTTCAATATGTTTTGCATTAAAACAAACTCTTCACAACGCTGTTTTCTATTTTCTCATTCCCCTTCCCTCTTTCAATCCCTGTTCACTTCTTTATTTACAACATTTTGTTTTAATTTTTCCTTATATTCCTTTCCCACTCCCCTCTCACTATAGACTTTCCTTCCTATTCTACAAGAGTATCATAAAACTTTTTAGCTGTTATACAACTATGTATCTATTGTTTCACAGAATCCTGTAAGATAGCAGTTTTATATTGAAAACTGATAATTCTCATTTATTTTCATTTTGGTTGTCACACAGTTTTTTTTTTTCTTTTGCCAGGAGTCTTGCTTTACTGTATTATTCAATGGATTTTTAAGTTGGAAAGTTTTCTCCTTTATGAAGCACTAATGTGTGCTAGGCTAGTTAATTCTCTTGCTTGCTTTATATTATAATGATTATTTATTTTATGGCTAAGAAACTCCAGAATGGTAATAAATAATGCTTATGAAAACACAGAGATACTGTCCTGATCACTATTTTTACTCAAAATATTCTTGATACTCAGCTTCTTAGCAATATTTAGCTCAATAAGTATATTAGCAAGAGAAAAGGAAATACATTCAAAGCTAAAGCTTAAAGATTTTCGTACCAGCTCAGCAGAGACCCCTGGCAGCTGTATGTTAACTACAAATGTCTACATGACCAAGCCTCTCAAAATGGACACAACCATCGCTACAGCCTCCATGATCAGAAGAATGCTCCCTGGACACTGAGCTTGGGGAAGATTTCCCAGGGGGCAGTGCTCCATGTGGAATAACACACACTCATGCTGGGAGAAGCGATCATTATTCATGACTCTGCTGGAGAACACAGGTGGGAGCTTGTGCTTTGAGTTCTTTTGCATCTGTCCACGTAGCTCTTATTCTATCTTATTTTTATGTAACTAGAAAAAAATGAAAATAATAATATACTCTTGAATATAATACAAAACAAGTTTCACCCCACAGTATGCAAAGGAAATCACTCCTCTCAACTGGAAGGCCTGCACTAGTTTTCTGATCACAAACTCTACAGGAAGGGGTTCCGGGAGTTTGCTATGCAATTCATCCCGAGAAGGAGGATAAACTTGTGTGCTTGCCCTCATCCACTAAGACTGTGATTTATGCACATTTTTAAGTGAAACCTAGTTTTGAATTAAAAAGATTTCTCTTTTGTTTTAATTTCTTCTTTAGTTATCAAATACTAATTGCATTTTTTCTGGAATGCAGTGCTATATATGGATTTATATTTATATTATCCACTGACCAAATCAACCAGGTTGAAACAGTCAGTTACTTCTTGTACCCGGATTGGATGAATGTGAAGAGAGATTTTGTTTTAATTACATTCAGATAATAATAGTAATGTTAAATGTCTCTAATCAGTTATCTGATAACGTGAAATGCTGTCTACACTTGCAAATCATGTTGTTTTTCTCTTTGTGGAAATGTGAGGACATTTTAAAAAACTGTTAGTGTTTGTAGTGACTCTTCTTTGCTCAATTTTCTTTCAGTATTTACAGCAATCCCCTGACAATTTTACAGAAAACTTACTTTAATTGTGTTCCATGTATTCATTTTCTATTATGGAAGGAGAATAGAAGTAAAAAAATGGATAAATGGAAACAAAGCTCTATAAATAAGGAAGAAAAGAGGGTTTGAAGGGCAGGGAGAAGATGGAGGAAAAAAGAGGAATTGAGATATAGCACATACAGGTAAAAATTCTCTATGATGAACTTGGTCACTTTCTACATCTAAATTTTTTTAATTTTATTTAAGGAGAAAAAAATAGCAGAGAAAGGGTACAAGTTATACAGATTTACAGAAAAAAAAATAAACAGTAGGAAATCACTAGTTAATGAATTACATATTGTCATTTTAGAAATGTTCAAGTCACAAAATTAAAGCTTGTAAAGTGGACATTCCAACAATGATACTGCAAACAGTTCTGTTCAGTGATCCAATAAAACTCAGTGATATCATTTTCTATCTTATACACTTAAATATACATGCAGTTATATAGTTTAGAGCACTTTCTTTTCCTCTCTTTTGTACAATGACTATTACACATTTTGGGTTTTGTTGCTCCCACAGTTCTTATTACTTTTTTGGAAGGGAGTAGAACCAAATGTGATATACCAGAACAGAGTCAATCAAATCAAAAGGGTGGACATAATAGATAATGTAAAAACATAATACAAGGTGATCAACAATGGTTACCATAATGCCTCCCGCTATCTCTAATAGAATTGCCTATATCATTAGTTATAATAAAATTGAACAAAACAGTAAAGAACAAAACCGACAAAACCAAAACATTGGAGACATTGTAGGTCTTCAAAAGTAGATAAAAGTCAACGATAATGGGCGTCATAATGAATCTCATTATCTTCACATCTAAAATCTAAATTGTACCACTAAAATTAATTTAAAAATAAATTACTGGAAGGGCACACTTATTTTTTCAGTAGTGCAATTAGAAGCTCGTGCCTTTTTATGAAATAGATCACTGACCTGATTTCATTTTTAAACGTTTGCTGCAGACACTTGCTCAGTGTTAAACTGTCCCAGCAGGGCTGTACTTTCCATCCTCCTGCTTGAGGATTACAGGTGTGCAGCATTGTGTGCCATTACTATTCTGACATGGTAGAAGCAATTGATCTGTAAATCCATTGAAACTCAGCTTGTGCTGGATATTCCATTTCAGCACTGATAAACTAACTTTAGTCACTTGGGAAATTGTTTTAGTTTTATTTTTTAGATCAAAATAAAAAACAATTACTCATCCAATTTTAATTTTGTAGTGCATGCTTTTGTGCACAGTGATTGCATTCGTTGTGGGGAGTGTGTCCACATAAGCAACACGATTCCATTCTTTTTTTTACCATCCCCTCCTGTTTTTATTCCTGTTTTTATTTGCTTAATTATCATCCATATCCATATACAGTCAGTTATTATATATACCAATTAGCAAGCAGACTCATAGCACAAAAATATATGAGACATGAAACAATTATAATAAATCAAGACAATATATACATTTAGGTATATTGTCCATGCTAAATTGCAAAATCTTTGCTTCTGCCTTTCTCCTTGATCTCTTTATGTTACCTATGTTTTATTTCACACTTTATATTCAGCTTTAAATTCAGGAGAAATCACTGATTTTTAAGCTCATGTGTCTGATTTATTTCACTTAATAACATAGTCTCAGGGGCCATGCATTTTCCAACAAATACGTCAAGTTTCTCTTTTTTAATGATTTTTTTTACTTTGAAGAGAATAAAATAGAACAAAGCAGATTGGAACAAAATATTGCAAGTAGCACAAGAATTAAAAACAAATCAATAGGGAATCAAAGTGGCTACCATGATGTCTCTTGTTTTTTTGAAATGCTTATACATATCTCACACACAATGAATTCAAACAAAATAAAATAGTATGAAACTGATCAAAACAAAAGAATGAAAGCATTACAGGCCTTAAAAACCAGACAATAAGGAAATTAACAATGGCTACCATAACGTCTCTTGTTCTCTTCAAAACAACTGCCCATACCGTCATACATATTGAAATTAAATAATAGAAAACACACTAAAGTCAATAAGAACAAAGAATAAAAGAATTATTGGACTTCAAAACAAGATGATAGAAAACCAGAAATGGTTACCATAATGTGTAATTTTTGTCTACGTAGCTGTTGATACCATCACATGTAATAAATCAATACTTGCAAACACTTTAGGAGATCAAGGCATGTATAGCCTTATACATGTGCGTCTATCCTTTCTATATTTGAGGGAAAAATAAAGCAAAGTACAAGAAAGAAAGAGACAAGTTAATAACACTAATGAAGAACCCAAAACAAGGACAATAGAGGCTTTCAAAACAAGGGGGTGGGAACATTACTAAGGTTGCTAGTTTGCACAATTATCTTCAAAAGAGTTCCTCATATTACCAGCTATAAACACGCAAAGTTGATCTAATCCTACGACTGTTAGCTCTTTTGTTCACAGAACTGATAGAATTGTAGCACAATCATCTTAGCTATCTTAAATGTGTATATACAAATCTGTATCTTTGTTCTTTCCCCTTCCTGGTTTTCTCCTTTTCCTATCTGAGTTAGTTTTTCCCCTTTGAGCAGTTTCTTACCCTTTCATATTTATTCAAGATTTTGTATCTTGTTTATGTTTTCAATTTCTTGCACCAAGGAGGGAGTATGGTATTTACACAAATGAGTTTTATTTGTTTTACTTATGAATATGGTCTCAAGTCAGATCGATTTACCTATAAAACCCTCAATGTGATCATTCTTTATAGCTGAGTAGTACTCCATCATATACAAACCTACATCTTTTTTACCCATCCTGTAATTTACGGGCATTTGGGTTGTTTCCAAGATTTTTATATTACAAGTCATGCTTCTATAAAAATGGGTGCATGTACATCACTGTGGTGTGATGGTTTTCTATGAATATATCCAGAAGTAAATTAGCTGAGTCAAGTGGGACTTTCAATTCCAGCTGTTTGAGGAACCTCCAGACCGTTGTCCACAGTGGTTGCACAGTCTACAAGCCCACCAACAGTGCAGAAGAGCTCCTCTTTCCCCACAGCCTCTACAGCATTCATTACTGGTGGTTTTCTTGATCCTGGCCGTTGTTTCTGAAATGAGATGTGATCTCAGTGATGTTTTAAAATTTGCATTTCTCTAATAACAAATGATGCTGAACACTTTTCATGTATAAATTTTCCATCTGTATTTCTTCAGCTGAGAAGTGTGCATTCATCTCAGATGTCCATTTTTGCATAGGGTCTTTTAATTTGGGGGCCTGACATTTTTATTATTTATATATTCTCGATGGAAGTCCTTTGACTGAGGGTCAATTGACTAAGATTTTTCCCAATTTGTACATTTTCTTTTCACTTTGTTGGCAATTTCTTTTGACATGAAAAATTTTTTAATAAAGGAAGATCCAAGTTGTTGACTCTGGAAAGTATTTCCCATGAACTTTGATTTTTGTTCACGAATATTCTGTCTACCCATATGTCTTCAAGATTTCTACCTACCTTGCTTTCCAACAGATTTACTGTTTCTGTTTTAATATTTAGATCTCTGATTCATTTTGACTTCTTTTACTACACAGTGATAGGCATGGGTCTAATTTTAGTCTTTGGTATATGGGAAGCTAGTATTTTCAGCACACTTATTAAAGATTCTATCATTCTTCCAGTAACCATGTTTGGCCCCTTTGTCAAAGATAAGGTGGTTGAGTATGTTTGTAGTTGTGATCATCTGTTCTAATCTATTACGTTGGTACTCAGGTATGGTTTTATTACAGTACCATGCTGATTTTAGCAGAGTAGCTTTGTAGTATACTTTCAAGTCAGGGATTATGATGCCTCCTTTCGTTCTGTTGTTGCCTTTGCTATTTTATGCCTTTTCTGGTTCCAGATGAACTTTAGAAATGACTTCTCTAGATCTGTGAGGTATGTTCATGGTGTTTTGATTAGAACTGCATTAAATCTGTAAAGCAATTTGGGAATAATGGCTATTTTCACAATGTTTGTTCTTACTATCCATGATAAAACAATGTATTTTCATTTTCTGAGATCTTTGATTATTTTTTCAGAGTATTGTATTATCACTGAATAGATCTTTTACATCCTTTGTGAGGTTGATTCCTAAGTGGTTTTTTTTTTAATGTTGCTGTGAACGGTGTATTTTATCTTTTTTATCTCGCAGTTTGTGTACAAGAATGCTATTGACTTTTGGGTGTTGACTTTATATCCACCTACATTACTGAATTTGGTTATTTCATCTAGAAATCATTCAATGGAGTTTCAGGGGTCTTCTATGTAGAGTATCATGTCGTCTGTAAATAATGATATTTTTACTTCTTCTTTTCCTATAATTATTCCTTTTATTTCTCTTTCTTATCTAATTGCTCTGGCCAATATTTCCAGCACCATATTGAACAAGAATGTGATAATGGATAGCCTTGTCCTGTTCCTGAATGTGGAAAGAAATATTTCAGTTTTTGACCATTAAATATGATATTGGCTGGTGGTTTGTCATAGATGGCTTTTATCAGATTGAAGTACAGACCATCTATTCCAATTTGCTGTAGGCTTCTTATCATGAATGAGTATTGGACTTTATCAAAGGCTTTTTCTGCACCTATTGAAATGATCATGTGATTCTTATCTTTGACTCTATTAATATTATTTATTGCAATTATTGATTTTCTTATGTTGCCCCATCCCTGCATTCCTGGGATAAATCGCTCTTGGTTGTGGTATATAATCTTCTTGATGAGTTGCTGCATTCTTTTTGTCATATTTTATTGAGGATTTTTGCATCTATTTTCATTAGGGAGATTGGTCTACAGTTCTCTTTTTTCATTTATGTTTCTCTGTTTTGATATTAGGGTTATACTTTCTTCCAGGAATGAGTTATAGAAATTGTTTTTCTTTCAGTTTCATTAAGCTGTGATGAGTTTTGGCATTAAGTCTTCCTTGAATTTTTTCTAGAATTTACCCATCAATCCATCAGGACCTGCGCTTTTCTTTGTTGGTGAAGCTCTAATTACAGTTTCAATTCCGTTAACTGAAATTAGGTTATTCAGCAATTTTACATCTTCTTCATCCAGCTTTGGTAACTCATATGTTTCTAAGAATCTGTCTATTTCTTCTGTGTAATAGCACATATGAGGGTAAAGGTTTTTGAAGTAGGTATTGATGATCTTCTGTATTTCCACATTGTCTCTAGTGATTTTGCCCTTTTCCTTCTTTATTGCATGGGTTTGAGTTTTTTCTTTCCTTTTTAAGTCAGATTGGCTAGGAGCTTATCAATTTTACTTATTCTTTCAAAGAACTAACTCTTTGATTCATTAATTGTTATATTGTTTTCTTAGTTTCTACTGTGTTGATTTCTGCTCTGCTCTTTATAATTCCCTCCATTCTTTTGGCTTTGTTTTAACTTATTCTTCTTTTTCTAGAGTTTAGAGGTATAGCATCCGGTTGCTTATTTGTGTTTGCTCTGTTTTCCTGATGTGGTAACGCACCACAATTAATTTCCCTCTGAGGACTGCTTTAATTGCATCTCACAGGTTCTTGTAAGGTTTTTTTTTTTTTTTTGTATTTTTTGTTTGTTTGTAGATATTGTTTATTTTCTACTTTAATTTCTTCTGTGAGCAATTCACTGTTCAGGTATGTATTCTTTCATTTCCATGTGTTTACGTAGCTTCTTTTGTTATTAAATTCTAGTTTCATGGCACTATGATCAGATAATATGCATGTGATAATGTATAATCCTTTGCATTTACTTAAGCATATTCTGTTGGCTAGTGTAGATCTGTTTTAGAGAATGTCCCATGTGCAGCTGAGAAGAGTGTATCTTCTGATGTTGTTAGGTTGAATACTCTGTATACATTTACTAGGTCCATTTATTCAAAAGTTTGATCAATTTCTGTTAGTTCTTTGCTGATTTTCTGTCTAGTTGATCTGTTAGTGTCAATGGGTTATTAGTGTGTCTCATTTTAATTGTGTTATTGCTTATTTGATTTTTCATTTCTATTAATATTTATTTTGTGTAGCGGGTGCCCCCAGATTGGTACATGTATATTTAGAATTTTCATCTTTTCTTCTTGAAGTTTTCCCCTACCTAGTACGAGGTGACTTCCTTATCTCTTCTGATCATTCTTGGTTTGAAGTTCATGCTGTCTAAAGCACAATAGGCGCCCCTGCTTTTCTTATTGGTTCCTATTGTATGTAATATTGTTTTCCATCCTTTGACTTTCAGTGTATGAATTTCCCTTTGGGTTAGATGGGTTTCTTGTATAAAGCATATGGTCGGATGTTCTGTCTTGAATAATTCTCTCATTCTGTTTCTTTTAATTTCATTTTTATCAGTACTGGGGATTAAACTCACGACCGCCTGCTTGCAAGGCAGGTACTTATGCCACTGAGCTAAATCCCCAGCCCCCCTGTTTCTTTTAATTTATAACTTGAGACCATTTACATTAATGTTTTTAACTGGTATATATTGGCTCATTTTTTTCATGTTATCTTTCTGATGTTGGTCCTTATGTTTCTCCTTCATTTAATTGTTTGTCTTGCTTCACGGATTTTTTCTTTGTTGTTGGTGTCCTTGGAGTCATTGTGATTTTTACGTATATTTAGAATATCTTTCAGTATTCTGTGCAGGGTTGGTTTGGTAGTCATGAAGTTTTTCTGCTCTTCTTTGTAGTGGAAATAGCAGATTTCTCCATCGAATTTCAAGGACAGTTTTTCAAGGTCTATCAATCTAAATTGGAAATTGTTTTCTTTTAGGAATTGAAATACTTTACTCCATGCTCTTCTTGATTTCATTATTTGTGTGGAGATGTCTATTGTGATTGTGATATGATCTCCTCGTATCACATATGATCTTTATATGATCTCCTTTATATCTGTCTCTTTTCTCTAACAGCTTTTAATATTCTGTTTTTATGTTGAGTTTCTGGTGTGTTGATTATTATGTCTGTGGGTAGATTTGTTTCGGTCGTGGCTATTTGGAGATACATACGCTTCACTTATTTGAATGTCTATTTCCTTTCTTATGTTTGGGAGGTTTTTGTCTATCACTTCTGTAAATAGTATTTTTATGTCATTTGTGTTGTCACCTTTTTGTTTACACCTATCAGTCTTATATTGTTGTTCTTTGTATCATCTTGCAACTGTTGGCTTGTTGTTTCCTTATTTTTTATTATTTTTAAAAGATCTTTCCTTTCTTGTTCATTAGCTGTAATCTTGTCTGCAACGTCTGAAAGTGTATCTTCACATTCCTTCAGGCAGTTTCCTTCTCTCTATCAGGTAGCCCACAGGGACACATCTCTGGCCCTTGCTATGGTTTCTTTGCTGCTTTATTGCAGCTGGACACGGGTGGGACTGGTCATCATGGAAGGTCAGAAAGGACTTCAGTTTCTCTCAGATGTGACCGGAGAGAAGGACAGAAACAAAATCTGTGTAGAATGATGTATTTTTTAGCTTTACCTAACTTTGAAGAACATTCAGTTTAACAATCCTACTGGAGACCAAATGAATCTGAATGACAGGCAGGCTGAAAGTAGAATATGACATTCTCAACTTTTAAAATTTTCCAGAATGCCTTAGCCTTTAAAAAATGGGAACATTTACCCCACATGCTCCATGTGGTCCACAATTGTCTTTATCTGGTGACATGACTGAGTGGGCCACAGAAATCGCAGAGGCACACTGGATACAATTATAAAGCACGTCAGTAACAATAAATAATCAAAATATTATTTTAGATTTTGTACAACAAATTTTGTTCTTGCAATTGGAAACTATGGCATTTAAAAATGTCAATTTCAATTTTCTCATTATTATTAGCTTTCCACTGAATTGGAATGGAACATATTTTTTAACAATATTTTGTAAATATTAAAATATGTAATTCTCAGTATGGCACTCACATGCATATATGTAATACTATTTATGTATGTGTCCAAATTGTTTTTCTCTTCAGCTCTAAAGAATTGATGCACTTCTAAGTACTCGGCAATATGTAATTTTTCCCCAGCTACCCTGCTCAGTATGCAGTGAGAGCTGTCATCATGGACTCAGGAAGACCTCTCAGGAGGGAAAACCTGCACGCTGCTCTGATTACACTCCTTGCCCAGAGAATGAGATGGCCAATCACACTGTAAGAGTGTGTCTCGGGGAGACGTTCTCCATGTTCATTGCACATTCACCTTACATGTCGTATTCAGACACCCAGAGGACAGCAAGGACAAAATTCTTTCTTCTGGTGGAAATTTATTTCTTCAGCTCAGTACATTCTCTGTCGCTTTCTCTATATGTACTCATAGACTAATATTTCTTTTTTATATTTCTTTTTCTTTTTGACATTAGTGAGGATTGGACCAAGTGGATTACTCACACTTAGCCATATCTCCCTGTCTTTATTCTTTGTTCTTGTCATTATTTGGGGGAAAATCTTGCAAATTTTCACCAGCCTGCCCAAAATTACTGATATTAAATCTGTATCTGGGATTGCAGGTGCACAAGGTTCCCCCAAGATATTCTGAGTTGTTTTTCTTGACCTCCTGAAAATATTATTTTCACATAAGATCTATTTTCTCCCACCTGTACAGTCTCTGAATTCCATCTTCACCATATACTTTAACACATAGCATTGTTAAACAACAGCTATGCACATTATTTGACACCTCATTTTGATTATACCAGAGATGAAGATCCAGGATATCCTTATTTTTCAAGTCCTAGCAATGATCTTAATAGAAAGTGGGTCATCAGAGAGATTGGGCTTAACTTGAGACAGAGATGGATCTTTAATGTGGTGCATGGCTGCATACAGTACAACATCAGTTACTAGGATGTTATCCTTGCTGTACCAGAAGTAGGGTAAATAATATACATTCTGCATCATAGTTTGTGCCACAGAGCTGCAGGGTGATGTGCATTCAGTTTACGAGATTTAATGAGTGATGATATGTATGGGTTTAGGAGAATGTCAGAGGCATTTTCATAGAGGGATTAGCATTAGAACTTGTTATAGCTTTTCACTAAATTTATCCCAAAATGTTCATAAGCACAAAATATCATTGGCTCATTTGGGTATTATAGTCAGTGAGTTACTCCAGAAATGACTCACATCTCTCTGTCTCTCTGTCTCTGTCTCTGTCTCTGTCTCTGTCTCTGTCTGTCTCTGTCTCTCTCTGTCTCTCTCTCTCTCTCTCTCTCTCTCTCTCTCTCTCTCTCTCTCTCTCTCTCTCTTTGCCTTTCTCTCTCTTTATTTGCTGCTCTACCTCTCTTTGTGCTGCTTGCTTCCAAGGGATGAACAACTGTCTTTGTCTTAATCTTTCTTCCACACCATTTCTGCCTGTAGCCCACTGACTATAGGCTGAAATATGGCCGTAATACAGTTCTCTGGCTCTAAGTTCTATATGTTGGGTGTTTTGTAACAGAGGTGAGAAATTGATACATTCTCTATTACACCAAAAAGAAGTAAGGTGACAAGAATTCTTGTGTAAGATTAGTAGAACTGACTAAAATGACTAATTCCTATATTTGTATTATTCTAAAGGCTGAAAATTAAACTTCATGTTCTTAAAACACAAATAATATTAGGATGAGAATAGAGACAGTGTACAGAAAGGTTAGAGAATCCCACAACTGAAGAATTTTGAATGACTTTGGAAACACTTGACTTGATGAAAAACAATGACATGGTACAATCATCTTTATACTGGATATTTTCAAATTTGCTTTCGTGGCTGACATGTGATTTCATTTTGCAAACTACTTAGTATGCGTTAACATCTATTTTGAAGTATATCAAGACTGATCATTTAACTTATATTAATTTGGATATGTATTGTTTTGAGTGTGCTATTCATTTCTATCAAACTGTTTATACTTCTTGTTTCTGAAAAATAATTCTAAAAAATTTTGTTTCTCATACAATAATTTAAAATGCAAATTCAGAAGCAGCTGTATTTGAATGACACCAAATATTAGAGTTGAAGCAAATATTATTTTAGTGACAAATGCATGTTTCATATTATATATATATACTTATGTGCTACTATGAATATTCAAAATTGGCATTCTGCATTTGAAATATTTTTATAAACTAAATAACAAAGAGCAAATTGAAATAAAAAATGCAAGACAAAAACAAAATGAAAGGGATACTTAAGAAGTTAAAGCACAAATAAAGAACCAGAACAAAGTTGATTATGGCAAAAAGTAATTGACAAGAATGAATATCTGAAGAAAATGACAAAGACAAATTTCAAAACACAATATCATAGTTAAATGTTGACATTGCTTCAGATGTATGGCAATTTTCCTTATGAATTTGTAGTTCACTGTTCTACACCAATCTATTTGAATGTTTACTTGAAATTCACAAACTACAGGAAAAGACAAAAGAGATAAATGAATGAAGAAAATAAATGTGAAATCCTTCCATGATTTGCATATAAACAAAACAAATTGATGAAATGCTGTCAACTAACAAATATGAATTCTTAGTTTACTATTTCCCCAAAGTATTTATATGGATTAAGTATTAAAAGAAAACAGTTGTTTAATCTATTCCTAGTTAGATCATCTGTTGTACATACATAAATGAATCAGTCAGCATTCTATTGAGATACTTTCTCGTGTATGTTTATTGTATACAAAGTGTAGTAGCCAATATGTTGAGTTGGCCTAAGATACCATTAGTGGGTGAATAAAGACATTTATTTTATGTACACATGAAAGCATTCAGTCATAAAGAAAAGTGCAAATATGACGTTTTCAGAATAATAAAGGAATTGGAGATCCTCATATAAAATGAAATAAACCAGGCTCATGCAGAGAAATGTCACATGCGCTCCCTGATATGTGGGATCAGCACAGTGGTGTGAAGTGGATGGGAGACTGTTACTAGAGAAGTGGAAGCAAGTAAACAGGAAGGGGTGTAAGGGAGGCTAAGGCCAGAAAAAACATCATAATATACCTGTGGAAAATACCACCATGAAGCATATTATTTCATAAAATTAATGGGCACTAATAAAATATAATATAAATAAATGCTATGAGAATTCAAAACTGAAAAAAAGTACCAGGTGTGAAATGTCAGTGCTTAAAGCAGCATGCTAATGCTGATTTACATAAACTCCTTCAGAGAAAGTAAAAAGTGAGGAAATCACTTAGGTTAGGCAGATACCTAAAACCTACGAGTTCTGTAGGTCACTACTCTGTCATAGAAAAGGATCAACTTGATTCATTTGTAAAGAAACTGATGCACCTTGAGACCATGGTACAATGTGAAGTACATCTGACATGTGAGTGGAAATTTTGCATAGTTTCTCTCATTTGAAAACTCAACATGTAAAAAGCATAATGAAAGGTAATGAGGAAAAAGGACAGGGAAAGGAAGTTACTGTAATCCAGCATGGACACTTCATCAAAAAGCGTTGGCTTAGACAATTGTTTTATATGTCTTTTGTCCTGTGACTCTTGGGTCAATCTGTATACATGTCAATTCAGTGTATAAGGATTTACAAGACAAATAAATGAGTCAGAAGCTGGTACAATAAAAGAGTGAAGGAGAGAAGAAAAGAATTAAGATCTGTTATGGACATGTAGTAGTTTATTGCTTGTGTCAACTTGAGACTAAATGGGTTCAGCAAATCGACACCCCAGGATGTAGAAGAAGGCCCACCCTAGGGTGCGTCATCACCTGGAGGTATAAAAGGGACAGAGGAAGGACGGACGAATACATTCCATTCTTGGGAGAAGCTCCAGTCTTCATCTTCAGTTTGGATGTTGCCTCCTGGCTTCCAGTGTAGACTCTTCAGCTTTCTGGCATAGACTCTTCAGCCTTTCATCACAGAGCCTTCAGTCTTCTATCACAGACCCATCAGCCTACTTACTGGTGTGGAGTTGCACAAGACACTCGGGTGAACTCCAGACCTTGGATTGAATCCTTCGGCCTCCAGTGAGTAGACATCCTCTGCACGCTTCCTCATCGGACTCTGTGGCTGACCATCGTAAGCCAATCTTGTTGTTTCTGTATATGTCATGTTATATATGTTCTCTCTAGTAAAACCCTGATTAATACAATACACATACCAATTCTGTACAGTGAGTGTATTCATTATGTACTGAAAATACATACACATTAATATATTTAAAAAGAGACACATAGGCTATATTGTTACTGAGAGCTGACAATGTCATTACAAGAAGCTGTTAATAGACCACTTTCCTTTGGGAAATAAATTGGCATACACTGCCCCAAATTGAGATGTATTTGCTAAATGGGGAATCCATGATTAAATTCAGTCTATGAAATATAATTTAGTGTTCCATATCTGTAAAAAAATATGGTATCAATAAATGAAGAAAATGAATTTGAAATCCTTCCATGATGTATATATAAACAAAAGCAACACAATAAATTAAGGATAAAAAGAAGCTATATACATCCCATAAATGACATTTATACAACACTAAAGTAAACCACACATTTTGCAGCTAAATATGTTGTAGCCTAGCTCTAACCAATGCACCTCCATCTTGTTCTGTATGTGCCACACAACCCCCTCCCCTCCCCATTCTTTTTAGGTTAAGTCTCCATTTCCCATAAAAGCCTTAAGTTTCAGTTTCTTGTAATCCCCACACCCCCTTCCACCTATCTGTAACAAAATGTGCTGTTCTTTAAGAAACATTTAACTACAAGGAAGTTACAGGAAATACCAAGAAGCCCAGGTGCTATCAAACTGTGTCAAGGTTCTCAACATTCCTGTGGTTTTTGGTTTTAAAAACCCAACCCTTTAGCTGTAAGGCACACAGTCTTCCATATTGGCTACGGGAGGCTGCATTGCCAAGCCTGGCCTAAAATAAGGCCTTTGCTTCAAATTTCTAAATTTGTTGCTTCCTTGGATTTTATTCCAGGGTCTGAGTTATCACAAATACAGAAACCAAATGCACAGGGAAATTCTCGATGTGACTCCATAAGTGCCTGCCTTGCAAGTGTGCAGTTGTGAGTCAATTCCCAGTACCAAAAAAAAAGATTGAAAACATGCAGAAAAACATATACAAGGAATCAAGTATAGGAAAGATTAATATATCTGAGATTATTTTTATGGAGTGTTGGTTTGTAAATGTAAAGTACACAGAAATTAATAATTGAAAGTATTGGTGATAAAACATAAAGTGAAAAATAACCTGTTTCTATAGGTTAGTAATTACCCTTTGAAAGATGATATTCACCCTTAAGGAACTGGTGATGTACTTATAAAACTGATAAGCATGCTGAAAGATATCACATGTAAGTACAGAAGAAATTTCTGAAATAATTGGCTGAAGAAAGCATGTTCATGAATGAAAATGGTCAGCAATGGGAAGATGTTAGCATTTTACAGTTTGTTCTACAGATACAATGTAATTGTTATATGAAAATTTCAAGAAAGCCACGAATTTTCATGGAGTGGGGAGACATGTCCTAATGACAAAGTGTAAATCTCATCATAGTTCTAAACAAGGTAAATTATTTGGGTTTCTCAAGAGATTACTCACTGAAAAAATCTGTAAAGCATGATTTTACAGAGGTTAACTAGAGATAGGTATATATTTTATTGTTTTGTGAAAACACAGAACTGTAAATTAAATGGCTAGATTCATTGGGAAATACTGTAAATATAATGATACTTTGCTTGGTGTCTAGAAAATCTAATGAAAAGCTTGGCATGTTGATGCAGACCTGCAGCCCACGTATTCCAGGAGGCTTGAGTGCGGCCTGCATAATGCTGTGACTTACGGCCATTTCAAAATGTAAAAAGTTTTGAACAGGGTGCTGATTTAACCCAATACAGAGGTCTTCAGTTCTAGATTCTTGTCCAGAAATAGGAAGAAACATTTTTTAAATTAAAATCAAAAAAGAAATGGAAACAAAAGCACACTATTTTTCCTAGGAACACCTATGAAATTCTGTGAATGGCTGAGTAGGGGAAAATTAATGAACTTGAGATAATGACAATTTGAATTTTAGTAGATGTGGGGCAGGGTGTGAAGTGTCCTGATGACCAGTATGCCACAATACAGCAAGACCACTGCCTCCAAAAGTCTGTGACTTTCCTGCTTCATGAAGACCCCATGGGCTTCTGGCTGGTGCCACTACCCTGATTCTCACCATCATCACAGCTGCTGTGCTTGGACTTTTTGTGAAGCACCAAGATACTCCCGTTGTCACGGCCAACAACAAGGCTCTCAGCTGCACGCTGCTCATCTCCCTCACCTTCTTTCTTTGCTCCTTGCTCTTCATTGGCCATCCCAACACAGCCACTGCATCCTCCTGCAGACCACATTTGCTGTAACCTTCACTGTGGCTGTTTCCACTGTCTTGGCCAAAACCATTACTGTAGTGCTGGCCTTTAAGGTCATTGCTCCAGGCAGAGGTATGAGGCAGTTTCTGGTACCAGGAGCACAAAACTACATGGTCCCCATCTGCTCCCTGATCCAGATCACTCTCTGTGCAGTCTGGATGGGGACAAGTCCACCCTACATTGACACAGATGCACACTGAGCATGGCCCATCATCATCATGTGCAACAAGGGCTCCCTCACTGCCTTCTACTGTGTCCTGGGCTCCCTGGCTCCCTCGCCCTGCTCAGCTTCACAGTGCCTTTCCTGACCAAAAACCTGCTTGACACAGTCAACGAAGCCAAGTTCCTGACATTCCGCATGCTGGTGATTTGCAGTGTGTGGGTCACCTTCCTCCCCACGTACCACAGCAGCAAGGGGACGGTGATGTTGGCCATGGAGGTCTTCTCCAACTTGGCCTCTGGTGCAGGGCTGCTGGGCTGCATCTTTGCCCCTTAAGTGCTACATAATTTTATTCAGACCAGAGAGAAATTCTCTGCATGGGTTCAGAGTTAAAGCACATTCTGGTAAACAAGAAACCTTCTTAGATTTAAAAAAAAAAAAAAGATCATTTCTAAAGTACATAGTTCTTCCAGGGCAAGTCTGCAATGTTTCATGAGTTAGTTATTAGATTAAAACATGGAGTCTACCTCAGTAAACAACTGACTGTTATTTTTCCTATAATAGTCTTAATGTTACTACCAACTGTCAAAATCACTTTTTGTTTTTTGTTTTTGTTTTGTTTTGTTTTTGTTTTGTCTTTTTCGTTTTTATCAGTACCAGGGATTGAACTCAAGACTGCCCGCTTGCAAGGCAGGCACTTAAGCTGCTGAGCTAAATCCCCAGTCACCAAAATCACTTTTTGACTTTGCATATTAGTCTTGAAATTTCTTATTCTATAAATTTTACAATATATTTTTATTTGTGTTTAAGTTTGACTATCATACTTAATTTTACCTTGTGTTTAACTATCCTTTCAATCATTTGTATCATGGTAAATTTATTCCAGGTCATTGAATTGCAGAATTCTCTAATGAATGCCATTTTGGTTTTTATCTTTAAAATTAGTGTACTAAATATGTTGATTCACTTTTATTTTGATATCTGGGTTTCTATTTCCTTTCTCACACACCCCTGTCAGTGTTTATGATAACAAATGCTGTTGCAGTTAAAATTGCAATGAATTGAATTTATGTATTAATTTCAGGAAAATTCTGTAGAGTAGAATAGTGAATTTTTATAACAAGGCTTGTTGACATTTATTTTTGTATTATTATTTAAAGAGAAAGAAACAAAAAACATAGAGAAAAAGGTAGAAATATTACAGAAAAATAAACAGTAGGAAATCACTAGTTGATAAGTTACATATTGTCATCTTAGAAATAGTTGTTCACATTACAAAATTAAAGCATACAAAGTGACATTCAAACAGTGACACTGCCAACAGTTCTGCTAAATGATCCAACAAAAACTTAGTAATATAGTTATCAGTCCTACACACGTTTTTTGTCTTAAAGAGGGTAAGATTAAACATATCAAAACAGAAAATAACAGTTCATAAAAAACAATTTAAAGAAATACAGATATCAAAGCAAGTCCACTGAAGATCTTCACTATCTTATCATCTCTAGTTTTCTTCCAAATAGTTGTTCCCATCTTTGCACACATTGAATACATACTGCATATTATAGAACTAATCAAATCATTACAGGATGATGAAGGCTTTTTAGGTCTTCAAGACCTGACATTGGGAAGTCATTAATGACTACCATAATGTCTCTCATTTTCTTCGTAGTAGCTGTCCTTGTCTTTACGTGTGCTGAAATTGAACTTAAGAGACTAGACTAATATCACTCTGAACAGTGAATGATAATATTGCTAGATTTTATATCATAATGTTATAGAATCAGCATTGGGTTTCTTCTTCAGAGTATCTGATCATTACATCTTGCATTATATATAATCTGTTCCCATAAATAGTTTAAAAAATTCTTCCCATGTGTGAATTTCTACATGTATATCTATCCTCTCTGTATTATAGAGAAAAACAGATCATAACAAGACAACAATACAAATTCCTAGAAAACCATGCAATGAAAAGGCACATAAGACCACAATATTAGGTGATCTACAGCAGTTACTATAATTTCTCTTGTTATTTTCAATAGACTTGTCCACATCATCAGGCTTAACACAGTTAAGCATAGTATTACATAGCTATTTTTATAAAAACACAACTTTGAAAACATTGTAGGACTTGAGAGCAGTTAATAATCAAAACTGTTATGGATATCTTTTACATCTTGTCTTCTTCAGAGTAGTTGCCTCTACTTTTAGACTTGATGCTATCAAGCATACCAAATTGAATAAAATCAGCCAAGGCAAAACCGCAGTCTAACAAACCAGCTTCAAATAAGATCAGCCATAGAAAGACAATGTAAGTAATACAGGGTTTCAGTTTAAGTTAATAGGAAATTAAGAATAGTTACTATGATATAATCTGATCTTTTTTGGTTATCTGTCTGAACCCTCAAATCTGATGTGAGTGGACAGACCAGAACAAAATAAAATCAAACTAAACAGAGCAAAAGACTACTGTGACCTTTAAATCCTGATATACTATTAACAATGACCTCTGCCTTCCATTTTTAGGCTATTTTTAACCTTTCTCCTTCTCAGGATACTTTGTATGTTTTGGGTCTCACTAGCCCCTTTAGTTTTTTGATTAGGAGGCCAGCACGTTGTCTGAGTGTTGCTGAACCTTTCTACCCCTGAGCTTGATCCGAGCTGTGCCCCTTTACTCACTAAAGTCACAGGGTTTTCCTTCCTTCCAGCTGTGTAGTTCTACCCTGCCCAAAAGTGTCATAGCTTTCCAATCCATCTTCGGCTGCTGGATGAGTTGTCCCTATTTGTCTCTGGTTTCCTGTCACATATAGCTTTGCTTTCTCATCTTTGACTTTCATTTTATTAACCCTCCTTTGAGATGAGTGTATTTCCCATTCAGAGCATCTCGATGGAGCCTGCCTCCTAATCTACTCTGCCTGTGTTTTTTATTTTAGTGTATCAAGGCTATCTATATTAAAGACTATAGCTTACCATCTCTGCCTCATGTCTGCTACTCCACTTTACTGCTATAATTTGTCCATCTTACTCCCTCATTCCACTGTCTGCCCCGTTCAGTGAGACCTCTCTGCCACGTTCCTGGAATCCTGGTATCCCTTCCTCTCTGTCTCTGGAATGTCCTTCAGCACTCTCTGTAAGGTTGGGTCGGTGGCCATGAGCTCTCACAATTCCTCCTTGTCTTGGAAACATCTTATTTCTCCATTAATTTTGAGACAGAGTTTTTATGGGTACCTCAGTCTTGGTTGCAAATTATTTTCTTTCAGCGCTTGGACTATTTCCCCCCACGCTCTTCTCACTTTTAAAGTTTGTGTTGATAAGTCTGTTGTATTTTAATAATTTTTCCATTGTAGGTAATCTGCTGCTTTTCCCTGGCTGCTTTTAGTATTCTGTTATTTTGGTGGATTTCTCAAAGCTTGATTATTATATGTCTGGGTGTAGATCTGTTTTGGTTGTACATGTCTGGAGTTCTGTATGTCTCATTTATCTGGATATCATTTATTTTTCCTATGCTTGGGAAGTTTTCCTATAATAAATCTGTGAATATTCTTTGTAGTTCATTTTTGGTTACTCCTGATTCCTCACTCACATGCTTTATTCCTAAATTATGTATCCTTTTGTTGTCTTCTAGCCTTTGAATTGTTTCTTTGTGATTCCTTGTTATTTTTAAGAGGTCTTTTCTTTCATGAACATATATCATAAATCTCTCTTCAAGTTTCAAAAGGCTAACTTTAGTTTCTGTCAAGGCATTTTGCCAGTGTTCAATGGAGTTTTTAGTTTCCTGGTAATCTCTGGATCTGTTTCATGTATTCTAGGTTATGTTTAAGTTCTTCATCAGAGGTTTCTCTTTCTTTTCTGATTTCCCCCATTCTTCCATCTTCCATCTGCAGGCTAACCTCGAGCCTCTGAGCCAGTCAATCTGCAAGTTAGGCTGTACCTTGTGGATGTTACAGAGTCGAGACAATTTTGTACCTGCTTATTGGGTCCCAACCATAGGCGTAGCTCAGCTCTAGCAGACCCTGCCAGTTCTCTCTGCACCACGGGCAGCTGACAAATGTCACCATGGCACTGGGCTGTGCCCAGCTCCAAGCTGTCCTCCACCAGACCTCTTTGCACCAGAGTTGACTATCTGGCATCACCACAGTGCCAGGCTCTGCCCAACTCCAAGATGTACTCCAGCCAGCAACAGCAGCCACGGGACCCAATCCCTAGCACTCACCAGGAATCAGTGCAGATCTTCCTCTTGGGTCCCTTGCACACTGTGCCACCTGTCTTCACTGTGTTCCCAGCACAGCGTGGATAGGTCAGAAAACTGCACGGTGTCTGGCTTCAGAGCCCAGAAGCTTCTCACAGTCTCCTCCAGCACAGCCAGGTGGCTTCACAGGGCCCCAGGTCCCAATTTCCAGCAGTCTCCAAGAGCCAATATAGCTCTTCCCCTTAGATCCATTGCTCACTGTGCTGCATCCTCCCATTATCAATGGGGATTCGCCAACTCCCATTATCAGCAGCCACGGTCTCAGCGTGACCTTAGATCCTCTGGGCATGCCTTGTACAGCGCAGAATGGGTCTCAGTGAGTGCATCAGGATTCAGCTCTCCACCTGCACTTTTCCTTCCTCTTCCTAGATTTATTTTTCCCTTCGATTACTGCCTTGGTTAATAAGAATCATTATGCATTCGTCTGGCCCTCTCCATGTTGTCATATTCTAGCATCTTATCTGATTTCTCCCCAGAGATTCTGCATCCAGCCGCCTAGCAAGCCACCATTTTTTCTTACCTGTTGACATGTATTTATCTTGTTTAAATGTCATTTTCTAATGTGAGACTTGTGTCAGCATGGCTTTCACTTGGTTTGTATTTGATACACATCAACTATATACAGTATTTTTCTACTCATATTTTTCCTGAGCTTTTTGAAACTTATTATCAATGCAATAATAAATAATTTTATCTAACATATTTGAATGTACACAACATTTTATAAGGGAGCAATTATTTGTTGAACCAAATGAGCAAAATTTTGACTCCATGCTTCTGTTTTGAATCCCTTGTATTTTTAATGCATCTGATCTTCTGACTCTTCACTTGCCTCTTTGCTTCTGTAGCTTCCTTGAGATTTTCATTACCCTGGTAACATGGTAGATAATGCAACGCTTGTGAATTTTGGAGAATTTTCATCAATTCATGGTCAAACTATTTCTTGATTGATAATACATTTTTCAGCACTTGTAAATTTAGAAAATGTATTAATATTTAATATTGGTTACCAAAATGTGATGACTTACTTGTTCACATTGTGCTGTGTTCACAGTGTTATTTTCTAAAACAACTTTGAGCATATTTGAACTTAATGTTTGCACATATTGCCAGTGAACTAATGAATAATATTAGCCTACAGTTCCATTCTTGAAGTTTTAATTTCCATATATGGTCAAAGTAAGTTCTTAAATGGAAAGATTAATTAGGTGTACGAGGTTGTTGAGGGATTAATGGACTTGTAGGTGTAGGGAATGGTCAGTATTAGGGACAAAACAGTGGGAGGAACTTAGAGGTAAGTGAATGGAAGCAAGTGGGAAAGTGTACACAGAAAAAAGTTGAGAAATGGAGAATTTTCTTTTTTCTTAGTTCAGCAGCATAGGTGCCTCCGTGGCAAACACAAGGTCATAAATTCAACCCGTGGTACAAAAAAAGAGAATTTTCTTTCTTATTGTAAATTTTTAAGGTTTATTTGTAATCTCTCAAAATTTTTAAATACTCACCATTTGAAAAATAGTCACTTTCCTATTTTGCCTGTACCTGATGAGTAAAGGTGTCCTTGTTTTCTGCTAAATCCCGCCAATCTCTCACCATGTGTCACCATTCATCTGTGGGAAATAAATTTCACACTACCCAGAAATTTATCATCCACTCTTTTACCTGTTTCCATTTTCACCTTGGTGGAATATAAGCATGCTCTTTGCATTAACTCAAATATTTAATTATGTTTTTCACAGCACATCTTTTCTCAGGAGGAAAAAAGAAAGAGAAACCACATCACTCTTCAGCATATTTTAAATTTGGCTTAAATCCAATCAATGCAAATTTTAAGAAGTTGACTATATACGAATCATCATCTCATCAGCGCACTCTGGGGAATCTTGGTAGGAGCACAGATATACGGGTGCATCTTGGCCTCATTAGATGATTTAGGTAAAGTAGAGATTCGTCCATGTCTTGGCAATAGATGTCATTTAAGGACACAGTCTACGTCCTTCCTCCTGGGGCGTTCACAGTGAAGAACTCACTGTCCAGTCTTAAATAATTCCAAACACATGAGTTATAATTTCCCAAAAAAAACCTCCGAGATTGACCCCTCCAAAGTCCATGCACATATTCTTTCAGAATGTTCAGAAAAGCAGAAAAAGGCTTCATCTCTTGCACCTCTAAAATTCACACTTTTCCCCACTGCTAATAAGCAACGTGCTCATCTGTGCCTGGCTTTGCAGGTTGCAGTCACAGCCTATAATGGTGCTGAGAGAGGAGGATCTGGTCCTGGAGACCAACATGGGCAACAGAGTGGGAGTTTGTCTCAAAACTTAAAAAATAACCAAAACATCAGTAGCAACAAGAAAAATATACAGTTCAGTGGTAAAGTGTCATTGAGTCTTAACATTCCTACCTCCAAAAACATGTATTTGTTGGGGCTGGGGATTTAGCTCAGCAGCATAAGCGCCTGCCTTGCAAGCAGTCAGTGGAGTTCGATCCCTGGGACCGATAAAAAGGAAAAAGACAAAAAAAAAAAAAGCAAAAACAAAAACATGTATTTGTGTGCCGCTTTTTCCCTTAAAGAAATGAAAATCTTTGTTTTATGTTTTTCTTTCCCTTACTGTTCAATCGTCTTCCTGTCACCTGGGAAACCTGTTATATGTGGTGCACAGACTTTTATCTCTTAGTTTAAGAAGTCACTTTCCATTTTTAAAAATTCACCTAGAATTGGTTGGATACTAAAACACTTTCCCCTTCTCATTCTAGAGGCTCAGAGCCTCACATACTGCAGTGTGTCTTCAAGACACTTAACTTTAGTCACTTCACCTCCTTCAGTAAGACATTTACACAACACCAGTTCATAAATGCTGACATCTACACTGTGCCTGATGATTCCCACCCAGGCCGTAGAGGGTCTGCGTAAGATTTGGTGGAATGTGTTGGAGGAATTGGCTAATGGGCTATTTTTACTCCAAAAGATGTCATCTGGCAAAGTCACCAGTGTAGCCAGGTCACAGAGCCAATGCTGTCCTATGTGTGCCATGATGCTGAGTAGCAAAAGGATTACAGAGTACAGAGAAAAGGAGTCCAGAAAAATTTCCATGGATCCATGTGATCTACTAGTAAAGTCACACTTTAATCTGCCCTTAATTAATAATCTCTGGGAGCAGGAATGTCCCTCATGGCACACTGGTGTGTGTGAGACACTTTTCTAAGCTATGGTATCAACAGGGTTAATAATTACATATACTGCATGGATAAATGAGGATAATGTATATATTATTGTGTAATTAATAACATATTCATATTTTACACAGAGGAAATATTTAAAATTCAACACAAAGTCTCTCTTAGGCATTAGTGACCTAATTAAAATGAGGATTCCTACAATTTCCTAATTTTTATCACATACTGAAATTCCTGAATCAAACATGACTGAGTATGATCACTGCAATGCTGAGGCAGGTGTGGCATATGCCAGGAACCAGCATGGGCAACTGAGTCCCTGTCTCAAGTTCAAAGAAAATTAGGGCTGATGTAGATCTGCTTTAGAGTGCCCCTGAGTATTATGTTTAGTACCTAGAAACACAATACATTTGCATCACCATTTTCCATATAAAGAGATGTAAAGTATACATTTATGCACTAATTATTTTTATTTTTCAACCATTCCTCCTTACCCCAAGTCCTAGGATACACTGACATATGTGGCATTTCGACTTTGTTCTCCAAATGAAAGAAGTAACTTTCAATTTTTGCTCTTTTAATTGGCTTGACACAAAAGCAGTTTTACCCACACTCATTCAGAAGCATGGAGCCTTGCACACTCTCCATGCTTGAGTGTTTTCTGATAGCAACTTGTTTTAATCATTTTAATTTTCAGGTAAAACATGCAGACAGTGTTGACTGCTCATAATCTGTGTGGTTCCCACAGTTACTGCATGTGACTCATTTTGGTCAGCACAAGGAAACTGCCATCCTCAGTCCCATCCCCCATTTTTACTCTCCTGCTCACTCCAGTTAATCAATATGCTTGTGATATGTGGCTGAACTACACAGGGAGTGTTTATATTACAGCAATTCATTAGCATGCCAGACACTCTGCCACTGCTCCACCTGAAAACTTGCTCCTCCATAAGTGGTCTAATGCCATCATAGTTTCCACCTTCTGTGTAGCTCCAAATGCCCTCTACTCTGAGTGCCTTTTTAAGCTGTGATAACATGAAGTGACTGTTACTGATTAGTGCCGTGGAAATGGCGCCTCAGCAAGTTCACTGTGTCCTCAGCATGCACAGTGTCCTCACTGTATGTGGCACCGTTTCAATTCTCCCCCTTACCCAGCGTACAAATAACCATGAAAGGTAATGATTTTTCATCAATTAAAGGTTTTGCAGCAACCAAGAAAGTACAATTACAGATACACATTTTAAAAATGCATTCCGAGCAATGCACTCAGGGCCTGTTCTATCTCTCAGACAAAAGCTTTCTTTCTCTCAGTAAATATTTCCACTTTTAAAAAAGGATCCCAAGACTACTTTCAGAAGGTGGCAAGAACAATATTATAAGTGTGCTTTAAGTGTGACAGACTCCTTTGGGGGAAATTTTTTAAATTCCCAGCACTTTTTGTCACACCCCACACATACATATATGTATATATATACACATATTATATATGACACGCATGTATTCACATTATGTATGTAACACACACGTGCATGTATTACATTGTTATTGTGTGTCTATATTTTATTTCCTTTAATACAAATGGGTTCCCACTACAGTTCCCACGTAGGTCTCCAATTTATGAGCTTGAAAAATTCTGTCATTTTAGACTCAGCAATACCTCAAATTACAGATGTGTACAACCACACACATCTCATTTTGCAGTATTTTCTTTAGACTGTGTGTTTTCGTGTGCATCAAAATTTTTCCTCACATTCCCTACTTTGAAACTCCACCTGTCTGTTTTTCCCATGGTATATCTATCAGAGCACTTCATTAGTTTATTGGATCCAGTATAATTAGATTTACTATTATGTAAATGACATTGAAATAGGAAAATTCCATGGTCAAGCTCATTCTAGGAAATTTAGAGAATTTCTGTTAATCCAGGATTGCTTGGCAGGAAGGCAGGGAAATTTCTTTGTTGCTCAGACCACCAAACTCCACCATGCCTGGATCTCAGGAGATAAAGACAGGTTCTCGGGAGGTGATGACTGGTTCTCTTACTGACTCACACCGTGCTTTTTGCCAGGAAGCTAGGTGAAGAGTTTACTTGGTGAGCTGTCTAAGCTTCACCGTGGCTGGATATCAGGAGAGGCTGAATGGTGTTATTCCTGGCTCCCTCCAGGGCTGCTTCCCAGGAAAGGAAGGGAAATGCTTTCTTGCTCAGCCCCCTAAATTCCACCATCATCAGATGTCAGGAGATGCTGACTACGACTCTTCCTTGCTCCTGACAGGAATTCCTACCAGGAAGGAAGGCAAACTGCTTTCTTGCCACCCACCTAAATCCCACCATGCTTGGATCTCAGGAGATGCTGAATGGTTCTCTTTGTGGCTCTTGACAGGGCCACTTACCATGAAGAGAGGTGAGTTGCCTTCTTGTTCAGCTGAATAAATTCCACCATGGTTGAATCTGGGGAGACACTGGTTCTCTTCCTGGCTTGCACCAGGTTACAATGAAGGGAGGGCAATTGCTTTCTTGCTCAGCCCTCTAAGTTCCAGCGTGGATGGATCTTGAGAGATGCTGACCGGTCCTCTTCCTGATTGCCCCAGTGCTGCTTACCAGGAAGGGAGGCAAAGTGCTTTTTTGCTCAGCTGTCTAATATCCACCAGGCCTGGATGTCAGGAGAAGCTGACTAGCTCTCTTCCTGGCTCACACCAGGGCTGCTTACCAAGACGAGGGTGAGTGGCTTTCTTGCTCAGCTTCCTAACCTCCATTACGCCTGCACCTCAGGAGACGCCGACTTCTCCTCTTTCTGGCTTTCACCAGGGCCACACGCAATGAAGGGAGGAAGTGGGTTTCTTGCCCAGCTACCTACGTTTCACCATGCCTAGATCTAAGGAGACGCTAACTAATTGTGTGTCTGGCTCACACTAGTGCCGCTTACCAGGAAGGGAGGCCAGTTGGTTTCTTGCTCAGCCTCCTCAGTTTACCTATGATCAGATCTCAGAAGATGCTCACTGATCGCCTTCCTGGCTAGGGCCAGGACCGTTTAACAGGAAGGCAGGCAAATTGCTTTCTTGCTCAGCCAGCTAAGCTCCACCATGGCTGGATCTCAAGAGACACTGACATGTCCACTTCCTGGTTCAAACCGTGGCTGCTTTTCAAGAAGGAAGGCACACTGCTTTCTGGCTAAGCCACTTTAAGTTCCGCCAAGCCTGGAAGATACTGGTTCTCTTCCTGGCCCACGGCCGGGCCAATTAGTAGGAAGAGAAGCAAGTTATTATGTTGCTCAGCTGCCTAAGGTCCACCAGGGCTTGATTTTGGGAAATGCTGACTGCTTTTCTTCATGGCTCATGCAACGGCTGCTTTCCAGGAAGAGGCAAGTGGCTTTCTTGCTCAGTTGCTCAAGGTCACCATGGCTGGATCTCAGGAGACAGCGACTGGTTCTCTTCCTGGCTAGCATCTGGGCTGCTTACCAGGAAGGCAGGCAAATTGGTCTCTTGCTCATCTGGCTAATTGCCACCACGGTTGGATCTCAGGAGAGGCTGATTGGTGCTCCTCCTGGCTAGAGCCAGGGCTCCTTACAGGACAGCAGGTGAACTGTTTTTGTTCTCATCCACCCAAGTTCTACTGTGGCTGGATCTCGGGAGATGCTGGCTGGTTCTCTTCGGGGCTCCCTCCAGGGCCACTTACCTGGAAGGTATGTGAATTGCTTCCTTGCTAAGCTCCAGCATGGCTGGATATCAGCAGACAATCAGTGGTTTTCTTCCTGGCTAGCCCAGGGCCGCTTACCAGAAAGGCAGGGGAAGTTCTCTCTTGCTAAGCCACCTATGCTCTACCGTGGCTGAATCTCGAGAAATTCTGACTGGTTCTCCTCCTGGCTTGCTCCAGGGTCATTTACCAGGAAGGGAGGCAAACTGCTTTCTTCCTCGGCAGCCTAAGGTCCACCATGGCTGGGTCTTGAAGACACTGATGAGTACACTTCTGAGATCACCCCAGGGCCACTTACCAGGAAGGGCAGACAACTGCTTTCTTGTTCTGTCTCCTAATCTGTGCCATGGGTGCATCTTGAGACATGCTTTCTGCTTCTCTGCATGACTGGCTCCAGGGCCGTTTACCAGGAATGGAGGTGAGTTGCTTTCTGTATCAGTGACTTAAGTTTCTGCATTGCTGGATGACACAAGACACCATCTGGTTCTCTTCCTGGCTTGTGCCAGGGCCACTTACCAGGAAGGGAGGAGAGTTCCTTCCTCCTGAGGCACCACATTTATCCCATGGCTGGATCTCAGGAGATGCTGATAATTTTTTTCTCTCAGCTTCCCCCAGAGCCTCTTACAAGGAAGGGATGCAAAATGCTTTCTTGCTCAGCCACCTAAGATCCAGAAGGCTTGGATGTAAGTGTGTGTGGGGGGGGGGGGGGTGCTAGGGACAGAACCCAGGGATCAGTTACCAATTATTATTAACTTAGTCCCAAGTGCTGGCTGCATCCAGGGAGTCTCAGCAGAAACATGGAGGTGCTGGGACTCACATCTGAAGGTGGACAGAGGACCGGGGTAGGAAGGGTTCAGTCCTGGCCCTGGGCACTACAGCCTTTCTGTAGGCCAGGAGGGCAAGTCTGGCCTTTGCTCTTCCCTGGAAATATAAGAGTTAAGAGACTGACAGCTGGGTGTAGTAGAGTACACCTGTCATCCCAGCACTAGGGAGGCTGAGGCAGGAGGATCTCCGTGAGCTCCAGACCAGCCTGGGCTACACAGCTTATTTTTATGGTTCTCTGTCTTGTAAAGCAAATAAGCTTTATAAATTCTCTTCCTGAATAAGGAAGAAAAGTGAGCCTCGGACCCAGACTGTAAATTTTCAGTCTGGATAAAGGCAAGGTGAGGGCCCACCCGCCTAGAGACTAAAATAGTCCTTTATAAAGTCTCTGAAGCCACCTTTTCACTACTCAGGCTGTAACTGCTGAATTCATTAATATCCAGAAGAAAGAAGGGAATGAGCGCTGGAAATTCTCATTTCTTTGCGTTTCAGTCCAAGCAGGCAAAGGGCTTCTGTAGGCAGCGACCCCACGGAGGCCCAGGCTTTGTGTGACCCCAGCCACCCCCTCCCAGCCACCCCACACAGCTGCCCCCCTCCTGGCAGCACTCGGAGCTGGTCCCCTGCATACAGTGGAGTGGGGTCTGGGAGCCCCCGCATGTTGGCTGGGCTCCACCCTTGTTTCCAACACACGGCTCCCAGGTGGTGCCTGGCAGGTCAGTGAGGGGCCTAAGGAGGACGTAGCCACTGCATCCTATACCAATCCAGTCAGAGTCCTTGGGGGACAGGACACAGTGGTCATGGCAGAAAAGAGTGTGGCAGGCCCTCAAAAATGTCCATGCAGCATGATTTCCAGCAGCCCATTGGGAGACGGACCTTGTGTCTGTCAATAGACAGATGGTAGAAATCAGTGTGGTCTAGCCAGGATCTGGAATATTACTTGGCCAGTAAAAAGAGACTGTGACACTTTCCAGAATGCAGGGGCCTTGAGGATACCGCCCAGGGAGATGCCAGACACAGAGCACACATGGCATGGCCTCTATGGACAGGAAGCCACCAGGACAGGTGACTTCAGGTAACTTGGGATTGTAGTAGAACTCTGAAATTAGATAGTTACTTGTGCAGGGATTATATAACTGTGATGGTACTGAAAACCGCGGAACTTCCAGAGTCCAGACTTCTGAAAGGATTCTCCAAATTAACTGTTACCCCTTCAGCAGCCCCCAGGTAAACTCCTGGCCATCCACCCACACCCTGGGTCTTTCTGTATGACCTCAGGACCTTTGTACACATAGGGGGTAGCAAGAAGCTGAACACAGCCCAGCTACCCCAGTGGTTGCAAGCCCAGCTGCAACCAGGAGCCACACTGTGGGACCCCCATCAGACATCCAGATGTTATTTATCACCAAAATTTTCCAGGACAGGCCAGAGAAGTTCATGTACAGCCTGGGCAGCTTAGCAATTTATCTCAAAATAAAAAATAAACTAGTGCAAAGGCCCTGGGTTCCATTGGTGGCCCCTGACCAGGGTCTTTGGTGCAAAAGTCAAGGCCACATCTAAAGCATTATGGCCAGAGCTGAGCATTCTCCCCCAAAACCTGATGCCCATACCCCACAGTCAGAGTGGCCATGAAATTCCAGTGATCTGCCTGCCTCAGCCTCCTGTATATTTCCTTAAATTTAATCCTCCACCACCAAGATAAAAACATCTCCCACTGTGATTTGGTGCTATTTATTTATTTTTTCAGTGTGTTCCAGGGAAGCACTGACCACTGAGCTACACTTCCAATCCTTTTCATTTTGAGGCAGGAGCTCACCAATTTGCCCAGGCTGGGCTCAAACTCCTGCCCCAGCCTTTCAGAAGTAACGGTCTGCATTGCCAAGCCTGACTTTGAAAAAAAAGATAACCTAAATAAAGCTTAGTGTATTTATTTTGGAAGATTGGCGGGGGGGCGTCTTAGAGGAAAGAGAATCATAAATCAGCCAGCAGATTGACTCACGGGGCCACAAGCCAGGGATGACTGCTTATCTCATTAGCATTTTATTAAGAATTCTGTGGCCAGCAGGGCCCTCATTATCGCAGGCCTGGCCTCCTAATCTTGCTCAGCCCAGCCTAGGAGGGCCTGGCCCACGACACGAGCTGATGAACTGAGGGTCTCTCTCCAGAAACTTTAATAAAATTAGCTTGCATGGGAGCTGAGCACCAATCCGTGAACTTTTGGGGGGTTCCTTTGCTGCCATAGCTGACCCCGGCAGGGACCCCGAGAACTTCAGGATGGGGCTGCAGCAGCAGGAGCTGGGCTGCCTGCAGGAGGTGGCATTTGTTGCATTTTTTTTCTGGTCTGAGGAGGGATCCCAGAACCTTCCCACTGAGCTCCTTCCCAACCTTATTTTTTATTTTTTTTTTTTTAATTTTAAGACAGTCTCACTAAGGTGCTAAGTTGCTTAGGGTAAATTGGAACTTGGGATCCTCCTGCCTCAGCCTCGCAAGCACCAGGTTCCAGGTGTGCACCCCCAGGCTCAGCCAGAGGGCACTTTTAAACTGTGACCCACGGGAGAAGCAGGGGTAGGGGCACTGAGGGCACCAGGCTGGGACAGGTGGGCAGGGGTTTGGGAGTTAGAGGAGTGGGGCAGGCCGATGGCAGGAAGCCAGGTGAGAAGGGCCCAGCCAGGGACGCAGCACCTTTAGTGCTGTTAGAACAAAACATCCCAACCTGGGTCACTCAGAAGAAGCACAAATTCACTCATTTCTTTGCAGTTTTGGAGGCCCCACAGGGCTGGCTGGCCAGGGATGCTGGGTTCAGGAAGCTTCTTTCTGCTTGGTGCTTTCTGTGGCCTGGGGCTGGGACACAAGGCCCCACCCACATTTGCAAGTCCAGTACTCAGCCCTGAGCTCCTGTTCCCTTCCCAGACCCTTTCTACATTTTATTTTGAGACAGGTTCTCAATTGCCCAGGCTGGGCTCAAACATTTGAACCTCCTGCCTCAGCCTCCTTAGATGCCAAGATGACAGACATGTGTCTCCACGACTGACCCACACAAAGCCTCTATGATCAGGGCCTCAATCCAAGCACCTGATGGCCATGAAAGCCCCACCTGGGCTTTGTTCTCTTCCCCTGTATCACTTTTCTTTTGGTACTGAGATAGACCTCAGGGCCTTTGCGCATGCCAGGCTGGGCCTCCGCAGGGAGCTGCACAGCAAGACTCTATTCATGCTCCCATATCTGCCCTGAAGTCACCAGCTGTATGAATGAAGGCACCCACTGAGGACGCAGTGGGAACCCGGGGCAGGGGCTACACTGTACCGTGCCCTGGGCCCTGCCGCCACTTCCTGAGCTCCAAGCCCTGGGGACCCCCTCGCCTGCAGGTACAAGCTCAGCCACAAGGGGGCGCTGAGAGCTCCAGGCCAGGCTCAGTCCAACCCTTCATAGTCCTGGAGTGTGGTTTGACCTTCGCTGGCAGCGTAGTGCTGCCGCCCGGCCCACAGTGCTCAATAAATGTGCTGGAGCCGGAGCTCAGCGTGGAGGCCAGGGTTTGGCCCCAGTTTGCTGCAACAGCAATCAAAGGTTCTTGGAGCTCTTCCAGAAAAGTAATAAGCACTGTGGGAATAATAAAACCCAAAATGTTTAAATATTATTGTAAAAAAGAGAGGAAAAGAAAATGCCCTAAAGGACATAACTGCAAGTGTGTTTAGGTGTGTAAGATAGATGACCATATTACGAAGTTTTTGTTGGGTCATTGAACACAACTCTACAGTTTCAGTTTGAATGTCCACTTTGTATGCTTAATTTTGTAACTTGATCAACTATTTCTAAGATGACAATATGTAATTTATTAACTAGTGATTTCTTACTTTTTTTGGAAATTCTGTATTACTTATACCCTTATACTGTTTTGTTTTGTTTTTTCTCCCTTAAATAAATTTTTTTAAAAAGTGATTAATTAATCCTGGTGTCATTAAACACCAAGACTTTAACAGCAGATAAAGACAAACAGATGTAAGACTGATGATGTTAGATTAAAACCCTATAATTTACAAATGCCCCTTACCCATCTCCATCTCTGGGAAGTCTTAGAAACAATGGACAGTTCAGTAGCAATGAAAACCAGTAACATTCAAATTGTGGTCATCATATATCATTTATCACTAAAGGAGCCAAAATTTCTTGGGAAAATGATTGATTATAGGTCCGTGGCTCGAAATGTACAATTTGAGCCTGGAGCATTCTGTTGACTAGAGAGTAAGGAAGCAATCACAGAACAGTAAGATAATGTCCAGATGACTCCAGAGGCAATATTAAAGAGTCCCACTAAGTGAAGATGGGATGATAAAGAAACACTAAATTTCATAATCAAAATTAATGAAACATATAAAATACATTTAAACCCATGTTCTTATAATGAAATATGAGTGACGTTAGGAAATTGACTGCCATGGGCATAGGATGTGCACTGACAAATGTATGCTTGAAAATTGATAAGAATCAGCATTTATTCTTTCTTTATAGCAGCCATTGTACGTGAGGTTGATCAAAAATACAGCTAATGTATAATTTTTTAAAATGTTGCACAATAAAACATACATTGGCATTAGCCCTCCCCTTTAAAACACTCTTTTGTTTTGAACACATTCTTTTTGCTTTCTGAAGCATTTCTGCAAGTCCTGTTTTGTGTTTTCAGAAGGAATAATAAAAAGGCTCTGCAAAGGCTGAGCGCCATCCAGCGGCAAGGCAGGCTTATAGAAATACTCACATTGATTCAGGTCACCAAGGCAGCAATGATAGTGCAGCTACAGATTCAGAAAAGTACTTCAAAAACTGTTCAGAAGGTGGCAAGAGTAACAGTGTAACTGCTCAAAGCAACGGAGGATGTTTTAAGGGATTAATTTCAATATGTCTTTTGTTGCACCCTTTTTTACTTAAGCACACTATGTCTCATCCTATGTGATAGCTGTGTCATGGTTTCGTTTGCTAGATGATGAGAAATTGTGGAAACTTTTCTAATAGTTTTAGAGCTAATAGAGTATTAAGAAATTACATTTGTAGAATATCACCACCTCATAGATGCCACATAAAGCAATGGATCTAGGTAAGAGCTGGCCAGATCCAAAGGAAGAGGCATCAGACAGCAGGTGACACCTGACAGCAGCACTCAGCGCTGCAGGCGAGGGAGGGGAATCTGGTTCATTTCAAGCATCTAGATACAGTTCAATTGTTCAAAGTATGGAAGTGGAGAAGTATATTTAGAAGATAAACGACAAGGAAATATCTGACAAAACCCATATTTTGGGAAACTATAGACCAAATTTCTAGGTTTGTTCTACAAATAAATTGAGAACAAGAAAGAGAAATAAATTGAAACAGAGAAAAGATGATACAGAAATATAAAACTGACTAAATAACTGATGGTTTTAAGGCATTATTGCTAACAGTTTTAGAGATGGTGATGAGAGAGGAGGTTGCTGAGAAAAATGAACAGATCAAAAAGGGAGCACACCTTGGATCCCATTGTTTGGGCTCGATCCGTCTTCTGAGCTAAACGTTCTCCCAGGAGCAGGACCTTTGGTTCAAATGCAAGGGGAGAAAGTAAGCACATAGCTCGGCAGGCCTCCGAGTACGTGCCCACTGGTCTTCAACAGCCCCGGCTGATCCTGACCCTAATTACCAGCTCACTGACCATGCAGTTCTGACCGTTGTCTCCCTCCCCAGGCTGTAGATGTTGTGACAGTCCTGAGGGCGCCATAGAAAATAAAAACCCTCCACTGCATGCTGGAGGGCAGAGTCAATGTCTTCAATGCCAGGAGTAAAACTTGATACCAGTTCCCCAATCCCACACCAAACCTTCATGCTTAAAGCCCTGGCACCAAGGCTTGTGAGGCTTTAAGTCCTCTCATGGGTCCACTTCCTCCCCATGGAGTGTACTTTCATATTCAATGAATCTTTGATCTTGCTCTATTTCTGATTGTCCTGCTCAATTCTTTGTTCAAGACATCAAAACCTAGAAAAGACCCTTGATTCAGAAATAGTAATGGGGCAGTATTATGTCTGCAAAACTAATCATTACTGACTTTTTTTAAAAAAAATTGGGAAAACATCATAGATGGTATGTAAATAGCAATGTTAAGTTTCCTAAGGGCACTGATGAGTGGTGCCTACAAATCTTAGCAGAATGCCTTTATTTTAGGACACAGGTGCTGAGGTGACTGCAGAGAAGTGACCTAATGTGCAATCACCTTCAGATGGCTCAGCTAAGGGATTGTATGTGTATGTATATTTCCATAGGAGGAATCATTCTTGTCATATGGAGATACATAATAAAATGTTGAAATGCAGTAATGTACTTGCTTGAACACAAAAGCTGAGGTAGGGTAGTCTATGAACTGAACGTGATCAGAGCTGGGTCTTTGGAACCCTGGAACTTATCACACATTCTCTTTCCTTGTGTCCAGGGGTAGAAAATTCCATGACAAACACTGAGATAATTAAGGTTACATGAGTGTCTTCTAACCACACACACACCTCATACCACACAACATACATCCAGACAGCATACATACATACTCATCAATCTCATATGCACACATGCACACACATACACATGTGTGTACACACATACACACATGCATGTACACACATACATGCACCACAAACCCCAGTATCCATGTGGATTTATGGCTAGTTGAGATACAATAACCTGAAGCCATTTATCCACCTACCCCGTGTGTGGGAATAGCCTGCTGAGGGGCAGTGTCTACTCTCAGTACAAGGCCCTGGACAGCCCTCCTTTTGACAGATGAGACTCTGCTCTAACCTGAGCTTAAGCCACTTCCCAGAGGCCACCTCCCAGAGGCCGCCTGCAAAGGCAGCCCCGCTGCACTCCCATTCCATGCGAGATTTTATGGACTCTCAGCTCTGGCTGTTACAAGCTTAGATTGCATCACTGGGTCTTCCAGCAGATGACATGTGCAGCCAGCTCTGAGACCTTACAAACAGCTGGAGGACTTCCAGAAGCAGGGAGCAGCCAGAGGCTTCTACTACTGGATGATGTTCCAGACCCAGGGACAGGGGAGTCATGAAGGCGCTGGGTCAGGTGAGCTCAGTGCCACACTGTTGTCGGTGTCATCGCTCGCTCAAAGCAGCTTCACAGATCCTGGTTGTGAGACAAGAGTCCTGTCCTGAAGGCACTCAGGAGACTCTGGGCTGAGTTCTCAGAGCTTGGATTGCTCCCTCTGCTCATGGGCCCATCTGGGAGTGACACTGTTGGGAGAAAGCATCAGATTGCCATTCCTAATCACAAATTCAGAGCAGTGGCCAGAATTCTAAGTCCGGGGCAGCAGCAAGTTCTTTAAATCAAAAAAGAAGGGGAGGAGGAGAAAGAAGAAGGGTAAGAGAAAAAGAAGATGGAGAAGAGGAGAAGAAAGAGGAGAAGGAGGGTGAGGAGGAAAAGGGAGAGGAATCAGGAACTTTGCCCTGTAGAGGAGACAGGGCAGAATAACAGCAGGGGCAGCAGCTGTCTTCTGGTGTCAGGCACTGGGAAACACAGAAAGTCTACCAAGCTCCGTCCTTCATTGATTCTAGTGATTGCTTCTGATTGTTACGCTTACTCTAAAATCACTGTTAGGCAAGTGTAGGAGCCCACACTGATCGTAGCAGAAACAGACGCCCCGTGGCTGGCAACCTGGGCTGGGGTGCCAAGCAGCACATGCAGGAGGCCACAGGGATAGTGGCTCCTGCAGCCCCCTCAGCCAGGACTCTCTGAGGGACACCGAGGGTGGAGGGCTTACTTCTAAGCTTTCTAATCACTTAAATACTATTAGAGTGCAATGCTCTCTGGAGTGCGCTCACTGCAATTACAGGATTCATCATATTTTAAACATAGGACTATATAAGGTTTTTTACACACACAAAAGAGAAGAGAAAAATGATTCCTCCTGCACCCACTGTCAACCATTATCAACATATTTACAATTATATCTAGTTGATGCTTTTGCTTTTCTTTTTCTGGAGTACTTGAAAGCAAATATCTGACACAGTATCGTTCACTCTGTAAATATGTATTGTGTATCTCTGATTAATAAGACCATTTCCCCACAGAGTCATTGATGTTATAACTCCCCACACTGTTAACCATCCTTTACTGGCACAACTAACACTCAGGTCATGCTCACACTTCTCTGGCTTCTCAGCAGTGCTGCCTGCAGCCAGACCCCAGCCCACAGAGCGCTCAGGCTATCATGCTTCTTATTTCTCTGTGCACTCACAGTGCAGCCTCCTGGATTTTCCTGTGGTTTTCTGGAAAAGTCATTGCTTTCAGTGTAGATTGTGCACCCTGTCACACAGTCTTCTAACATGTTTCTCCAGTTGTATACTTATTTTAAAATAAAAATTAGAGCATGGGTTGGTCTCAGGTTCCATTTTTACAGGCAAGCATAGCACAGAGGTGCTAGAAGCGTCCCACCTCATCACACCATGTGGCACAGTGTCTGCTTATGCCACATTAGTGACCTCAAGATCGATCTTTTAAAAAGAAAAAAAGAGAAGAAATTGATATGTGTGCCCAATTAGTATCTGTCTGTTCCTCCCACTCTATAATTTTTTCCACTAATTGTTTTAACATCCATCAATGGAAATTATCTAGCTCCATTGTTCCAACATGTTGATTTTATTCTAGCATTCATGAGCTGTAATTTTCCAGAAAGAAAAATTTTCCTAATCAACTTTAGCTCCTTTACACTACCAAATGTAGAGTTAAGGCATAATACAATATATTTTCCTTTACTTTTAAATTTTTGTTTTAATGTGTTGATTTTATAACAATCAGATCTACTGGATATTTTAAAAAATAAACAATTTTTACCAGGGATTTAGCTCAGTGGCACATGCACACCTGCCTGGCAAATGCAAGGTCATGAGCTGACCCCCAGACAATAAATAAATAAATACATTCATTTGCCTCACTGCTAAAGTCATTGGACAGCTCTTTGGTATGTTTACACCTCTTTTGTACTTCTTCTTGAGAAAGGTCCACTCAGTTAATTTAGTTTTATCCCATGTGCATACTTTGTTTTTATAGTAAAGTTCATTGGTATCATTCAGGCATGCACAGTGACTACTTTCTCCTACGGAATTTGTACTTACACTTGCTGTTTCTTAGTTTCTCTTCTCCCTTCTCTCCCCGCAGAGTTTTGTCTCCACTTTATCCTTTTTCCGTCATTTTCCTTTTTCCTTCCACACCTCATTCTCCTTCCCTTTGCATAATGTCTTCCTACTTCATATTATCTACGATACATTTTGGTTCTTATTTGCATTTTCAGTTTGTCACATCAGAGAGACAATGCGATGTTCACACGTAAGTGTCCAATTTATTCCACTTCAGAATATGGTCTTGAGGTCCGTCCATGTGGCTGTAAATGTCTCAAGTTTATCCTTCTTTATGGCAGAGTAGTACACCACTGTATAAAATAATCGCATCTTTTTGGTCCATTTGTCAGTTAAAGAAGCTGTCTTTTCTTTAGTGTGTGTTTTTGCTTCAGTGTCACTATCAGACGACTATAGCTGTGTTTGTTTGTTTCTGTGTCCTCTATTCCATTGTACTGGTCTACATGTCCTTTTATGGCAGGACTACATTATTTTTGTTACTATGGCTTTGTGGTATATTCAGAAGTAGATATTGTGATGTTTAAAGACTTTGTTTTTGTTTAGGGTAGCTTTGGCTATTCTGGATCCTTTCCATCTCAATTGTAGGATTGTTTGTCTAGTTCTGTGAAAAATGTCTTTGGAATTTCAATGGCGGTTACACTGAATCTTTAGGTTGCTTTGTTAATGTGGCCCTTTGAACATTATTAATCCTCCTGACCCTGTCTTCCTCAATTTCTTTCTTCAGTGTTCTGTAATGTTCATTGCAGAGCTCTTCAGTTTCCCTGATTAGGTAGATTGCTTGGTATTTCAATTTTTTGAAACCACTGTGAATGGTCTTGTTTTTCTGATTCTTTCTCAGTTAGTTTTTTATTGGTATAGAAAAGACCCTGATTTTTATGTTGATTTTATATTTGGTAAGATACTTTTGTTTCCCTAAGAGTTTATAACAAAGATGAAGATATTTACACACAATAAATGATTCCAAGGCATCCTGAAGTAAGCAGGAATTCTGGTGCTGGGTCTCACGGCCTCAAGAAAATAGGGTACGGGCCAGAAGAGTGAGCGGGGATGGTTTCCTCAGTGATGGGTGAAGATCGTCAGACTGAGGCTCTGGTCTCTTGTTTTGAGAGCTCTTAAAATAAGTTCCTGTTTGTTTGGAAGGAAGCAGGAGTGGATTACACCTGGAGAAAAGAAGCACTGGGATCCGCATTGATGTGTAGTAAGAGCCCCACTCATAATAGTCAGACTTCCACGCAAAGACCCAGAAATTCCTGAACAAGTAAATGGAAATGTGGTGTTTGTACAATGCAACTTCACTTGGAAACAAAAAAGGGGCAAATTAATACACAAAATAATATGGGTTCATTTGTAAAACATTGTATTGGGATTCATGAGCTAATAGTTTGGATTGTTTGCTTTGTTAGCATAAAATTCTAGAATTTGAGAAACTTAATCCAGAGTGAGATAAAACAAGTAAGTGGTTCCCTGGAGTGAGAGAAAGGGGCTGCAGAGAGGGAAGAAAACACTTTAAGAGACGCAAATGTCTACACATGCTGATGGTCACTGCAGCACATCAGGTAGTACACTGAAAAACAATGAACATAGTTTTATGCAAGTTAAAATGAACTGGGGTTGATTTTAAAAGAAAATTACGTTGCTTCCTAATGCTGGCTGCCATGGACAGCAAGCTTTGCTCTGAAGAGTGCTGTGAAATTTAAATACCTCCTAGGACGTTTTTTCTGAAGAACAGGAGACAAGCATGTTAGTAGGTCTCTTGTCTCCTCTCACTCCAGGAGATACTGAACTCCCTGAACTTCTGGGCTGAACCCTCCTGTTTTTGTATTGACTATGAGAAACCTGAGACCTAGCACTGGGGTTCCTGCAGACTCAGCTGGTTCAGAGGCTGTACCTGCAGTGATCCCTAATGTTAAGACTGTCCACGAGGGCACCAGCACTGACTGCTGCTGGGGTATTCCTGCTCTCTCCAGGGAGCACTCTTCCTGAAAACAGCATGGTATGGAACTGTACGGTGAGGTTCCTGCTCCAGGACTGTGATACCACCTTCCATTTTTCCTTATCTTCATGTGCGACTTGGATGAATTACTTACATTTTCTGAAGCAGCTCTATCAAATAGAGAGGTATTTAAATACGATTTAATGACACCAGACAAAAGTTACAGTTGTGTTCTTTCTGTAGAATATCTGCATTATGGATATTTGAAAGACATATTCCACCTAGAAAAATAAAGCTAATACTGTGATGAATATTCTTAGACTTGATGGATACTTAATTTAATTCTGTATCTTGACCACTTTAAGCAAAGCCAAAATGCACAGAGGGGTTTGTATATGTTATAACTTGGGCCCCGGTATAAAATCCAAGGAGGCAAGAGACCGAAAATTTAGGTGGCAAAGGCTTTATTTCCAGGCCTGGCGACCAGTCTCCGGGAGCCAATTTGGAGACTGTCTCCCAGAGACTGAAGGGAGGACTTTAAAAAGAGGCTGGAGGAAAAGTGGGGGGGGGGGGGGGAATAAAGAAACCTGCAGAGCCATCAAACTTGTTGACCCCAGTCTGGAAACTGTATTGCTGTCCACTTAGCTCTAACAATCTCGGGAGTTCCTGGTGTTTCTCAAATTACTCCCATCCTACAGACTGACATTATCTCGGAGTGGCACATCTGCAGCAATATTTGGAGAAGAAAGTGGACAGTTAATTATCCCAGGACAGCTCGTTTTCGCTAGTGGGTGCAAAGGGGTCAACAGTTACAAGAAGCTGAAACTTAAGTTTTGCAAAGATCTGATATCTAACTCATTTGATGCTTACAGAACAAAAGGAAAGCACCGATTGGGGTTTGGGCTTAGAAATTTCCCGGTAATTTCTTTGAAGCTAAACAGTTCTTAAAATTTGGGGCAGGCTCATTTTATGACAGATCATCACCGGGTCAGGAGGAGGTCACCAGAAACCCAAATTCTTTATGGTCTAGATAGATAGGTGAGGGGAGAGGGAGGCAATAAGGCGCCATACAGAACAGAAAATGGCGGTTATGTGTCAAGGTCAGGTAAAGGGTTAAACTCATACGCAAATCTCTCTGCACACAAGCAGGTTACTTTAAACAAGTATAAATTAATGGGCCATTCTAGTTTTCTTTAGCTCTTTAGCAGAGAATAGAGGCACCTAACATTGATTAACAACCCTTGTTAGCTTGTTTTAGCACAACTTGTGTAGTTTGGAGAGGGCAACAATGGTTAACATATCAATTAGGTGAGATTCTTGCAATTCTTTACAGAGGAGAGTATTGCTCAACATATCAATTAGGTCACTTAACATATCAGTTAGGGAAAAAGGATAAAAAAAACACATTTAGTAAGCCACTTTACAGGTTTGCTATAATACACATATAACGAAGCTATTTTCTTAGAGTACAACAGTATGTCCTTTCAATATGGTGATTTCAATGGCCCTGAGTTTAATATCCAGCACTATTGGGGGGGAGAAAAAAGTAGGAAAAAATCTTTAAAGAAAATCATATTTCAGGAGGGTAGCATATTTTTATAAACCATGAAGCATTAGGCTGTGGACGTGAAGCAGGGCAGAGATTGAGGAAATCAGGGAAACAGCCCATGAAAATCCTCCATGTGGCATCACCTCCTGGCGGGTTGGAGAAGAGGCCTGGGTAGAAGAGACGGCAGTGAGACCTCTGAGTCTGCCCTGGAGCTGCCAGCCCTGGGAAGTCTGTGCTCAGGAGCAGAGGCTCATCTCTGGCCTCACTGAGTCTAGGTCTGCTGGGGGGGGGGGGGGGTCTGCCCCCTGGGATCCCAGGGGTGAGTCTGCAAGACTGACCTGCTTCTCCAAGACAAAGCCAGAGCCACACTTCAAGTTCTGCCATGGGGAGAGCCTACCTTTCCTACTCCTGAGTAGGGACTGCAAATGGGCATGCAGCAGAGAAACGGTCACGCTGGCTGGCAGTCACGGTGGGCTGCTGTCTATGAATCTGAAGTGCAGAGATCCTTTCTGCACCGCCCAGTTCCCTCTTCCGGCAGCTGCAGGCTGTCCTTCTGGAAAGCATCCTGCCTCCGCTGTTGGAGAAGAGCTGTTACCTGAGTCCCTCAGTCCCTCTTGGGACTCCCAGAGCAGAGGCAGGCCCTCTCCCACGGGAGGGTGTATTTCCCAGCTTCACGCATATTATCTCCCTTTTCATTTCCGGTACTCTCTTCTCACATCTGGTGTGCCCCCTAATTTCTCTTACTTTCCTCTGCTCTTTCTTATCCTAGGCTCTCACTTGCCTGGAGCCCAGGAGAGCACAGGACACTGCTGCAGGGGCAGGATGTGGTGGAGGAGACGCTACCAAGGTCACCTCTGCCCATTCCTGTCTCTCGGGGGGCTGGTGTGGAACACAGCCTCCAGCATCTCGGTTCTGCCACCCCTGGAATTGCTTTGCACTTACCTTAGCATTTCTGAATTCCAAATCAGAATGCTGTCAATGTGGCCTGGGTCATCGCGATTGTAGCCTAAAGATGCATCCTTGTCAGCTTTTTAGAGCAGAGTTAGTCCATTCTACAGGGCACAAGCTAATTGATTTTCCTGACAGGTGAAAGCTGTGACCTTAACAGATGAGAGCAGCTCTGGGGCCTTCAGAGAGGCAGGGCTGTGGGCTCCGCCTTTGCCTCAAACGAGCCTCCCCTCAGATTTCCCAGCATCACGAGAGCAGCGTGGGCTTAAAGCCAATTGTCAGGATAAATGGTCCGTTATCTCGTTGGAGCAAAAGATTTCAAAAGATACTCCACACCACACTGAAGACGGGAGAAGGGCTGGAAAGTGGCATTGGGAGGACCCAGGGCAGGCTGTGTGGTTCCAGGCCCAGGTCACAGCCACCTTCTTCAGGAACAGGAGCTGAGGCCTAAGGGTCAGGGAGTTTGGGCTAATGAATGAACTTAATCTGGAGAACCAAGAGGGCAGACAGGAAACCCAACAGGCTGAATTTCAGATCCTGCTTGAATATAGAGTAAACTCAGTAAATTGTTCTTTTAACAACACTGATCCCTCTTGTGGATACAGATGTCTGTCTTGTATATTACCTCAGCTTAGATGATAAACAGCAGCTCTGTTAATTACAAAAATCACTGTATCAGTGATTGTATCAGTGTTTTCTCAGAAGTGGATTGATACTCCTAGCTTTACCTAGGCAAATGTTAGAACTCATTCACTTTTGGGGTGTGTATCACTAAAAGGGGAACGCCTTTTCCTGGGTCATGCTGGGCCTCACAGCAGGCCGTGGCTCCTCCCTCCTCACAAGGGCACCAGCAGTTCAGGTGCAGGCCTGGCTTCTGGCTGGCACCACCCTTCTGACTGCTTCCAGGAGGCCTGACAGAGAACGCAGGCTGGAGGGAAGGACACTCTGCCTCTCAGAAGGACCGTCATGTGTACATGCCTCCAAACTGCGCTACCTCCAAAGGGACAGGGATGCTAGTGTCACCGCCACCAAACAGGTACACAGAGACCCTGGCTGCTACAAGGCCAGACACGCGTGGAGAAACAGCCTTCCCTGGCAGCTGCACTTGCCTTCCCTCCGGGATGAACCGGGCCCTGCTGCCCCACCCGCCTGGGCTCCAACACGTTCACCACTCGGGGCCTCTTGTGTTGCACCTCTCATGCTGCTCCTGATGTTAGCTTCCAGGCCTTGCCATATCTGGGCATGTTCTAGAGAACTAGTTTACAGTGTACAGAATACGAACATCATAGCCACTTTGCCTGTTTTCTCCTTGGAATTCAAGCAAGCTGCACTCAGAGACCCTGGCCTGTCCAAGGCTGGCTTGGAGCCTCTCAGTGGACAGTGACACCCCTTTCCTGGATGCATCAGGAGAAAGCTGGGTCGGGAGTACAAGGCTGGGGTCATCTGTGAAATATCAATACGGGAGACTGTGGGGGTAAGATCCAGTAACCCCAAAATGCTTTTTGTCCCACATGTCTGCTCTGCTGGTTTAATCTCTATGGCTACTGCCAGATGGTGCCCTGTGCCAGAGATATAAGAACATAGAACAGTTTTGTTTCCCCAACCATTCCCCATAATGAGTTATTTAAGGGAAATGCATGCATAAATGAACAGTGGCAGAATAAATGGGTATAACACCGTTTTATGAGCTGAAGACTTGTTACCTGCTTATATTGAGATTTACTGAGTGGATCCATATAAAATTTTGATTTTCTAGGCTGAGGCCACATAGAGGAGCCCTGCATGTTGATGCATTGCAGTCCCCATTTTAATCCTGGAACCTCTGATCATTCTGCCACACAGACTTACTTCTTTGTACTTCTTATTTGGGTTATATTTTTTCTTTTAAATATGTCAAATAAGAAGATTATAAGGCATTTTAGGGAACACTTATGATAAGCCAGAGAGTCTAAACATTGGCTGTGTACTGGAACCCCTTGGGGAACACCATGAACTAACAAGCGACAGCCAATCTCATGTTCCGAAACTCTGGCCTGGTGAGGGGACCAGCCTGCCACAGCTGTGGTGACTCTGTTTTGCATCCAAGATGGAGGACTGGATTACCAAAGTCTCTCCACCCCGATGAGCATCAAAATCACTCAAAAAATTTATATCTGTCCTTCTGCCCAGGACCCATGTAGCTCATGGAATCGAAAACCTGGCTGAGGCCAGGACACAGTGAGACACAGCATCACACATGTGCTGCCTGCAGCCATGCAGACTGGTTCCCATGTGAGAAAGACAGAGAGGTCTGAACTCATTTAATGCATCTTTTTGACTGTCTGTCTCACAGACTACACTGCCTGATGAAAAACTGGGAAGTCACAGAAAGGAAATTGGAGTGACGTGGCTGCTACTTCAGCACAGGGTTTCTATGGCTTTGTTTGATGCAGAATCTAGTGGGTCAATTATCACTGGATTTGGGGGCTGGGGATTTAGCTCAGTGGCATAAGCACCTGCCTTGCAAGCAGGCAGTCGTGAGTTCAATCCCTGGTACCGATAAAAAAGGAAAAAGACCAAAAAAAATTACCACTGGATTTTCCCTTATTGTAATTATGAAAAAAGAAAATAAATTGTGTATATTAATTAATGAATGCTTATTGTCTATTATTCATGGTTCCAAGCCAAAAGTAGAAAAGCAGTCAGATCTGTTTAGAAAATGTTCCAGCAATGCTTATCCCTGATAAAAATAAAAGACTCAGAAAAGGAGAGGCAAGTGTTTCATGTGACAACTCTATAGCGTTAATGATTTTGAGATTAGGATGCTTTTGTTTGATGGCACAGGAGACTTTATACAAAGCCTGCAGAGATGGTGCTGGGTGGCGGTCACATGGGCTGAGCCTTGGGTGGGGGCAGTCTGGCTGTTCAGAACAAACACAGGGGCAGAAATCCAAGGAACAGTGAGGGATGGCAGGTCCTCCCTGACTGGGGCTGGCCCTCATGGCGAGGCTGCGTGGAGGAGCCTGGCTGTGGCTGTGAGCAGATGTGAAGCCAGCAAGCCTGTGTACATGGTAAGCCTACAATGGATCCATAAATGATGAGGACTTTATTTTCCTTCACTGCTAATTAGAAACAATAATATACAAGGAAACAGAAGTTAATGTGTAATTATTCAGTCAGAAATTTTCAAATCATAAATATGGATTGCTCTGAGTTAGAGCATTAAAGTCTTCTGAAATAGAGAGCAGTATGCAAATGTGATTAACATATCCACCTACCAAATATTTCTGAAATCTGCTTTTTAATAAATGACTGTTGCAGCGAGGTGTAGGTCACTAGCCTTGAAAAGTAATGATCGCATTCCACTTCAGGACTGATGGCTTATTCTCCTCCACATTTAGGGTGTGAGATGGTCAGCAGGGTCCTGTTCAATGAGCCCTCAGAAGTTGAGGCCAGTGTAACCCATCGATAATTGGGATGCTGCTTAAAGAGGCAGAAGGCATAAGTTCCCAGGTAAAGCTGGTTGTCTGAATATTTGTAGAGAACAGCACAGTACTAGCACTAGCATGAGCACTAACCCTAACCCTAACCCTAACCCAAATCATTCATGAAGTATACAGATGAGCTCACACTGCACATCCACACCAGGAGTCCAGAGTTCAGCATGTGCTGGCCTGAGTCCAGTGACTGCTACCCAGGATGCTCAAGAGCAAAGTGGCCTCTCCACCACAGCCTGTGTGTGTGTTTTTAGGGTTAGAGCGCAGGTCAGGGTGTGCATGTGTGTGTGTGTATGCGTGTGTGTGTTTTTGTGTGTGTGTGTGTGTGTTTCATGACAATGTTGTGGAATAGGGCTTGTGTGTGTTTTTAGGAAAAGAAATAGGGTACATGTGTGTGTTTAGGGTGAGGTTGGTGAACAGGGCATGTGTGTGTGTGTGTTTTAAGGAGAGCAGGAGGAACAGGAACAGGGCATGGTTACACACATCCCTGTCGCTCTTCTTTGTTCCAGACAGTCAGTGGGTTGCTTTTTTATCCCATGAGTGTGCACGTGTGTGTGTCTGTCTGTGTCTGTGAGCTACAGCAGTGATGAGATAAGGCAGATCATTCTTTTGGTTCTGCTTTTTTATGGGACTCACCCAGGCCCTGAGTGATTTATCCACTTTCTCTCTCCTCCCAGGTGGGGTCCAGATAAGGGACATTGGTTTGTTCCATGTGGTCTCAAGATAAATGGTGTCAGCAATGCTGAGCCACAGCGGTGGTGGGGACAGGAGCCAAGGGTGGTGAAGAGCAAAGAATCAGGGCCCAGTAATAGAAAGTGGACAGGGTAGGAAGGAGGCTGTGGAGCTCTATCTTACCTCTGGACTCAGAGATGAGGTGAGGAGAGGGGAGGGGAGGGGAGGGAGGCCAGCGATCAGAGGACAGACTCCTCCTTCACTCCTCCTCCTATAGGGCTCTCCTGCCCTTCAGGCCCTAATTCTGAGGGAGCTCATGGCACATTCATCATATCTGCCCACCTGACCCTCACTCAGAGCCCTGAAATGGGACCGTGAACCCTAAAATGCTAATGCTAAGCCTGAGGCTAACCCTAACCATAAACCCTAACCCTAATCCCCTTTCTGCTTTTCTCATGGCAGGGTGTCTCATTCCCTGAGTAGTTTTCTGCTCTTACAAGTCAGATATGGGACAGATACTAGTTACAGACATGTGGGGCTCACTCAAGATGCCATCCATTGGTGATGCCAACCTAAGATCAACAGACACACAGACAGACATGTTTCAGAGTCTGGCCAAGTGAATGAGTGAGAGGGTGGCCCCGAACAGCACAGGCACAGAGCTTTTGAACAGAAGACACCACAGAAAAATAAGAAACACAGACATCCCATCAGAAATGAGATTTACTTAGGATGTGACATTGACTTTGGGTCCATAGACACATCTGTCTCCTCCTCCCTGACCCTGCTTCTTTGGTTGAGTAGAGGGAGGGAGGTTTAGGGTTGATTTTCCTCTCTCCTAGGGGGTACGGAGGGTCATCCACCTCATTCTGCACTATTCAGAGAACTCACTCAGGCCCTGAGCAATTTTCCATTGTTCCCTCCTCCTGGGTAAGGTCTAGACCCGGCACAGGGGTTTGTTCATGTGGGGCTCGAGAGAGAGGGAGCTGCCGAGACCAAGCCATGGCCCTGGAGACTGCAGCTGAGGGAAGGAAAGGGATACGGCCAAGGGCCTGGGGGAAGAGGGTGAGTGTGGTCATACTGGCCTGGGGCCTCGGAGCTGACGAGAGCTAAGATAAAATGAGGGAGGCCAGAGAAAGGACACTCCAGGCCTGGCTCCCTCCATCCCAGGGCCCTTCTGGAGAGACCAGCCCATGTTTGAAGCTTGGCCCTTGGCCCATCCGCCTTCTCAGCCCGCCCAACCCTTGCTCAGAGCCCTGAAAGGTGACCCTGAACTCTAAAACCCTAACACTTGGCCTAAGCCTCACCCTAACCCTAACCTTAACCCTTTGCACCAACCTCAGATCCTGACCTTGATCCTCATTCCCATCCGCCTGACTGGTTTCCACCGCCCTCCTCTTACCTCCCATGATGCACTTGGTTGAGGCTTCGGGTTTTGGGTTAGAACTGGATTTACTGTTAAGGTGGGAGTTAGATTTCAAATGAGTTTTATTTTTCAGAATTAACAGCAGTGTGAGGTCTTACATTTGGGTCCCTGAGTGAGCTGACCTTCTGACTGGTTCTGACCTCACCTCTGACCCCAAACCTGAATTCTAAGTCAATACCCTAACTCTTGTCCCTAAATCCTGTCTGTACCCCTCTCCCAAACCCTAACCCTAACCTCTGTGCCTAAATCCTGAGTGTGACCCTGTCCCTCACTCTAATCCTGTCTTTCCTCGATTCATATCCTCATTTTAACCCCTAATCTGTTTTGGAACTGTAAGGTTTACCATATCCTTAATTCATAGTAACTGTAAGGCTCACCATATCCTTAATCCATGACAACTTCAGCCCTTCTTACTCACACCCTTAACTAATCTCAAACTTTGCACTAATGCACAATCTCCACAGTACCCTCACTCCTACGCTAATCTCTATACTTACCTTAATCCTACATTTACACTGTAACCTGGATTTTAACTCATGCTCCTCATCTTTAGCTTCTGCTCTCACTCTTGCCTTTCAGCAGACTGTACCAAAGCATACACCTGACCCACATTCACACTCAAACATGAATCTATTTACAAACCCACGCAGAAATCCAGGTACCAACACATACATGTGCCACCACCTCCCAGCATAACTGTGAACTTTAACAGAAACTCAAAAGTTAACTCAACACCATCCCCGATCTCAAGCACACCTCAACAGAAACTATATTCCTTGACCCAGTGTGAACGCAAATACACACCAGAGCACGGGTCATATATCTAACCTGAACACTAACACAAACACAGACCCGAACACATACCTGAATACAAACCCGAAACTGAACCCAAACATATACCCTAACATGGATCTCTACACATACCAGAACACAAACACTATCCCTCACAGAAGCCATACACAAGTGTAAATGCAAATTCAGATGCAAAAACAAATATGAACTTGAAGATTATCCAGATTTTAACTTAAATGTGAATACAAACATGCATCTAAACAATAACCCAAACACAAATGCAAACCCAGTAGCAGGTAGTTACCAAAACTATCAATTATCTCGATATATCAGTCATACATGGATTTCATGTATATTATATCAATTGTAGTTTTTGGTTGTTTTGTTTTGTTTTGTGAAACAGGGTTCTCCCTAGGCAGGGCAGGCTGGCATTGTACATACAGAGACCCCTCTTGCCTCCCAAATTCTTGGATTACAGTCAGGCACCACCACACTCAGCAATCATGTGTTTATTACACATGAGTTATATAAATTTTAGATGCTATAAATCACCAGTATTCCTCACTTAATGTCTTAATTATGTACCTTCAACTAGGTCATGAAATGTATTGGTCAACAGATTAATGTTGTATATATAATATGTACATGAAATATTCAGAACAAATAAATGGTCAAAAAAGACTTCAATTGGATGACTTTTATTTGCATGACTCTTACATGTAACAGAACATAAAACTACAAGACTGTACCTTATAGAACAATTAGTAAATATTACAATACTGCATAAACAAGATGAACTGTGCAAAAAAAGACTGCAAAGAACTGTACAAAGGAAAAAACACGTAAGTCAAAGTCATAAATCTGAAGGGTGTACTTCAGTCATAAGTCCAAATAATCATTAAACAAGCAGGTCATTAAATGAGGAATATCTACATATATCAGTTGCATATACATTTATATATATATACTTCATATCTACTATGTATCAATTATATTTCATTGACATATATGTGAATTGTTATATACCAATAATTTAAGTATATCAGTTTATCAATTATTTTGGTAACCTACCAAAAGTAATATTTAATCTCTGTGAATGATTTTTTTTTTGAGACAGGCCTTGAACTCACTAGGTAACCAAGGGTGGCCTCAAACTCATGGCAATCCCACTGCCTCCACTTTCCAGGTTCTAGGATTACAGGCTTGCATCACCATGCCTGGCTCATATGACCTGTTTTAACATCAATAAAACAAACCAAATACTGGATGGTTCCTCTAACAATGAGTCTTGGAAAACAAATTTGTCTTCAAAATATAGAAATCTCTCTCAATGCAGACAACTAATAATCCAACAAAAACCAGGAATTATCTGACTAGACTATAGAAAACAAAATCATGGTAAATAATTCAAGGAGCAAAGTCAGTATTGTTTTTGTGCACAAAACATGAACTCACTGAAAAAAGAAATTTGTAAATAATCCCATGAATGACAGTCAAAAAACTCAAATGCTTGAGAAAAACACAGAAAGTAAGTAAGCATCCTCTAGAACAAAAACCATAGTAGTCAAAATAAAAGAGAGATTTGAAGAAAAACCCGGAAAATGGAAACAGAGTCTGTTCCTGGATAGGCACAACCAACCGATAGTGTCAAAATGTCCACATTTCCACAACTGTTAGACATGCTTAATGAGATTCTCATCACATTACTTTCAGTGTTCTTTACAGTACTAGAAAGTTCTACAATTCATAACAAATCAGAAAAGACCAACAGTAGCCAAAAACCGCTGAACATAAGCGCAAAGAAAGAATCATTATTCCAAATTTAAAGTTACACATCAAAATTACAGTGATAAATATATGATGGTACAAGCAAAAAACAGACACGTGTCAATCACAATAGAATTCAGAATAAAAAAAAACCCAGGGACTCTTTGGCCACTTGCTTTTGGACAAAAGAACAATGAACACACACTGGAAATAAACAGCCTCTCTGAAAAGAGTGCTGGAAACCCAGTGAGCTCAGTGCTCCACGAGATAAAGTCCAGACCCATGTCTCACACACTCTCCGTGAAAACCAAGGCATGATAGAAAAATAGCTAGATAATAAACCAGAAAAACTGAATCTGCTGGAAGATAAAAGAGATACAGCTCTTGAAAACATAGGCAGGAGCAAGGACTCTCTGAATACTTCAAATACGTAAAAAATAATACCAAGAATCAACAAAGGGGGTTGTCAAATTAATATTTTTACAGCAAAAGAAATAAGAAGCAGAAAGAAGAAAGAATTCCCTAAAGCAGGTAAATCATTGTCATTAACTATGCCTTGAACACAGTACTAATATCTACAATATATTAAAAACTCTAAAAAATGATGCCTCGAATAAAAGATAAAATTTTAGTTAATTTATTTACTTTTTGGTACTGGGGATCAGACTCACAACCTCATGCTTGCCACGTAGGCACTTATGCCACTGGGCTAAATCCCTGCCCAAGACTAAATTTTTAAAATGAGAACTCTAAATGAATAGGTACTTCTCAAAGAAAGAAGTATTAATGGCCAAAAAATACAGGAAAACTATGTTCGACATCTCTGTGCATTAGAGAAATACAAATCGAAACCCACTTAAATTTGAACTTATTTCAAGTAAGCATACTATCATCAAGAACTCAAAAAAGAACTTGGGCAAAGGGCAGCATCTGCAAGGTTGACTAGAATAAAAACTAGTACAACCACGCTGGAGATGCTTCAAAAAACTAAAACCAGAAGTCACACTTGAATCAGGTATAACTCTTCTGGGTGTCTTCATAAAAGATATAAGCACACATTACCAAGATACATGCATGCATTCCCAGTTTATAGATGCACAATTCATAATACCTAAATTTTGGAACCTATATATCCAACCTACATATCCAACAAGAAATAAACAGATAAAGAAAATCTGATGTGTGTGTGTGTGTGTGTGTGTGTGTGTGTGTGTGTGTGTGTGTATGATTGAGAACTATTCACCACAGAGGTAAATTTCACTTAAGATACTGAGGCAGGAAGATTCCTATGAGATGGAGGTCAGTCTGGTCTTCAAAGTCAGTTCAAGGCAACACTGAGCTAGAGTGACATCCTGTCGCAAAGAAAACAGATAAATTTGATTCATTTTGGGGGAAATAGATGCATTCCAAGACCAGGATGCTGAGTAAAATAAACCAGACACAAAGGGTTAAATTTTGAATAGTTTCCTTTATAGAAAAAACTAAGCCTCTATGTAATTTAAAGAGCAACATACAAGAGAGATGAAGAGAGTCTGTTTCAATAAAAGGTAACATGAGACAGTGATGAAAATGGAAAGTAAAAATGATTAAGGTCCAATATGAACACGTACCAGCTCCCCAAGATAACTGTAATCATCGTGAGTCATAAGTGCACAACAGTGAGAGGAATGACCACAGAGAACTCGGCCAAGATTAAACGCAGAGTTAGCTTTGCCTGCTTCTCACTGAAGAGGTCACGTGCCTTTATTATGTCTGCTATCTTTTCTGCCCCAACTTTTCAACAGTCTGGAGGAAGAGTTGACCATCGTCAGGCAGCAGTCCACCTCTCACAAAGGAAGACCATCTTCTGAAACTGTGCCCTTGGCCACAGTACATTGTAGCACGTAACCGCACCAGTGAAAGTCCATGGAAACGCCCTGCTCCATTTGTTCTATGGTCAGAGAGTCTGCCCTCTTCCAGGTCAGTGCTGCCTTTCTTCAGTGGAAGCCCCAAAGCTTCACGTTCCTCTCCAGGAATATGAAATTAGTAGTGCACAGCACTGTGTGCACATTAAGTATTCCTCTGTGGATAGTAAATAAGGACGAGAGCTGATGTGTGGACAGTAAGTATCTGAGGATCCTCTGGAATATTAGTGTCAAAGGCTGTGAACACTAGCACTAGAGACTTTGTGTTGATATAAAATCATTATTAGGTGTCATTATTTGGGTATTACATAAGTACTAAAGGCCATTCTGCATATATAAATTAGTATTAAAATTCAAACTGTGCATAATGAATTTTTAGATGTCATTTCATGGATGTTAAATCAGTGCCAGATGCTGCTCTGTGGATGCGAAATTAGTACGAAACCCTACCGCATGGCTATTAACAGTATGAGATGCTGCTCTGTGTGTATTAATTAGTATGACAGGCTGTTTTGTGGATATAAAATCAGTATTAGGCACCACTGTGTACATATCACCATGAGGGTCCACTGTTTAGAAAGCACGGGACCCTCTGTTGGTTGGATGCTAAGACTGTAGGCCACTGTGCAGACAGCAATTTAACACTGCGGGCCACAAGGGGCACATCTCACCCCTTGCTCCAGGCCACATTTCTTAGGGTACTCATGCCTTGCATATCCACTAGAGACTATGGTCTCTGTGAATGACACTCTTTGCATGAAGCCCTTCCCCTGCTGAATTCTGGAGACCCAGCCCTCCACACTGCCCTCAAGCCACATGCAGGAATCTTTGTGCTCCTCGTTGCACAGCAGACGCAGGCACTCCTGTTTCATGCTTCAGCCCTCCCTGGAATAATGAGTCAGTCTCAAGTTCATAGGAGCCCACAGGGTGGGCGCCATCAAGGCAGATGCCCTGTAGAGGCTGGTGACCACCCTGTACCCGCCCATTTGAGTGGGGCCCCCTTCTTCATGCCCACATCCCTGTGCACCTATGAGAGCTTGCCACTGCACGCGTCCTGGAGTTGCTGTTCTAAGGTGTGCTCCACATCAAGCCCAGGGAGACTGCAACCTCCTGGCAGACCCTCGGAGTACCCTGCGCCTCTCTGTGTCCCAGCTTGCTCTGTGAAAACTGGGGTCATCTCAGAATCACCATCAGAGATAAGCACAATTTATTTAATATCCTAACAATGGTAATTTTATCTTTAAAATTCTATTGCACAAAGAGTTAAGGGGCCATGGATATAGTTTGGCGGCACAAAGTGCCTGCCTGGCAAGTGCAAGGCCCAAGTTCCATTCCCAGTATAAGAAAAAAAAAAGTTAATGGCCATAAGTTGCCTAGTCTGTTAATGGGTTTGTTTATGCTGCCTAATGCTAATTGCTTTAAGAGACACTAAAAGGCTTGCTTTCTTCTATATAAATGAATTGCTCCCCTGCTTGGCTGCCGGGGTGCAGTGGAAGGTGCCACGCTGAGGAGGCTGCCAAGCTGCACACATGCTCACATCGCTGGGTGTGCCTGAGCGCCTCAGTGACCCTGGCCGATGCCAACCACCTACCAAGCTCCGCCCCTGATCAGCCTCTGGGCTTGCCAGCGCGCCTTGGCACACCCCCGCCGCCAGTGCTGCAGAGTGGCTGCACTGAGGAAGCCTGAGCCTGAGCGCCTCAGTGCCCCTGGCCAATGCTGGCTGCCCCACCGTGTGCAGAACACCAAGCTGTGCCCCTGCTCGGCGACGGCACCCCTTGGTATACCCCCACTGCCATGGCTGTGTGGTGGAAGGCGCCGCACTGAGGAAGCTGCCAAGCTCCATGCCGGCTCATGCTGCTGGGCATGCCTGAGTGCCTCAGTGCCCTCACCCACCACTGGCTGTATCGCTCTGTGGAGGAGAAACACTGAGCTCTGCCCTGGCTCAGGTAGCTGTGCCAGACTTTCCCGCATCAGTGCCCTCCCACTGCCACCACACAGAGGAGCTCCTTCCTGGCACAGGCCACAGAGCTGTGCCACTGACCCAGCACAAGCTCCTCCCATGAGCTGACCCATAGAACCACCACACCCACCCTGGCTCCACCCGCTGCCCTGGGCTACCCTCCCCATCTCTTAGACCAAGCACTGCTGTGAATGTTTGGCTCCCACTCTCCCTCCCAGACCTTGAACTGCAGTGGACTGGCAGTCTAGTTTGACAGGAGACTAGGTGGCCCCTTGCCCAGACAGAGGATCATGGTAGGTACTGGTCAATATGTACTCAACAATTGGGCTGACATCAACCACACAGTAGGACCCTGGGACATACACAGTCCACAGTGGTGACCATTGGGATTAAATAACCAGATACTGGTCCAGAAGGGGAAAATGACAAAACAAAACACCAAAATGCAATCTCAAACATCTAGTCCACCAGGTGCAAGAACAGGCAACAGTGAAATAGAGGACTATAAAATTCATACACCAGAAATCTCTGAAAAGATAGCAAATGAAGCAAAGAAACAAATCTATAAGGCTATAGAAGAAAAAAATTAGAAGTAATGGTTTACGTAAAGACAGAAATAACAACCTTTGTAAAGGATTTGCTCAATATAGCTAGGGAAGAAATAGATCAAAAAATACAGGAGCATGGGAAATTGACTGAAACTTTGAATGAACAATGTAGAAAACAAGCAGAATCCATGAAACAAATTCAAAGAGACATCCAAGAAACAAAAAACTCTATTGAAAACTGGCAAAACCATTTAAATGAAGCTGAGGATAGAATTTCAGACCTTGAGGACAGGACCACAGATAGGGACCCTGAAAAGACAGAAATTATAAAAACAACAAAGAGCATGAAATGACAGTCAAGCAGCTTCAAGATGATGCCAAGAGAAACAATATAAAACTAATATGCATCAGTGAGGACGCAGGAGAAAATGCAGAGGCAATGACTGGATTGTTCACAGAAGTGATAGAAGAAAATTCCCCCAAACATGGTAAATCTGACATACAAACAAGTGAGGCACACAGAGCACCAGACAGTCATAACAACAGAGATCTAACCCAACATGTAGTAAGTAGGGTCCCAGACACACAGCATAGAAACAGAACGCTAAACACTGCCAGAGAAAAGACACAGCTCACCTATGCAGGAAAGCCTGTTAGAAGCACAGCAGACTCCCCAGGACAAACCTTCAGGTTAAGCCAAGCTTGGAGTGAAATATTTCAGACCCCTAAAATAAAACAACTTTACCTAGACTGATGCACCCAGAAAAACTATCTCAAATTTAATGGAAAACATGATACTTCCATGACAAAGAACAGCTGAAGAAATGCATATCTACCAACCAATCCTAGAAAGAATATTGCAAGACATATTAGAAAGAGATAAAAAATGATCACAGCCTTCAGAACAACAACAGAAAGAAACCAACAGGCTGGACAAGAAATTAAACAAGGGAAGAAAGCAGGAGACCAACAACAGGTGGCATGTACATATCAATCCAGTACATGTCAGTGATAACAATAAATGTATATGGGCTCAGTTCACCTGTGAAAAGAAGCAAGTTGACAGAATGGATCAAGAAACAGGACCCCACTATATACTGTATACAGGAAACACATCTGACTCAAAAAGAAACTCATAGACTAAAAGTCTAAGGATGGAAAACAGTACTCCATGCAACAGGAACCTAGAAAGAAGCAGGGCTAGCTATTCTGATTGTAAAATGATTAGAAGAGATAAAGAAGGCCACTACGTACTCATAAGTGGAAAATTTCAAGAGGAAGAACTAACAATTTTAAATATATATGCACCAAAAACAGGAGCACCCAACTATGTAAGACAAACACTAATGGACATGAAAAACCATGTACACAAGAACACAATTGTAGTGGGAGACCTAACACCCCACTGTCACAAAGAGATAGATCAACTAGACAAAAAATCAGCAAAGAAATACCAGTACTGAATCACACCTGTGAACGAATGGACTTAGTGGGTGTTTATGGAGTGTTCCACCCAACCACATCAGAATATACATTCTTCTCAGCTGCATGCAGGACATTCTCCAAAATAAACCATATATTAACTCATAAAGCATTCTTAAGTAAATGCAAAGGGAGTGAAATTATCCCATACATAATATCAGATCATAGTGCACTAAAATTGGAAGTCAATGGTAAAAAAACTTCAAAACCTGCATAAATACATGGAAATTAAATAACCACCTTCTGAGAAACCAGTGGACTACAGATGAAATTAAAGAAGAAATAAAACAATACCTACAATACAATGAAAATGCAGACAAAACATACTGTAACTTATGGGATGCAATGAAAGCAATTCTAAGAAGAAAATATACAGCAATAAATAGTCACAACAAGAAAATGAAATGAACACAAATAAATAACCTAATGCTACATCTCAAGTTCCTAGAAAAGGAAGAGTAAGACAAACCTGAAGCTTATAGAAGAGAGAAAATTGTAAATATTAGAGCACAAATTAATGCAATTGAAACCAAAACTAATACAAATAATTAATGAATCAAAGAGTTGGTTTTTGGAGAGGATAAACAAAATTGATAAGCCTCTAGCCAACTTTATCAAGAAAAAGAAAGAAAAAAAACTCAAATCCATGCAATAACAACTGAAAAGAGGGAAATTACTACAGATCCAGTGGAAATTCAAAAGATCATGAATGCCTACTTTGAAAATCTCTACTCACATAAGGTGAAAAACAGAGGAAATGGACAGATTTCTAGAAACATGAACTACCAAAGCTCAATCAAGAAGATGTAACAATCTTGAATAAGTCATTATCAGCTACTGAAATTGAAAATGTGATTAAAAACTCACCAACAAACAAAAGCGCAGGTCCTGATGGATTCATGGCTGAATTCTACAAGAAATTTAGAGAATATTTAATGCCAACAGTCCTTAACCTCCTCAATGAAGTTGAAAGAAAAGCAGTCCTCCCTAAATCATTCTTGGAGGCAAGTACTACCCTGATACCAAAACCAGAGAAAGACCCAGCCAAAAAGGAGGGCTACAGACCAATCCCACAAATGAACACTGATACAAAGATTCTCAATAAAAGACTGGCAAATAGAAGGCAGCAAATCATCAAGAAGATAATATATCATGATCAAGTGGGATTTATTCCAGGTATTCAGGGATAGTTCAACATATGCAACTCAATAAATGTAATACTCCACATCAACAAAGCCAAAAATAAAAATCACATGATCATCTCAATAGATTAAGAAAAAGCTTTTCACAAGTCCAACACCTGTTAGTGATTTTTAAAAAAACCCTACAGAAACTCCGAATATATGGTATGTACCTCAATCTCATAAAGGCCATTTATGACAACCTATCGATGTCGCTCCCGGCCGGCAGGAAGGACACACGACAAAGTCTGGCAGTGGACAACCTTTTCTTTTATTTTCCTTCTCCGTACAGCCTGCCCTGGGATCGCTCCCAGCCGAAGCCTCCTTTGGTCCGCTCCCCGCGGCTCCTTTTGGGCTTCTACTTCCGGGCTTCTTCTTCCCCCCCAGGGGTGGCACCAGTATATATACGGATACAGTGTCCAATCATGTTAAAGTAAGCAAGGCAAGCTGATTGGCTAACATCATCAGTTGCCAGGCAGACTATATTGTTGAACGGGTTGCTTACGCGGTGAGCAGGAAACTAACGTGCTCGATGGGAGGGGTAATCTACCTCAGGCTTTACTCTTTACTACAGGCCTCACGTCCGCCAAGTGAGGCAACCGGGCTCGGGGCTGCGGCTCCCAACATCTCCCCCTTTTTTATTTTTTATGAATGTGCGCATCGTAGCCCTTCCTGGACTGGGTGCAGAGGCTTATGCCCTATGTGTAGGCCCACCGTAGGTCCTTGGCTTAGACCCTGGTCGGCCGTCCCATGGTCCGCCAAGGCCCTGAGGCCCTCGTCCTTTTTCTAGGGCCAGGCACAAACTGGACGGAACCTGGATGCACACAAGCTTGCACTCATTTTCTCTCCGTAAAGAAATCCCCTCGGAGAGAAATTTAGACCTGGGCAGCATCTAACAGTCCAGCGGCTTACGTGCAGGATGGGGTAGGGCCTGGCTTAGGTTGAGTCGCACCGGGGGAGTACGCTCTTACCCGTCATTGACTCTCCTACCCAGCTATGTCATAATTTTTTAGAGGAGGAGTGTGGGAAGCTCACCACCCCTAGACTCGGTCGTAGGCTAGGCGAGCGAGCCATGCATATGCCTGAGGATCTTCTTGTCCATTTCGGGCTACCGCTATTTCTATTCATCTTGTTGGTTGGTCTGTGATGGATCTCCGGTAGGGCAGGTCTGATCTTCAGTCAAGGGCTTTGTCGCCCGTGTCAGTCTCTCCGGTACCCACAGTGGTTCTCATCCCGATTCCTGTGGGAAAACACAAACCGCGCCTCGGTTCCAGCTGACCACTGGATCCGGGCCCATCCATTGTCCTGTCAGGACAACTTTCCACTTCACCCACCCTTTATGGTTGGGGGAAGGGTTGCAGTGCTCCACGGCTGGGGAGCAATTATCATTATTTAAATTTAAAAAATTGTGTGTGAATAGTGCCATGGATAATCGTGCCTTTAGGGCCAGGCCTTGGCCTACTCCCCCTTTTTGTTTTTGTAAAATTTCTTTGAGGCTTCTATGAGCCCTCTCAATGATTCCTTGACCTTGGGGATTGTATGGGATACCATGTTTTAATTGAACCTCCATCATTTTGCAGAATTCATTGAAGGCTTTGCCTATATAGGCTGGTCCATTATCAGTTTTTAATATTTTTGGTTTGCCCCATGCGGCCCAAGCCACCAGGCAATGATTGATCACATTAGACACTTTTTCACCTGTTTCTGCTGTTGCGAATATGACGTGAGAACAGGTGTCTGTGGAAACATGAACATATTTAAGAGTCCCAAACTCCTGTATATGTGTGATGTCCATCTGCCAAACATCACCAGGGATCAAACCTCGAGGGTTTACTCCCATCGGTATGGCAGGTTTGTATGTGGCACAGGAGTCACATAGTCGCACGATATCTCGTGCATCTGCTCTGGAAACATGGAAATGGTTTGCTAGTGTCCTGGCATTGACATGAAACTTATCATGGAAGGCACGGGCTCGCTCGATTGGTGTTAGTAAGGTAAAAATCCATAACGGGCGAGTGGCAGTATCAGCAGCCGCATTCCCCTGTGCCATGGGCCCTGGCAGGGATGTATGTGCTCTTATGTGGGTGGTGAAGACCTTATGGTGTCTGTTCTGAAGCAATGTCTGGATAGACAGGAACAGCCCAGCCACTGTGGAAGTGGATCTAATTAAACCGGCAGTCTCAAGCACTTGCATAGCATTGACCACATACCTAGAATCGGAGACAATATTAATGGCTTCTGAGAACCGTTCAAGAATCATTTTAACGATCTGCAGTTCTACCACCTGAGGCTGATCAGGTTCAAATTGTATGGTAACCGGGGGCTTGCCTAGGATCACATAGGCGCCTATCCCCGTCTTGGAGCCATCTGTGTATATTGTAGTTGCTGGGACTAATGGCTCAGAGGCAGTAACCTTTGGAAAAATTATAGGGTGCTGAGTGACAAATGACAAGATAGGGTCTTTAGGGTATTGATTGTTTATATCCCCATGGAAAACACATCTCAGAATGGCCCACGTATCTATGCAGGCAGCCAGGGTCTTGATCTGGCTGGCGGTATAGGGTACTCGGATGGCTTGTGGTCCTGAGCCAAAATGTTGGACAGCTCTATCATGCGCTTCAAGGGCCAATGAAGCGACTGCCTCCGGGTAATGCTCTATGACTTTTGCAGGTGAGACCTTAGGGTGTATCCACAGTAATGGTCCTTTCTGCCAAATCACCGCTGTGGGCTGTAGACTAGTCTGTAGCAAACAGACATCAAAGGGTCGCCCTGGTTCAATTCTGTGTAAGGTAGCCCCACCTAAGGCTTTTTCCACTCTCTGTAAGGCAGCTCTTGCCTCAGGAGTGAGCCTCCTGTGGGAGGCTATATCTGGGTCTCCCTTCAGAAGGTCGAACAGGGGTTTGAGATCTGAATTTGGTATATGTAAATATGGCCTAATCCAATTAATGTCTCCCAATAGCTTTTGCATGTCATTTAGGGTCCTAACGCCATCCATCCTAATGGTGACCTTCTGTGGAGAGACTAGCATAGGGGAGATTTTCGCACCTAAGTAGGTCACCATTTCTCCTCCCTGAATCTTGTCGGGGGCAACATGCAGATTAGCTTGTCTCAGGGCCTCGACCAACTGGCCGAGCATATTATTTAGCATGTCTGGGTCCCTGCCGCTGAGTAAAAGGTCGTCCATGTAATGCACACATCTTATCTTGGGAAAGGATTTCCGTAGGGGGGCCAGTAGGGAATCAAGGTAAATCTGACACATAGTGGGACTGTTGGCCATACCTTGGGGCAGCATTATCCACTCGTATCTGAGATCAGGGCTTTCTTGGTTAATGGTGGGTAAAGTAAAGGCGAACCTATGAGTGTCCTCTGGATGCAGGGGGATTGAGAAGAAACAGTCTCTAAGATCTATAACATAAACTGGCCAGGACTGAGGGATGGCTGAGAGAGCTGGCAGCCCCCTCTGGACCGCCCCCAGGGACTGCATCTGCGCGTTGACCGCCCTTAGATCATGGAGCAGCCTCCACTTGCCAGACTTTTTCTTAATTATAAAAATGGGGGTGTTCCATGGGGAGGTTGACGGCTTAATGTGTCCTAATCTAAGTTGTGTACTGACTATTTCTGACAAGGCTAATAGCTTCTCCTAAGGCAGGGGCCACTGAGGTACCCAAACCGGATCATTTGACCTCCAGGTGATTTTGATCGAAGTGGGTAGGAGAGCTTCTTCAGCGGCCCCTAAGAAAAACCCAGCCCTTGCCTACCTTTTTTGTTCTCTACTGGTATTGGGGATGTCCGACCCTGTAGGGCATTGCCCAAGCCTTTGCCGGGGGTATATCCCTGGTTCCTGAGTATATCCTTAGCCTGGGGGGAGCAGTTTGACGTAAGCGTGACATCCATCTGAGTGAGGATGTCCCTTCCCCATAGAGACACTGGCAACTGCAACACAAATGGTTGGAAATGGCCCTGATGACCCTCCTCATCACACCAGAGCAGGGTTGAAGCACTAACCTGAGGAGCTGACACCATCCCCAGGCCCTGCAGCGTGTTATCTGCAGTGTTGGTGGGCCAGTTGGAGGGCCAATCCTTTCTAGAGATAATGGAACGGTCAGCTCCTGTGTCTAGGAGCCCTGTAATATTCTTGCCATTGACCTTAAGTGAGAGCATGGGCCTTTTATCAAGTATTATATGGAGTCCCTCGAAGACTTCCCCTGAGGAACCGAAACTTTGACTTTCTCTAATTTTCTGCTTTGAGGGGAATCTCTTGTGGAGACTGGGGAGCAGCAAGAGCTGCGCTATCTTGTCTCCTTTATTGATTACCATAGTACCCACAAGAGATTGAACCATAATTTTAATGTGTCCTGTGTAGTCTGAGTCTATGACCCCCGGGACTACTATGAGACCCCGAAGGGCCGTGGAGGATCTCCCGATCACCAGACCCACGGAATTTTCGGGTAACGGTCCCTTAAAGGTGGTTTCAACCACTTGAACACCCATATCAGGCACTAATATAAGTCTGGAGGCGACACTGAGGTCCACACCTGCTGACCCAGGGGTGGCCCTTGTTGAAGGCTGCCATCCTGAGCTGTCCTGTCTCTGGGGCGGGGGCCCGCCTGTGAGGGGGGCCCCCTCTGGCCGTTTTTTGGCTCTCTAGCATCTCGTCCACAAATACGGTTGCCCTGAGCGTCAAAGACCGACCTACACTCCTCAGCTTTGTGTGATCCCCTCTTGCATCGCCCACAAACATATGGTTCTTCATTCCTAGGGCGAGGCCTAGCATCTGCATTGTTTGGGCAATGACGTTTAATGTGTCCTGGCTCCCCGCAGGCAAAACACCCTTTAGCCTTACATTCCCCTTCTAACCCTCGAGGTCCCCTCTGCTGTACAGCCGCGGCCAGGAGAGCAGCCACTCCCGAGTTGGAGAGCGGCCCCCCTATCTCTCTGCATATCCTAATCCAGGCGTTGAGGTCCTTGTTCTTATGAGGAGCTATCGCTGCCTTGCACTCCTTTGTACATTGCTCAAAAATCAGCTGCCTTACCAGCGGTCGAGCCACTCCCGGATCAGAAAATATCTTATCGGCAGCATCTTGCATTCGGGCCACAAAGTCAACAAATGGCTCTGTGGTACCCTGAATTATTTTTGAAAGACACAAGGAGGCTGTTCCGGCACCACTTACCTGCTTCCAGGCGCGGAGCCCTATGGCATTGATTTGTTCATAGACAGCACCGGGGAACTGAGTCTGATCATCAGCGTGCCGACCTTCTCCCATAAGCATTTCCTTGTTCCACCCCCGGTTTCCCCGACTGGCGTTTCTCTCAGCCTGCTCTGCAGAGAACTCTGCGTACCAGGCTCGCCAATCCAGGTAACTACCCGAGGGCAGACACGCCTTTGCCAGCTGAATCCAGTCTGCGGGGGTGAGGGGCCCAGAAGACAGGTTCTCCAGCATGGCAATGGTGTAAGGCGCAGTCGGCCCAAAGGTTGTAACTGCATTTTTAAGTTCTCTAATCTGCTTTATCTCAAAAGGCTCCCATGCATTATGTCCCTGGCCCATAGCTACTTGTACAGGAAATATCCCGTAGGGGCCACTATCTATCCCAGGTGGTGGATGTACCTCATGAGACAAACGTCCCCCCTGCCAAAGCCGCCTGTAAAAATACCGACCCGCCAGCGGCGGAGCATAAGACGGCGGCCATGATTGGGCGGAAAATGGGGGCCCGTGCATCACTTCCTGTTCTGGCGAAGGGGAAGGGAGCTCCCGGGCGGCCGCCTTGAGGCGAGGGATCGCCTCCGGGAACAGCCCCCAAGGTGGGGCGGAAGGCTTCGCCTCCCTCTCGCGCCGGGGAGCGCTCAGGAGCTCTCTACTCCTCCGCAGACCAAGTTGAGCGGAGCGCAATTCGCGGCGCAACGCTGGGAAAGAACCCTGCGACTCCTTATTGAGCGACTTAGGCTCCTGACAGCTGGTCTCTTTGGCCTCCTTGCCATTCAACTTTCCCTCGTCCTCGGAGTCAGACGACTCCGAGGCTAGAGCCCCGTCCTTCTCCTTAGCATCTTTGTTCCCCTTAACGGGCCCCTCTCGGGAGCTCCCTGACTGGGCCTGCTCAAATACCCTGCGTACTTTTGTAAGCTCTTGAGAGCTTTCTCCACAACCACCCTCGCTCTTAGTGTTGCTACCTAGCATGTTTCCCATCTTTTAATATGTTACTCACCGCGTGAGGCCCAAGGAATCCGCCACTTACGCGTGAGCCTGAGGGGAGTCTAAAAGCCCTGTAGGTGCGCGCCACCCAGAGCCCAGGCTTATCCCCAACTCACCTGTCTCGCAGCTCTGTACTGGAGCGTTGTCCGCTGTCACGTCTCGGGGGTGATCAGTCCCCGTGCGGGCCTCCAAATGTCGATGTCGCTCCCGGCCGGCAGGAAGGACACACGACAAAGTCTGGCAGTGGACAACCTTTTCTTTTATTTTCCTTCTCCGTACAGCCTGCCCTGGGATCGCTCCCAGCCGAAGCCTCCTTTGGTCCGCTCCCCGCGGCTCCTTTTGGGCTTCTACTTCCGGGCTTCTTCTTCCCCCCCAGGGGTGGCACCAGTATATATACGGATACAGTGTCCAATCATGTTAAAGTAAGCAAGGCAAGCTGATTGGCTAACATCATCAGTTGCCAGGCAGACTATATTGTTGAGCGGGTTGCTTACGCGGTGAGCAGGAAACTAACGTGCTCGATGGGAGGGGTAATCTACCTCAGGCTTTACTCTTTACTACAGGCCTCACGTCCGCCAAGTGAGGCGACCGGGCTCGGGGCTGCGGCTCCCAACAACAACCCAACAGTCAACATTATACTAAGTGGACAAAAACCGAAAGCCTACACTCTAAAATCAGGAACAAGACAAAGATGTCCACTCTCACCACACCTATTCAATATAATGCTAGAAGTGTAAGCCAGAGCAATCAGAAAAGAGGAAAAAATAAAAGGAATAAGCATAGGAGAAGAAGAACTTAAATTATAACTATTTGAAAATGACATGATACTCTACATAGAAGACCCCAAAAACTCCACTAAAGACTACTAGAGGTAATATACAAATTCAGCAGTGTAGCTGGATACAATGTCAACACTCAAAATTCAATAGCATTCCTGTACACAAACAAATAACTCAGTGAGAGAGAAATTATAGAAATATCACCTTTCACGGTAGCATGTAAAAAATCAGATACTTTGGAATCAACCTAAACAAGAATGTAGGGGTATATGCTGAAAACTATACTACTCTAAAAAGGGAGATTGAAGAGGATATTAGAAAATGAAAGGATATGTCTGGCTCTTGGTTAGGAAGAACCAACATTGGGAAATTGCCATACTCCCAAAACTGTTATACAGATTCAATGCAACCCCAATCAAAATACCATCAACATACCTTACAGATCTAGGGAAAAAATAATCCCCTAAATTTCATGTGGAAACAGAAGAAACCTAGAATAGCAAAGGTGATTCTGGGCAACAAAGGAAAGGCAGGAGGCATCTCAAGTCCTGACTTGAAACTATACTACAAAGCCACAGTAATAAATCAGCATGGTACTGGCAAAAAATAGACCTGAAGATAAATGGAATAGATTAGAAGATGCAAACACTGCTACAAAGACACTCAGCCACCTTACATTTGAAAAAGGGGCTAAACATGTTCACTGGAAGAAGGATATCCTTCTTAATATATGGTGTTGGAAAAATTGGCATTCCACATGCTGAAGACTCAAGATAGACCCATGCCTATTACTACACTAAATTAAAGTCAAAACAGATCAAAGACCTAAATATTAAAACAGACTCAGTAAATATACTGGAAGTCAAAGTAGGTAAAAGCCTTGAAAACATAGGGATAGGGAAAGAATTTATGAATAAAATGCAAACCACATGGGAAGTACTTCAAAGAATCAACAACTGAGATCTCATATTACTAAAAAGTTTTGCACTTCAAAAGAAGTCACCAAAAAAGTGAAAAGAAAAACCACAGAATAGGAATGAATTTTAGTCAACAATTCCTCAGATAAAGGACTTATATACAGGACATATAAAGAAATGGAAAACATCAAGCCCCCAAATTCAAAGACCCTTTCCAAAAGTTGGCATCAGAAATGAACACACAGTTCTCAGATAAAGATATACAAATGGCAAATAAATACATGAAGAAATATTCTCCATCACTGGTCATTCAAGACATGCAAATTAAAACAGCATCGAGATTTCATCTCACCCCAGAAAAAATGGCTGCCATCAAGAAGAAAAATGATAACAAATGTTTTTGAGGGTGCAGGGAAAAAGAAACACTTCTCCACTATTGGTGGGAATGCATACTGGTGCAACCACTATGGACATCAGTATGGAGATTCCTCAAAAAACTAGTATTGGAAGTTCCATTCAATCCAGCTATTCCCCTCTTGGGTATTTTCCCAGAAAAATTGAAAAGGTCATGTCACAGAGATATATGTGCACTCATATTCATAGCAACACAATTTGTGATAGCTAAATCTTAGAAACAAACAACATGCCCACCAACTGCAGAGTGGAAGAAAATATGTGGTATTTTTTACAGTGGAATAATACTCAGATAAAAAAGATGGTCTTGAGACCTTTATAAGTAAATGGAGGCAACTTGAAAATATCCTCATCAGTGAAATAAACAAGACTCACATGAGTAAATATCATATTGTCTCTCTAGTATAAGAAACAATAAAACTGACAGAATAATGAGATCCAAAAAGTATAACAGGTACTGTGAAAGCAAAAGGGAAGGAAAGCACTCTAAAGAGTATAAAGATATGTATAGTGTGTAAGACAGATGACCACATTACTGATTTCTGGTGGAACATTGAACAGAAGGATTTGTACTATCAATATTTGACTGTCTCATCACTATTTATGCTGTGATTTTGTGACTTTGGCAACTTTTTAAAATTTTATTTAAAGAAAGACTAAACAAAACAGAAAATGGGTAGAAATAATACACAATTTCAAAGAAAAAATAAACAGTAAGAAATCACTAGTTGATGATTACAGATTGTCCTGTTACAAGTAATTGTTCAAGAGAGAAAAGTGAAGCATGTGAAGTGGGGATTCAAACAATGAGACTGCAACAGTTCTGTCCAACTATCCACAAAAACTTAGTAATATGGGTATCAATCCTATACACTTAAACATACATGCAGTTGTCCATAGCTTTATTTATGTTGAGATTAAACAAACTAAAGCAGGCTAAAATCACTCTGAACAAAGAATAATAGTTTTGCTGGATTTCACATCATGACACTATGGGATCAGCACTAGGTACTGTAGTGTCTCTTTTTCTTCAAAGTATTTGTTTATTTCATCATGAGTTATAAGATCCATTCTCATAAACTGTTTATATGTTTTACACATGCATGAGTCTTAATATGTGTTTCTATCCTTTCCATATTAGAGGGAGGAAAAAAACAAAGCAAGACAAAACAAAACATAGTCCTATAAACACATGAAACAAAAGGATATATAAAACCACTGTACAAGGAGCTCTACCATGGTTACTGTGTTGTCTCTTGTTATCTTCAATAGAATTGACTATATCATCAGACAAAGTATAATTGAATATAGCAGTACATAACAATATTAATAAAAATAAAAATTTTTAGATAGTGTAAAACTTCAAAAACAGGTATTAATCAAACCAGAATGGATATCTTAGTGAATCTTGTCATCTTCAGTGTAGTTGCATATACTGTCAGATTTGATACTATCAATCATAACAGTTTTGAATCAAATCTGTCGATACCAAACAGCAATCAAACAAACCAGATTTAACTAGATCAGTCATGATAAAACAGTATAAGTTGTACAGGGCTCCAGATTAAGTTAATAGGAAATTAAAGATGACTACTGAACTATATCCTGTTATTTTGGGGGCAGTGTTTATGTCCTCAGATCTAGTGCAAGTAGACAAACTGGGGCAGAATAAAATCTAGCTAAGCAAAGTGGTACAAATAATATGGGTTTTAAATCCTAATACACAATTAACAATATCTTCTTCCATCTTTTTAAGACTATTCCTCCCCTTTCACTCTCCCAGAGTGCACTGTGGATTTTTGGGTCTCACCAACACCCTCACTTTTTAGATTGTGGGTGGGGGGCGACCTGCTATTTACCTAAGTGGTTCTGAACCTTCTCTCTCCTGGACTTGATCTCTAATTATATTCCTTTACCTATTAAAGCCTGCCTTTCCAACCTATCCACAAATACTGGTCTAGTTGCCCCTATTACTCTCTGGTTCCCTGTCACATAGAGCATTGTTTTCTCATATTTGATTTTTGGTTCATAAACTCTTTTTCAGGTTAATTATATTTCCTATAAAGAGCATCTCATTGGACCCTACCTCCTGATCTACTCTGCCTGTGTTTCTCTTTTTATTTCTTTTTCTTTTCTTGTTAGTGTATCAAATCCATCTATATTAGGGATTATAGCCAACCTTCTCTGCCTCATTTCTGTTGTGCTCATTTTCTACCATTAGTTGTCTGCTTGTCTTCTTCATTCCACTCTCTGATCCATTCATTGAGGCCTCTCTGCCACTGTTCCTGGAATCCTGGGGCTTTTCTCTCTATAGAATGTCCTTCAGTATTCTCTGTAGAGTTGCATTGGTGGTCGTGAACTCTCCCAGTTCTTCTTTGTCTTGGAAGCATCTTGTTTTTCCATTAATTTCTAGAGACAGTTTTTCAGGGTACATCAATCTGGGCTGGAAGTTATTTTCTTTCAGGGCTTGGAATATTTCACTCCAAGCTCTTCTTGATTTCATGGTCTGTGTCAAGAAGTCTGTCGTGATTTTCATGGGTTTTCCTTATAGGTAATCTGTTTGTTTTCTCTGACAGCCTTTAATTTTGTGTTCTTACATTGAATTTCTTGGATCTTGATTATTATATGCCTGGTTGTAGCTCTATTTTGGCTGTAGGTGGCTGGAGTTCTGTATGCCAACATTTGAATATCATTTCCTTTTCTTATGTGTGGAAAGTTTTTCTTAATTATTTCTGTGAATAGACTTTGTAGTTCCTTTGTTTGTACCCCTGCTTCTTCATTCACATTCTTTATTCTTAAGTTATAGATGCTCTTGTTGTCTTCTGGCCTTTGTATTGTTACTGTCTGTTTCCTTGTTATTTTTAAGAAATTTTTCCTTTCAGATCTCACATTGCAAACCTGTCCTCCAGTTTGGATAATCTATTCTTAGTTTCTTTCAAGCAGTGTTGCCAGCTTTCAGTGGAGTTTTTTTATTTCCTGGAAATCTCTTTGAACCTGTTTCATGTATTCTATATTTCCTTTATATTCTTCATCCAAAGTTTCTCTCCTTTTTTGTGCTCCTCCATTCTTCCATCTGTGTCTTCTTGAGAGGTGCTTAGCATTTATTTTATTAATCTATTTATGCCTTGCTTTACTTGGTTGAATATTGCACTTTTGAACTCATCTATGAGGTCCCGAAGATATCTTTATACATCAACTGATGCCATGTCTAATATTGCATGTTTGCTGTCCTCAATCTCTTTTGTATTCACCTCTCCTGGATTAATGTTCTCCGGGTTGGGGCCTGGGGACTTTTTCTTCTTGCTTCCTCTTCTCATATTTTTTGTTTCTTCCATAGAGGCATATAGAGGAGGTCCCAGTCCCTTTCCTTGTTGCTTAAGATTCTTCTGAAGCATGCTGGCTAGGTGATCCTGCCCACTCCAGTGAGTTATTAAAGTGAAACAGGGGCAGCATATGCTGGCTCCTCGCCTCCGGGTCAGTCAACCTGCTGAGGCCTTTACTGCATTGGTGTGCACCGCATGTAGAGAGTTGGTTTGGGACAACTTATTGGGTCTCAGCCAGGGGCATGACCCAGGCTAAGCACATCCCACCAATCTCATCTGGGAAGGAAAAAACTGACTGAAATCACTGCTGTTCCTTGTTCTTGCCAGTCCTGCACACTTCCAAAATGTCATCATGTTGGTGCCCTTTTCCCGTGGAAGGGCTTTATTCCCGGCACTCACCGCAGGTTGATGCAGTTCCTTGCCAGCTCTATTCTCCATTGGGCTCACCAACATCTGACTTCAGTGCCAGTGCATTTCAGTGTGCCTGTGGTACCAGAGAATCAAAGCAGCGGGAATTCAGGTGTGTGAGAGCTTGGAATCTTAAGTGATTCTATAGTAGCCCTGGGACTGCATGCTCCACTGCTTCTTTTCACTTTAGTATCTTCCTGGGTTGAGAGGAGGCTCCATCTCATTCTGTCCAGGACACCCACACTGTGTTGTCTGTCTCAGGGAGCCTCTGTATTCTGCTCTTATATATCCACCATCTTTACCAGAAGCCTTGGCAATTTTTTTCTTTTTTTTTTTATTTTAAAGAGATTAAGATACAAGAAGACATAACAAAGCAGATCAGATCAGAACAATTTAAGCAACACAGTATTTTACCACAAGACAAACCGATATAATAATAGTTACCATAATGTCTCCTTCCTTGAAATAGTTGGACAACCCTTCATACACAATAGTATCAAACCTAACAAAGTTATATAAAACCATTAAAGAGAATGAAAGTATTATAGAGAATCCAGAACCAAATAACAGAGAATGAAAAAAAGGTTACTATATTATCTCATTGTCCATAAAAAATTTGTTTATACTACCACAGTGTAGGGAGCGACATATCTCACTGCTGCCACCTTATCTCGCCCTCCTGTGGGCCTCTGCCACATCTGCCTACATTTCCCATGATCCTCGTGACTGCCTACATTACCCATAATCCTCTCCTGCTTATGTCATATATCTGGATGTGACAATGACCTATCAGATAACACTCCATGCCCTCTTCCTGCCCCAGTGGCCCGCCTCCACCCTATATAAGTTGTAGCCATTTTAAAAATAAACGAGACTTGAATGGAATCCCCCCCTTGTCTCCATCTCTCTTTTCTCTTGCCTAGCCCCCCATCCCCATTCCCTCTCCAGGCGAGGACCATGGCCTTGATCCACGGGCCGGATCAAGTGGCGCCCAGCGTGGGGCTCAACCTGGCATGAGGGATAACGATACAGGACCATTCGCGGGAGTAAAGCACTGGCCAGCGTAACTGATTCAAGGGCTTCGTCCCTGTGATCTGTGCGGACTTACATCTTGCCTGAATCATGGTAGGTGAACGGATCTTATCCCTGTATCAGCATGGGGCAAGCACTTAGTGAACAGGAATTGTTCGTCAATGGCCTCAGGAAGGCACTCAAGATTAGAGGGATCAAGGTTAAAACTAAAGACTTGCTACAGTACTTTCACTTTATACATTCAGTGTGTCCATGGTTCCCTCTAGAGGGCACCATGGATTCAAATAGGTAGAAAAGAGTGGGAGATGCTCTCAAAGACTACTATGGGGTTTTTTGGCCCAGAAAAGGTTCCAGTAACTGCTTTTTCATATTGCGCTTTAATCTCTGAGCTGCTGACACAACATCACGCAGATCCCCAGATTGCAGAGACGCTTGCTCAGGGTGAGGCTGTATTATCTGCCTCCCGCAATTGTACTCCGTAACCACCAGACTTATCTAAAGCATCCAGCCCTCCTGGCTCTGTGGTTCTTGATATCCTGGAGCTTTTTCAAGATGGCAACTTGCTGCCACTTCCCTTTTCTGGAGGCCACAAGGGTACTCAAAATGGTGTGCACTGCCCTGATACTCAAAATGGTGCCGCCACGTTCCCTCCTCTGTACTGCCCTATCTGACCTTTCCAATTGCCAGGAAGTTGATTGGTCACAATTAGCGAAAGAGGCTGCCCAATACCATCCCCCCCCCAGTTGTGGCTCCCGTTGCTGCTAAACTACCCCCTGGTCTTCAGCGACCAGCCGGCCCATCTCCTGCCTTTCTTTCATTGGAGGAACAATTTCATGATCTACAACAACAAGTTCAATTAACTAAGGATATACAAAGGCTTGCTTTAGAGCTCCAAACATTACACACAAACCCCCCTAAAGTGGTGGCCGTTTCTGGTCTGCCACTCCCTAAGATGGCGCCAATCTCAGGTCCGCCACGTGGTCTGCCCACGATGATGTTCCCGGTAACAGAGACAACCTACCCTCCAAAAGCAGATGCCTTAAAAATGGTGCATCCCTTACTGTTTCCAGTAACAGAAACTGCTCAAACTGGCATGGGTGGTGATGGCTCACAAACTGGCAGGAAGACAACTCGACCCGCCCAAGTTGGCGCTAGTCCACAAGAGGGTGACAGTGAAACAATTAGAGAAAGGGGGAGACAAAAGAGACGAACTGGATGCAAGGATTGATCCCCAAGCCAGGAACATGGAAGGGATACACCACAGGCCACTACAACAACAAGGGCAAACAAAAAAGGATAGCCATGGCATCTACAGAGACAAGATATAGAAACTGATAATAGTGAGGAAGAAAATGACTCTGACTCACATGGTAGTGATACAGACACAGACCCACCGCCCCTAGCACCAAGGGCTAATAGGGCCCATACACCGTTCCCAGTAACTGCCCTAGAAGAATTAAAAACAGTAGTATCCCAATACGGTCCCACGGCGGTCTTCACCCTTGCGGTCTTAGATTCCTTAACCCAGGGCTGGATTATGCCTAATGATTGGAGGGATTTAGCCAGAGCTACACTTTCAGGGGGCAACTATCTGTTCTGGAAGGTGGAATTCCAAGACCAATGTGAACTTTTAGCTAAAGACAATGTTAACAGGAAAAACCATTATACTCTTCCCATGCTAACAGGAACAGGTCGATATGCTACACAACAAGCCCAAATGCGATATGAGGCAGGCCTTTTTGCTCAGATCACTCTGGCAGTTAGCAAAGCATGGAAAAGACTCTCCTCTGGTGGAGTCGCTTCTTCCCTTACAAAAATAAAACAAAAACCCGAGGAACCCTTCCCTGATTTCATTGATCGCCTCTTACAGGCAACTGAGCATCTCTTTGGCACCTCCGGGGATAACTCTGACCTTGTTAAACAATTGGCTTATGAGAACGCTAATTCTGCCTGCCAGGCTGCTATTAAACCACATAGAAAAAAGGAGGATCTTTCAGGTTATATTCGTCTGTGTGCTGATATAGGCACCGCCTATCATCAAGGCTTAGCCATGGCTACAGCTGTAAAAGAGATCTTCCTTGCACACAAGCAAGGAGGGAAAACAAATAATGGCAAATACTTTAAATGTGATCAGACAGGGCATTTTGCCAGAGACTGCCCTACAGCACAAAAATCCCAACACAATAACCCAAAGCCAAAACCCACAAGTTTGTGCCCAAAATGCAGAAAGGGATACCATTGGGCTAATTAATGCAGATCAAAAACAGACATAGATGGCAATCCCCTCCCTCAGCATGGAAACGGGACACAGGGTCAGCCCCAGACCTCCAACCCCAGACAGACCTCCGGGGCTATAAGGTTTGTCCCACAGCAAAACAACCCAGCACAAAACAATCCATTTCAAACCTCCTCCGCACCACACCAGGAAGCGCAGGATTGGACCTCTGTTCCACCTCCAACACAGTATTAGCTCCCAACATGGGAATACAACCCATCCCTACAGGGATTTTTGGCCCCCTTTCCAAGGACACTTGTGGATTAGTTCTTGGGCGTGGCAGCACAATCTTAAAAGGGTTACAAATTGTCCCAGGAGTCATAGATAATGACTATACTGGTGAAATTGTTGTCATGGCATCCTCTATCTCTGGCCTAATTTCCATTAGTCAAGGGCAATGTATTGCTCAATTGGTGCTATTGGCTTTAGTCCAAACTCCTAATGCAGCTGTGGCTTCCTATAGGGGAAATTCTTCCCTTGGGCTTCAGATATATATTGGGCTCAATTCATTTCCAAAGATAAACCTCTTATGGCTTTATTGCTCAATGGGAAAAGTTTCTCAGGGCTCATAGATACAGGTGCTGATGTAACTGTCATTAGAAAGGAGGACTGGCCTCCCACATGGCCCTTAGAAACCACTATGATGCATTTGCAAGGGATTGGACAATCTAAAAATCCACAACGTAGTGCCAGTCTACTTACCTGGAAAGATAAAGAAAACAATCAAGGATACATACAGCCCTATATTGTGGAAGTGCTACCCCTTAACTTGTGGGGCAGAGATTTGCTAACTCAAATGGGAATGATGATGGGCAGCCCTAATACTATAGTCACCAAAAAAAAAATGCTCACTCAGGGATTCCTTCCTAATCAAGGTTTAGGTAAACAGGGCTCAGGCATTAAAGTTCCTATCTCCCCAGCCCCAAACCCCTCTAAAACAGGCCTAGGCCATTTTCAATAGGGATCATTGACACTCCTGCGGCCCATGCAAAAGAGATTACCTGGTTGTCAGATAAACCTGTTTGGGTTGATCAATGGCCCCTTACCTCTGAAAAGCTTACAGCCGCACAGCAGCTGGTGCAGGACCAGTTAGATGCAGGCCACATTCTCCCTAGTGATTCCCCTTGGAACACACCTATCTTTGTTATTCAAAAAAAGTCAGGGAAATGGAGGCTGCTATAAGACCTTAGGGCAATAAATAAGACCATGGTCTTAATGGGACCCCTACAGCCAGGCCTCCCTTGACCCAGTGCCATTCCCCTGAGATTTTTTAAAATTGTCATAGATCTTAAAGATTGCTTTTTTTCTATTCCCTTACATCCAAATGACCAAAAGCGTTTTGCCTTCAGTCTCCCATCAATTAATTTTAGAGCCCCTATGCAAAGATTTCAATGGCAAGTCTTAACACAAGGCATAGCTAACTCCCCCACACTATGCCAGTCTTTTGTCACTTCCACAATACAGCCAGGTAGAGATCATTGGCCAGATATATATATCGCCCATTATATGGATGACATCCTCTTGGCGGGAGAGAGTCAAGACCAGACTTTACAGTGTTACCAGGCACTACACGCTGCCTTACAAAAGGCTGGGCTTCAAATAGCCTCTGACAAGGTCCAGCTTACTGACCCATATACATATTTGGGTTTTCAGTTACAAGGCACTCAACGTGTTTTCTCCAAAGCCTCAACTAAGGCTTGATGGCCTGAAGACACTTAATGATTGGCTTTTCCCCTATTTAAAATTGACCAAACATGATCTACAACCCCTTTATGAGGTCCTCCGAGGAGACATTGACCCAACTTCCCCTCGAGAGCTCACACCCAATGCTAGAAAAACACTCCATACAGTAGAAGAGGCTATCGCCCAACAGACTGTCTCCTTCATAGATTATAATAGGCCACTACAATATCTAATTTTTAATACAAAACTCTCTCCCATGGCAGTATTTTGGCAACAAGATCCTTTATGTGGCTTCATCTGCCAGTCTCCCCAAAGAGAGTATTATTGCCTTACTACCAAGCAGTCTCTGACCTGATAATTCAAGGCAGAAGGCTAGGAAAATGTTATTTTGGAAAGGAACCAGATGTCATCATTCAACCCTTCACCAAAGATCAAGTGGACTGGCTACTCCAGACCACTGAGGCATGGCCTATTGCTATAGCCTCCTTCTCAGGGACTATTGATAACCATTACCCTCCAAATAAGTTGATTGATTTTGCTAACCGTCACCCGTTTGTATTCCCCAAGATTACAGCCTTACAACCTCTTCCCGATGCCCCACGGTTATTCACTGATGGTTCCTCCTCCGGCAGGGGTGCTTATGTAGCACAAAACAGTGTTTTTACCCTCCAGACAGATACATCATCTGCGCAGTTGGCAGAACTACAGGCTATTCTTGCAGTTTTTACCGCTTACCCTGATCAACCCTTCAATTTGTTTACTGATAGTGCCTATCTCGCTCAGTCTGTTCCATTATTAGAAACTGTTGCAACCATAAGCCACGCCTCCCCAGCTGCAAACCTATTCAGGCAATTACAGGACATGATTCGGCTTCGCAGTCATAAGTTTTTCATTGGCCACTTGCGAGCTCATTCTGGCCTCCCAGGTCCCCTTGCTCAGGGAAATCATTTGGCTGATATTGCCACACAGACACAGGCATTCATGACCCATTTTGAGCCCACAGAGGACTCTAAGGTATCTGAGGCCCAACGAACTCATCAGTTACACCACCTCAATGCTCAAACCCTTCACCTCCTCCACAACATTACTCGGGAACAAGCCAGACAAATTGTAAAAAATTGCCCCTCTTGTGCTGTTCATTTGCCTGTTCAACACCTGGGAGTCAACCCAAGAGGTTTAGTCCCCAATGCCTAATGGCAGATGGATGTCACTCATTTTAATGAATTTGGCAAATTAAAATATATACAATGTAATTGTTGATACATACAGCGGTTTCATCTTTGCCACACTCCAGACTGGAGAGGCTACTAAATATATTATAGCCCATATGCTATCAGCTCTCTCGGTTCTGGGATGTCCCCAACAGCTCAAGACTGACAATGGCCCAGGCTATACTAGTACCTCCTTTGCCAAATTTTGTAAGTGCCTTAATATTCTCCACACCATGGGTATACCTTACAATCCTCAAGGACAAGGTATTGTTGAACGTGCACATCGCTCCCTCAAATCCACTATAGATAAAATAAAAGGAGAAACCTGGTACCCAACCCGAGGGTCTCCTAGAAATATTCTCTCACATGCTCTCTTTATTTTGAATTTTCTATCCCTGGATGCCTCAGGCTGCTCAGCGGCATCTAGTTTCTGGCACACACAGACAGCAACACAATTTGCATCTGTGCTATGGAGAGATCCCCTAACCAACACATGGAATGGCCCTGACCCAGTCCTCATCTAAGGACGGGGCTCTGTGTGCATTTACTCCAAACAGGAAAAAGAAGCTAGATGACTCCCCAAATGGCTGATAAAACAAGTAGACAGCCCTTCATCGAGGACCCTATGTGACAACCAGGAATAACATCCTCTCCTGAGGCACAATCCCCCGTGTTCTCTTACAGATGGTGTAACCTCTCAAAAACTTATGGACCATCGTTGGACTTTTGACACAACTACATCTAACAGATAGCAACCCCCATCAACCCTGGAAATGGGAGCTTAGCCACTGGAACAACCAAGAGACAGTTTGGACTTGGGTAGGATCAGGAAGTCCATGGTTTGCGCCCACACCGTTGGTTCTTTCTGGGGCTCCAAAGTCCCAGACAAAGTCAATTCTGCCTTTGTCCCACAGCAACAGGGGGTAGATCATATTGTAATTCCCCAGGAGAATATTTTTGTGCTCATTGGGGCTGTGAAACAGTTGCAACAGGATGGCAACCCGCCTTCCCCGATAAACACCTTAAACTGACATGGGGGCTGCCAGGGTGCAGCTTAGATGACTACCCACCAGCCAATCCAAGACCCTGTCAGGTTCTAAACATCACTGTCACCCCTCCTGAGGACCCTGGCTGGCTGACAGGATGCACCTGGGGACTTCGAGTATGAGTCAGGCAAAGATAGGCGAAATCTTATTCTCATAAAAAAGGTTCCCCCGGGGCTGAGGGTTTAGCTCAGCGGCATAAGCACCTGCCTTGCAAGCAGGCGGTCGTGAGTTCGATCCCCGGTACCGATAAAAATGAAAAAGACAAAAAAAAAAAAAAAAAAAAAAAAAAGGTTCCCCTACAGGTTTCATCGGCGCCCATAGGCCCAAATCCTGCTCTAAAGCCAACATACAATCCAAATCCAAAATATAATCAGTCTAATACAGATCCTGTTACTGCTGTTCAAACAACCACAGTAAGTCACCCAATCATAAACGTTTCTCAAGCCCCCCCACACACACCAGACAGATCATATACCTGCCCCTCAATATTCACATTCTAACCTATTCAGTTTGATTAAAGGGGCATACACGGCTTTAAGTCATACCCAACCTGATCTCACCCCATCCTGTTGATTATGCTTGGCTACTCCTCCCCCATATTATGAAGGAAAGGCCCACAATTTAACTTTTAACAGTTCTTCTAGCTCATCTGCCTGTGACTGGGGCAATCACCACAAGCTGACTCTCCCTGACGTCTCAGGTAGAGGGACCTGTCTTGGGGACTCCAGTCATCCACCAGCACTGGCAGCACGACTCTGTTCCCAGCTTCATTCAGAGTTCAAGTCAAATAATTACCTCATTCCAACCCCAGGAACATCTTGGGCCTGCAATTTTGGCCTCTCACCCTGTATAGCAACCACTGTTTTTAACAAGTCTGCAGATTTTTGTGTTCTTGTACAGGTTCTTCCTCACATAACATTCTACCCAGGAGACTACTATCTCCAGGCATCGCAGACCGGCTATATGTACAAGAGAGAACCTGCGACACTCACCTTAGCAGTATTACTAGGGTTAGGAGTCGCAATGGGAATAGGAACAGGGACCATAGCTCTAGTGTTGGGAAATCAGCATCTAGCTCAATTACAGGCAGCATCAGATCAAAATTTAAAAGAAATAGAAACATCTGTAGTGGCTTTACAAGCATCTCTGACACCTTTATCTGAGGTAGTCCTGCAAAATAGAAGAGGACTAGACCTCCTATTTATGAATGAGGGTGGCTTATGTGCTGCTCTCAAAGAAGAATGCTGTTTTTATGCCAACCACTCAGGAGTCGTCAGAGAGTCCAAGACTAAACTAAGAGAGCGCCTCAAACAGAGAGAAAAGGAGCGCATTGGAGAAATGACCTTCTCGTCCATGTGGAGGGAGTCTCTTCCCTTACATTGCCCCCATCTTGGGACCCCTGGCTGCTTTATTGCTACTCCTTACTGTCAGCCCTTGTATTTTCCAGAGAATCGTGACACTCCTTAATAACAGGATTGATACGTTTATGGCAAAGCCCATTCAGGTACATTACCATCAATTGGAGATGGCAGAACAACCAACTTATGAGGAGAGAATCTCCACCACTGGTCCACATAATGATGTGGGCCCAATGCCCTGAGGCACTGGGCAGGCAGCCAGAGACGGGCAACTAGGACACATATGTTACGCCATTGACCACCTAAAACAGGCACAGGACCAACTGCTGTCCTGCAGGCTCACGACGGGTAAGGCTCGATTGGGTACATATGAAGAGTCCTTGACCCAAGACAGGCACTGTCCACACAGGGCCTGCCATACTCCTAAAAAATATAATAAAAAGGGAGGAGATGTAAGGAGCGGCATATCTCACTGGTGCCATCTTATCTTGCCCTCCTGTGGGCCTCTGCCACGTCCGCCTACATTTCCCATGATCCTCATGACTGCCTACATTACCCATAATCCTCTCCTGCTTAAGTCATATATCCAAATGTGATGATGACCTATCAGATAACACTCCATGCCCTCTTCCTGCCCCATTGGCCCGCCTCCACCCTATATAAGTTGTAACCATTTTAAGAATAAACGAGACTTGAATGGAATCCCGCCTTGTCTCCCTCTCTCTTTTCTCTTGCCCAGCCCCCCATCCCCGTCCCCTCTCCAAGGGAGGACCATGGCCTTGATCCACGGGCCGGATCACCACACATAATAAAATCCAATAAGACACAACATGATAGAACAAATGGAAACAGAAGAACAAAAGTATGGTAGGACTTTGAAACAAGATGATATTAAATCAGCACTGGCTACTATGTTTGTTTTCTTCAAAATAACTATTCATATTGTCACACATAATAAAATCAAACAACCCAGGATAAAACCACTCCAACTAATGAATGGAAGCATTATAAGGCTTCAAAGCAATATAGTGATTAAGGATAAACTTTTACGTACTCTTACAATTACTTACACTAGGGAGATTGTATGGTATTTATACATGTGAGTTTGATTTATTTCACTTATAAGTATGGTCTCAAGTTGTGTCCATGTATTTGTACATATCTCAATGTGATCATTCTTTATAGCTGAGTAGTACTCCATTGTAAAAAAAATACAACTTTTTTATCCATCCCTCAGTTGATGGACACTTAGGTTGTTTCCATGATCTGACTATTATAACTTGTGCTACTATAAAAGTGGGTGCACATATATCACTGTGGTATGATGCTTTCAGTTCTTCTGGGAATATGCCTAGAAGCAGAAAAGCTGGATCCAATGGGACTTCCAATCCCAGCTTTTTGAGAAATCTCCAGACTGAACTCCACAATGGTTGCACCAGTCTACACTCCCACCAACAGTGCAGTAGAGTTCCTTTTTTCCCCACAGCCTCTACAGTATTTGTTGGTAGTTTTCTTGATCCTGGCCATCCTTTCTGGAATGAGGTGAAATCTTAGTGTTGTTTTAATTTGCATATCTCTAATGAGTAATGATGATGAACATTTTTTCATATATTTATTTGCCATTTGTACTTCTTCATCTGAGAACCATGTATTCAGCTCAGATGCCCACTTTTGGATTGGATCTTTGAATTTTGGGGGTTTGATTTTTTAAAATTCTTTATGTTTTAGACAGAAGTCATTTGTCTGAGGGACAGTTCACTAAGATTTTTCCCAGTTTTTGGGTTTTCTTTTCACTATACTGAAGATTTCTTTTAACATGCAGAAACTTTTTAATAAGACATGATCCCAATGATTGATTCTGGGAAGTATTTCACATGCAGTTTGATTCCTGCTCATGTATTCTCTACCTACCCCTATGTCTTCAAGATTTTTACCCAATTTGTCTTCCAACAGATTACGTGTTTCTGTTTTAATACTCAGATATTCAATCCATTTACAGTTTAGTTTATTACAGGGTGATAGGCATGGGTCTAGTTTTAGTTTTTGGCATATGGAGAGCCAGTTTTTCCAACACCATTTATTAAAGAGACTGTCATTCTTCCAGTGCACATGTTTGGAACCTTTATCAAATATAAGGTGGTTGAGTGTTTTGGTAGTTTTGGTTGTATCTTCTAATCTATTCCATTGATCTCCAGATCTGCTTTTGTTACAGTATCATGTTGATTTTATAAGAGTAGCTGTGTAGTATCACTTCAAGTCAGGGATTGTGATGCCTCCTGCCTTGTCTTTGCTGCTTAGAATCGTCTTTGCTGCTTAGAATCGTCTTTGCTATTCTGGGTCTCTTCTGGTTCCAGATGAAATTTAGGAGTGATTTACATAGATCTATGAGCTACGTTGATTGTATTTTTATTGGGATTGAATTGAATTTATATAACAGTTTTGAGAAATGGCCATTTTCACATATTTATTCTTCCTATCCATGAACAAGGGATGTATTTCCATTTTCTGAGATCCTCTTCAATTTCTTTTTTTCATGGTATTAGAATTTTCTCTAAATAGATCTTTTACTTCTTTCATGAGACTAATTCCTAAGTATTTCATTTTTTGCATGCTAGTGTGAGATGTGGCTTCTCTTATTTCTCTCTCAGTGACTTTGTTGTTAGTGTATAGGAATGCTATTGATTTTTGAGTATTGATTTTGTATCCAGCTACATTGCTGAATTTATTAATTATATCTAGGAGACTTTCAATAGAATTTTGTGGGTCTTCTATGTAGAGTATCATGTCACCTCCAAATAATGATAATTTAACTTCTTCATTTCCTGTTTTTACCCTTTTATTTCTCTCTCTTGTCTAATTGCTCTGGCTAGTATTTCCAGTACTGTGTTGAGTAGGAGCAGTGATAAGGGACATCCTTGTCTTCTGCCTGATTTTAAGTCAAAAGCCTTCAGTTTTTTGCCATTTCATATGATGCTGGTTGTTGATTTGTCATAGATGGTCTTTATCATATTGAGGTAAAGGTCTTCTATTCCAATTTTCTGTAAGGTTCTTATCATGAATGAGTGCTGGACTTTATCACAAACTTTTTCTGCACTGATAGAAATGATCATGTGATTCTAACTTTTGGCTTTATTGATATGGTGGATTACACTTACTGATTTATGTATGTTGAACCATCACTGCATGCCTAGGATGAATCCCACTTGGTCATGGTGAATAATTTTCCTGATGATTTGCTGCATCCTGTTTGCCAGTATTTTATTGAGGATGTTTGCATCTGTGTTCATTAGGGAGATTGGCCTGTAGTTCTCTTTTTTAGTTGGGTCTTTCTCAGGTTTTGGTACTAGAGTAATATTTGTTCCCAGGAATGACTTCCCTTTCGATTTCATTGAAGAGTTTGAGAAGTGTTGGCATTAAGTCTTCTTTGGATTTCTTGTAGAATTCCTCAGTGAACCCGTCTGGGCTGGCCTCTTCTTTGTAGATAAGGACTTAATTACATTTTTAATTTCATTAATAGAAATTGGGATATTAATCAGTTTTATATCTTCTGGACCCAGCTTTGGTACTTCATATGTTTCTAGGAATCTGTCCATTTCTTCTGTGTTATCAAATCTATGAGAGTAGAGGTTTTTGAAATAGGTGTTGATGATCTTCTGTATTTCCACAGAGTCTGTGGTGATTTCGCCTTTTTCATTCTTTATCGCGTGAATGGAGCTTTTTCTTTCCTTGTTTTAATAAGGCTGGCTAGGAGCTTATCAATTTTATTTATTCTTTCAAAGAACCAACTTTTTGATTCATTGATTCTTTGGATTGTTGTCTTAGTCTCTATTGCATTAATTTCTGCTCTGATTTTTATAATTTCCTCCCTTCTTTTGGCTTGGGGCTTGACTTGCTCTTCTTTTTCTAGATGTTTGAGGTGTAGCATCAGGTGGTTTATTTGTATTCATTCTGTATTCCTGATGTGGGAACTCAGTGCAATAAATTTTGCTCTGAGGACTGTTTTCATTGCATCCCACAGATTCTAGTAAGTTGTATTTGTATTTTCATTAGCTTGTAGGTATTTTTTAATTTCATTTTCCTTAATCATCATGCAGGGCACTTCCAACCTTTTCTGCAAGGAAGTTTGCAATAACTGCTGATTTTCTATCTATACAAGAAGCACATGAAATTAAAATTTAGCTTCCCACTTTTATTTAGCTACTGTCGCGTCCCTGAGAGCTCACTAAGTTCTTGGGGAAGAATGATGAGAGCAGGTGAAGAAAGCAAACATCAAGACATATGACAAGGGTTGAGCTGAGCCTTTCCTCCAGGTGTGAAGAAGAGACTGCTCAACCACCGCAGTGTATTTATTTGTGTACTTGTCACACTGCGCCCCCTTGCTTAACCAGCTAGCATCTTAACCACACCCAGTATTCTCAGGCTGCAACACCTGCTCCCCTCCAGCACTCCATGCCCTAGGGCATTCCTCCTTGCTCTGTGCTCCTGGCTCCACGAATGTTAACTATCACCAGCTTAACAGCTCCCAAGGAGCAGGAACAATATTTCAGTCCAACAAACTTGAGACCTGAGATAGTAGACATTATTTGTCATCTCTAATAGGGTCATCCTTTTAGCCTGAAAATGTTGACTTTTTCTGTTAAATCTTCTTAGAACTTTCCCTCCAATTTTGCTAGACTGGGTTCCTTGTAAAAGTGTAAGAACTATATTCTGTTGTATTATACACAATTTGGCTAGCTGCCTAAGTGAAAAACAGTTTGCTGAATAAACGCCACTGAAGAAATTCCTGGCTCAAATGGCAGAAAACCCCCAAGAGCTTAATACAAATGTTTCTAATCAAAGACAATTATACAGCAATATTAAAGGCTAACAAGAGATGGTTGATATGAAATTGTACATTTTACAGGCCAACTACATGGTCTAAAAGTTTATAAAAGAAGTTAATGTGTTACTAACTCTAAAAATATCAGGTACAAGTAAGTTCCCCTTAAGTACTTGTTTGGCATTTCGGGTGGAAGCAGCCTTATACAGAAAAGTAACCCAGCTTCTCTGCTGTTAAGTATACAATGTAAACAGATTTCAGACCTTACCAAGACAATCGTAGTCCATTCATGACTGATAGAAAATGTTGATTTTTGGAATTTTAAATGTTTATTTTTAAAAAAACAGATAATACAACCTCTGTAGAAAGAAAAATATAAAAATTCTCTATGACAATATTTGATCATACTACATAATTTATAATAGTCACTATTTGACAGTTTTTCTACTTGACTCTACTGATAGCATTGATTTGTGAACTAACATTTATATTTAATTTAGCTGAATTTATGAAACAAAATCTCATTATCAAAATGGCACAAATTTTCCTTTAGTGTAAGGACTCTATTTTAGCAGCCATTATACCACTAAAAGTTAACAATTTATAGAGTAAATGTTTTACCTACTGTATAATTTTCCACTCTGTACTCCCCAGTTGTAATATTTATAAAAGGCTAATGTCTACACTGAAAATTCTTCACTCTCCCAAGTCCACATCTTAATCAAGTTTTCCCTTCTCTCCCATCTCTAACCTCACTGGGGAGGGTGGGAGTTCAGACAGGGTATGTACACTTAATGCCTGCGTTTAAGTGAGTTAAAAACAAATAAAAGATGAAATATTTCATAATCCTAGTGCCCCTAATTTTTGTGAAAAACAGTACTTGCTGACAATCTAAAAAGATGAAACATTCAGAGGTCTAAGGCCCCTAACAGCTGAATGAACAGCAAGGTCATTTTACTCCACGGTGACAGTCTTCGCTGACTGTCATTGAAGTTTTGATACCAGTCCTGGGGTCACTGCTAAACAAGAGGTTTAAGTCAAGAGTGGTGGTACATACCTGTAATCCCAGTACTCTGGAGGCTGAGACTGAAGGATCACCCTAAATTAAAGGTCTGGGATACATCGTGAGGTCAAGCCCAGCTGAACTACAGATTGACACTGTCTCAAAAAACAAACAAGAACAAAGACAGTTTAACAGAAGAGGTCTCAATAACATTAAAAAAACTGATACTATGTTTTAACAGTGATTTACGCTGAGAGAAATATGGTTCTGAGGCATTCTATGTAAACAGAGATTATAGATAAAAGAACTGGACTAATGCTAAATACATTCCATGACACAGTTTACAAGATAATTTACTACCTGCATTTTTCTAACAATACTTTCCAAAATATTAACATCTGTATAGAGTTACTTTTATTTTAAACACTATTGACTTTTAGAGGGAAAAACTATATCTGAATGATGTTACATAATATCAGTTGTAAAACTCAGACAAATGAGTTGACACAAAAAGCTAATTGAAGTTCTTTGTTAAAACAGAGGAACGTACAGAAGTAGCCTGGATCTCCAATCTATGAATTAAAGTTTCCTCCCAGGCAGGGCCGGCGGTAAAAACAAAGTGGCCCTAAGAATTGCACGATTGATTTCCCAACAGCTAACCTTCCTGTAACCAATAAAACAATGGTATGCTGAATAATGCTACAAACTCCAACAGAAATGATTATTCTCTTTTATTAAGTTCTTAGGGTACAGGGAATCAAACTCAGGGCCTTGTGCTTGCCAGGCAGGTGTGTATGTCACTAAGCTCCTTCCCCGGCTCCATAACCAATTAGTTACAATGCTGAAGGCAACACAAAACTAGCCTGAACCCACCCAACACCCAACACCAGCTCTTAATGACCATTCACACTAACCCAACCCTGGTACGTGGCTGTGAGGTGCCCTCTCCATACCTAGGACGTGACTGTGGGGTGCCCTCTGTCCTCCAGCCCCTCTCCACATATCCAGATGCCTCCTAGCCTGCTGCCCATCACATACCTGCTGCTGAGGTCTGAGGGATGCTAGGGTGGGCTTTGGTGAAAATGTCAGGCCTGAGGTTGCTGAGGCCTGGGATGGTTTTGCTGAGAAGATGAGGCTTGGGAACAATCAGGTGGGTAGGTACTCATGTCCCAGCCTACCCAGAAACTAAGTCCTGAAGGTTGACAGGGGTCCTGGGAAGAGGTTTCTCCCCTGCTGAGGAGAGACAGGAACCAGCACTGTGTGTGGCCTCCTCCAGGCAGCTGTCTACATGCCATGAAGCCTGAATGACTGCAGGACAGGCAGGGACAGAGAGCAAAGGGTCAGGAGAGGAGGTGGTACATGGGGGCACAGCCCATTTATGGAATGAGGACAAGTGTGGCCAGGGCACCTCAGCTATTGGTTCCTGGGGCTGGATCATAAGAGGGGCACAGCCTGATCACAGCAGGGTTCAGGAAGAAGAGGGACTTAGCTCAGGAGCTTCCCACAGGACTATAGTACCAGAAAGGCTACCTATGCCTCCCACCACAAGCACCAAATCCTTCACATGCATACACCTATACTAAAGGAACCTTAAGTATCCAAGGCCCCTTTGCAGGATGACCAGAATATTCCACAGAGCCAAAGGACTGCAGTACCCAGACGCTCCCTCATCAACTGTGGGATCTAGAGTCCTCTGGGTGCTCCGCAAGGACTAGATACCCAGAATGATCCTCAAGCACTCTGCTATCCAAAATCTTCAGTGCTACAATATCCAGAGGCCTAAATGTGACTGTCCCGAGGAACACAATACCATGATACCCAGAATCTTATGCAAGCCTTAGTACTGCAGTATACAGAATCCTCGGTGTAGCCCCTCAAGGAGAAAGATACCCTAAATCCTCAACAGGCTCCCTTGCTAACCATTGTACCCACATACCTATGCAAGGCATGCCCCAGAACTATGCTTCCCAAAATTCTTGGTGTTTCTAACCACCACCCTACAATGGAACGCAATATCCTGAAACCTCAACATGCTCCCATGGGATTACAGTTCCTAGAAGTTGTAACCCGCCTCTTCTGGACTACATTACCCAGAATCTTCAGTGTGGCCTAGGACTACAGGAAACAGGATCTCTTTGCAGATTCACCTTGCGGAGTCTAAGCACAGCCATCCACTGTTTATAGTACACCTGTTATAGTACTGTTATAGTACACAGGGGGACATGTAGGAAGTCTGAGGTCCCTTGGTCTAGTAGGACTGCCCTCCCTTTTTTAGGCCCTGGTCTTTACATTTTAAGGAGCATTATGGATACATTGACAACAACTGCCATTTCCGAGGAACAGGTGAAAATTGTCCCTAGTGCTTTTGGACTACAGTATTACTATTTGTGCTATACAAAGCTTAATTTTCAGTCCAGGTGATGATGTATACCAGTATTCCCAGCCCTTGGGAGGCTGAGGCAAGAGATTTACCATGAGTTCAAATCCTGCCGAGAGTACATAAATGAGTGCAAGTTCAGCCTGACCCTCATAGCAAGATGGGTCTTAAATTTTTTTCATGTATCTTATAAGTCTATATGTTAAGTAATAGTGAGGAGCATAGTTCCCTAAATGCTTTTTTGTGCAGATTTTATGACTTTATTTTTCATACCTAGATCTCTCAGTGCTTTGATTTTTGTCCAGTTATATACAATGCCAGTACAAATCCAGTTTTAACGTTTTCCTACTTTTTGTCTATTTCCCAAGTTTAAAACACAGTCTTTATCCTCTGATCTAGGAGACAATTTGAGCAACTCCCCGTGTATACAGAACAATTACTGTAGTTACATTGAGACTTTTTTCCACACACTCATATGCACAGAGCTGACTATGGTATTCCCTTCTCTCTTCCATTGACTCTAAGCATTGCAAATAAGGCCAGGTGAAGCACTGACATGGAATCTCGAAGGCCAATGACAGTCTCCTGTGTCCTTGCATAGTGCTCTCTGTAAAAGTTCTGAGCGCAGTGGGATGGCAGAGCCATTCAGTTCCAGGAATGTCAGCTGGGTATGAGGCTCAAAGTAAGAAGATATGACTCCCCAGAGCACAAAAGTTTACATATCAGAAACTGCAGCAACAGCCTTTTAAACAATTCAAGTGCCACCTTAATTAAATTATGCAGACTAATCCTTTTGCATGTCCTTCTCCCTATATTTTGCAAAGATGCTTTTCTCCCTACCTGGCTAGCCAGCTCAAGTTACTCACATAGTTCCCACCATCCTCGCTGTCACTCATCTTTGAACCATTCCCTCTTTATGAGATAACAGATTCTGGGACAGGCCTTGGATTAAGGCCTCCATCTGTACGTCCTGACTTGGATCAGTTTAGGATCCCTTGGCTGCTCCTGACTTTGAGTATGTCTTGGTTTCTTTATTCTCACCATGGGTTGCATCGGAAATAGTAGATTGGAATTGCCAGAATTCCAATAACATTTCAATGGGATTAAAAATATAGCTTTCCAAATTGTGAGGAAGATCAAAAAAGGGATTACAATACTTGGAATGGAATAGTCAATATTTACATTAAAATACTCTGACTTGTGGTTTTAGCCATTGATGTAAACACAGTGCAATGAAATATATAATACACAATTTACATTTCTCCATTCATTTACATTTGTACATAGCTCCATTCTGAGGATTATTTGTTTTCCTTTTTATACAGGGTCTTGATATGCAGTTAAGGCTGGTCTTAAACTATGTACTACCGGATGCTCTTTAACTCACAGCAATTCCTCCTGCCTCAGCTGCCTAAGGACTGGAATTACAAGCCTGTGCCACCACTCCTGGATCTAAGATTTTTTTTAAAAACTTTATCTAATGGTGCAGCAACACCATCATAATCATTTCATTACAGAAGGAATATAATGTAATACAATATAATATATAATTTAGGGCTAGCTGGACTACACTGACTTAATGTTTCAGAGTTTTACCAGCTACATTTGCTATTTCAGTTTTCTGTATAATGTCCTATGATTTCAAGATCCACATCAAAACTCATATTGAAATTTAATTTCATTTGGAAATACTAAATACTTGATAGTAGAAGTGTTTTTAAGTGGTGGTTAGGTATGAATGGAGTAATTCAGTCATAGGTTAATGGCTTACTGTCATCTGTCAAGTAGGACTCTTAGAAAAGCCATCTGGGCCCAGTATTTGTATGCACCTGTATCCTCTCAACTCTGCCTTGGGACTCTGCAGAGTGTCCCCACCAGAAAGGTGGTGGTCTGTTCATCAGATGGTACCCTTTGACCTTGAACCTCCAGAACCAGAGGCTGAATGAAACTTTATTCATTGTAATTATCAGAGCTGGGGATTTAGTTCAACAATGTGGCACCTTCTGGCAAGCAGGAGGTCCTGAGTTCAATTCCCAATACAAAAACAGGGAGAGACTGGTACTCACTACAAATTATCCAATCTGAGGCAAAGTCATAGTAACAGGAAATAGATTGACTCATGGAACATATAAATGGTTCTTTGCTTCCAGAAAATAATTACATCTACTGAATTTTGTTGGAATTACATTAAAATTGTTATGCTATGGCATTTTAAATAATTCTATTTTTTAAAACATATCTAACTGTCTGTTTAAGCTCAAGGCAGATCTGGGGACTTGGAACTCAGTGTCCCTCGGCCAGTTAGAATAATAAAGACTTCCCTTCGTCTCCTTGGTGCCTGTGTGTCTTCCGCCTGATTCACTCCTGGTTTTTCCTCAACAATTTCATTTGAATATGTTTGTAAATGTCAAGAGTGAAGATGAAAATATCCTTACAAAGATTTTAAACAACAACTCTACATAAATTGTAGAAATACAGTCATACAATGTCCAATACCTAAGGACAGCTATCAAGAATATGATCATCTGGATTTTCCCAGATACTTAGAAGTGTATGTAAACAACATGAAACTCATAACTGGTATTTCTTTAAAATTGTGCCTTGACTAGAAAATCACCTTCAGAGACTCTCCAGACATAAATAAATGTTTAATGAATCTTATACCTTATTCTACATGACAATTGATAACCAAAATCTGAACAAGAAAAATTTGTAACTAAGTCCCCATTAGGATTTTATATCCCAATCTCACACCGAATGCTGCTTTAAAGATGCAGCCAGCATAGCTGAGGAGAGAGCAAATGGCTGGTCGTATGTATAGGCCGACAGGAATGGAGAGATTTCACATGACTGGAACTGGATAGCACAGTCATCCATCACGGTCTTGTCAGCTCGTGGGCCATGCACGAGGTTTGTTCTTTCCTCTCCTGGTCCTCCAGCTCTTGGCAGGGTTAATACTCATACCACCTCCTCTGGGAAGCCCTTCCTACTCGCACATTGTGTTTGCACCCCATCCCCGCGCCATCCTCTATACCAACAACATGATCTATTTTATTAAAATACCTATGTAAATGTTAAAGTGTTTTGGGGGGAGGGGCTTTCATCTCTTTTTCCCCTACAGAGAGATAAGGCCATGAATTCAGGGAAGGACACGAAGTTTGAAAGAAAAGCCCTCCCATAGGAACACATTTCCTGGGTAGGCTGACCACCAGCTGTACTTCCCACAGTACACTGAGGGGGCTGATAGACAGAGGTGCTCAGGGAATCACGTAGACAAGGTTCCCGCACTGGAAGCCACTGATGACAGTATTTCCAGGCTGAACTCTGAGAGACTGATACAGGCCTCAGCTCCGGATGACGAAAGACATTGTTGCCACTCAAGTAGCATGATGGATGACTATGCCTCCTGAGAATTTTTCTAAGAATTCCTGTGTTGAGACCACTGGCCAGACTAGCCTGCATTGTCCACAGAGTGGAAGTCAATGTGTGAGGCCTCTCTAATAAATGAGCGTAAGATTCTTGTGTCATCTTTTATGTGAGCCAATCTTTTTTTTTTTTTCTGAGATAGGTTCTCACTATGTAGTTCAGATGAGTCTTGAACTCATGCAGCCCAGGCTGGCCTAGAACTCAGTGATCCTCCTGCCTCAGCTTCCTGATTGCTGGGATTACAGGCATGTGCCATTATGCTGGCACAAGCCAAATTTCATTTTGTTTTGCTTTGGGTTTTTTTTTTTTTTTTTTTTGGTACTAGGGATTGAACTCACAACTTCATACTTGCCAAGCAGGCCCTTGGGCTGCTGAGCTAAATCCCCAGCCACTGAGCCAGGTTTTTTGGTGACATTAAAAAGGAAATCAAAATATGCATCTGTTCTAATCCCGTTTGACCTGAGTACATATAAAAGAGACTCCAGTGGTGGACATGTAAGGATATGGCTAGGACTCAGCCACCTTCAGGTCAAAGAAAAAGGACTAAGGAGCAATTCTATAGGCAGCTGTTGCTTGTATTTTATCCCTCAGGCCTATGAGAACATATTTTTTAAGTCAACTCTTTAATATAGTTATCAGAATTAGCAAAACAATACACTATACATTCTTGGAATATGTTTTATTATTTCCTCTAATGTTTTGCAATGTAAATCTTCAATTTACCACAATATACTTGCAACAGTATTTAAGTGATAAAATATAAGAAAATTTCAATGTAATGTTTTCAGTCATTAACTCTAACTACAGCCTTATTCCTATTTAAGTCAAACTCAAGCCCCAACCAAAACCATAACCCTAACCCAAGTGCTTAGATGTACTCACACCCTAACCCCTAATCCTCACTCTCAAAATTATTTTAAATCTCAAACTCTAAGCATCGTCACAAAAGTAATATATTGACTGGGTATGGTGGTATATGCATATAATCTCACCACTCAGAAGGCTATAGAAAGAGGACAGCTGTGAATCTGAGGCCAGCCTGAGCTACATAGTGAGTTCAAAGACAGGCTGAACTACATGGTGAGACCCTGTCTCAAAAAATTAAAGAAACATGCACAGGATAGAGACAGAGTTAAAAATAGAGATAGAAGATATGTAGATATGGATATGGATATGGATATAGATATAGATATATCAACCAATCAGAAAACTTTATAAAGTCCTACCAAGAAACAAAAGGATTATCTCTCTGTGCCGAGGTGGTCAAACACGCAGACAATAGTGGGCACCCCGACCTGTGCCAGTCTGCACTTCTCCCCATGCCTTCTTGTGTTGTGTGCCCTCAGAGAACAGCAGTACTGGGAGTCATTTATTCCTTTCCCCTCTCATATTGCTGGTCAAACTGCTGGCTGGAGTTGTTTGGAATCAGAGTTGCTTGAAGTGAATCACCTTTGTCGCTCACTGTTACAGAGCAGCATGGAATGAGAGTGTACTCTGAAACGATTCATTCAACACCATCCCCAGGGATGGGCTGAGGCTGAGCCCTGGTGCTTATCTGGGTCTGTGGCGCTCTTTGAGAAGCCAACTCAGAGGGTGGGACAACAAACCTCTTCAGTGGAGAAAATCAGCACATTATGTCCTACGTCACAGTTCACATTTCTATCATTTAGCAACATATTCTATACTACTTTATGGTTCAAAATATTGACATCTGTTCCTTTGGTAGTAACACCAATGAGAAGAGGTGGGCCTCGGGAGACTGAGAAAGTGTTGCAATTGCATCTTTCCCAAAAATGGAAGGGCCCCTTGAAGGAGGTGGAAAGTTAGATTTAATAAGCTAAGATAAACATTGGCATTTAAGCAAAGAACTATATCTCCGTTGATAATAAATATGCTCTCTGTGTACTGATTTGCCACATAAAGAAATCAAACTCCACACCTCTACATCACCACCCACTTCAGTTACTTTGACCTTAATGCTAACTTTAATCCTTTAAGAAATGACAACAAATATGATGTCTCTTGTGAGCTTATAAGAAGATGGTTTTTCAGATTTGAAATAGCCTCACTGATGTATTTAGTGAGTTTGGCTTTTTTCCCCCATTCTTTCCCTGGAGAACCCATCAAACATGTAGAACACAGTTTAACTGTGATAGTTATATCTATGCTCACATGAAATCAAAGCAGTGCTTTTGTCTAAAATTGGAGGTCCTGCAATGTGCGAACATAGCTTGTCACAGGCTGGAAACTGAGGGGAATCAAGGCAAGCAGGCCCTGTAACAGGGGCAGGGCTAGACAGGTGAGTGGCAGGTGAGGACCAGGACCATCAAAGTCAGTTGGGCCACTGCAGACAGGGCCTGTGGGCTGTCTTTGTCTCAGATTCGTCCCCTGGGAGTCCAAGAAGAAGCAGGGAGCTTCAGGATCAGATGTATGGGCCAACCCTGGGTTAGGGGACGGGTCGGCAGGATCAGGCAGCTGGATTTCTACAAGTCGTGCAATGATGCCTTTCCTTCCGGAGCCTCTGCATGCAGCCTTCTGCAGCCCAAGTGTGCAAGGAGGTGCTCTCTGCACATGCCTCGCCTGGCACCCCACCTCAAGGCAGTACAGAGAAGGGAGCTCCTCTGGTACTCAAGTACACAGTCCTGCAGCCCCTGTGAAGGCATTTCAAAATAGGTTTGACTCAAGAAGGGCAAGTTACAAGACATCTCACCTTGGTATGTGCATTAACAAGTAAGAAGGTGTGGTAGCCTCTCAGTTCTCCTGATCTCTGACCTTACTTGATATTAGACACACTCATTAGAGAAGATTCACCTGGGTGCCCTCAGGACCACAGGAACAAAACCTAGGCCTATCGGGTTTCCATGTTTGCTAGTTGTTGCCATAAAATTCTGACGTACCTAAAAATACCTCAGTTCTTAAAACCTAAATTATTTATATGCTGTCTCAATTCGGAGAGTTCTATGCAGGCCTTGTTTTGTTTTGTTTTGTTTTGTTTTGTTTTGTTTCCGTTTGGTGGCTCAAACAATGCCTCCTCTTAGTTCCTCTTTCTGTAATTATGTCTTACGGCCTTCCACAGCTCTTAAGAAAACACTTCAGAAAATTTTTTCTTCTACCATGGTGACAATAATTTGTCAGGAAAGAGTAAGAAAAGGTTTTTGAAGAACTGGTCTTATGCAACATTACTTTTACTGATTTTTTGAAGTATGAAGTACTCACTCTTCATAAATTTAGCATGCTTTTCCTGAAATGAGGTCACTTGTGTGCTCAGAATGCCCCACTGTCAGTTTCCACGGAAGAACCAATTACCTGACGTAAGAAAACATGATGAGCACAGGCAGGGACAGTAAAATGGAACAGACAGAGCGTTGGCTACTGACAGATCAATATTTCTGAATGAGTCAGCAGACTTCATAGTCATGATTTTCACACTCTCAATCTACTCATTTCCAGCCAACAGGGGCTACTCTGAAAAGCCAGAAGTAAACCGCTTAAATTCAATTACCATTAGGCGGGGTGAGGTTGACATTTTGGGAAACAAACTTGTCCGGAAGTCCCTGGGTTGCATCCCACCTTTTGAGCTCCATTCATGCCTGCAGCAGTTTATTTTTCTTTGATTTAGAGGGAGGGCAAGGGGGCAGGAACCAATCAGCGGTAAACAGGCGGGCTGTATGAATTGTCCAATCAGGGCCGAGGTAGGAGGGCTCTTCCGGTGTCATGGCGGTAAAGTGAGGCGCTGGAGCACGTTGTGTAGAGTCTCTGGTGTTACTGTGCTACCTTTTGTGATTTCTGCTGGCTGCACTCTGCATGGGAAAGTCTCCGTGAGATCCTGAAGCCACGCAATGGTGATGTTGTGGGAGGAAGCCAGGGATGGCACGGAATCGGGAGGAGGTCTGAAAGAAAGTGGCCCGAGCCAGCTCCGGGGAACCACGGCTTAGCTCCGGACCCTGAGGATCTCCTGGTCTTTGGTGCTTTTTGTCTCTTTTGTACTGTGCTGGGTCAGGGGTACTTCTGGGTTTCCAGGATCCTGCCCCCACTGTGACATGCCTAGCCCACAACGCTGTCTTGAGTTTCCCGAGGAACACCCTCATAAACACCCTTCTGGGGAGAGCCGGGGGGAAGGTGTTTGGGAGACCCTGTTGGATCTGGGTCGGATCTGGGTGCAGTTGTGATATGCTAGGTCTCTGGTATCGTTCCTTTTAGTAGCAGACCTGGAGATTCTGACATTTATAAATGTTTGTGATGCAGGGTCTCACGCACCTAACCCATCGCTTTAGGTCTCTGCCTTTTTGTATTCACAGTGAATCCAGATTTCCAATGTTTCTTCATATTACCAAAGTCATATTATATGTTAATATGGGCTATGAGAATCCAAACAGAGGTGTAACATTGAGGGTGCTTTGACTTAGGAGCGACGTGCTGTGGAAGCAAACACCTAAACTATATCTTGTATCTTCAATGTCCCTTTACCAAAAGTTGCTTTACAATTTTATTTCTGAAGATTTCCTCACTCTTAGATTTTGTTTTCTTTTGGTTTTGTCTTGTTTGCTTTTGTTTTTATTGTTTTCTTTTGGATGTCTGAGACAGGGTCTCCCTATGTAGTTCAGCAACCCTGCTGGCTCAGCCTCCAGAATGTTGGGATTATAGGTGTGCACCACCATATCTAATCTAGATTTCTGATAGAGTATTTTTCATATTTTCTTTCATATTTTATGTTTTTTTGTATTTACTTATAATGGACATTTGAATGTGAAGTAATAAGATTAACTTTGCATATAAAATGACCAATTTACCACCATAGAAGTGATGAATCATTTTTTATATTTGATTTCTACTACTGGCCTTATCAAAATTTCTGGTTACTTAAAACATGTATTTCTTTGTACTTTTTATACATTTAGTGTCTACAGGTTGGTTGAGTGTCAGGTTTAAATGATTGCAGCTATGTGTCATCTCCCAAATTGTAGAAAAGGATATCTCTCTCCTTTACTTGAGATTTGATACACTGCCCTTTGTTTTTCAAAAAGAATTCCAATAAATGTTAGATTTAGAGTTGCTTTGCTAGCATTATAAATATAGTTGTATTGCATATACAATTTAAAGAATTCTTAGCATATTGCATCGTCAAATCCGAGTCTCTACATTATTCTCTTGACATTCAGGTCATCTCCAATTTCATTTGTATGTATGATTTTTCTCTTTGAGATGTAGACTTTTTAAATATTTGTCAATATGAGGTACAATAATTTTTAAGTAATTTTTAAATTTGATGGAGTGTGAGGTTATTTCTAGTTGGCAGTAGTGTCCTTGCTTCACAGTGATTGAGGGAGGCAGCGTGTGCCTTAACAGAAGTCATATTGGCAGAGACTGAGTGAGGAACCAGATGGCAGGATCTAGTTGATTCCTTTTTCAAGGCAGATTTCAGAAGTATTTGCAAAAATTTTAAAGAAGTTCAATTTTTTACTTTAATGTATTTTTTGACAAAATAGTTGTTTTCCCTAAAATGATCTTTATATGCACATGGTATATTAACATTCCTGCACTGATTCTATTGATAACAAATTTTTTTGTATTTTCACTACCAATCAGTTAAAAACTGGTTCAACAACAGGCTGTTAGAATTCTCTAGTTTCTGTGTGTACAGAGCTTGAGACCAAAAATGCTCAAGAGCTGTATTTCCTTATAATTTGGGTTCTGATTGTGTATCCTGTAGCTTCATTGTATTGGGAGAGTTCCAATGAATACTGAAAGTGAGAGGTACACCATGACTTTCTCCAGTTGATCTTGGCTTTGGGAGCAGAGTCTCCCTGTTACTGTTTTCGAATTTTACGTCTTGATTCTTTCATAATTCATGCATAGAAATCTTTATCTTTAATGTCAAGCCTATTGTTGTTTTTTATCTGTCTTGCCTATATGTCCTGTGTGAAAACATGAATTTTTGTTTCATGTGACAGAATATTGGAGATATTGAATGTCCTTCAGTTATTTCTGGTTTTGAAGTAATTCATGTCCTGAGTCTTCATTCACTGTAA